>NC_134702.1:44942394-45542394 GCF_043290135.1 Rhipicephalus microplus | reverse complement strand
CATGCGTGACATGTAACAACATGACATCATGCCACACTGATGATGCGCTCGCGGCCGTTTCGCTAGGTTCACATATGCCAAATTCGGTATTACGTGACGCCAATAGATGAGGAAGGTATGTGACTGGTGCAAACATAATAATCATGAGATGCGCGTCATGTGAGAACATTACTACATGCCACAGTCAAGACGCCAATGCATTTCGACGTGACGCGATGTGCGTGCTCGGCGCCGTTCACTTCGTCGCGTCACGCCGGCGTTGCCACGCCAGGTGCAGGTCCTGCCATATACTCGAAGGCGCGCGCCGTGCTGCGTTGCTTTGACGCATGCGCGTTTCCGCGTCCGGCGTCCCTCCGTCACAAAAAGAGAGAGACGCAGTGTTGTCTGGGTAACGCATCGGCGCCATATGCAGCATGTCGCGTTTCGCGCCGGTTGCCGTTGGGTCGCGCCGACGGACACTGGTCGCGCCTGGCGTCAGACTGTAGAGTGCTCGCGTTTTGCTAACGTAGCGCTGCTGTGCCCAGCGTGCACGTGCGTCAAAGCTACATTGAAGAATATTGGGCCCTTCATGGTGTGCTCGCGGCCTTTTTTCAAGCTGTACATATACCGAATTTGGTGTTACGTGACGTCAATGGATGACGAATTATATGACTGGTGCAAACACAATAATCCTGACACGCGTGTCATGTAAGAACATGACAACATACCACGCTCACGCATAGCGTGCTCGCGGCCGTTTCGCTAGCTCCACATTAACTAAATTTGGTATGCCGTGACGTGAATAGATCAAGAAGGTAAACGCCACAATCAAACATCGTAATCATGACACTGAAGTCATGTGCTGCGTCGTACCTCCAGCTCGTAACGTTGTGCTGATTTTAAAGTGGCATATTAGCATTTGTCATTCGTGCTTCGCATATCATCGATTCCCCACCGTACGTGAGATCTGCCAATTTTTTAGCTATTGGTGAAGTCGTGTTGACGTCGCGAATTAGCCTCCAACAACATCTGCGGAACAGCGCATCCATCCCGCGCTCGCCCCGTGGTTGATTATTCACTCGGCAGATGGCACGCTATGGCTACTCGGCGTAAAGCCCCTTGATCTTTGATTAATTCGGCGTAGGGTGCCTCAACGTGCGCACGCCTATTCGGCTGATTCGGTGGTGCGGTGGGCTTCCACTGCGAACGAAGCTGTGTTTCGACGTCAGTGCAGGATAATTTTGCTCTCTGCAAAAGCAGATGCTTCAGCGTTAACTAAGCGTTAATGAGGTTCGGCGCTTCGCTGACGCGTCTACTGTCGGTGGCGTGGCGGCTGTATTACGATTGGAATCCCCCTTCCATCTCCTGAATACAATCCCCCCCCTCCTCACCTCCCGACTCTCTACGGCTGCTCTAACTTTTCGAAGTTGAAAGAAGGCTGTTTCGAAAGTCGACCCGTGACCTCTTCATTCGCCCTGAGCATTAATTTGTGTGTTTCTTTTTTGTCGTGTTTTTTTTTAGGGGGGGGGGGGTGGGGGGGCACAAGGAGAACTGGCGTTGTGCCAGAGGAGTTGGTTGGCAGTCCGAGAGATTAATCACATGCCTGCGCTGCGGTAAATTACTCGATCTCTTTCACGACTCAAGAAGGGTTCGAGGAGGCTGCCCTTCCGCGGCAGATTAAGTTTCCCGAGATTCTGAGTCAATTTTTATGGCAGCAGACGCTGATAGAAAGACGCTGCTTGTAGTATAGTACGCGGATAACGAGGAATTCTCTCTGTTCTTTCATTTTTTTCGAAGGATATTTAAGTCTACGGCTCTCCCGGGAACGAAGGATATGCTTATTAAGGTCTGAGTTTGGGAAAGTGGGCCGAAGGGAAGGGGGGTTGTTATTGTTACGAAATAGCTCGATGCAATGTGTAAGAAGCCATTAAAGAGGAGAAGACAGCGAAGTTCTTTCATCTACCGTGTTATTCATGGGCTGCGAAAGAAGTGCTTCTCTTTAACGAGAGGAACGAAAGCAAGAAAAAAAAAACCAAGAAATCGATGGTTTAGGGGTCCTCGCCTTATAGGGAATATGGAGACAATTGAAGCTGTGCGTGTGACGTACTACTTTTCTTTCATTTCTTCTATCGGATTGCCAAGTGCTCCCTCCTAACTGTTTCCTTTCTCCATCCCGAGAATCAGACCTTCATCTGTGTATGCTTAGCAGCGCGACGCCTCATTGCCACAGGCAGCAACGAAGGTCATACGCTTATGTAGAGGCAACGATTGGGGCAACGTGAAATAACGGGTCACATCGATAAAAGTAGGAGATTTAAATGGCTGATCGCCGACAAGCCCATGCATGATCGAGAGGGCATCAATTATTGGAAAACGACGCACACTAATACGAGTGTGGCCGGCACGCCTCAGAGGGTCGCCGCAGGCGTCTTGTGCTAACTCATGGACTATGTTTAATTAATTGCCCGCAGTAAGTTGTCCTAATTAGCTGGTGAAACATCTGTTGCACATATTGTCTGACATTTTCATTAAGTCCTATATATATATATATATATATATATATATATATATATATATATATATATATATATATATATATATATATATATATATATAATAAGGTAAAGAAAGGTATACCTAAGGGCTCGTTTTTCCGTGTTTTAACACAATATTAATGAGATCTAACAGACAGTAATGCCAAGGAATGTACAGGAGAAGTTATTAGAACCAAGGGAATGTAAATAAGGAGAAAAAAAAGTGGATGAAAAAAAAACCAGTCGTGAGCAGGAATCGAACCTACGACCTTCGAATAACGCGGCTACAGCGGCCTTAATAATTAATATTGTGTTAAAACACGGAAAAACGAGCCCTTAGGTATACACTTCTTTCCCTTATTTCATTGAACAAGGGTCTCGTAGTGGCAGACTTGGTGTGTTTAGGTTGTATACGAGGAACTATTATACAGCTGCCCGCTCATAATAAGTTCACGTGCTACGTGACGCCAAACATGCGCATAAAAGAGTGTTTTCACACTCGTCGCTTGGCTTATAGATGGCGCTGACTGTCACTCCTACTTCTAAATTCACATATAAACCCAAAAAAAGTGGATGGAGGGAAGGCCGTTGTGGTAGCTCAGTGGTTAGAGCATCGAACGCGTTATTCGAAGGTCGTAGGTTCGATTCCTCCTCACGGCTGGTTATTTTTTCATCTTTTATTTCTTCTTATTTACATTCCATTGGTTCTAATAACTTCCCCTGTACATTTCTTGGCATTACTGTCTGTTAGATCTCATATATATATATATATATATATATATATATATATATATATATATATAGAGAGAGAGAGAGAGAGAGAGAGAGAGAGAAATAACTTTGGTTGCCGCAAGGATATAGAAGTATGAAAGTGGATGCGCGTTTACATAACTGTTTATTTAGCCGACGTTTCGACGAAAGCCGCGCCTTTTCAAGGTGTACTCGTCAGCGCCCCATCCGGCAGCCTCTTTTTTTTTTTTTTGTCTGACTTCAGGCACGTGCGCGGCTGCGAATGACTTCCATTTCGTGCGCCCGCATCGACGCAGCTGCCCACGCAGTGTCAGATGTCACCGGGACGAGGGCTCGAAACACGAAAAGGAATATTAAGCTCTCTCTCGCTACGTTTCATACAGAAGCTCAGCAAGTCCACACCAATAACGAACGCACGTGCGTGTACCAAACACGCCACGTAGTCTCTCGGAGGACTCATGCTAATTGGTGCGACCTCTGAAGGCACGCGTGTCTGTGCGTGCCTACAAGTGCGCGAATACGCTACGAACGCCTGCGTAGGCGGCAGGTCATTAGGATCCGCGATGCCCACGTGCCGCTGCTCGTTATCAGTGCAGTGTCGTCGTGGCGAGTAACGGGAAGCGAAAACCACGTGTAGCGTTTCGGCGTAGGCTGGTGTAGTACTCCGGCATACGCGCTATGCAAGCATTCCGTTCCTATTTCGCGTGCATTTCCGATGGAGGCGGGAATGTTGTAGGCCCGTGTGCTCAGATTTGGGTGCACGTTAAAGAACCCCAGGTGGTCGAAATTTCCGGAGCCCTCCACTACGGTGTCTTTCATAATCATATGGTGGTTTTGGGACGTTAAACCCCACATATCAATCAATCCTATTTCGCGTGTTCCTCATTAATGGGCCGAGCAGTGCTCTAACTATACGCGTTATCTGGTCACCGCGATTGGCAAATTGCGAGTTACAGACGGTAGGGGTCTTTGTAGCAAAGTTACGGTATGTCGTGCCGTATGTGGTACTCTAATGTCATGGCTCGTCCTTTCTCATTCGTCGCGCTTTTGCCGTTTCTAATTCCAGTGGAGTTAAACCCACACCTCACTTGGTTTTACTTTCTCCAAAAGTTACTACTACTGCTCACACCTCACTGTTGCGTCTCAACTTACGCATGTTGAACGAGGAGCCTGGCGTTCGGGGGACGCACTGTCAGTGAAACTTGGAGCGGCTAAAGCAGAACGAGCCAAAAAGCAGGGATGGTACGGTAATGACGTGCCGTGTATTGACGTGCCGGTAATGACGTGCCGGTAATGACGTGCCGTGACGTGCCGTGGTATTACGGTAATATGTTAAAATGCTTTCATAAGGCTCGAATGTAATCATCACGTTACACCGGTCAAATGCGTTCGATCGTATAGGTGAGCGCACAGAGAGGAACGGGGGGATGAGGGCTGCCCCCCCTCCCCTAGTCATTTAAGGGGGCGCAAGCAAGGTCAACAACTTTACTCAGACTCGTATCGCCATTGTATACAGAGCAGCGTTATTGACAAGCATACTTTTTTTTTTTGCGAGAATGTAGATCGAGGACATTCGATGTTTCACTTCAATAACTGTTTACTTCCCTCGTTTGATGTCGGAAAAAAAGCCAGAACTAATGCCAGGCCTTTATTAACAGCTTCAGTTTCACTATTTTCATTTTGTCATCCAAAATAGTGTCGCAGTTTTTTATTACATTTTTGTTCACATAGTTTGAAGTATTTCTAACTAAACCAAACATTTGTTTTGCCCGCACTGCTGACACCGAATAAGCGCGTTACCATGTCCGGGATTAACTTTTTCGAGAGCTTTATGTGGTCCCTGCACGCTTGGAACTCCAGAATGAGGTGGACCACTTGTAGGCACGCTACATGACGTGACTGAAGATGCTTATCACACAGTGGTCCGCCTCCCGCGGTTTCCTCTTTTCGAGCTATCGTTACCCGATGCTCTGCCTCTGTCTTTCAGTGCCCTGGAATTACTGACGAGCCACACACAACAAGCTGCACCGTTGTCCGTCGCTACCTGCACTGTTTCGTAGTTCTCGTTGTTTTAGTATACTCAGAGAGTGAGTGAGCGAGTGGTGTGTCTGGGTGCGTAAATGGGTGTGGGAGTGAGGAACGTGTCGGACTGGTGAGTTAAGAGTGCTTCAGTTATCAAATGCATCAACGAACCCGTCGGCTTTTCGGCTGATAAAAAATTTCCAAGCGTACGTTTCCTAAGACCTGAATACGACGTCAAAGTTTCGATCGCATTACTAGTTTCGGGCGTCTCTTGTGGGCCGTACGGATTGCCAATGTATCCAGCTTCCGCCATGAAACGCAGCTAAGCCTTCTCTTTCGCCTCTTCTCGTCTTTTTTATGATAAATTAGCTCCAAATCGAGTGCCACATCGTTCAAGAAACTTTGTTTTTTTTTAAAGAAGCGTGCCTGATAATCGCCAGCGTATAAGACCAACGGCCAAGCATCTGTTGTTAACATTGATGTGACGCACTTACATACGGCACCTACAACATCAGTACTCTGGGCCTTTTCCCACCTGAAGCGGCTCACAATCTATATTACTAGAAAACATCCCTGTTGAATCTGTTACCGGGATACCACAAAAGAAAAAAAAAGCGTCATGATAGCACCGTATAATACACGGAACTCCGAACAACTTACTTTGCTTTTGTCCTAATAGACACTCAGCTCGGCGTGTGTGGTGTGCGCTGTCGTTCGAGTGCTAGGTTGCGATTTTTTTACGCTTTTTTATCAGTACGCTTAGGGGCGCACCCGTGGCGAGCAGCGGCATTACTTATTCATACTCATCTCGGCACGAGCTAGCAGTCCATGCATCCATCCTTTTGTTGCCGCAACCGGCAGCCACCAAACGAGGATGCCACGCTGCGGGCCGCCCTGTTTTATTGAATTACGTCCGAGATATACGGTTCAGATGAGACGTGGGAAAGATTCTTCTTCTTTTTGTTTTCTTTCACTGCCGTCTCTGATGGTCTTGCAGGCAAGAGATGCAGTATTTTTGTTGTTTCCTTCGCGAAGAGAGGCAGACTATGTAGACCAGGGCCGATGTGGCCGGCTTCTCCTGTCAAAGCAATCAAATATGAATGGTATGCTGTTGCTCTTCCTTGTTGTATTTGTTGCCAGGACGGTTGATGCCGCCTCATACAAAACATTCTTACCTGTGCTCGTATGCGTTTATTAGAGTGAGTGTGTTTATACGTGCACGCTCACACGAGTATATGAATGCGCGTGCGTGTGTGAGGTGGTGCCCACTCGAGCATTTAACAAACGTGCAGAACGTGGCATCTTTTGTCTCATTGCACAACCGTAGTGCAAAGAAGCCCGCTTGTCGGGTAGAAAAGCGGAGAAAGGGCATCGATGGTAACAAAATGCTTTGTATTTTTTATAACGCCTGCAGGATAGTAGGAAACCCGGTATACACACATAAAGCTGCTCAGATGCTCAAAGATGCTCTGTACCAACACATTACTGATATACAGAAAAGCCAGCTTGCCGTAAGCTTTATGGTTTTTGTACGAGTCGAGCTAGTTTTTTTTTTTTTTCTCTTATGCGAAACTGACAAGAAAGCTTGATTAGCCTCGTTCACCAGCGACACAAGTTTTTTTTTTCATATAAGCACTTTACGAAAATTCTCCGAGTAATTAAGAATAACGTAAAATTCGTTGAATGGGCCCCATCATGCAGCTTATGGATTTACGTAGCATTCCGACTTTCGCGTTCATTTCACGGTATTTCCTAATTTTTAGTGGCGTGCATTCGTCCGCGTTCTTCAATGAAATTTATTCCTATGCATACCTTTTAGATATTTTAGATCAGAAAACGTGAGCATGGAGAGTGATAAAAAAAATCACAGCATGTCCACGAGGTGAATCATGACGAGGGGGGCAGAGCCGATAGACGGACGGATGCATGGACGCATGCACGGACGAACGGACAGACAGACATACAGACAGACGGACGAACAAATGGACGGGCGGACGGACGGATGGACTGATGGACGCTTCGCCCCGCTCATCATCATTCACTCCGTGGATATGCTGTGACATCGTTTATTGATATGCAATGCAATGCAACTGGCTACTACGACGAGTAGGACGACACGGGAGATGCGACCTACGGCGTAAGAAACTTCGCCCCTTAAAGTCGCATAATGCGGCACCCACCGGCAACGATTGTTAATCGTGGTCACAGTTGGTTTGGCTTTGCGCACTTGTAAATAAAATGAATAGGCCCCCTTCGCGTCATCTCCCGCCGTCACGTGCAGACTAATGGCGATCACGGCGTTTATGGACTGAGCAAAAGAGGCTCTCATCTAATGCGGCGATGCGTGCGCGTGCGCCGGCGTAAGTGAAGAGGCGTGGCGGACGGTGAGTGGAAGTGTAGCGAAGGGTAAGTGGGGAGGGAGCTCTAGTGAAGGAACGAGGCGATATGATGGGGAGAAGAAGTAAAATAGGTGACGACGTTGCGGCGTGAATGAGGGAAAGGATCGGAAGTATCGGAAGAAAGGCGAGCGGAGAAAGGAGAGGAGTGGGAAAAAGAGGAGAACGCTGTTGTGAAGACGACTAGACGCTGCGGGCATGTTCGGAGTCGGCGTTGACGGCGGCACGTCGGTTCCCGTATAGGCGCGGCGTCACCGCTTTGAAGAGATAATCGATTCCGGCATGAATCGGGCCACTGACGACGACCGAGTGCGAGCACGAATAGTCTATAGATGCCGCGCGGAAGGAGCAGGGCGTCACAGGAAATGCCCGTCGTTGGCTTCTCTCTTAATACCGTACAGCGCGACTGAATATGCGGAGTGAATGGATCCAGTGCTGAAACTATTGCACCGAATAAAAAAATACTCTTAAGAGAGACACAGTTAAGAGAAACACTAGCCGAATTTGATTTAATAGACCCCGTGGGTATGCTGTCGGATATTCAAATATGTCGGCGAAAGCTGTCGGAGAGTAGCTTGGATCAAGAAGGAAGTTCATGATAGAACGTGAAAGCGAAAGGACGCATATTCAAGTGCAACTGGTGTAGTTCTCGCCATATAATGCGTGCGAAGCGTACAAGTAAAGGAAGTTGTCATTTAGATAAATAATAACGGACACAGTCGGGCAAGATGGACTGAGTTGTCCTCGCTTATTATCAAATGCAATGTCACCAAGCGTGACAACGTGACTGCTTGGCCCATTTGCTGGTTGCCTTCACTAATGATATTTCAGGATGCACAGTTAGTTCGGTGCTTCTCTTACAAACAGCTCTGGCGTCAGAAACCTTTTTTTTTAAGGAGAGGGGGGGGGGGACGCCTCTTAAATTTATAACAGTGGGGAGACTGAAAGCACAAGCTGCATGAAGTGGCCAATTAAGAATCGCATTTTAACTTACTTTCACGCTCAATATGCGAATAACGATGATTGTGTGAATTGCAAGGCCGAGTGCCACAAAGCTTGCCTTCGAATCAAGAACGC
Source organism: Rhipicephalus microplus (assembly GCF_043290135.1). NCBI lineage: Eukaryota > Metazoa > Arthropoda > Arachnida > Ixodida > Ixodidae > Rhipicephalus > Rhipicephalus microplus. The sequence continues at coordinate 45,533,636 of NC_134702.1, read as the reverse complement.
TTCTTAGAGGCTGGAACCTGATGGCAAGAGCTGAAACTGATTTCGTTAATGTGACCCTATTCAAAATGTATTTATTCCACACGAAGGTTATATTGAATTACATCTAATGTCGTGAACACTTTAATTCATTTGAATTTGCGGCAAAGTTCTTTCATTATAGTTAAAAGTAACAATCAATGTCCCCCATGCTTTCCCTGGCTTAACTGTCCGTATTACTCATTTGGTTGTGTCTGACGAAGAAATGAACTGCTGGAAATATTTCTTCTTGTTACGTCCATTTCTTGTAGCTTGCCATTCAGCATCATACCTAACATGGTGGAATTGGGATTCGTGTCATATTCAACTTAAGTATCGAATAAAGTTACTTGACCAGTTTGTCATAATAGAACGAACGAGACTAACAAAAAAAAGGAAGAAAACTGGCCTTTGTATTCTAGCGAACGTCAATAGCAAACGGGGCGCTTCTCGGCGCGGTAACCGACATGTTCGTATTAGAGCCACGGGACAATCACTGCTTTGTTACTGCACCGGAAATGCTATACTGTGGTTTAAGCCCATTATTCCGCTGTCCAGCTAATCAAGATTTTGTCCTGATTAAAGCGTGGCCATCGCTGAGCGTCAGATGGTCGTGGTCGTCAGGGCGAAGATGCCTCATCGAACGTGGATCGTTGATGTGACTATCACTACAAGTCATGCAAAAATTATGGCATATCCACGAAGTAAGTCAAGCTGAGTGGGCGAAGCAGTGAGATCATTCAGTGTTACCGTAAATCATCCGCGACATTGACCGCTCACGCATGTAAATGAGTTACAAAGCGGTGTGCAGTTGTGTACAAGGTTTGTTGGTCATAAATAGCATGTTGTGTTGAGTTGTAAATTTCCCTGTGCCTTCTTCATTATTGCCGTGTGGTATCGAATACAGCCTGAAGTTGGCGAAGACAAGGTCTGTGCACGCTTTCCTGGTTGTTTTTGGTTGCCTCGTGTCATGCGAAATGCATCGAAGAGCATATCGAGACGTCATATACTGCACGATTCAATCGTTTTTCATGAGCGTCATCGTCATCGGCGTTCATAATCCTCACGGCTACGGCGCACAATGCCAACGACGCCAACGGACAGCCCTCAACCTGAAGGAGCTTCGCCCCTGGGAAATCGTCGTGTGATGCCGTCGCCCAATGTCGTCATCATTACGTCACAGATAGCGGAAATTTTCGACGTCACAATGACATAATTCTGACGTCACCTGGTGACTTCATCCAATGCCATCGTCGCTTGGTCATGGATGGGCCGATTCCCGTGGGCACGTGAGGTGTTGAAAGCATAGATTTTTCTAAATTTAGCCAGAATGGACGGTGGCGCTGCGATTGTTCAGTGACCGTGGCAATGATGGGTAGTACACGGATTTGCCTAGTCTTCGTACTTGTGGGCTTTGAACGTACTGGTGACTTCATTTATTGCTGTGTTTCGTTTTTGTTCTGAGGAAAAAGACAAACCCTTTCAAACTTAGTGACCCGATTTGAAATGGTAAGTCTGAAAGGTAAAGGTAGGGAACTGTAATCGGTGAATCTTTTCCTATCTTTGTTTCGTAACAAAGCGGATCCAAGAGCCGCAAGTACGAAAATGAGACAAATCCGTGTGCTAACCATCATTTCCATGCTTGCTGAAGCGTCGTGCGTTGCAACTTCCATAGACACTATAGCGTCAGAGTTCCGTCTAGTGTGTTATAGGAAACTATACGGTTGAAGTCGGGCCATTCCTTTAATCTCAGAGGCAGTTAAGAACCACGTTATTGGCAGAAATACTCGGTGCTGTAGGATCAGTGTAATCGAATGAGAATAAAGAGAATCGATGGAGACGAAAATGCTTGAGGCCCGTGTTCTTAGATTTAGGTGCAGGTTAAAGAACCCCAGGTTGTCGAAATTTCCGGAGCCCTCCACTGCGGCGTCTCTCAAGACCATATCGTGGTTTCGGTACGTTAAATTCGGACAATTGTTATTATTATTACCGGTGCAAGTTCGACTCGGATACTCAATACGCCGAAGTCAGCACTATAGTTATATTGGCTTCAGGCTGTGTTCCAATTCTCAGACAGTACGTAAAAAGTCTACGAAGACAGCTTAGAAGACAGCACAGAGGCCATGCTGTCCGAGAAATGGAACACGTCTAAGACGGCTTCTACGCAGCGAGGCGCCACCTCGTGTCGAGAATAAAGAGCTAAAATAAACAAACGTAACTCTTTTTTCTTTAGCCTGTTTCGTGTTCAAATGTTAGAAAAATGAAACGTTACTCACATTGAGCGTCCGGAGAAGCACCTGATTCAATGCAGACACACTTTGGGCGATATTTGAGGTTTTCGAGCAGTGCGCTAAGCCGCCATCTTGTTTAAACAGCAAAGTAGCGTGCATCGTATTTGTCTACGATGCGGTCTTCTCGGAGCTGTCTATTTTGCCGGCTACATGAGAACTGGAATGCGACTTAAGATTGCCACCATCCATTTAGCTGTCTATTTAGCCGTCTACGGTGAGTATCGGAACACCCTCAGTTGCAGCGTAATGACGTGGTTGACATGAACGATTGCTCATAGCAGTTGGTTTCGGGTTGTTAAACCCCATCATCTATGCTACTGGTGGAAGCTGTGTATTTTTACTTCGTAGATGGTGACACTCACTCAGAAAGCATACCTTTTACACGTATTGTTTGCTCCTTGGTTCGAGATCAATGGCGCAATCATTAGCTGTATGCTTTTCTGTGGATCAAAGTATACAATTCGCACGTGAAGGTTACCACTCAAAATGGCAAGGTGTCAGAGAGCCAGCGTGCATGCATGCAATGAGATGATTGTAATATAGAGGTTTGCATTCATTTGAAACTTGACGCCAAAAGCTCCCAACTTCATGAAGTTTACACAAAGGTACCGTAGATAAGCGTATTGAAATGTCACACGTTGTTTTACTTATTGTTTTTGTAGTGTAGATTATTGGCGGATGCCACGTGACGCTATCGCAAATTTCGTTAGTGAAGAGTGCAGCTTGGGCGCCCGCGCCACGAATGCGCGCGACTCAGTGTAAGTTAGGTAGCGGCCAAAGGCTAGCCCTATAGTCGGCGAAAATTATAAATAAGAAAGAGCATGAAGTTCCCTATCAGGACACTCATATGTGACGGAACCGCGAAAAGAAAGAAAAAAGAAACAAGAGGAACAGTTTATTTTATGATGAACGGGAGGGAAACACAGACTTCCGCAATGACCTTACCACTACAACAATTGCTAAATCGATACCTCAGTGTTGTGTTTTCTAAGCGCGCGCAGTTTCGTTAACCTGTTCCTTTTTTTGAATGCATTGCTGGTCGGAGTTCCCAGCTAGCTCACGTAATGCTGCACCGTATTACGCTCTTTCCGTATGGAGAAAATAGCGGGGGACTTTGTTATTTCTCTTATCCCTCTCCTTCCTTGTCTGGTACTGTTGTCAAGGTCCGAGCATTCAGAGCGAACAACTTGTGACAGCGGCCGACTGAAAGCGACGCTCGTGTCCCCACACCAGCTGTCGCCCTCGCCGAAGTCGTCGTTGCGGCGACTGGTCTTGCTGCTGCGGTCGCTGCGTGCTGCCCGTCATCATTGTACATGAACGTCGCCAGACCCCCCCCCCCACCACCCTCCCTTCCTTTCCCTGTCGCCCCTCGAGACTGAACAAAAGCGAAGAGACGAGAGAAATGACGTTCATGACTTCTAGGACAGCCGTTCGCTGTTATGAGCAGTGTCAGTTAACATACACAAGATACGACGACAACGAAAACCCGCTAACGAAATGTTTGCTCTGGTTCTCATGTTTGCTCAGATAATGCAGTGGTTCAAACCGAGAGCAATAAGTAGAGTTGGCAAGTTCGTACACACTCTAGTAATCTTAGATTGCAAGTATGAAGAACAAGAGATTAGCTGGTTGGGCGCGAAAAGGACTTGGACGAAAAAAAGACACGAACTGACAGACACGTCCGTTCTACTACCATCGTCAACTCTTCGTGTGTGGTTTGCGGTCTCACTTTGGTTAAGCGCAACTTATTCGCAGAGTCAAATTCCTCGGTGAATACTTTCTACGGGAATGGTGTCCTAGTCTACCCAGTCGTGACAGTAGTACTAGCAGTAAGAGCCGCGCTGGTCACGTCGACCTCCACAAGGAGAAGCGAGTGAGCGAGGGAACAAACTTTATCACAATATCTGGCATGTTTGGGGTCCGGGCTAGACCGCATAGTTAGGGGCCAGAAAAACTCGTCTACCTATAGCGTCCCTGGCCTCCTGGATAGCCAATTTTCGGTCTCGCACCCCCGAGCGGAGAAGAACTAGCCCACACAGCTCCCGGAGGGCCTCAGGAGAACTTGTTGATAATGATGATACGTGGGGTTTAACGTCCCCTCCGTAATGCCCTTGGCCTTGAGGGAAAAATAAGTAAATAAATAAATAAATAAATAAATAAATAAATAAATAAATAAATGAAACAATCGTGTGATTATGAGAGACGCCGTAGTGGAGGCCTCCGGGAATTTCGACCACCTCGGGTTCTTTAACTTGCAGCCAAATGTGAGCACATGGGCCTGCGAAATTTTCGCCTCGATTGAAAATGCGGTCGCCGCAGCCGGGATTCTATTCCGCGACCTGCGGGTCAGCAGCAGGGTGCCTTAGCCACTAGACCACCGCGTTGGAGCAGCAGAACTTGTTAATAAGTTTGGACACTCCGGCAGTCTATTTTTATACGAAGCCATAGTTGTTGCGAAGCGGTTGCGCATAGTTTTCATTCATTGTCTGGGTGTAAGTTTAAATAATAAAAAAATAAATAAAATGATGAAGGTAATTGGTGATTATGAGGCTCGAAACGAGACGTTGTCTTAGCCCACCATCACAAGCTCTCGCGCGCTCGTAGCTTCGGTGGCCGATGGTGTTTCAGGGCCAGGTACGGCCAGAATATTTTTTTCCAATAAATTCCTATTTAATGTGTAGAGTAGGTACCTGCCACAGGGGTGTGGTGGTTATAGTGCTCTACTACTGAACCAAAGGTCGCGGGATTGAATCCCGGCCGTGGTAGCCGCACTTCGATGGAGGCGAAATGCTGGAGGCCCGTGTGCTTGTTTCAGGGGCGCGTTGAAAGAACCGTTAGTGGCAAAAATTCGGGAGCCCTCCACTACGGCGTTCATCATAATCATATGACAGGTTTGGTATGTAAAACTCTAACAGGTATACAACACGTGATATACGTAACCGACTGTCTCATAATTCATCACACATGGTGATGAGTAAACCAATAAGAAGTATACGATGGGGAAGTGATCAAAATTTATAATTTGACCAATAGATGATTAAGTTAGTTGGGTAACTAAATATCACCGCGAAAAGCTTATCTGTTTAGGTTTGTGAGCGAAATTGATGGGCAATGTGACGATTGTCACGAAGAAGAAGATGCTACTGATGTGAAAGAAGAAAAGACGTGGCTGATCCTTTTATATAGGATTCAGTGCAATTTGACAGTGAAACGTGTTTTTAGATAGGTAGTTGAGCGTTTATTGGGTTTTGTTTCAGCAACAGCTACAAATTGCCAAGTCAAGTTAGGAACGGCAAGCAGCTCGAAACTTGCAGCGCGCACCTCAAGCAGAAAGCATGCACGAAATTATAGCATACACAAGACGAGCATGGACCAACAACTGTCTCAGCTCGACACGTAAAGCGCACTGTTTAAACAGAAAGAAAGACGCACGAAACGAGCGCACAAGTATACACAGGACAAGCGCGAACAACTGTCACAATTCTTCCTGCGTCGTGTGTCAGCAGCGCGCTGCTTTCGTAAACGCAGCCGCTGCTTCGAGAGAAAGCCTTGAATTTAGATTTCCGGTCTGTTTTAAAGTGTGCTAGTCGCATGCACTGTGCAGTTAGAATGAGCGCAATCGCAAAAGGGTGAAGTATTCAAAAGTTTGCTCAGTACTCGTGGTCGCTAAACATCTGATACTGATCTTACTCTAACAAAAAAAAATAACTGTCAGAACAGCTGAGTATCAAGCGGAAATTGCGGCGCATCGAGTATTCACGAAGGAAGCTAGATAACAGCTCTGGCCAATGAAATGGAAAGCGAGATGGGCATTTTTGTTGTTCATAGAGCAGTGAAGAAACTAGACGCTTTCAATAAAGGCTGTAGAGTTTTAATATGAAGTGCCAGGAGAACGTCCAGAAAGGTTCTAAGGCGAAAGAAAACGTGGTGCAAGTTGTCAGGGCAGGTTGATTGATCTAGTGAGGCCAACGCTGACTATGAAAGAATACAGCAACTACGCACAACGGTGCTGATATTCAAGAGCAGCGAGAGGTAAGGCCAAATTCACCGAAAACACAGCGTTGATGTCCTGGAAAGGTTGCATCGCTTACTCCTCTTGAAACGGTGTGAATTTTTTTGTATACTTTTGCCAGAAATTTATTCAAGCCTTCTATCGGTTTTCTTTTAAACTGAACGCAGTCGCTGCTTTTGGTAACACGTTTGTTGAAAGCCATCACGACGACTTTGCGTAGCCCACTTACTCCCTTTTTGCACAGATGCAGCATATATGGTCAATAGAAAATGTAACACTAATGACAACCACGACACACATATTCTAACATGACCTTATTGGTGCCGATGAAAACACCTAATACGTGGCAAGCGAACGGACAAACAAACAAACAAACAAACAAACGAACGAACGAACGAACATTCAAATATCTATTACTGCAACATTCTTCTTGTCTGGCTTTGTACTTTTCTCGTAGTGCCCGAAGTGTTTCATAATCTCATGGAATGAGATAGTAGGCAAATTTGATGCCTTGTGTTAGCGTCGCACTTACTTCCACTTAGTGATGAGTATTTATTTGCGCTATTAAGAATAGCATGAAATGTCGCAAAGCGTCAGGCATGCTGCTTTCACAAAAGCCTGCGAAGGTACACTTCAACCACAACGGGAAAGTACAAATGTGCAAGTTGACGCATTTTACATATGCATGTGTTATTAGGTTAAGGTTTGTTTTAGTGTCATGAATGACGAATGACGGGAAATCAGTACATACTTAAAAACTTGTTTTTTTTCGTGTTTCACACAATATTACTGAGATCTAACACACAATAACGCCAAGAAAAGTATAGGGGAATATATTAGACCGAATTGTAATGTTAATATGAAGAAAGACAAGAGGGTGAAAAGATAACTTGCCGGGGGCAGGAAGCAAACCTGCGACCTTCGAATAACGCGTTCGATGCTCTACCACTAAGCTAACATGGCAGCTATCCCCCCAGCCACTTCACTGGGTTTATGTGTGAATTTTTAAACGTGGGAGTGTCGTCAGTGAGTATCTCCCGTAGCAATTACGGCGAGTGTAGTTCATTAAGACAGTGGACGCCTTTCTTCTCGGTAGTTTGGATTGTTGCGGCACCTGGCGCAGCAGATCTCAAGCAGTGCAATGGCGCGTTGCCCGCGCTGATCTCAGAGGCAATGTTCTTTCAACGTTGCTTCTCAGATTAACCTCGGTCATGCAAAAAAAAAAACATAAAGAATACCTCAGAACACAGGAACGCATACGTGCGAGTGCACCTACTAGACACCTGAGTTATTAAGTATTAAAATTTTCTTTGACGTTTTGGCGTAATTAAACCGGTAGAAGGAAGCAAGCTTTAAAGCGCACCGAAGCATTCACTGTAGTCTCCTGCTGTGTACTTCCCCGCTCTGAAACAGCTTCACTTTTTATCAAGGTTCCCAAACAAGCGACGCAACTCCGGGACCGCTTAGTTTTCAGAGACCGCGCCCAAATTGCCTCCGCCCTGGCACTCGTGCTCAGATTGATGTCGGCAATTGCTGGGACCCCGGTCGCTTCTCCTCTTCTCTGTACACACCGAAACCGGTCCGGATTTTCTTCCAAGATTAGTTTTTTTTTTTCTGTTATTCGCCACCATTCGTCTTGTGCGTCGAAGCAACGAAAGATCGAGTGTGATCTCGTAAATGTTTAAGGTTCGAGCAGCAGCGCCTTTGGTTTAATTTCAGTGCTGCTACAAAGTTTCGCAGCCACTTTTTAAACTAGTATCGGTCCCGTTATTTTTGCTGGCTTCCTTAAAGATACTTGTAGTGTCAAGTGTCGATTGTCAGCTGCTATTGGCATACGGTTGTGGCATACAAAGTATTTGATTGCAAGTTTCAAATGTCGGTGTATATACCGCTGACTTCTAATTGTAGAAATAAATAAAATAAACAATTAAATCGGTAAAGTCAACAGATCAGTAACGTGGGTTGCGACCGGTTATTTGTATAGGAATGAGTGCACGTGCAGCACTGTTGCAGAATTCTCGGCTTTTCATTCATGTTCGGTTGTCAACGAAGATAAAAATCTGGCTCCGCCCACAATCACCATTGTAACTCCCACAGAGAAATCGCATTGATCAAGAGAATTTTATTTCCGGATGTATCTTACATAGCTAATGTGCACACAGAAAAATGGACAATGATGATCAATGCGTATGTACAATGTAAACTGTTATATACAGCGAAAAGAACTTACTGCGTATGCAGTGATGTATAATGCGAAAATTGTACGACAAAGACAGGACATTCATGACCATCGAGATGACTAAACTTAAATAAACAGTAAGGATATATGAACAAACAAGGGGGGGGGGGGGGTCATTCACAGTGTAGGGTGATGTTTTTGCATTCACCTGTGAGGACAGTTTGCTCTCGTGCTCAATAAAAAATATTGCACAAAAAAGACATGTTTCTGAAGAAAAAAAGGAAAATACACACTGTAATGTCACAGTGGTACAAGCTCTAGCCCACCTCCTCAATAGGGGAGGAAAGGCATGGACACCCTGTTGTTTTTTTTTTTTTACAATAATGAATCGCGTAGATCAGCGTCGGAGGAAGGTCTCCTCTCCCAGCATGACTAGTTCTTCATTGAGATGCATAAGCATTACGTTTCTTAACCGATGTAGCAGAGGAAGCATGGCTCTCTGAGGGCGTCCCCTCAGGCGGGCCAGTCCTTTTCGTTTCCATAAAACGAAGGCTCCGATAACCATTAAGAGATCGACAGAGTTATCCCCGTGGCGGGACTTCCACTAAATACTTGTTTGGAATATACTGGCAATAAGGGGGAGGGGGGGTTAGAAAAATTGGGTAATGATTTAGAGTACAGAGTACTCTACTATGGGAGAGCTCAAAGCCGTCCCGCTATGCGCATGTGTTTAATGGTTCTTGCGATGCTGATCATTGGCACTGTTTCATTATAACATACTTCATCACAGAGACACGCGTTTGTGCCGCTTGTTTTAGGCCTAAAACTGGAACGTCCTCATTATTATCGTAAGAGCTTTTGACATCAACGCTCGAACAATCGTAATGGTTTAGGTAGCAACGGCGAACCTTTATCTTCTGATATGCGCACTGTACAAATTAACTAAAAAATGACCGCAGTTCCCGAGTGGGAACACTGGTTAGCATGCGGAGCATATATGTTGAACTGCGATAAATGTGGTTTGTAATTTGCGACATGCGTGTGTGTTATGAATGAACACGAGGGAACACGCACGCACGTATGCTGCGAAAGACGATGTTTATTGATGAGACGCTTTGGGTATTTTGAGCAAGATGGCTTTATGGTCCCTAAAGTGAAGGGTGAGTGGGTGGGGTTGCATGCAGCAGTCGAAGGTCGAAATTTGCAAAGTCGTGGTCGATGCACGCCCCGCAAACCGTGGTCGGATGATGTTTGCCGTCGTCCGTTGCTCGTTTCAGCGAGTGCCGCGACTCCATGTAGTCAACCACCCAGTCGTCCTTGATGACGTCGACGTTGAAGTAGCCAACTATCACGAAGGGTCGTCGTTGCGGTCGTTGTTTCAGGTATTCTTCCATGGCTTCGTCGACGTACTTCTCCACGGCGGCATACATTTTGACCAGCGACATCGGACGTGGAGCGACCGCACAAACCAACCGACAAAGGGCGGCGCGCCCTGACGCTCGGTTATTTATAGCGAGCGCCCGGCCCGGCCTGCGCATGCGCGCCTTAGCATAAAGCTGGCGCACGTAAAACTAAAGGTCGCGCGGCGGGTGGAGGGGCGAAGCGGGCGCAGCGTGCGCCGTGTTGAGAGGAGGAAGGGAGGCTGCGGACGGCGACGGCGCATGACTAGCCCCTAGTATAACATGCTCCGCATGTAAAAATTACTTACATTCTGATCGCAAACCAGCTAACACGACTTCCTTTGACTGGTGAAAGGCAGACGCTCCGCCGCCCTGCGTGAGAATCTTAACATTTTTTTTTCTTTAGAGACAGTTTTCATAATGAATTCGTGCAAGGCGGAGCCTCGCCTAAATGACGTAGCACCATTTTTTTTGTCTCTCCGTTGCGACGCAGTGCTCCCCCTTCTCTTTTTTATTGTTTTTTGCCCCCCCCCCTCTCTTTTTTGATCTGGCGGCGCGTGCCGCAACGAAAAAAAAAAGAAATGATGCCTACTTCATCGAGGTGAAGCTCTGGCCTCCACGGATTTGTTGTGACAACAGTCTCACCCAAACGATAGACACTGCCTGATCGTCCCGAGTAGGCTATCTTGTTCTCGAAACTGAAAACCGTTAAACAAACGAATATCTAAGCTCGAATGGTGTTGGTGTAACACTGCGGCGCGGATGTAAAGCTCGGGAATGAAAAAAAATAAGAAAACTACCTCGAAAATCTGTATAGCAGAGAAGAATGAAAAGCGGGAGGTTAAATTGCCTTCGAAAGTATCGGCAATCACTTCCAAGACGTGAATCGAGCAAATGGGCTTGGAGAAAGGGGGGGGGGGGGGCAATATCATCGACGCGCGGTTTTGAAAGGATAGAGCTTTATTGAAGGGGACACGTTACAGATTAGAAAAGTAAGGTCGTGATAGAGACCACCTTGGTCCTTGTATTCACTGCTGTGAATTAGATAAGATATTTTTTCCTCTTTTTTCTTTAGGCTAGTTAAAACAAAACTCATTGCCGGCTTGTGACTCGATTTCTTTCATCGTTCAAGTCGTAGGAAAAGATACTACTGTACTTAATGCATGACGTTTCGCAGTTTCGTTTCGATAGAGGGGAAAAGAAGTGATGCTGGCGTAGTCGATTATTCAACCAGTTTTCTTTCTTTTTGAGAAGCAACCTGAATGAGTGAAATGCACAATAAAAGTGATATTGCTTGTCTAAATACGTCAAGGCACCTCTTTTTCGTCTTTTTTTTAGTATCGACGTAAATTAAACACTGATATATGCTTCCTTTGAGCCGGCTAATAAAATTATGAAATTGAGACTCAAGTAATAACCGAGAAGCAAAAAATAATAATAATAAGCGTGGGCATAAAGCGCATGGACGATCACAAGCATATAATGTCTATATAGAAAAATTCCGCCGGACTTACGTCACGAAAATGCGGTGGCGCTGTCTTAGTAGGCCAAAGACGCTCTGCCAACCGAAGTTTCTGCTAAGTTTTCAATAGTCCATGTGGTGTTCTCAGTCAAGCAACGAGGAAAAAAAAAACGGTATGCTGACGAGGTTCGTCGTGGTTGGATGTGAGTTGCGTCTCACAACTTAGTATTGTTTGTTGGCGCACATCGCAGCCCTCAGCGCTTCGGCGGAAGTTACGTGTGGACGTCGCTATAACTTTACCCATAATGTCGACATTGGCCTACCTGTGTTTACAAACATGGAATGGATCTATAGGCACAGTCCAAATTATATGATGCGCTTACAATGTGGGTAGAGTCCTTACAAGTGTTATTGCTTATGAAATGAGGGACAGGATAACCACGAAATCGGCCACTTAACAACGAAGCATGATTTAATCAAGGCGTCTCTGACTAAAGAAAACTTCCGAGACGTCAAGCAGCCGTTCTTTTTATCATTGGCGTACGAATTCTAAAGCGGCCGCAAGAACACATTCAGCTGAGACGGAACTCCGTAACTCGATTCAGAAAACAAACAGAAAAGCAACAAGACGAAGAAGTGACAAAATCAGTTGTCTCGTTCCAGTACACCGTGCGGCACTCGCAAAACACCTGACAACGTTCAAACAGCCTCAAGTTATTTGCTTATCGTGAACTACACGTTTTGAATTTCCAATGGCGAAAATTTCATTCTGTGTCGAAATAAGGATTGCGTAAGTCTCGCAATATGTCATCGTTGCAAGAAGACTGCAGGTCGTGTAAAGGTCAACCCAAATGTCTGTCTCTCCCCCCCCCCTCCCCTCTTTCTATGCCGCACCGTTACGCAATCTCCGTCGCGCCATTTCGATGCACTGCTGCTTAGTCGAGCACCAAGGCAATAGTGAAGTTAGCGTCCGCCTCGGTGCAACTGTGTGTGTTGCACGGCTGCTGACGAGATGGTAGCAGTTATTTATTTTACATGCTTACAGCTACACATATTAAACACCTTTCAATGAAAACAAGATTTCAACTGTATATACACACATTCTACTCGTGCCGATCTCCCAGTCGTTTGTCTGTAGTAAGTTCCGCTCATATTTAACTAAAAATCATTGGTGGAGAGCTTACACAATTTTGACCCGCGCGTGATTTGGTGGCTGCTTTCATTATTTCTCTTGTAAGTGTTTGCTTACATGATAAAGTATTTCATACATGGAAAGAATGTTTGCAGCTACTATTGCGACAGCTCGCAGCACGGTCATCAGGAATGTTCACATTGTGGTAGTGTTCCCACGCTGTTTCGTTCACTGTTACCCATCTATTCTATAAAACAGGGCGTCCAAACACGGACGCAAGAAGAAGTCAAGATACCACAAACGACTACTTTTTTTTACGGGCGAAGCTCCTTAGGGTGTGGGTCTGTCCATGCTCCGATGGTGTATGTAGCCACCGGTGGCACATATTCGAAAGAGTGGTCTTTAGAATGTCCGCTGAATGGCGGCACTTGTATGCGATGATGGCTGTACTTGGAGTGTTCACTAGATAGACGGACGGACGGGTGGACGAACGGACGGACGGACATACATACAGATAGACGGACGGACTGATGGGCGCACAGACAGACAAAGGGGCGTACGCATGGACGGATGGACGAACGAACAGACAGACAGAAACACGGACGCTCGAACAGAGGCAAGGACGAATGGATGGACATACGGAAGAACGGACGTACGGACGGGCGCATGGAAGGACGCACGGAAAGATGGATGCACCGGCGGTCAAACGGACGGACGGACACATGGACGGTTGCACGGATGGACGCATAGACGGACGGACTGACGAACGCTTCGCCCCACCAATCATCATTCACTCTGTGGATATGCTGTGATTTTTTCGCTTCAGCGTTTGTACGCTCCGTTTCTTGGGATGAATACTTATCAGTGAACTCTCTGCTATTCTAAACCCTTGTGTTCAAAACGTAAAAGTGACGTATGTGCTTAGTCGGGTTCACGGCTCAACACTTGACCGAATTCCCATCCACACGTACTGGAGCGCTGTCTGTTAAGCGGAGGTACACAGAAAAGCACTCGCAGAAATCGCTCTAAGCGCGCCGCCGGTCAACCGCGCCAGGCTCTGTCGCCGCATCAGCGTATCGTGCGCGTGTTCCGCCAACGATGTTCGCATCTAAAAAACGTCAAAGAAAAAAAGTCAAGGGGCAATTTTAAAGTATATGTTTGTAGGGCTTGTCAAGGAATGATAAAGATAAGAAGCTCTTGAATTTCATTATTTCATCTAGCCCCGACAATAACGCCAAAAGGCGAAACACGCAAACCTTCGAAGTGCCTACCCTTGGCACTACAAATACATTTGGAACACGTCACTCTATCCTCCCGACAACGAATTTTGACAAAGAAAATAGAAATATACCACCAAACTTGTTCCACCGTGCCATTTCCTACAGACTGAGTAGGTGTGTTCAGTCCGTAGATTTTTTTTTTTTTCTAACGCAGTGCACTTTCAGGGGCCTGGCTGTCGTGTGCTGCGCTCGCATGCTGTCTTCGTTGCCTGGCGTACCGCGCTGAAAACCACGTACCAAAACGGGAAAAAAGAAGGCAAGCGAGGAGGAAAGAAAAAATAAGAAGACAAGCAGAAATAAAGAGCGAGAAAAAAAATCACAGAAAATCTGGAAAAAATAAAAAGAAAGAAAGGAAGGAAGGAAGGAAGGAAGGAAGGAAGGAAGGAAGGAAGGAAGGAAGGAAGGAAGGAAAGAAGGAAGGAAGGAAGGAAGGAAGGAAGAAAGAAAGAAGGAAAGAAAGAAAGAAAGAAAGAAAGGAAGAAAGAAAGAAAGAAAGAAAGAAAGAAAGAAAGAAAGAAAGAAAGAAAGAAAGAAAGAAAGAAAAAGAGGAGAGAAAAAAGTGAAAATCGAAGAGAAACGAAAATTGCCGCCAAGCTGCACCGTTCCTTAAGTCTTCGCACCGCCATTGAAAAACTGCCATAATTTGTTTTTTTTTACTTATATTGCACCAATAGCAAGTAGTTGTTTTTGCGTAGTTATCATGACACATACGTTTTAGCTTGCGAACGATGCTGATGGCCAAAGTTTAAAGCTGCGCCTAACAAAAAAAAAACGAAATGAAAATAATTTATATCGAAAGAGAGAAGTGGCGAGCGAAACTTCATTGTATGTAATGGAAGTAATAGGCATTTAGTGTACTGTCTTACTTTCAATGTGAAATGCGTAAGAACACAAATGTCACGGGAACGTTTTTGAAAGTTGCAGTGCAACGCTTTTCGACGCTCCTTGAGGCGCACATAATTTCTCCAGAATGTATCATGATAGCGGAAAAACTGTAGCTTTCAGGTGATGCAGTCTAGCGTCCGCGAGGTTTTGAATAACTTTCACCTGGTGTTTGTGACCGCAAGTTTACTTGCGAGCATTGGCTTGTACGTGCTACTTGCATAATGCTGCTTATAGTCTGGTGTGGGACTCCATCTGGTTTCGTAATGTGCGCAGTTTTCAACTTAGAGTATGCATTTTTTTAACGACTATTACTGCGGTAAGGTTATGTGTGCATGTTTTATTTATTTTTGCTAAAATCTATGCTATTCTTTAAATAACCTTGTTTTGCAACTTCAACAATTTTCCTGTATGGTCTTAGGTTAGACAACTGATTTACTTATTTAAGCTGAGGTTGAAGTTGCTTATTAAGGGAATATTATTTACTAATAAAGGTTAACGTTAAACAATTTATTTACAATGTTTTACTTACTCCTGCTAAAGTGTGCGCTGCTGGATACTTTGAGGTGGGGCCAATCAAGCTGAATATATGTTGTTCTTTCTCACCTTCCTAACCGTATACCTCATCCGCAGTTTCTCGTGCTTTCTTTGAAAAATAAATAAACCATTGATTGATTGATTGATTGGTTGGTTGATTGATTGATAGATATGTGTGGTTTAACGTCCCAAAACCACAATATGATTATGAGAGAGGCCGTAGTGGAGGGCTCCGGAAATTTCGACCACCTGGGGTTCTTTAACGCGAACCCAAATTTGAGCACATGGTCCTACAGCATTCTCGCCTACACCGGAAATGCAGCCGCCGCAGTCGGGATTCGAACCCGCGACCAGCGGGACAGCAGCCGAGAACCTTAGCCACTAGACCACCTCGGCGGGGAAAATAAATAAATAAATAAACTTCAAGTCGCTGTACTTATATAAGAAAATCAGGACAGGTCAAACGAATGTCATCCCATCAGACATAATAAAAAATTCCTTTCTTGCCCATGTTAAAAGCAGTGCATTTATAAACTCTGAACAAAAAAAGGTCGATGCCCCCAGCACTTGGTTCCAAATCGGGCTATTCGTTAGTCTTTCGGATGCTCGTAACAAAACTCTGCGCATGCGCACTTGCTACGAATCGATGGAGTGCGTCAGCATACCCCCCCCCCCTCCCCCACACGATTCGCATCGGTGAAAAAAGAATAATAACAAAAAAAGATTTGGAAGCTGTATTTGGGGAACCGTTCTTATCTCAGGACTCACATCCGCACTAACGTTTCGCAATTTCGATAAAGCCCAGACGATGACGCAATCCTGCTTTAGGATAATATTGTTTGTGTCATGCTCACCCTTAGGTATAAATAGGAACGCGTTCTGCCGCACTTCTCTTTTTTTTCATCTCTCCTTGTTTTGATTGGACTCGTTCCTTATCGTACGCTTGGCTGACAGCGTGCCTCATTATTCCGTTATTGAAGAATATGCTTATCCGGATAAAGGCGTCCCACGGGGAGAAGAATCCGATGTTTTAATAAGGAAAAAAAAAGCCGGAGCCGGTTGGCCAGTGCGGTTCGGGTCGGTGCGTCCGACCGGGAGCGAATGATCTACGATGGCTCGTACAGTTTGCGTGATGCAATCTATCGAGGCGAGGTGGGATTCGTGGTCCGGCGTCAGACGCCCCCTTCCAAATTCGCCGGATCTGTCAGGGCGCAGCGATACGTGCCGCACAGAGTGAAGGTCACAGGTTACCGACCTTTCCTTCGACTCGAGTTTTTTTTTTTTTGCTCTTTCGTAATCGAACTAGATTAAACAAATTGTACGATGCAGAAGAGTGCAAACAAGTAAAGTCCTAAAAGAAGGAACTACTGAGAAAAAGGAGGGGGGGGGGCGCAAATTTATCGTCTACTGGGAACATTTGCTTCGATAGGAATTTCTTTTAGTTTTCTTGTAGCTCTGTTCCTACTGCACGCAGCACGCTTTCCGCACCTAACGTAATTTTTCAATGACCCCACGATTGGAGGCATGACAAGCTTTCTGCAGCCCACCTGATTTTGCACTGCCTTCGTGATCGGCCCATTTTTGACCAAACGATGATGTGATAGCGGCATCTAGGGATGTAACAATGTGTGACGTCACAGTGATGACGTCGTGTGTTGACGTCATCAAGTGATG
This sequence comes from Rhipicephalus microplus, assembly GCF_043290135.1. Classification (NCBI taxonomy): domain Eukaryota; kingdom Metazoa; phylum Arthropoda; class Arachnida; order Ixodida; family Ixodidae; genus Rhipicephalus; species Rhipicephalus microplus. The sequence continues at coordinate 45,516,772 of NC_134702.1, read as the reverse complement.
ATGATTTTCGACGTCATTGACAGGCGATTGTCACGTTTGACTAAGCATGGAAGGCGTCCGCATTAACGAATTACTGAATGCGAGTCTTCCACAAGAAAATATTCTCCACCAGTGCACATTCTTCTCCATTCTGAACTGTCCACATTACTCGTTCCACGTTCTAAACATTTTTGTATTTTTGCTATCTTTGTAACTTTTTTTCTACTGGCTGGATGACCTGCAAAGAAAAGTGCGAGACGAAACGTGTATGGCTTGCTAACCGCCGGCATTGAATGCTGCTACGCCAATTGGGCTTTTTGTTACGCAGCACAGTGAGGCAGTGAAGCACGCTCTACAGAAGCAAGAGCGAAAGTAGTATTGCGCACGGCATCGTAGATGGCTGTTGTACTCAGCGTGGGTTCCAGAGTACACTCAGTGAAGAACCTTATACCACCAATAATGTTTATTTCTTTCCGAAACAAAACACACCCATCTTGGTAGGAAGCGCAGCAACTATTACACAGAACACACAACACAAGCGCTTAATTTCAACTAAACGTTTATTGCAAACGTCAGAGTTTATAAATGGGGTGAAAGAGAAAAATAATAATAAAATGCAGACCTACAAAAAGCACACGTGCCAGTCTCGTACATTAATTATCCGTTATTATCTATCATCCCATCAAAAAAAAAAACAAAGTTCTTTCCGCGTGAGCTAGATAGAGGGTGCACTTACACACTCAAAATCGTCACGTGTCATTTCCGCAGCTTCTACTATCAAACGGGTTAATAAATTTCTGTGCCGATATAAGACGCAAGTGTTATCTAAATACGGCGCACAACCGCACCCCTTACAGTGGATCGCCAAGTGACCATCGAAGTGTGGTTGTGTGCCGTATTTCGATAACACTTGCGTCTTATATCGGCACAGAAATTTATTAACCCGTTTGATAGTAGACGCTGTGGAAATGACACGTGATGATTTTGAGTTTTTTAGTGCACGCTCTATCTCGCTCACGCGGAAAAAACTTTGTTTTTTGGATGGGGAGATAGATAATAACAGATAAGTAATGTACGGGACTGGCACGTGTGCTTTTTGTTGGTCTGCCTTTTATTAGTATTTTTCTCTTTCACCCCCCCCCCCCTTTATAAACTCTGACGTTTGCAATGAACGTTTAGTTGAAGTTAAGCGCTTATGTTGTGTGTTCTGTGTAATAGTTGCTGCGCTTTCTACCATGATGGATCCATATCAACTGGCCCGACACAATTTTTTATTGAATATACACCCCGTTTGAACAAGCAAAACAGAACAGCCTTGCGCCATCGTGGTGCACTCAGTGTTTCGCGGCACACTGAAGACACTAATTGATTACGGAGTTATTTTGGTTATTATACTAACTTTCTCGTAGTCACCCGTTCTACTATTGTACTATCGCCGGTGCTTATTAAAGGGAACTCATCCACTTCTTTTTACGTATGCGATTATTTTATACGTGTACGCACCAGGCGGAGCTAGTTTTCAGTTTCACATTTGCAGGGACGTGGCGAGCGTGCTCGCTGACTACTTACACTTGCGCATCCGCAAAGGTTGAGAATGACACAAAAGTGTCGTGCACGGGTTACAAGGTGTGACTTCTCAACGTTCATGTTGCCCGTCCTAAGGTGGAGACAGCTTCTTCAGGAGGTTAGCTCAACGACTACCTCTTCTGCTGGTTTTCGACTATCTCGATTGCAACAACGCCAACAGCCGCCGGCAGGTGTCGTTGCAAAACGTGCAGCTTTCAAGCGAGTGACAGGTGTCTTTGTCGCGCTTTCAAGTGGCTGCCTCAGTTTGCGCTCACAAGTTTTTACACTCTCTGTCACGCAGCAGTCAACCCGTCGCTGCGCGTCCATAACGTCAGGTATATTTGAGCATCTCCTTTTCGTAAAAGAAAATCTAAAATTAGAGTTCGCGTAGCTTACAAAAATCTAAGAAAGCAAGAATAATGAGGTGACGCGGCGTAAGCCTACAGAAAGGACAAGCCGCGTGTTCAAAGGAGCGCTCGTGGCATGCTTGAAACGAAGTCTCGTTTTCCGCCGTGCTACCATAGGCTCGTTCGCTGTTCGCCTAATAGGAGGTTCCTTCGTTGACGTCATGACGTTCCTCGACATTCTTTATGAGCGTTTCCTTGTGCGTTCTCTTTCCTTTAGTTGCACTGCTTTACGTGTAGCGCTCACAAGGTGTCTTACTCTCATTGCAGTGTCTCTTTCTTTATATTAGTTTTTTTTCTCGTTCAACTCTCTTTTTTTTTCACATGTCAAAAGGCAGGCGACGACTAAGGGCATATGTTCCTGACAAAAGTCTCCGCCCACGTCTACGCTTCAGACAAGGATGAACATTCTTCTTTTGAGCTCACCGTTTTTATACTTGTGTTTATACGTTAAGTTTCAGCAGTGATATAACCAAGAGAAGACAGTTACTCATTTATTTATTTATTTATTTATTCAAAATACCTTACAGGCCCACTGAAGGGCATTGAGTAAGGGGGGCATCAGTATACAAACAAAATAACAATAAAGGAGAAAAGCAGACGAAAAAATATATACATATATAAAAGATTACAAAAATCAAAAATCAAGGTGCAACAGCGTTATACAATGCTAGAGTGCAACGAATTCAGGTTGTCACGAAAGATTTCACGGTTACAAATGGATACAACATGATCGAGAAGACCGTTCCAATATGCAATGGCTCGAGGTAGTGATGATAAGTTAAATGCCTGCGTGTGACCATGAATGCGCATAAAACTACGGGCATTGTGAATGCGCTGGGAAGTGCGCGCAGGAGAATAAAGTGGCAAACAGTGAATTTCGTTACTATAAATGTACCTATGAAACAGACATAAAAGAGCAATGTTGCGGCGTATTTCTAGTGACTGAAATGCAAGGTCTTGTTTTATTAAGGTAATACTTGAATGATAGTCGTAGTTTCCGGAGATGAATCTCGCTGCCCTATTCTGGACGGCTTCCAACATACGTACCAAGTAATCTTGATATGGTGACCATGTGGATGATGCATACTCTAGCTGTGGGCGAACATAAGTAATATATGATAATGCGCGTACGTTAGAAGGAGCGTTGCGCAAGTTTCTGCGCAACGCTCCTTCTTGCGTTGGGTTGTGCGTAAACTGCATGTATCCAGTATACGCACAACCAATATATACATATCTTTAAAATGCTCGCAACATATCGGCTCATAAAGAATCGAACCATGGATACATAATGCTCTGTGATCTCTAAAATAAGGGTGTTTACACATAACGACCAACGACCAAACACATTGGTATGCATTATACAACAAACCCTAAGCAACAAGGAGAAAAACCAAATATATCATTATATGTTTTATTTGGTGTTTACCTTTCTTGTTTTACCTACCTTTGGTAACAAGGTATTCTAGATGTTCTGGCATTGTGTCATTGTTTCAGCCCTTTCTTTTTTTACGTGTGCGTGGTGAAGTTCTACGATACGAGAGAAAGACACGTTTACTTGTTTGGTCGCTAAGTGCGCTTAGCCAGCGCACTTTCCTAATGTTCTCACGTCTAGCTTTGAACAAGCCCGACTGCTTCGTTTCCAAAACGAGTATATCGGTGTGTTTCTGTAAAGTCGCTCAATCGTCGCGTCTTGGCCTCTTTCGCTTCTTTGCATTTTCCGTGAATTTTTTTAGTCTAAATAAAATCGCTTAATCGAAAGAAAATTGCAGTTTCAGAAAAGCTGACTGTGTAATCACGCATGACATACGCGAAGTACAATTTATCATACGGAGCTCTAGTATAATATCTGGGGTTTCATGTTCCGATATCACGATACGATTGCGAGGCACGCTGTTGCGGGAGATTTGGGATCAATTTTTACACGCTGGTGTTCTTTACTGTGCGAATCAAAGTGCACCAATGCTATTTTTTCACCACCCACCCCGCACTCCGTCGAAATGCGGTTGTGGCCTGGAATCCAACCCGGGCCGTAAAGTGTAGCAGTGCGAACCCTCAGCCAACTAAGACATCATGGCCGGTGGTGTAGAAACATGAGCAAAATGAAGTAGCCACTTGAAGAATTATCAATTGTAAAAATAAAAAAGCACACAGTCCTTGTTCTTACTATTGTATATTTACTCGCACATTACTAGTACTGGTTAGATTATGGCTAAGTGCTAACCTGGTATAGGTAATGTTTCCTAACTTCAGGCTAACTATTAGTCAATGTTAGCAGTTTGCATCTATTCGATCTGATGACATATAAATTATTGACGATACACCTGTGTTACTATGCCTTCGGCGCTATCCTTTCTAGGCTGCACCCACTACGATGTCACTTTTCAAAAAATATTTGCCTATCTTTTTCTTTTCTTTTACCTGATTCGCCTGTCTTGTGGAGCTCACAGAAGAAACCTTTTTTCACGCTTTCACGATGCGAAATGACAAGGACTCAACGCGAACAGGACGCACTTGTTCCTACTACAAACGCTTTCGGAAAAAGAAAAAGAGAGAAAAGAAACGTGGTCGAGTTTCTGTTTCCAACGGCTGGCAAAAACAATACCGGCAGCGTAGTTTATCGGGTACTCGAATTCCTCCCGCCGTACTTCGTATCTCTACAGGTGTACTGTTGCTGTTTTTCGCCGCCGTGACGGCCGTTTTTGTTTTCCTGCGTTCGTTTATTTTTGTTTCGCCTATGTTTATAGGTTTGGTAGGTTTACTGTTTCAGCTAGTGTTTTTTTTTTCCTTGTTCATCTTCGCTCACACAGGCGCATTTCCAGACTTTGTATGTTTGCACACTTCTATCCACTCAGCCACAGTACAATGTCTGGGCCATAGAGAATGTCAAAATCTCTCATGCTTGTTCTTCTTATGTGGTTCATGAGTGCTTGATTTTTTTCTATCTATCTATCTATCTATCTATCTATCTATCTATCTATCTATCTATCTATCTATCTATCTATCTATCTATCTATCTATCTATCTATCTATCTATCTATCTATCTATCTATCTATCTATCTATCTATCTATCTAACTTTTCCATTTCCTTTCTTTCTTTTTTTTCTTTCATTCGTTCGTTCTTTGTTTAGAAAGCTCTACTCGTTGCTATTTTCTTGTCTCAATAAACAGTGTGAACCTTGGCTCCGCTAACATTGCCAAGGTTCGCGTACGGTCTGTTTCGTTTTTTTCCTCTCATACATTCAGCAAACGCTCGCAATTCACATCTCCCAAAGAAACAAAAAAAAAAAAACAAACAGGCGCAAAGAACACAGAAAAGAGAAAGTGAGACGTGAGAGGCTGCATTGAGAGAAAACACTGGGTAGCCTTATTTTGTTTTGTTTTTCCCAGAACGGAAACTGTAGTTCATAGGTGTAGTTCATAGGCATAGCACCACAAACAAGGAACAGTAAAAGTGGGGAAACACAGGGCAGGGAAAGGATATTGTGGGGAGAAAAAGAAGCAAGAACATGGACCTGACGATGGATAAGCTGGGTTCCGGAATTCGCAGCCAGATCCCCGAATTCCCGCAAGGTCTCCATTTGTCTCGAACGCAAGCGCTGAAATAAGGCGTGCGCAAGGTTTCTGCCAGATGTGCCTGTCGTTGAAAGCTGGGACAAAAGCGGCTTTGTGGATTGACTTGCCTCGTCTTCATGCGCGTCCGCCTGCTTGTTTGGCGTTCCATGTGCGCTAGGTGCACAAGCCTGCCTGCGGCGCTTTTTGTGCGGTCTCGCAGTTCTTCGACTCAGCTTTTTTTTAATGTTTTTTTTTTGCCACCCGCTAACCCTCGATGACTACAAAGTCTTTTCGTAGAGCGTTATGGCTTCTACGGTCGCGTAAGTGCCTCGTACATTTTGAAATAGTTACTTGAGTGAACTTTAATTTGGCGTTTTATTCAACTGCCAGGCGTGGTAAATGGGTAGTACACGACTTTTATTAATGTTTGTGATTGTAGGCTCCCGACAGACTAAGGAAACGGCTAGCTTTTAAAAACAACTATCATGGCGGTATGTCTACGGATCGCTTGCGTACAGGAGGGACGTTGAATGTGGTTGGTGGAGCTTGCATTACCGAACATTGTCCTTCAGTTAGAAATATCAAAATATGTTTTCTTGTAGTAAGAACGCCAGAAGGTTAAGGTTAAGGATGCGGAACATGGGAGAGGCCTTTGTTCTGCAGTGGACGTAGTCAGGCTGATGATGATGATGGTGATGATGATGATGTTGATGATGATGTTGTTGTTGTTGTAAGTAGCCGGCGGAATTTGCAGGCAATTGCCCTGCCCGCTTTCCTCTTTGCTAACTGTAGCTAATGTCCTTTGTTTGTTTTTTAACTAAGCGCGAGCAGGCTTTTAAAATAAAAATCGTGCATAGAGTGACGTAAGCCTGCATAAGACGACGGCCTTTGTGCTCTAAACGTAAAAGTGTTTATTTCAATTTTTACCGAAAAACAAAACAAGGCAGAACACCGTGGACATCTTTGTACTTTCACGATTGTGTGAGCGAGTGTGACTGAGAGTGTAAAGTATACTCAAGATTGCCAGAAGAAGGTACATAACGGCGCTTTGCTTCTGCACAGGACAGAAAGTACACGACCCTAGAGCTGACTAGCGTTTGTGTCGTGTACTTTCTAAGGCATGCTGGAATTCCAAAGTCTCCTTAACTAAGCCTTATTAACCAAGGTCAAATAAGGTTGACTACTCTTCACACGGGACGGAATAAAGCGGAGAAAAATATGGAGATAGTGCTAAGAAATCCACCAGTAATTCACACCGACAGCGCTGTATAGCAGTTCTCTGTCACAGGTTGATGCAATGAGTTCTACATTCCGCCCTGCCTAATTGTTATACATGTTTGCGTGCAATCGAACTGGTGTTTTTTTTTTCTCTTTTCGTTACGTCATGCCAAGCAATGACGAACGATAATCTAATTACGGTAACCAAAATCTTGTTTTATCCTCTTCCGACGCGCGAATACCGAGTAAGGTAAGGTGCTTGGTCGAATTAAACTAAGTTGGCGTCGATTGTGGACGCCACACTTTTGCAAGGCAGTGTTAATAAAGAAGGAACGATTGCGTAATGGAAGCCAAACTAGAAGAAAAAAAATAAGAACATATGAGCTGGGTCTTGAAAGAGTAACCGAAGACAAAATGCGAGGCAGACCGAGCAAACAGTGGGTAAAAGTGAAAGACCACACAAGAGGCTCGGTGTCTCTCGGGTGGCAACTGTCGCTACCGTCACGCTCTGCGTCGGTGGACCTCCGGTTCGGCAGCGCTAGAAGACGATGTCGCTTGCTTGCTCAGCACCGCATTAGCAGACTGTCGCAGTTCGCATTGCACGGAGCGCGCAGTTTTCTCGTTCGACGACAAGCGTGTGAGTGCTCCTTCTCAAGACAACCGAGAATCGAAGAACCTGCATGTTGTGTCTCTGGCGAATGCGTCTGCTTCGTCTTTCTAAATATTACGTTTATCTGGTGTTATTTCTAAAGCGAAGCATTGTTATTTTCAAGCGAAGCTTTGATAACTCGCAGGTTTGGGAGTCGTGCGCTGAAATTATGAACATGGTAAAAGGGCGCGGCACGTATCACGCATGAGGCGTGCGAACCCACAACTCATCAGTCCCCAGTAGAACCAAAAAGGATCAAGCAATAAAAGAGGCGCAGTACGTAACACGGACTGGAAAAGAGAAGGATAACGCAGGTGCATTTTTGGCACCAACTAGCCCGAATGGCTGTTTTGCTACAGTACGCGATGAGCGTACAGAAAGGCGACCGTCGAAGTGACGATGAAAACATTTCTGTATTGAAGTGCGAATGCGATTGGGAAGATCCTTGCTTCAAGACTCCTATGACAACCTCGGCGATAGCCCGGGCCTGCCGGAATGATCTCGGGGACGCCTTCGCAGGGGATGTCTTCCCACTGCTTTGATCTCCGGGTGGAGTGGCGGATTGGTGGAACGGGAAGAAAGTAGGCAGCGGTGCGCTTTGAGGGGAAGTGAAAAGTTGGAAGACGGCTCCATATCCTGGATAGGTGTCGGTAGTGAGTTCGCCGGTAACATGCCTGTTTGTAAGCGCTGTTTTCCGATGACTGATGTCTCAATTGTGGGCTCGTCGGTGATCATCCGTTTCTAGTGAAGCAATCTGACCTCTTACCGAGATGACTTGCCGAGATCATTGCAAGCTGCCGCATTTCTTTCCTGCTTGGGTATGAACGCCTGACCGTGTCGTAGTTGCCTGTGCCAACTGAAGCGCCGTGCTGCCAAGTACGATGTGACGAGAAAGAAAGAAAGAAAGAAAGAAAGAAAGAAAGAAAGAAAGAAAGAAAGAAAGAAAGAAAGAAAGAAACAAATAAAGGAAGAAAAAGAGAGAAAGAAAGAAAGAAAGAAAGAAAGAAAGAAAGAAGGAAGGAAAGAAAGAAAGCCTCCGTTTTCATGATAAAGGGCGGGCACCTGATTTATTTATTTTTTCTTGCTCGTTGGGTGGAAGAGCAGGACGATAAGAAGAACCAGATGGAAAGAGAGGGAGGTTGTGGAGTTTGTGTATGAGCTGCATCTGCAACGCAGAGCTATGAAACAGATTTCGGCAGGTTGGTACGTTCTAACCTGGCCTATATTTGCACATTTTTGTTGAAATGAAATATGTGACCGCTATAGGAATCGAACGGGCCGCTTTCTGGACGAACGCCGCGATGACCTTTCCGCTAAGAAATGATCCCTGCAGTTTTTTTGTTGTTGTTGTTTACTGCTGACCAATTATAACAATGCAGTATATTCGTTTGGTGGGAACACATGCATACCGTCTGCTTAGAAGGAGAAAGCTGCGGAGATGTTGTAAATTATCGCCTACATTTCCAACCTTTTCTCGGCTGGCAGAGCAGTAAAACTCCGGGACGAAACATCATGATAAAATTACCGCCGTTCTTGCCTTGGTCAACGAATTAGGGAAATGCGGTTCTTTGACTACTGAAATGAATAAACCCCTAGAAAGAACCACTGTAGACATACATAGAAGGAAGGCGCCGAGTGTACGGTGCACCAGCTAGTTGAATAAAGATGTTCTGAGGCTGCGTACTTTCGCAAATGTTTGCGCCTTGACTCGTCAGAGTTATCGTCGTGGTGGACCGTGTAAGTCCGTCTAATCCCTTTAAAGCTTCGGTAAGGCAGTTTTGAAGTGTCTGGAGTTCTCTCGAGTAATTTATTCGTGGGGTTAGTGTAGAAAACTGGCTCAGAAGCTAGGAAAAAAAATTTTGCAGTTTGCCGCATCAGCCTTAAGAGGATACAGTGCAGACGCATGCCTAATCTCTTGCGGTGGTTGTCAGCTGCTTGGAAAGACAGGATGAAGCCACGTTCGACAAGAAAGAACATTCCGGCGTAAAGCAGCGACAAATACAGGAAAAGGACGACGAATCGCTGCACTAGCAAATAAATTTGTGTGCCGTTGTCTGTTCTCGTCGTTGATTTTTTTCTGGGAATCCTTCTTAGAATGTGCAGCTCAGACGCTCAGACAAAATTTATTCTCAGGTGCCATGTTGGGAACAAACTTTACCAACGTTGTTTCCTACGAGTGGAAGTAACGTTTCGCTAAGTTTAACTGTCGCACCCGACCCATAGTGCGACCATGGTCGCCGTCACACAATGTGCTCCCAGAGAGAGTGACGCCTCCCTGCATGAAGTGAGGCTTCAATGTAGATTTGAGTAGAACACGCTTTCCAGGGTTTAGTCGAAAAATAACTCTTTATTAAGTTGATTCGTTCTTATTATTTTCGTATAATTCTTTCCCTTTCTCCAGCGTGGGACAGTGGAACGGGCTTTGCCTCGGTAAACTTCCCTGGCTTTAACTCATGGCCTGACTGTTTCGATGAGCAGCGTTCACCACTACTCGTTCATTTGTGTCTTTTTAAAGCTCCGAGGCGACGACTAGCACCATGCCACGACTACACACGAGAACCAATGCGTGTGTGTGTGTGTGCATGTACACATGCAGATGCAAAATTTATTATTTATATTCGGAGCGAGGGGGTCGGGTTGGACTGCCCAGCCTTCTCAATGGCTACACCAACGACCTCAACTGGAGCAGCCGACCACTGCAGACCTAAGTAACAAACTCTGGTGGTGGTTTTGTCGCATAATCGTGACAGTATCTTCGTGACATATTGTTAGCGCCGGTGGTTTTGTCACACGGCCGTGACAATAGAAGCAGCATTGGCGTTCAAAATTGAACTCTTTACTGGCCCAATTCTGGACGAATAGCGCGTAAAGAAATTTCAAGGTGCAACGATAGTCGTCGATCTTCGAATAATCTGGCGAGTGGTAAAGCGGACCGGTATTCACACATTTGGCATAGAAAAATCCAGCGTTATCGTTAATGGTCGTGTTGGTTCCAGAATAAGATCTATTGTTTAGGTCAAAGTCGAAGTTTATTTCACCAGACAGATTCTGAATAATCTTCAGGGCTAGAAGAGGCAGCCTGACTTTGTCCCTGAAAACTTTTTGCAATTGGCAGCCTACGACCTTAAAAGTACGAATGGACTTGTAAGATCATACTTATACAAACTGCCGTTTCTTACAGTATTAATGTAAGAAACGGCAGCTTGGATTTTATCAAGTAATAGCAATAACATACAGAGAGTCACATTGAGAGTTCGCATTTAAAGGGGTACTGACACCTTTTTTTCGAAGGCGAGTTTACTCTACCAAGCGAATCTTCTGTATACAGAGATGGCTCTCAGCAAATGCTGATAATATAATTTATTTTGATATTAAAGTCAGTTTTCTCGTGATGCTCCTACCGACATCAACACTATTTTGACGTCGGGTGCGCTGTGACACAGGCTGCCTCATCCGGCACTATAGGGCGCTGACTTTAGCAATTTCTCGGCAGCACACCGACTCTATCTGCGTACAGGTGACACCCCGCAGGGGCACCTACGCAGGTTACGATATAATGTTCACGGTTTGCGACAAACAAAATCTTCTCATCCCGCATATACGCAGTGCGGCTGCATAAAAATCAGCGGGACAAAGCGTGCATACATGCGCTGTCACATCTGCGCCGAGTACGAATAATTTAAAGCAACTCGCGCCATCAGAAAGTAACACCAACGATACTGACATCCGACGAACGCTCGGAAGATGCCCGTGCAAGAGCAAAAAAAAAACAAAAAAAAACACTTAATTCTGACTATTCAACGTTTCCGATGCGCAGGCCCTCTTGCATGGCGCTATCGATATCAGACGACTCTTCTGACGAACTTGCGAGAGGGTAGAATGCGAAACGGTTAGCGGGGTCTGCAAGCTCGGCATCCTCCTCTCTGCCGAAATTGTTGCTGCCGTCCGAGCCGGTATAGACAAATATTCGTCCATTGTTTGACGGCGCGACAGTTGCCACACGTGCAGCGCGTAGCAGACGACGAGGGCGCTACGCGTGCACGATGATACGTCACGAAAACGTCCGCATGCACAGCCCACCGTCTGGTGGCGCTGCTGATACTATGTCGTGACGTCAGGGTACAGTAGGAACCGAGACTAGCTTTTAAAAACACGCTGTAAATAATTTTTCAGGGTGCACTCTCGCTTGCCGGTGCATTTTATGGGCTATTGGAGACCTAGTCCATCATTTGACGCAAAAAAAAAGTGAAAAATTTCACGTCAGTACCCATTCAAACGTTTAGTACAGCATAGACAACTCTGTAATACAAAAAAGGTACAGAAAGTACAGATATTTTACGGAATAACAATACCGCGTAATGATCAAAGACAGGATATTGAAAATATATAAAAATGTGGTATGACGTGATAAGCTAAAGTTTGCATAGTCAAGACATACCAACGCGAGGGCTACAACATATACGCAAAATATTCACGCAACTGCCGTTTACGTTGTGCGCGCCACCATCTTACCGGCAAATTCTAAAATAATCAGAAATGTTCCCAGACAGTTGGGTGCTCTTTCCACAAGGCAGTGGTTTCACGTGTAACGGGCCAGTTACATCAACATGAAAAAAATGCACCCGTGGTAATAATACACTTTCGGGTAAAGCAACACTCTTGCTGTTCTGTCTATCCCTTATTTTCCTTATCCCTTATTCAGGGTAGCAAACTGGCGTGCGTCTGGTTGGTCTCCCTACGTTTACGTTTCCTCGCCTCTTTCTCTTTTTTTCTCCGTCTTTTTCTAAGAGACCTAGCTTTCTCTGGTACGAGTCGAGAGAATAAAACGCAACGGTGGACAATAAAACATTTGGCGTTCTCAAGGCACGGGCTACATTTGAAGCTGACCGCATTGCCAATGAAACTCATCTCCAGAATGAGCCTGTTTGAAAGTAGAGACAATGAAAGAAACACTGAAGCTCAGCTTTCAAGCAGATTAGGCAATAAGCCATTTGTAAAATGAATAGTGTACCTTTTTTCTCCTCTCTCTCTCCCCCTCTCTCTCTCTTGAAACGGACTCACTCCTATAGGGTTTCATGTACCTAATTGAGCCATGACAGAACGGTGAAGAAGATGAACAGAAGAGGGCTAAGAACTCAGGAACAGGCAAGGGAGGAAGAGAAAAAAGAAGACATGATGGCAGTCATGTAGCCTCAATAAACTATCGGAGGCGCACGGCATTCGAAGACCTTTACAATTCTGGAGATTCATTTCATTGACAATGCTGGGACAGCTTCAGATGTACAGCGCGAGTGATCAGCACAGAAATATTGCTCCAACGAATGACCCAGTATGCTGCCATAATGAGAATTTCGAGTTTACCCGAAAGTGCGTTTGGTCCAAGGAGTTTTGAAAAACTTGAAAGAGCTTGATCTTCGTCTTCAAGAGTATAACGCGATAGTGTAATTGGGCCTATGATTGCCGACCCTTCAGTGAAGAAACTGGAAACAGGAGGAGGGGGGGGGGGGGGGGGGGGGTTGGTGCTTACATTGTCACAGGAAGACACAAAATCAGTTTTCCTTGTTGCGGTATCTTCCGGATAAACCCATTCTTTCTTTATTATTGCGGCCTCTCGAAGTAGTACTTGAGCTGTCCACATGCTATTCGCAACACTTCATGTTGCTCAAAAATGTCTTCGTAAAGGTTGTCGCACGAATTCACGTGGAAGTTCAGCTAAAGGAGTCAAAGCCCCTCGCAGTTAAGCCACCTTAGCATCTCTGGATAGACTGGATAATCGGCCTTTGTCGGAACAAAGGATTTTGGATCATTGGCCGAGCCCATTCTCAGCCCAGAAGGCTTTGAAACCTTTGCTGCGCTTTTTGCGGACAACTGGCCTCAGAGACAGACTTTAGTGTATTATACTCTTTGATGTTGCCTTTTCTCTGTCGCATTTTTTTGGTAATTTCTCTCTCTCTCTCTTCGCCACATTTCTTTTTAACATCTTTTATTCCCCTCACCCCTTTCCACAGCACAGGGTAGCCAGCCGGTCTAAGAACTGGCTAACCTCCCTGTATTTCCGCTTAAACTTTCTTCCTCCTCCTCTTCCTTAGCATCGCTTCGTGCGTGCGATTCATGTGAACTTCGTGTTCCGTTGCGTGACGCTCGTTATTTCGCTGTGCGTTTGCTCACGCAATAACATCAAACCGGAGGCTGTGTAACGAATCCGGGACAGATAGGTGTCCCGACGAGAACGTTGAGGGACTCGGGACGTTGTACGAAAAGTCGTGACAACCCCGCAAAATCTGGGACGGTTGGTAACTAATGGGACCCCGTGCGCGTCACCTTGAACCGTGCCGCAAAGAAAAGGAACGTTTGTAGGCTTAACATCGGTCGTTTCAAACTATTGCAGAATACCTACTTGCAAGTACACTTGCGAAGTGTCCCACAATTATTCGGACTCGCTCGCTGGATTCCGTGCCGACCGGTTGTGCCCTCGCGATCTCCGACGACAGTGCAGCTCTGGCCGACTGGGTTGGTCCTATAGCCACCTCCTGACGCCGGTCCCCGACGACGACGACAGCGTAGCTCTGGCCGACTGGATTAGCCCTACGCCATCTCGTGTCGCCGACAAGAGCTCTCGCCAGTGGTGCCCCGTCCTCGGACTCCTGCAACCGTGTCCATCTTCCCTGTCTTCTCCTTACTTCCGTCGTTCGCTGTCCCTGCGCCTCGCTCTCTCCTTCCTCTCTCCCTATCTCTTTACCTTTTAATGCTATCCTTTTAATCCCTTTTCTACCCCCAACCCTCGTGAGCTACTGTTCAGGTGTCCTCCCCGTGAGAGATAGTTACGGGATTCAGTTTTCTCTTCTTTTCATTTAAAATCACTTCCCCACCCCTTCCCATAATTATTCCTTCTGCAAATTGGCGAACCTGGGGTGCCACAGCCGGTTCGCGCGTTAGTTTGTAGCGCTGGAATTTGGACATTCTTTCATGGTCTGCGGCATGCTGTGATTGGACACTACTTTGTCAGCGCTATGAAAAGAGGTATCATCAGCCGAAGAGGTCATGTTAAGCCCCTACGATTAATTTAAGGAGAGGTTTGTGCCTTCGCATGGCCCCGGCTACTTCTCCTTTCTTAAATAATAATTTGCATCATCAAATCTTCATTAACAGCAGAAGGATGCAAAATTCACACAAGAAAATGCCTGTTCACTAAACACAAGAAATGTCATAAAAAATGTTCACGCGTCTTATTGTTGACCGGCGCTTCGTCGACGACCAACCGGAGTGACGCTTATTACGAATGAAACTCATTTCGCCGAGCGAGAATGCGCTTTTCTACGGCATAGACCTAAATCTCGTTGTTGCGAAACTCAGCAGCGTGGTTATTGCATCGCTGTTAGGCGCAATCTCCTTTCGAATTTCACGGACGTGCTTTTGGAGGACTACAGGCCTACGTGACCACCTTTAACTTTTGTGTAGTGCCACCGCTGGATACGCGTCAGCCCATTGACTGACAATTCTCTTCTTTTTTCTCTTTCTCTTCTCTTTCCTCTCTTTCTCTATTTCATCTTTATGCCCCCCTTCCCATTCCCCCAGCGTAGGGTAGCAAACCGGGCATGTGCCTGGTTGACCTCCCTGCCTTCTTTCTTATTGTTCATCTCCCCCCCACGGACGTGTTGATGTGCCTGCTCTCGCGTTCTGTGTCGTTCGAGTTTGTTTTGGTGTTCGTACTCTCTTTCAGTTTATTGAAAGAATCTTGATCTTCACTGGCCGTCTCTGCATAGAATTTCTCCCCCATCCTTACTTTTTTTTTTCGCAAGCGTAACTATTGCCTCCCCCCCCCCCCCCCATATTAAGATTCCGGAGCAGTATATAGTTTCTTTGCGGAAACTCAATTTCTACAACCGCCTTCTTTTCCGCTATCTTCAACCACTCTGTTCGCAGTTGTTGGTCGAGTAGTCATTACATATTGTCGTCGGTTCAGACCATATATTTCTGTTGCTCTGCTCCGCGTGTTTCTATTATTTATTTACTTGTGAAGCGTTCCCTTAACAATGGGTGCATAAGTTAGTATTGTTGACGAGCTGTCGGTTTGGCTTCTATATATTCCATTGTGCTGCTTTAGGAGGCCGGATGATGCTATATTGGTGCTCACGCGATCAGGGTTGTGCCATTCTTCTTTAATAGCACATATATATATCAAAATTATAACGAAACATTATTTATAAGCGGGCTTGCTTATATGCTTCCTTTTCTTTAATTCGAAAGTTTGCATAATGGTGTTTAGACGATGGCGTTCAAGACACTGCGATCAGACTCAACTCCGTTTTTAAGTTATAAGGCAAAAAATACTTGTTTATTTAACTGCGTTCGGAAGCGCTCTGCCGTCACTTGAGCGTCCCCGCGTCCCTCGCTCGCGCTCGCGCTCTTCTTCTTCTTCGTTTCCTTGTCCCAGCCCAGAACGTGAAAAATAATCAACAATGGCATGCACTTGTATGTGTACATATTCAAAACTTGTCAAGTGGTACAAAACGCAAGACGACACAAATGGCTGGACAAAGTGGTTGCTCATGCCCGTATTCACAAACGCTCCTCGACCCGACTTCCACCCTTCACTTGACACAGTTGAGCAGTGCGCCACCGCTCGGCTGAAAATGACGCTGCGCTATTCAAGAGTCGCAGCAGATTATTGCTGATATGCAGTGACTTGCCGTGTCTAAAGGAGGCGCTCCCATCGGCTTTCTCAAGTGAAGGAGAAGCGTTGAGGGAAGGGACGTTCTAGAATACGGGGGTCAGTTTAGGCTCCGCGAATCACAGTGACGTCCACGCGATCGCGCTTTGAACGGTCAAAAACGACAAGACTACATAGTCGTGACACCTGCTTCCTGAAGGCCGAGTGACCACGCAGAAACGCAATATCATTCACATTGTCACGTGGCGAGCCTGAACACTGACGTTCTGTCTTAAGCTCACGACAGTTAAGCAAATAATGTTTCATGTCGCCACGGCACACACTAAGGCCACATATATTCTGGCGATTTGTGACGTGATGTGGTGATATCATCGCGTGATGGTAGTTCTCTGCATCACTCGCATCGGACTCGCCGAAGCTCACTTTTTGTCTTTGATGAGGCACGTAAGCCTTTTACCTAAGAGAAAAAAAAAGCTACAAAAGACGTATATACTCAGTAGTTCCGAATAAAGGGGCCCTCGAGTATTTATTAAACAGAAGCGACATCATTCCTTCATCTCGCAGAGGGCCGGGTGCTGCCGGGATAGATGTTGACGTTCGGTTAAAAAAAAAAAAACGCAACGAGCGAATGATGCCTACTTTCCCAGAATGATAGAATAAACGCGCCGAGAATTTGACTTTTGTACGAGTACTTGAAACATCGTCTCTGTGATGCGTATAGAGGGAGCCGTCGTTTCCTGAGATTAGAAAGCGCGCTCGACCGATTGCAACGCCGGTACAAATCGCGTTGCACTTAAGACCGCGCCAAGGCCACGAAGCGGATCCAATTCGCCCCTAGCTGTGTGCAATGTTGGCAAAGCGATGGGTTGCGGGCCAGTGCGGCGCGTGTACAAATAAGAACGCGTGCAAGGGATGGCTGCCGATGTTTTTCAGTGACCCTGAAGCGCTGAAACAGCTTCAACGTATTTCGTTCTGAGGCTGAATATTCAGTGACCCTGCAAAACATGTGAAAAATCAATTTGATTGGCTGACAGCTTTCTGAATTGATATATTACTGAGTTACTGACCGCATTACTATTTCCTACAAATTACTAAACTATAGGAAGGGATTGAGCTCGGAGAATAGGTCTTCATTTGTGTGTAATGTAACTGGAAGACAGAGTGATTCGATTAGTGTCAATTAAATTGAAATTATAATCACCTGGTTACGTTGCTTCCACATGCATTAGGTTAACACTTACACCGTTTTATTTATTTCATGATTGCTATTTATTCTATTTACATGAGCACATATAAAACAGCACTTTGATCAATTTTTAAGATATAGTCATATAATGAACTAGCGTAACATTAAATTATCTCTCTAAGATAAAGCGCATGAAACCAGTGAGCTGAGCCGCGCTCTGAATGGACATTATTATTAAACGTGAATAAAATTAGAAACAGAACTGAAAATCACATCACGGCTCACTAAAAAAAAAAAAAAAAACATGCGTGCTAGAGACGCAGTTTGATACGTGTGTTTATTAATGAAGCTGGTGGAAAGACGTAACAGATTGTGGACGATCAAATGACGCTTCATCTGAATTACGACTGATTGATCGACAGGCCGACCGATTACCACGAAAGGGCTTGTGACTTTGTGATGAACTTGTTTTATGTTTGTTAAATTGACTGGTTGGCTAATTCATCACTCAACGTATTCGGGGGAACCTGCACTTTCTCTAAACGCTTAGGCCTAGTTTGGTAGTCATATTGGGCTATTTTCCCCTGAATTTCAGAAATAAATTCGCTCTGGCGCTCCCACACGCGCGCGCAGCTCTTGTATTTTCTCATAGTCGGTGTTTTAAGCATTCGCTCAGAAATTGAGAACGCGCGGTTCAAAAAACGCCCGCCTCCGTGACCCGCTTTCTTTCCTTCTTTTTTTTTAAAAATTTTTGCGCGTCACTCCAGCGGCTCTTTTCGCGATGAGTCGGCTGATGTCCGAGAGAAAGGAGGGCATCGCAGAAATGTTCGATTCCGTTGGCTCGCAGGTTTCCCGTGGCTGCCGCGAGAGGCCGCTGTCCTCGCCAGCGACGTCGTGCATGCGACGCCAACCCGACTGCGGCGCGGCAACGGCGGCGGCGCTCTCGGCGCCTGCGTCCCGCCGGACCGGCGGCCCTAACCTCGGGCCCGGGTCGATGCTAGCGGCGCTGTCGTGCCGGGGGCCCGAGAGTAAGGCTCCCTCCTCGAGCCCCTTGGCCGCCGGAGCTGCCGGGCCGCCGAGCCTGGCCGGCGGGCTTACCCCCATGGCGCACCAGCCGCCCGCCGAAGAGCGCCTGCTGCCCAACGGGAATGTGTGCCACTTCGCCGGCTGCGGATGCGCCGACGGCGTGTCGGGCGAGATCCGCGCCGCGCTCAAGGAGTGCGTCTCCAACATGCGCCAGCAACAGCAGCTGCAGCAGCAGGAACAGCAGCTCAGGCAACACCACCACGGACACCAGCAGCAGTCCGGTGGCCTGTGCGGCTGCCCCGTGCTCCTGCGCGGCGCCTGCGAGCACCAGGCACGTCCGGCGTCGGCGGCGAGCAACAACGCCGCGTCTTCGCAGTCGGCGGCGCCTCTCAAGTCGCTCCTCAAGCGCGCCTCGACCACGCGTCCTCGGCGAGGCTCGCGCGTCCGCTTCAGTGACACGCTCACCGTTTTCTCGGAGGACTACCCCGAGGCGCAGCTGTACGTGATCCGGACGGCCGAGCTGACTTTCGCCGAGGTGTGTGCCATGTACGAGCCACCGCCCGAGTACAGAGACCTGCCGCCGTTCGACCCGCCCGACGGCTACCGGGACGACGCGTACCTGCTGCCGTTCCTCAAGGAGGCCCGCGCGGCAGCGGCCGCGGCTCGAGCGGCAGCCGCAGCAGCCGCGTCGCAGCAGGCATCGCAGGCCGGCGGCATCCCGGCAGCATCGGCTCAGGTGGGTGCGCAACAGCAGCAACCGCAGCAGCAGCAGTCACAGCAGGGTAGTACCGTTCAGCACACTCCGCCCGCACCCACGACGACGCCTGTCCAGATCAGAGTGGTCGAGCGACCACCGCCTCCGCCCCCGCCGCCGAGGACGACTCCCGTGGTTACTGGGCCGCCGGTGGTCGCCGCGGAGGACCGCGGAGGCAGCAAGCTCGAGGACGAGACGCAGCTGCTTCCGCCACCGACAGCAGAAATCCTCGAGGACCTGGCCAAGACGGCAGCTCTCGAAGATGCTCAGAGGAAAGGAGAGAAAAACACTCAGAAACGTGACGAAGAGGCTAGGATTGATCAGGAACGACCGCTGGTCGTCGCCGACGTCAGGACTACGAAGGCTGTGGTGGTCGTGCCACCGAGTGACATCGATGGCGGCAGGCCACCGCCGTTACCCAGTGAGAACGACCTCAAGAAAGTAATTGTCGCTGACCAGGAGGAGGATGATGAAGACGTCAAGCAGCGAGACGAGTCGTCGCCCGTCTTGCCGGAGGATGAGGACGACGCCATCCTGTTAGAGCTGAAGAAACAGCTCGAGTGCAACTCGAGCGGCGACATCGAGGCCGACTTGGCCGAGCTCCTGCCTCCGGGTCTCATCGTAGATGACGTCTCCAAGAAGGTGGTGAGCGACGCCGTCGACGACCGCAAGGTTGTTCGTCATCGACCGACGGTGGAAGTGCGACCGTTGAGTTTCAGGCAACCGGTGCCGATGGCAACGACGCCGGCGTCGCCGGCTGCCACGACTCCGTCGACGGCGAGCTCGACGCCCGACGATCGTCAGGAGGACAGCGATTCGAGCGCCGACTCCCA
This sequence comes from Rhipicephalus microplus, assembly GCF_043290135.1. NCBI lineage: Eukaryota > Metazoa > Arthropoda > Arachnida > Ixodida > Ixodidae > Rhipicephalus > Rhipicephalus microplus. The sequence continues at coordinate 45,496,930 of NC_134702.1, read as the reverse complement.
GGATACCATCATCCTCATGACGAACGAGGAGGAGAAGAAGGTAAGTGGTTGTTCGCCATTGTTCGAAATGCTACGTAAATTTAACCAGGCAATAGCAAAAACTGTTGTGTTTTTAGGTTTCATAAACATGTATGATTACGAGGTAGGCCGTATAGTTGAGCGCTCTTCTTTATTGTACACTTTCATGTAAGTTCACGTGCTTCAAGCGTGTTGCTATCCATAGCAGTGACGGCTGCCACGGCCGGTATTCGGTGCCGTGATCTTCGACCCAGCAAAGAGCACCATTACCACTGTAGGCCACCATAACGGGTAACCTTTAATCTGTATGAAGTGCAGCTTTCTTATTCAGGACAGGGCATTATGCTAGACAGGTGGGTGCTCGGCCGTGCCTTAAGATGTGTAGCCTATCTTCTGACCAAGCTTCCTCATTAACCCGAAATGAAACGAAAGCATAATGCGTGTCACAAAGAAGTATTACCACAAAGATCCACAGCCCGCCGTTCTCACAAGACTTTTGTTAACGGCAAAGCCTTGTACCTAACACGTCACGTCTTGCGTGGATTTGTCTTCTGCAATGTGCGGAGAATGCCAAACTGGGCAAGATGTGTGGGCCGTTCGGCGTAAGAAAGACATGATGTATTAGCTCGATAAGGCGCAAGCACATCTTCAGTGGCGCATCGGTATCCTATGTTCTTGGAGCCGTGAAATTATGAGCTTACTCTCCTCGCGCTTACTCGTGGCATGTTGAGTGGGCCTGTCCGTTCCTTTCGCCACCGATGCTGCTTTCTTTAGGGAATGGAGCGTACACGGGGGAGTAGAGGGGATTATGGAGTTGGAAGTTTGTCCCGCCCGTCCGATGCGATCCTTGCTCAAAAGTGGGAACACCGCCAACGCACACTTCCACTTTATTGATCCAAGCTCCGATAAAAACGTTGTCCCGCCGCCTCAATACAGGGCCCCGAGGAACACCCTTGGTAAACTAAATTCGGCCACGCTTCCATTAAAAGCGAACGAAAAGAAGTGGTGGTCTTACCGCGTGGCCTTTGATTTTATTGTTACACCATGATTCACGTTTTTGTGTATTTTGGTAATGTTTTGTACGGCGCTTATTCTGGTACGTCTCGCTACTCCTCCAGCTTAGCCTATTTATCTTCATGGATGTAAGTATACAGTTGGTTTCAGACTCATATTTTTCCATGGTATCTTCTCTAAAGAAACGGGCATTTATAGCATCACCTGCCTGCCAGGACCATTTTGTGTCTCGACACAGCAAGACCACTCCAATAAGGTGCCTGAAAGAGCTTTCCCAAAATTTTCTTCTTTTAAACTGTACGGGAACGGAACCTGTTCCGGGAAATGTACGTTTCTGTATCCGACAATCGTGATTTCACTCTCACGTGTACTTACGGTAATCTTTTATTGTTCTAAGTTTTCTTTTTAACGTTCTTTTATCTTCGAGAATGCTAACCTGTCATCTGTTTTACCTTTTTTTTACTTTGGTGTAAACATTGTTTTATGAATCCTTTTCCCTTTTTACTATAAAATTGTAACACAGGATTCTCAAACTGTCTCCTCTTAGATAATGCCTTCGAGGCAACCAGGTTATTACGTAAATAAACAAAAACAAAAGCTCCTCACCCTAGGAGCCAAGCAAACATATAGGCGCAGGACCATCAGAAGTTAATGGTGTCTAAGCCCTTTGCGCCTCGTTACCAATTAAATTCTTTAAATCATCTATTTCAACGCAACCCAGTCTCTACATTCAAGGCATATCCATGCCATACGCCACAATCAAGGCTATTGTATTGCTGACTGCACGTAACAATTCTCCGAAGCGTTTCACGTAAGCGCATAGAAGTATCGCCTGTGCTGCAATATAGCACTCAAGTCATCAAAAGACGCTATGCTTCAACAGACATTTTTTTGTCGGCCTAGTCAGTAACGATCCGCCACTTTAGGTAGCGAAGCACTTTGCGGAGGCCGGATACAGAAAGAGCTTTTCGTTTGTCCTTTCTGTATCCGTCCTTCGCGAGGTGTCGCGCTACACTGCTATGATGGATGTTAAGGCAATGACTGTCTCCTGATCACTTCAAGTTAAAGTTGTAGTGACACGTTAGCTTCTAGCGTGCTCACTGAACACAATGAACTTGACAAAGCGTGTTCCAAAAATTCCTGTCACCTTCATATGCGCTGTTTGAGTCTGTGAACGAATAGACAGTATTGAGAGCAGTATTAAACAGGCAAATGCTCAAAAGAGGGCAAGGGGGAGGGGATGCCGGTGCCCGTTTTTTTTTAGAAATAGGCGATACAAAATCACTTTCTTGGCAGAAATTAGTTTATTGTATTTAGTTTCTGCTGTAAAACTCACAGGATGTCTTTTGACAGCGCCTAAGATGATTCCACGATGATAGCGACCTTCGTTTTATGTTCATTTTATTGTATTGATCAGCTGCGTCCCCCCAAAATGTTTCTACACATTGCGTAGAAACGCACTGACTTTGGCATCGGTGCACATCAAGCTTTCTTTACATCACATGCCTCCGAAATCGGCACACCTATATCTGTAAACGACAATTTCGTCCAATGACGTCATCACGTTATTTCACAAATAATGTCACACTTCGGCATCGTGAGGACGTCATAAGGTGACGTCATCACCCTACGATGATTTTATTTTTATCACTCGTGCTGACGCCGGTGGCCAATTTTTGTGTTTGATGATTCACCTGAGTCTTTCGAATTAATAAAAAGCCTGCAAGAGTGACCCCTTAGTAACGACAAGTGTGATCCTCCTTTGCTGTGAACAGCAGTCGTCGTGTGAATGTGATCTCTCTGTCTTTCATCTTTTGTTGCCAGTGCGCGGCCACGCACAGCCCAGCGAAGAGTATACCAAACCGAAAGTTTGTTCTGGTCGGCTTTCAGTATACTTTCCTTCCTTTCGTCCGCGCGGTGGTGTAGTGGTTAGGGCGGTCGACTGCTGAACCGAAGGTCGCAGGTTCGACCTTCACGGCTGCACCCGCCAACGACGGTATAGTGGCTACGGCACTCGGCTGCTTGCTGACCCGCAGGTCGCGGGATCGAATCCCGGCCGCATTTAAGATGGAGTCGAAAATGCTTGAGGCCTGTGTTCTTAGATTTGGGTGCTCGTTAAAGAACCCCAGGTGGTCGAAATTTCCGGAGCCCTCCACTACGGCGTCTCTCATGATCATATTGATGCGTGTCTACATGCAGACGAAAACGATGATGGGGATTTAGTGGACACTATAGGTAGTGGGCCTCCAGCTTTACTCGAGACCGAAGAAGACGATCTTGTGGCTCAGCTGTTGAGAACACGTTGCTTTCGTTGTCTCAAGGTGTACCTTTGTTTTGTTCGCGTTGTACCGCGACAATATGATGGTTTTGGGACGTTGAGCAGCAATAATTATCGTCATAGTCGCGTTTCGATGGAGGTGAAAAAGTAGAGGCGCGTGTGCTCTGTGCTGTCAGCGCAGGTTAAAGAACACGAGATGGCGAAGCTTTCCAGAGCCCTCCGCTACAGCGTCTCCCCTCATATCGTGGTTTTGGGATAACATGTGGGGAAAACCCCGCAAGTTATTATTAATATTCCATCCTTCCAGCCCTCTCGCTCCCCATCTCTTATTCTCCTGTGACCGTCTCTTTATCGAACGAAAATAGAAAATATCCGCTTATGACGGTCGCCGGCAAGCAGCCAGCGCTTTCGCATTATACACCAGAGTGTGGCGTGGTTTGTGTCTCTCTTTTCACGCCGAATCAGAGTCGACACATCCACCAGAAAAAGAAAAAAGACTGAGATCGAAGGACTCGGAACCTCGGGCACTATTATTGTCGTATTCTCGCCGTGCTGCATCCGTTCGTTCGCTATAGCTCATTTTTCTTGCGTACGTCACCATTTCACATTTTCCTTCGCGTTCGCGTATGCTAATGCCGCTTATAGTAGTCATGCGCCGGGGGGGAAAATCAAAGATTTTTGATATCGTCAGCCGCATCGGTGTCGTTCAAGCGCAGCCATTTTCTCTCTCTCTCTCTCAATCACTTGCTGTCGCTGTCAGTATGTCAGGCACTATATATATATATATATATATATATATATATATATATATATATATATATATATATATATATATATATATATATATATATATATATATATATATATATATATATATATATATTACGCCTCAATGATCCTTCTGCCGGCGTTACATGGAAGCCTGCGTCCATGCATTCTATATTTTTATAGAAGGGTTGTTTTACTCTGAAATTTTTTTTTGATGCAATACGCTGACGGATCTCTCGTTTCATGTTCGTAACGTTTCAGTTCTTCAATTACCGTTTGTGAGTGCTACGTTTGTTCAAAATTTTTCTTATCCTATTTCTATATATTTTCACCGATAACTTTAAGATATTCGCCACTACTCGGAATTTCTTTTTATTATTGAGTGTACGTATGATAGTTTTGATGTGAGAAAAATGCTGATGCGACCTATTCAGTGTAATGTCGCAGTGGAACTGAATATGTCGAGAATGCGGCGCTCGGTGAGGGCGCAGTAACTATGAGGAAGAAGCGATTCTAGCGTACACTACATCGAAGGGTCTTCGCGGCCGCTCTCGTAACTGTTAAGGTTTTGCCAGCATATATAGGTAGGTTTGATAACAGCCGCTGCATGTACCGCTACCCGTGAGCTCCTTTAGGTGTTCTCAATATCCTTCGGCTAAACGTGGTGACAGAGAAATCAAAAGCTACAAGAGAATACACCTCGATAGCCCCGCCGCGGTGGTCTAGTGGCTAAGGTACTCGGCTGCTGACCCGCAGGTCGCGGGATCGAATCGCGGCTGCGGCGGCTGCATTTCTGATGGAGGCGGAAATGTTGTAGGCCCGTGTGCTCAGATTTGGGTGCACGTTAAGGAACCCCAGGGGGTCGAAATTTCTGGAGCCTTCCACTACGGCGTCTCTCATAATCATATGGTGGTTTTGGGACGTTAAACACCACATATAAATCAATCAAGAAACCTCGATGGACCCCAGGTCGTGATAAACACTGGGGCCGCCCGTTTCTGCTTCGCTGGTCAATCATTTGTACCATGTGCTTTCACGCAATTCTTTTTTTTTTTAGGCAAAAGCCTTACATGCCTTACCAGAAGCGAAACTTGGCTGTGAACGGCGTGGGCATCCACACGAGTGATGCAAAAAAGTAACCATTACGCGATGAAGCCACATCATATTTTATAATGATGTCGTGTATCAACGAGATTTGGGACATTATCTCGACTTCATCTTGATGATGCATAACGTGACATCATGTGATGACGTTATCACGTTACATCGTCACTTGATGAAAGTTGGACTGATCACGGTTCCCAGAAGTAGTACAAAGCTAGATGAGCTGAAAAAAAGTTGAAATGTCTCAGATTCTGGGGGGCCTCCAAAAGCCAGTTATGTGTGAAAGCTTTCAGTTGAAGGCAGGGTAGGGCAGGCAGGCCCTCCATTGATAACAAACAGAAGCGCGTGGCTTTCGCTTTCCAGTCGTGTTGGGTGAAAGCGTAGGGGACCCTTTGAGTTTTCTTAACAGCAGAGTTGTTTAAGCAGGCCATAATCAGCTCTACGCAAAAAAAGAAAAAAAAAGAAACTACGCGTCGTGTAGACGTCACCTTGCGTTGCCTAGAAACCGGATGCATAGCTTTGCGGGTCCGCGACCAGATCGCCTGCCTAAACACGGCGTTTATATAACGCTTGGTAGCGCCAGACGGGATGTCACAGCGCTCAACGCACGTGCTCCTTCGTCACGCATATTTACGCGGGAAGACCGATGAGGGTTCACACTGCCCATGAGGAAGCCACTTACCGAGAATCGCGACTCGCTGCCAAGCGGAATAGAGCAGACGCTACGGCGTTGTAATACGTCGTAGGGTCTGCTCCTGCGTCGTAGTACATTTGAAGTGGTGAGAGGCGTCTTCACCGGACTCGATTGGAACTTGGCATCATTTGTCACCACGCGGCATCGCTTCGCATAGTCAGGACAAGCTAAGAATGCATCAGTGGCGCTGCTCCAGTAGTGCCCCTAGGGCACTCTGCACACGGTTTGCAAGGGTCTGGCCACGTCCGCCGTCATCCCCGTATGACGATGACGTTGATGACGATGAAGAACAAGCCCGTTCAGGACTGCACATTCTCTTTCTACCATCGCGACACAGCACATGCAAGGCACTCACTATACGTGATGACGACGACGATGAATCACCCACTATGCCGCTGCTGATAAACGAGGTACCCGCTACACGCATGTAAGGAATTATGCGTACTATGCGCTGTGCCTGATGACGATCAAGAATGATAGCGCTCCAGACAACACATTCTCTTTCTTACCATGGATCAAAACGAGTGTGTACACGCTCTCACCCGCGAAGCTGCAGCGGCGCGGAAACGTCGACAAGCTGATCCAGAGGTGGTGAGGGCTCATGAAGCTGCAGCTAGATGGCAGCGTTGGCAAGCCGACTCGGAGTTCGGGGCACGCCAAGCTGCAGCGAGACGGAAGTGCGTGGCTGGACGCGGAGGCGGCGAGAACGCGGGAAGTGGCTGCAAAACGCCTGAGGCGGTCGCAACCTGAGGTTTGAGGCGCTTACGCGCAGTTTCAGCCCGAGTTTCTCAGCCTATAAATAAAACAACATTGTATATACTGTACACACGTGTTTTCAGTCGTTGACATGTCCGAATGGGTAATGTACGGGGAATTTGTGGTTACTCGTATGACTTCCCGGGGCTTCGCCCACTCGTCCTCATTCACTTCGTGGATATGCTGGGATTTTTTTAGGCGCGCAGCTCCTCAAGCCGTGAATCGTTCCCTCGTCCGCATGTAGTATGTAGCCACATCTAGTTTACGACTTGCTCAATAGATGGCGCTGTATGTATATGTGCATGAAAATAATATAACTTGTTGGCGTTAGTGGTTTTCACAATATATCCACAGAGTGAATGATGATAATTGGGGTGAAGCGTCCGTTCATCCATTTGTTTGTCCAGCCGTCTGTGCGTCCATTCGTTCGCCCGTCCGTCCGTGCTTCCGTCCATCTGTGCGTTCGTGTTTCCGTCCGTTCGTTCGTACGTCCATGCTTCAATCCGTCCGCCCGTGCGTCCGTGCGTGCATATGTCCGTGCTTCCATTCATCCGTCTGTGCGTGCTTGCGTCTGTGCTTCCGTCCATCTGTCCGTGTGTTCGTGCTTCTGTCCGTCCGTCTGTCTGTCTGTGCGCCCAAGATGCACTGATGTACTGTGTCCGAACTGTCAGTTCTTTATGTATTGCTTCCTAGAACGTCACCCGCATGCGCGGATTTTCATATTGATTGGCTGTGACGATTTTTCCGAGGAGGCACAGGTCCTCGTGTATCCTGAAGTGTCATCGGGGGCTTGCGCGTTGGCCGAACAACCACTATGTTTTCCGAGGCACAAGACGCTGCCAATTTTGGTTGTTACCACTCACGTCCCGTGATGCCTCGCTTGCTACAGTCCATGCCGATGGCGACGGTCCGCTCACGCGCTCAGCGCCTGACCGTCTTGCGCATGCGCAGCGGCGCAACCACCAACTGGCTGAGCGGAGCGGGAGGCGAAGTAAGTTCATCAGCTAAAAGCGCCTAATAGCTGAGCTTCATTGAGCGCAGGATTAAGAACTACACTATTCGCTACCTTTTTGTTGTACCGAATTCGTGGTACTCGATGCTGACTTCCTTTATTGTCGTTCAAATACGCCATGAAACGCTGGTGTTCCTCCTCATGGTGATGTATGGCGAGATACAACTTTTTTCGCACGCCGTAACATGCGTTTTTTTCTATCATTAATTTTTTTTTTGTTCTAAATGTGCATCACTGTGCGTTCACTAGCGCCAATGTGGAAGGAACTGTTAACACAGCATTCACGCGTGTGCCCCTGTTTTCTAAGAGCGACGCAGCATGCGGCGCCTTTTCTTTTTATACAGCGGTCGTAGTGCTCGACTAACTGGGGGACCAAAGCAAACGGTGAACGATGGGAGTGCTACAAAAGAAGGGTGCAAGAAGGGGTGGCGAGCAGGAGCAAGAGCCATGGGCGCTGGCTCGCTCAGTTGTTCCGTTGACCTTGGATGCAGCCAGACGCTCGGGTCCGGTTCTTCTTCTTCGTTTCTCACGCTTCGTTCTGAGGGAGAGCAGAAAACCGTCCCTGCGTGCTTCGAAAAAAGTGGTCAAGGATTCAGTGCACTTCGCAGAATAGCAGGAAGCCGTCCCCCATCACGTCAGTCACGCTGAGAGAACTATGTGTATTTAGAAGAAGTGTTTAATGGCTTAGAGCACTTGGTACTCTACTATGGGAAAGCAACAAACCGTCCTGCAGTTACGCGAACATAAAAAAATACGCGTGCTTAGAAAAAGTGTTCAAAGATTTTGAGCACGTCGTACTCAACTATGGGAGAGCAGTGAGCTAACTGTCCCCAATAATGAAAATCTATGACTGCATAGTGCGTTTAAAAAAGGTAGTTAACAGCTTAAAGTTCTTGGTACTCTACTATGGGAGAGCATAAAGCCATCCCGTTGGCGTCACATTTGATGAGGCCGCGTTGTCAAAAATTACTCCGTGATCGAGTTGCACGAAATGAACAGTTGTACTGTGGTCACTTCAGTGTGTATAGAAAATGTTTGTAATAATCAAGAGTGATTGGTACTCTACTGCGGGAGCGCAGAATCCGTCCCGTTTTTGTTGGGGACCTTCTGTGGAGAGATGAAATATGAAGAGCCCAACCGAGGACTGCTCATGAAGCCGAATTGTTAGTGGCAACATCGGCTATATACTGTGCTGCACTGCCTCTATAATGGCCCGAGTAACGAGCGTGCTCATTCCTTAAAGAACTTTTCAGTGCCTCTGGTAGTTATAAAAAGCTAAGTAACAATCACCGACCATATCAAGGATGACATACTTCCTTTATCATGTAACGACACTTCTTCTATTGAAACCTCATGCCGACTTGATTTCCAGATGATTGTCAAGGTTAACAGGGTGTTTTGAATTTTGCAAGCAAACTTTTACGTTAGCTTTAGTCGCCACTGCATATGCGTCGTACGCCATTCTCTCGTAAGCACCCGTTAACTGACGGAAATAGCACGCATACGATACGAGGGCTCTCTTTGAATACCTTGTTATAAAATGACGTTAGCATTAAAACAATGTACTGGATAAAGCTGTATTGTTCCAGCGGCCGTTACTCTTAGAAAGCTTCGAGGTTTGTTCCGTCTTCCGGTGGTCTACATTATCGACGCCGTGTGGCAATAGCAGGAGAATTGGCGCTGTTTAAGCTGACAATAAGAAACAAAATATTTACGCCTAAAAAGAACACCCGTTTACGCCTAAAAAGTGGGACACGGCCTGATTCACTGCAAGTTGCACATGCTGACCGAAAAATTCTCAGGCCCAAGAATTCAAAAGCTGCCACAGTTGCAGGTCGCGTTTAATGAACATTTCTTTCTAGGCGTCCCAGCTAGATTTTTTGATGTATAACAGAACCTTTTGAAAGTAATGCTCCGAATGAAACAGGTCGAAGAACTCTTTCGGGGTATGGCTCAGGCAGGAAGTGTTGAGAGCTTCGACGTTCCCGTTAGCCGTCAAACGAGCCAGTGCCTCACGGACTAAGGGAGATTCTTTCTTCATGTTCGTTCAAAGCAGGGTTCATGCAACTAAAGGTTTCATATTTTGGTCACGTCTTACCGACAACTGTTCCGATGGCGCGAAGTTAAGCTATTCAAAGCGGAAAGTCAGAAGAAAGAAGCGTTGTCACTCGAGCATGAGGTGGACAGATGGTATTTTTCGTCCAGAATAGAGCGTCTTCATGAGAATAAGATAAAAATAAAAGGATAACAAGCTGTAGAGGTCTCGCCCGGATGACGGATGAAGTGTAGTAGCCAATCGTCTCCATGAGCAAAGAAGTAGTTCCAATCATGCACCCGGCAATCTTCACAAAGGCGGGATTTCCGGCCAACCGGCCGTGATGTCAGTACAGCGTGCCTATTGGCGAAGACTTGCGTGCGTCCGCCTTTGAATGCGTCACTGAGTGCATGCGCCTTTGCGTGCGTCCGCCTGTTGTATCCAAATATAGGCCAGCTTTAAAAAAAAAAAACTCGATGACTTATTCGACTGGATCATACAAACTCATGATGTCTCCCTTCGAAAGACAGTCAATGACATGCTCCGCAACTTACACCGGTAGTAACTTGCGAGCGGAAACGTGGCGTCTATACGACACGTTCAAAACACGACAGGCGATTCAGCTTACGTTTTACGAAGAAATGCAGCTAAACCGAAAGGCGCGCTGCAGATGCTTGTTCGTGGCGGCTGTGCACGAAGCGGCCGAGGGTGCGAAAATCTATCGATCCGTACACAGAGCGAGGATTCGTTGGGTCGATCCTCGTCGCCTCTCTTGTTTTTGTTTTTTTATTTTTCATTGGTCTACCGCCGCGGTATTTTGTGCCGAAGGATCAGCGACGGGCTTGGACTTGCTGGTTTGTAAGCTCGAGCGAGAGAACATTGCGCCTGTACATAGCCGGCATCAAAAGCGCGTTTAGTCGATAGCTGATTTTTCAGCCAAATATTTTTCCATATTATCTTGCTCACTGACAAAAAAAAAAGTTTTTTTGTATAGCATCAGCTGAACGTACGAACTGAGGAGGGCGAATCAATGGCTCTTCTTTGTTTGTTAGGCGCAAACCAACAGACAGTGATGCTAAATAAAGCTTAGAAGACATTAATTGTAGTCTTTAAGTGAAGTGTAGTAAGTGTGATTAGGAGATAAAGCAATGAAAGTGGAGGATAATACAGCCTGTCTCCGGTGTGGGGCCCAAACGGACTGATGTCTTAATGTACAGGACGTAGCAAATTATGTGTTCGTGGATCTCACGCTTCGTTGTAGGGACGGTCCCTGTCTGCGACAGGTTGTTTTTTCGTGCACTTTAATATGTTTACATATATATCATAATTAAAGTAACTGTGTATACAAAACAGTAATTAATTACACAATACTACAGCTGAATACTAAAGTTATGTCCCTTATACATTCCGGGACTTCTGTTGGTTTCATTATTCGAACGTGCTATTCGGAGAACGCATGAGAATGACAGATGTTGATATGGTACATCGTGTGCGTTGATAAAAGATAATTATCAGATGACTTTGTGCAAGGTCGCTGGCTTGACGCTTATACAACGAAGCCGTGGTTACAAGAGCAGCGATAGCCTTCCTTAAAGCCAGTGTGGTGAATGAATGACTTTAGAAAAAGGTATACATCAGGGTGGAATTGTACATGCCGACCTCCTCATCTCGCCATAGTCATTTGTCAAATATTTTCCCCGTTTGCCTATGGGATGTGGCAGGATGGAGCAACATATACCCCAGGCTGACTTCAGCCTTTCTACAACTGGACCTTTCGTTCTCCTGTAAAGCAAATGACAATGCTGACTTCTGGCGTCCGACTTTTCCTAATGTACAGGATATACAAAATGGTGTGTTCGTACATCTTTCTCTCTTTCTCTCAGTGTACTTTGACCAGGACTATTGCATCCTATAAGAACCTTGGACGGAGACGCAATTTCAGTATATTACGGTTTAACGCGCGTCGTTTTAACACTCGTTGCCGCTCACAATAACGAATTCTCGGAATTAGATAGAATACTGGAGGACCACTGCTTGCATATACGAACAGTTCGGTGAAATCTAAAATGCGAAGTCCACGAGTCGTCGCTTATGGCTGCCACGCTGGTCACTTTTCCGATATTTTCTTTGACGTTTAAAGTATTAGTGCTATTGTTTATGTTTTCCCAACGGACGCGATCTTCGCAAAGATATGTCCTGTAGAATGTAGTAGTACATTATGCTGTCATAATCTTCATGCGGTTCAAAGACGGCTGCTACGATTCCGTCCAACGAGCTGGTGTAGCGGTTACGTCGTTCCTTTGCTGACACGAAGCTCGCGGGTTCGATTCCGGCCGCGGTGGTTGCATTTCGATGGAGGTGGTTTCCAGAACCCTCACACGGCTCATCACGATCAGCAAAAGGAAAAAGGAACGAAATGCACGAAAGCTCAAGGAAACGCCTTACGGCGTCCCAATAGGGACGCCGTAAGGCGTTTCCAATAGGGACGTCGTCGCCCAATTTGCGCGTGTGTGCTGCCGAATGTGCTGTGTTTATCTCTCTTCCCTCTCGACTCTCCATCCTTCATCTCCCTCTCCCATGCGCAGAGTAGCAAACCGGCTGTCTATAGACTGGTTAACCTCCCTGCCGTTCTTTTCCTCCTGTTTTCCTTCCTTCCTTACTCCTACGGCTTGCCTCATAACCGTGTGCTGGTGTTCACAAGTAACCCGGCATAGATAATCGTTACGGCTGCTTTCACGCCAACGCCACTATACACTTGTCTTTGACATGCAACGATGTATAACCCTAGAAATAGAACTCGCTAATCAGCAACACATACGCAGCAGTTGAAGATCAGTAAAACGTCATGCACCAAAGCACCAGTTTGTTCGACGCTGCCTCTTCGACTGCGGAAACCGGGATCACGAGGGACGGGCTGAGGAAACGGATACGCGCACGCAACATATCGTGGACTCGTCGGCGTACGTCTTACACTTGCGTTCACTACGGGCGAATTACCTCCCAGATCGCGAGAGCCGGCGCTGGAGCCCCGTAGGCAGAGCGAGAGTCCGTCGTCCCTCTGCGCCACCCGTCAAGCCCTGGAGCAACTAGCGTGCGCCGATCGAGACGGTGCACTCATTCGGATCTCGCGTTTCAGCACGCGACGCAGCGAACAATTTCGAGCACGGCCCTTCGAAGGTTAGCGTGACCACAGCCTCACTTATTACTTTTGACAGATGGTGCGTGAATTGAGACAGATTCGTTTATTTACAGATAGATAGATAGATAGATAGATAGATAGATAGATAGATAGATAGATAGATAGATAGATAGATAGATAGATAGATAGATAGATAGATAGATAGATAGATAGATAGATAGACGGACGGACGGACGGACGGACGGACGGACGGACGGACAGACAGACAGACAGACAGACAGACAGACAGACAGACAGACAGACAGACAGACAGACAGACAGACAGACAGACAGACAGACAGACAGACAGACAGGGAAGTTACTTATTTTTCCTGACGAAGGCAGGCCCTCTTGCCGAAATGTTGGAAGGAAGTAATAAACATTTTAGCACGTTTCGTCTGTAAAGAGAGAGACAGAGAAGGAAGAGAGAATGGTCAACAGCTATGGAGACAAGCTTGTGATCTCGTTCTCTAACAATAGCGAACAAAGTGTTCGTTTCTTTTTTGTTGGTGTCCGTTTGCGCTACCGACCATTCATCGTATGACGTCACGAAGATAGATCTAGTGTCCTTGTTCCTCAGACTCCCTTCGGTAGGACGACACCGCGTAACATGCACAGTACCAACAACTGTGATGTCTGGTACGCAGAACGCCATGCAAAGCGCATGTCTCGTAACATTTATAGAGAGTCATGAAGTGTAGAAAGACAGATGAAGGAGCTATTTTAGGAGTCATTGAAGTATGCATAAGTACGCTCGCGAAATACCACGCAAGCGCCGATGACCACCTAGTTTACTCCATGACATTATCATTACAGACAGACAGACAGACAGACAGACAGACAGACAGACAGACAGACAGACAGACAGACACACAATGAACTCTGCTATGGTCCTGAGGGGTGACTAGGAAGGTCCCCTTATGGGGGAGGAGTCGCCGCGGACAGCTCCCACGTCAGAACGGGCAGGTGCTGCCTGACCACCACGTTGTGGGCCCTCCAGACAGGCCGTAGCTGAGCAGTGAGGTTGGAGCTCTTGAGCGCCTCCTCCCACTCAGCTTCTTGGGGATACAATTGTTTTGCCGTAGCTAGGGACACCGCGAGAGCATGTGTTGTAAAGTGCAGAAGGGATCTCCGCAATCTGGGCAATTGGGCTCGTAGGAGTACACGTACCTGCTGAGGTCACATTACTTTACTTCGTCGTTCTTTCGCAGATGAAACAAAACACCTTTTTAGTCTTTATCTGCTTTTGCTTGTCGTAACCTCCTCATTTCACTCATTGTATAGAGACAGTGTTTCAACTAGCTTTTTTCATTGATTGTGTCCGTTGTGTGTCAGTTTTTTTTTACTCGCTCCCTCTTTATGTAATGCGCCCTTTTTTTCGATGCCTCGCAGGCAGAAGAGGCGAACGAGCACCGTGGCATCGGTGGGTTCCGGCACAAGCTGCTCATTATCGGTGACAAGAGCCCTTCCGACACGAGCTCGGTGTCAAGCTCGGCGTCTCAGGACAGTGACGGCTCGATGCGTTCCTCCGAGTCGACGACCAACAGCGAAGACCGGACCGAGTCACCCACAGGTTCCTCCGGTAGCAGCAGCGGCGGAGGAGGCTGCGGAGGCCGTGGTCACGTCGTCATCGAAGACGACATCTACAACGACGACCTCGACGCCCTGCTCGAGTACGGGCCGCACTCGAACCTGCAGGTACGGCGCACCATCGAGCGGACCGCAATGCGCCGCAGCCTGACGCGTGTCACGGACGTTCGCAAGCGGACGCCCACCAACCTGGCCAAGTCTCCCACGTCCAGCAACGACGTGTCTCTCGTCGAGAAGCTCCGGTGGCTCACGTCGCTCGACGACGATGAGGACGACGGTTGCAGCGACGACTCCGAGGCAGCCGCAGACCACCACCACCATCATCAGGGCCCGCCCCCACCACCACCCGTGGCACGGAGGCCACCTCCAGACCCGGGCTTCATACAGGATGCCGGCCGGACCCTGCCCGGTTACCCCCGCGGGGGCCTCAACGGAACTTTCCAACCGCGACCGGCCTCGTTCTCGCAGCTGAGCGACGCCTGTCGAGGGTCCCTAACCATGCTTCCGGTGGCAGCCCGGGACTACCGCATGGTCCGGCGCGTGCCGGGCGAAAACCATCCGCAGCAGAACACTGGTGTCGCGAGCCAGCGGGCGCAACCGCCGCCTCCGCCCGTGCGGCGTCCCGCCCCTCAAGGGAGCGGCGGCGTCAGCGGCAACAGCATTGCCAAGGACGCGCCTCCTGACGAGCTGGAACGCTTCGTCCAGCAGGACATGGAGCGAACGGAACGCATCCGCAAGCGGTACAGCCTCAGTGAAGAGGACGAAGACCCGTCGTTCGGGTTCGCCAGGAGACCGTCCGTGCGCGGCATTCGGTCGCGGTTTGGCTCGAGCGCCGAGCTGATGAAGGACGTGCAGCAGATGATGCACCACCCGGCCATGAACATGCCGGGAAGCCACCTGTCCTGGTCGCACCCTGTTGAGCTGCCGCCGCCCAACCACAAAACGCCGCAGCAGGTCAAGGTCATGCTGCTGCCCCGTGTCGCCGAGGAGGACACCGGCCGCAACTACGGCTCGGCCGGGGACATTGCGACGCTGACGCGGTCGCGACGAGCCTTTCAGCCGGCGCCATCGCCCGTGCCTCCGTCGTCCTCATCCCTGTCCGCGGCCAAGGACGAGCGGGGAGTGCCCGAAGGCGCCTGCTCGTCGCCCAAGGTGTCGTCCGAGCAGGGTTACCTGGGTCAGCCGCCACAACAGCCAAAGAGCGGGCCCGTTTCCGCACCTTCGGCGACGCCTCCTTCGATGGGACCGGCCGGTACGGAAGCGGCGCCACCGCCCCCACCTCAGGGTGTTGTGTACTACTCCCTCAACGTCTGACCCACCGCCAACACGCCAAGCGAGGTGCGCAGGACACACAACTGAAACTCGAAGTGCGAGAAGAAATGAAGGATCTTTCTTCTTCGCCAGTCGCCATCTTTGCATCCTCACGTGCGAACTCGCTGGTCGGAGTTCCACTGTCCTATGTGCATGCCATCGGCAAAAGTGTGTGCGAGGTATTGACAGAAAGAAAACAAAGACTGACAACTAGCAAAACGGAGTTACAAAACAAAGAAACAGGGACCTGCGATGGTGCGGTGCAAAAACAGATTAATTTTTCTTTGGCGCTGTGCGCGTTCTAGTGTGCCTGGGTTTTTCTTTCTTTTCTTTTTTTTTGTGAGTGCGCGCGCGCTGGATGGCGTGGTGTGTGTCTGTGCGTGATGTTTCCGTGGCATAACCTGCCGAATCCGCTTCTTCCCCGATGCTCTCGGCTTAGGAGGGGTCGATCTGCTTCCTCTCGAGTCGCCCTTGAAAAAACGAAAGCCTTCCTTGAGTCAACGTGCGCCGTGCAAACCGTTGCCGGCGGCTACTTTTATTCTTCCAAAGACAGACTCTTCCTCCGAGCCGGGAACTTCAGCGCATTCTGACGCAAGGCTGTTGGGTCGGCCCGTGTGTCTCTTATCTTGTTTTATTATTCCTGCTGGCATGCATTCTCCGTGCTCTGAGGATTTAGCGAACAGGAGCTTCGGCTGACATGGCTTATAGTTTGTGCTTCAGCAAGAGACGCGATGGTATGCAGCAGCAGTGCGGTGTAACATAGCAACAGTAAGCAGCGATCCACATTTTTGCATGATGCCATGGAACATGGGCCCTTCTACCCCTAGCGGGAAATTTGAAACGCTCTTTTGTCTCCGACTCTGGTGACACCGTTTGTCCCGGCACGTACCAAAACTGCAGAGCCTAGCACAAGAAAATGAAAAAAAGAAAAGGTAGATTCTCAGCAGATCGTGGTGCCCTTTGTACGACGGTGACACTTCTAGAAAAAAAAAATGATCTACATAAAGAAATTTGCTGTATATACGTGTCTCTTTATGCACCTAAATAAGAAGAAGGAGTGATTCATTATTTATTTTGAACTTGGCGCTGGCGCCAGAAGGCGATCATTTCACAATATCGCGCCGGCGTCCTTAAATATCGAGAAATTCCGCTTCCTTTTAATCACCTACGTCAAAGGCAACCTAAATTGATTCTCCCGTTTTTAGCGGCTCGGGTGTATTGTTATACAGAACCTTTTTTACAGTATTGTGCCCTCCCTTTTCAACACCGAGGATATATAGTGTTCAGTCATTATCGCTGTTTCATTGCTAACTGTCCGAACACTGCTCCAGGGGCTGCGCTGCCAAACGTGCGTTCCGAGTCTGGAATTGTTGAATGAGAGACCTATGCGTCTCTAGTGATGCTAACAGCTAGAAAAGTGTCGGTTGACTACTCGAGTTTGACGCCATTGTTTCAGAAAGCGTTCTGCGGGCAGTTGCGGCCCCGACACAAAAAAGCCTCCCTTTTCTTACTTTTCAGCTTGGTGCTAGTATCAGGGCTCGTATGCGGCACAGTTCTGCCAAAGTTTAGATAAGTTTTTTTAGTGTCGCGGAGTCCTGCGCGTTGAAGTGAAGACGCGCTTCATTGCAGGTGATCTCGAAGGTCAAGCTCTTCTTACTGGAAATGAGTGCCCGTGTTAGCACGAGAGCTGGGCAAACATGTTTATTTTTTCTCTTTCCTCAGAGCGCGGAAAACGCATTAAAGTATGGTACTCTCGTCTCGCTAGTTCCGTGCAGAGCCAGAGCAGGCAGTGCCGTTTTGAATGCGGAAGGAAGAAGTTCCTAGTCCTCAAAGCCACACGACTGCGAGATCTTCAACCCAGAATGAACAGAATGGTTTGTAAGCGAAATTATGTAGCGTACCTTTTTCACGTGAAGAGAGAAAGGCGAAAGAACGGAGAGACTCGGGCATTTTTTTTTCATTGGAAGAGAAGGCCTGCTTTGCTACCCTACAATTCAGGGGATGGTATGGAGTGAGGAGGAAGTGAACTGGCTAACTGTATGTGTCAACGAAGTTGCGAACTGGTTCCAAACACAGACGTCGTGGTCAATCATTTTAGGAGCATAACCATAGGTGTGCGCACAACAAGGGGAGTGGAGAGGGAGAGGGGGAGCTGCCCGAGACGGCAGCTCCCTATCTCCCCCTTCGTACTGCGATCTAATCATAAGGGTATCAGCGGGAGGTGGTCGGGAGGGGCAGGGTGGAAGCTCCAAGATAAAACTTTGCCCCTCCCTTTCTCCCCCACCTATGAAGAATGGTGCGCATCCCTCTGACCACAACGTCAAGTGCATTTGGCTTGACGTTATGACGTCGATAAAGAAGTGACCGCTACCTAATCAGACCATTATTTTCACGTCGCATTGTCCTTGAATGCACGGGATGACCTTCGCTCTAGCGAAACGTGTGCTTTGCCGGACGTTACTTCACTCACTCCAAGCGGGTAAATACGCAGTTTACGATGTGTATACGATGACGAGGTGGTCTACAGAGCATTGCGATGACAACTATCCGCTCCCATGCCAGTTTTCTGGGCTCTGCACCGAACTAGCGGGACTGAGCTCCTCCTAGGAGTAACGCGTATACATTTACCCGGCGTCTTAAGGCTCAAGCCAAAGCATGAGAGAGAGAAAGGAGAGGAATATTCAATACAAAACTTGGAGGCGCCAGGGTGCTTCAATGCTGATATGTCGTTGCTTCCCTTGTCAAAGAATCTCACCCGCCGGTCTCGGCAGTAGGCCACCGTGCGTGCGTGTGTCTGTATTTTTTTCTTTTTTTACGTCTTGTTGCAGTTGTTCCGGTCTGTGGACAAAGTTTGCTCTTTGTACCTCAAGACCACGTTGGCCTCTGTAGAGATTTTTTAGGCATCCAATGTGTGAAATTGTCGCGCGCACCCTCATCTCTCCCCCACCCCCTTCTCCTCAGACTCCCATGCCCCTCTCTTTTCTGTGAGACCAGAGTGTATAGGCCCGAAATTTCACGTTGGGCCGTCTTTAGGGAAGAAGAAAAAAAGTACTCTATATATTTCCTTATAGAAAGCTTATACCATATGTATAGTGAAGTAATGAAAAGTTTTACCGAACAGGCATCTTTTAGAGGTGCGAGCAACCACGGGTTTCGAAAAGGCGGGAAAGAGGCGAAGGATAGACGTTCGAGAAGGGCCAAAGATGGCGCCGCGCTGTCTTGGCTTCTTGGCGCTACAGCTCAAGTACGTCCATAACTTTCTTGTATTATCTGTCAGCCCGCGTTACGCTACTTTAACCTCACTCCTTCGCGACCTTATATGCCGTGTCTTGGTTAAATCGCGCGGCATTGCGGAAGCCGGAAGTTGCGTCAGTCAATTCTGTAAGACTTACCGATCGACCAAAGCTATACGATGCGAATGAAGGGCGCATGCTCTTATTGAAGGACAGCCGGACAAAAAAAGCGCACGAGCCACATTATGGGGTGTAGGAATGAAATAAAAACACCGAGGCATTCTGCTTCGTCATCGTATTTGTATTACAGACCTTATCACGTGATCATGAAAGCGGCGACGGCGCTCTTGTCGCTTCAACCCCGTACTGAAGCTCTTTTTTCGCCTATGAATAACAGCCACGCGCATTAACTGCATCAGGGAACTCAGTTCATACGCCCAACGATGATCGATCGATACGAACGTTGGGACACCTACGATCAAATGCTGTCGCAGAAAAATTTTGACATTGTCTTACACTGATTTCCCGAATAATGCAGACAGACTTCAGCATTTCAAAAAATAATGTGCGTCTGATTTGCGCAGTGTTTTTTTTTGTGCATTTAAGTCGATGACAGCTTACATAAAGAAAGAAATGTATTTGTACAGGCATATCGTAGAGGCATATAACGTAGAGGCATATTGACGGGCATATTGTAGAGGACAGCAATGCTAAGAGCATCTTAGGCCTGGTTACATCTGCAGGTCAAGAGTTTATCCGGCCTATACGCTTCCTAACAACGCTGTGAACTCGTTTAGAATTAGATGGCTACTCCGACTTCCACAATGCTGCGTGTATTTAACCGATCTAGGTGTGTGTATGTGTGACTTGGACTGCGACG
This sequence comes from Rhipicephalus microplus, assembly GCF_043290135.1. NCBI lineage: Eukaryota > Metazoa > Arthropoda > Arachnida > Ixodida > Ixodidae > Rhipicephalus > Rhipicephalus microplus. The sequence goes on along the minus strand of NC_134702.1, from coordinate 45,477,059 downwards.
GCCTACTTTAAATACCGATGCCGTTAAACATCCCGACATGGATCGAGCAGTGTTGTCGGTAAAACCCTTCTGAAAGTAAACATGTCGCATTCGATTTGTGCAAGTAGGAGACGATTTCTAAACGCGAAAACCTGGCCAAACCGATTAACCAATACGTGCAACGTGCAATGTGTTCCTATTATGTTTCGAGACTTCCACGCAGGGAGCATGCAGAGATGTTACAGTGCGCTGATAGCACGAATAGTTGTATCTTGATGTTAATAGACTGTATTTGTAGGTATAACTTGGCGCATGTTTTCTCCGCGGTGTTATTCGTGACGGAGTTCCAAAGGATGAGAAAGAAATAAGAATGTTTGGGAAAGGTGATAGAGGCGGTGAAAAGGGCGTTTTTATCATCCCGTTTTCGTTTGAGCGCTTTCGTGGAATACCTAATGCGCAATTTCAGAGTGTCTAGTGGTGCGTAGGATTCTGCGCTACGAGCTTATTATGTTCACAGCTCTAAAATGATATACGAAAGTTGCTGTTTTTCCTACACGCATCTCAAGCCCAGCGGCTAGCTCCCACTTAGCTGTTGATGTACATAAGAGGCAGGCTGCGCTCAAATGAATTTGTGAATGCATGCAGCTGCGATATAGATTTACGCGCGAATCTTCCGAGTTATCCGCGCAGGAGAAAGTGTTGCTTGGAATGCGGCTATTTGTAAAGGAAATGCGTCAGAACAATAGTGGAGGCACATTTAAGGTCGTTGTGAACATTTCTACTAGAAGTCTCAATTTGGTCTTCATCTAGACGAAGACAAGCCCACTTTCCTTAAATGTTGACGCCGAAGTGGAACCGCCTTTTACCTTGCATGACGTTCGTTCTGGTCGTAGAGAGGACCTGTCTGTCTAAGCCTAGACTCCGAAGCGACTTGTTTACGTTTAGGCCTAGAACATGGCTTGTGTTTCTGTAAGTCTAGACATCCTCGGACGAAGACGGGCTTTGTTTCCCGAGCGGAAAACGTGATCACTTGTATTATTATCGCACACCTCGATGATGCTTTGTTTTCGTCTTCGTTGTGAACAATGATCAAATTGGATTAATCTTGCAGGCTTAAAAGAAGGCAAGCCTTCTTACCTGAACGCTGGCACGTATTCTAAACGTGCCCTAAAATTTGACTTCGTTCGGGTCTTCTAGAGGCCGTGTATCTTCGTCCTGCCCAGAGCTCGAAGAGGCTACTGGCACGGAGGACTTGCATCCATGTAAGCCTAGCTGACCTCGTGCAAACCTTCTTTTCCAAACACAAGAGCCCGTATTATCACCAAACTTGAAAGAGGGCTGGTTTTTGTGTAGCCTTAGCACATTATTTGACTTCACGTAAGCTTCTAAACCTATACGAATACAGGTGTTAAGGTCGGAATTCTGACACCGAGGTGACACGTCCCCGAGAAGTTTGTCTTTGTCCACGCCATCCGGGTGGGTTGTCTTCGACTAGGCCTCGGAGACGTCTAGAAGAGGTCTTGAAGACGTCTCGAAGACGTCTAGAAACATGCACACGTGTACCATCTCTCTGGAACGTGGGCTCTCCACATTTGCTCTCGCGCATTTCCTGCATCTTTTAGACTGTTTGACGCACAGGTTGCGTTGGTGTTTAGACCTCGATGCTGTTGATGTCGCCGTCTGAACGCGTGTTGTACAAGTGATCTGCCTGCTGTTCTTGTTTCACCCCGGTGATGTTTTCATTTTTGTCTCGTTGATGTTAGGCTCGCACACATGCCAAAGTTTTTTTTGTACGCGTTGAGTCAAAGCCCGTCTTGCAGCCGCGGCCTACGATAACGGGACGTCAACCCCCAGAAGCAGCCAAACTGAATAACTTGATCTGACAAAAAAAAAAAGGTTTTCCAGCTTCACGTGACTTCGCCTTCGATGTTTCCTTGCCTACCTAATCGAACGACATGCGCCTACGCTTATAGTTTGTTGAATTTAAAAAAACGAAGCGTGATTTTAGCATGGCTCATGTTGTGTTTAGTACAATACGAGGAGCGTGTACATTTCATAAGTCTTTTTATATATATAGTATATGTCTCGACAGAAATAAAGAAGCCTAAATATTATCGTCGCCGAAAGGGGGCGTGGCGAGATGTAGCGCCATCTTTCCTTCCTCTTTGTGTATAGCGTTGACTGTCTGTCGTGCGCCCCTATACCTGCTGTGAAGACGTGTTGCGAACCGTCACGAGTGTTGGAGTGCTCATGATCTTGGGACATGGCACTAAGTTGGTGAGAATGCTCCTTTGAGAGATAATGGACTGTTATTTTGAGGAAGCAGCTTTTTTTCGACAGTGAAGGCTGTGTGCGGTTGATCTGTCTGGTGACATGCTCGAGGCCCTTCCGTGACCATATACAGTGTTTGGATGGTGCGATTAATGCCGCAGTTGAATGGCTTGCAGTTTACTGATTGTTCCTGGCAGTAAAGTGAAGAATTCACAGATTAATATGGCGAGGAATTGATTTTAAAGGCATATTATGGTGCTCAGGATGATGGGAAAGAGCAGAGGAATCGCGTTCCCTCTGTTAGTTTACGAAATCATTTCTGGTTACAAGATAAATCCGAGAATGTGGCCACTTACTCATCACTCTTTCAAACGCCTTTCAGACCAGCCCGCTTACCTGATTCGTTGTTTAGAAGTTTGTAGTGCGGCATAGATGTAACCTGTAACAACCGCTTCATTTCTTGAAAGAAGCATCATTCTCCATATTTGCCTAAATTTCGCAACGAGGACAAACCGCATTAGAAGTGATGGGAAAGATGCTGTCAGAACTACCTCGCACATAATTTGAACGGGAACATGACGTTATCGCAAAAGGCCGTGGCTTACTAAGAATGCAAATGCATCTGACACTGATTTTCCATCACGCCTCAACAAGGAAAAAAAGTAAAGTGTTATCGCGCATAACAGTTGTTGATAATCTCTGACAAATGCGACGTCACAGCAAAACGCGTTGTGACTTATATAAAACTGGCTGGATGCGCCGGAGACTGCAACGGGTTGCGTCAGGTGTGCTTCAGTTCAAATGCAGTGAGTAGTCATTAGCGCTTAACCGGTTTGTTCCATTCGATCGGCCTGTGCGAAAAGTGTTCGTAAGAGGAGTTAATGGATGTTACGTCAACGTAGGACTGAATGTGATGAACTGTTAGAGGCTACAAATTGCATGCTTGTGTTTTACAAGTGTGTTAAAGTCTTCGGTCCGCTACGTGACGGATAGATAATGATTCGCAACGCTTAGCGTTACTTTTTTTTTTTGCTTTCTTTGTCTCGCTGAAATCATATACGAACGTTGCGGTGCCGTACTTTTCGCGCGATTCAATGTGGTTCATATTTTGTAGGTTTTCCTGTAGTCGCGTTTTTTCATGAAGTATGTTGAAACGCTGTTACGCGAAACGCTTCCAATATTGACTTGGAACTGAAACGATTGTGCACATGATGATGACACGGGTTCCAGTGAATGTCACGCTTGATTAATGGCAGAAAGGCACTCACTGAGAGCGTTGTTCCTTATCTATGTTTCTTGAAGGGTTGCGTGTACGAAATGGTCTGGGCTATTACTTTTTCATACCAAAGATTATTCACCCGAGCGCCAACTTTCTTTGCTCCAGCACCGGTGCTCATTTTCAGGAAACTTGTAAAAAAGATAAGTCTTCATGTCAAACGCCTTTTGCGCACCGCACCTTGTTGAGAGAAAAAAAAAAAACTGTGACGTCACGTGCCAGAACATGTTTGCCCACAGACCGTCGGTGAGTTGTAAAAGAGGGTTCAAACTTTCCCTTTTATTGTCATTTTCATTTTTTACAAGAGATCGAGTGTTTCTCGTATTTTAGAGCGCAGACACGACACACAAGTGATCTGTTATAGTTTTATCCAATTCTTTTGTGCGATGTGGTTGTAGATGCGCAAATGATGGCTTTGGAACACGTTGTTGTCTGTTTGAACTAAAGCTTTGTCTGTTATTTCTTCGAACACTCTTACGCACCTCTGTATTTCGCATTTACGTTGTTCGTCGCACGAAGTGCGGAACAACAACGGCACCGAGATGAGTAATGCTAGTTCACGGGCGTGAACTATATTTTTGAAGTGCATTACTTAACACGGTAAGTGTATGTGGTTCCTCTTAGTTAGTTTGAACTGATGTCACTGAAACATGCATGTTGGCGCACTGCATCGTATGACTCAAGGTTTTCGACGTCGCGTTAATGCTATATCTGCGTCACTTTCAAGTTGTTTTTGTTATTTATTGACAGTGGCCAATAACAAAGAGGGCCACTTCGTTATCGTTCTGAAGCCGGTTTAGCGCAGTGTCACTATGCTGTTTTTACGTTGTCAAAGTCGTCATGCTGGAGAAGCAGTATGTTACGAAGCTGCGTCTGTGACGTCACGTGTAAGCTATATATTGGTTGACTATATCCTAGCGACGACACTTTTATTTCCACGAATACCTTATGCCTCATCAAACGCCCAAATTGACCGTCGGCGTCGTCCCGTGTCGTTCGGGGCAGCACGAGTGATAAGAATGTTATCGTCACGTGATGACGTCAGCACGATGTCACGGAGCGTGTGACGTAATCAGTTTGTCAACATGACATCACGTGACTTAGCGTAACATGATGTCGTCACCACATCAAAGCGTAGCTTGGTGGAAGGTGGGCCCATCATAAATTTAATGCAGAACCGCGTTCGGTGGAAAAGGCATGAACCGAGGTATACATGATACATGAGCAGAGATACATCAATACATGAACCGAGAAGAAAAAGATTTCTTTCGCCTTCGACTTGTTTTAAATAGTTGCATAAGCAGCCCTGCCAGTTTCTTTTTTGCTTAAAACCCAGTCGGTTTCAAGAAATAGCAATGCCGGCGTCTCTTTGCCGGTCCGTGACGCATAGGGACACCAGCCAGTGTTTTCCAATCCGGAAACGGTCTGTCGTCTAGCTTATTCAGCGCCGTGCGAAGAACACTGCGTTCAGTCACAAAACGGCCAGAAAAACACTGCTTTTGTTATATCCTTTCGTCACTGTTGCACGAGTGTCATCTGGCAGCGTCTGCAATTTTTATGCGAAAAGAGTGTGCCTTCGGGAAACTCATTCTTAGACACGAGCGGCACAGTAAAGCTACGTCATGGATGTAGAGGTGCGGTGGAACTTGCGACTTCCTTGCTGGTTCCAGTTTACGTATACGCGCCAGTTCCAGAGTGTTTGAGGTACTCTGTCGGCATACGAGTGTAGCACAGAACGGGCGCTGCAAAGAACTCCCGCAAGATCTTTCTCTGCCTATAGCACCTACTTTTGATTGAAACGAAACACGTGATGCCCGATGACCCACGATGAAACACTACCGTATTTTACTCAAACGTTGCTGGTACTGCCCAGTGCTAAATCTTAATCAACATAGCCATGTGAACGAGGGGGGAGGGGGACAGAGACCCGGCCGCCCCCATGGTTACCCAAGAGGAGGAAGTAAAAGTGAACCCTGTACATTGACATAGGAAAGAGGGGTTGCTATAAAGAACCTCTGCCCCCCTCCCCACCCCTCAATTGGAACCCTGGCACACGCTAATGTTAATCAACATGAAACATGTTAGCTAAACAATACCTGACGTTTTCTTCATATTGACCGACGTTTTTTTTTTGATCGTCTACTCCTTACTTCACGTTAATCGCAAGATTGAGATGTCTGTTATTGTCGTTTTTATTTTGCCTTGCAATGGCTCATATTCATGGCTCCACTTGCCGACGACGATACTTACCGTGAACGAAAAGAAAACAAAGTTTAAAGACAGAAAATGTTGAAACGATCGCCGCCGCTACGTGTATGTTCGGGAGTGCTACTCCATATAACAGCGAGCAAAATACGAACACAAAAGCGGGCACTTTGAAGTGAGTGAGGAGCTGTGAAAATGGCCCTATTGTCTCACGCTCTTTCGTTTCGCTAATCTGTTTAAGCGCCTCACAGTACAGCTCGTTTGTTAGAGCTGTTTTTCTACGTGTGCCAAGGCAGCCTTTTTCGCCTCGGCACATAAGAATCGCTGCACGCAAACGCTATCGGCCCACGTGACGCCTAAGCTTCGGGGAGACGCTTAGTTATCTCCGCGTATATGATTCTTTGAGGATTACGTGGCATTGTTTTCATAGTTTGAGGCTCTACCTTGGCAATGCTGTCCTCTATAGTTGATGTAGGCTGTAATAAAGACGAAATTTTTTAAGTGCGAATGCATTTTATAAGTGACCCTGAATCCGCCGTCCGCGGTGCGCCTCCTCCTCTCCCCTAGCAACGGCGCGAGGATCGGAGGGGAGCGTCTGTAGCAACGGCGCAGCAACGTCACACACCACGTGATTGCGCGCGCTCCGCCCTCCGCTTTGTGGCTGCGCGCGCCCCCGCAGCCACGACTTGCTCGAGATCGGCAAGTCGTCATAGGTATGGGTCCATCGCAGGCATCAACCTCGACTGGGATACCTCCAACAACGAGTACAAAGCAATCGAATGCGAGCATTGCACGCGTCGTTGAAGATGTCGCGCCGTTTGAAGACAAGGCAGCGCGGCGAAGGGCCCGCGATGCCGAGCGCAAGTGGGCGAAGCGGGCCGCGGACATAAACGTCATTATAGGACGAACTTACTCTCACATATACGCGTAAACTCACCAAAATTTCCCGAGAGGGTCTAGTGGTTCCTGGGAAGCGCAGTGTGATCACACGGGGAAGTTTACGTTAACTCACTGGCGAATGCCCACGTATTTTATCTTTACTCCCCCTCATAGCATCACCCCGTGCATTCGCACTTAACCGTGTTCACCCTCGGGGAAATGCCTGGGAGTTTTTTGAAAAGCTGCTCGTGAATATGGTTTTGTCGCTTTAACACGTGCTGTAGATAATCGACCACCTCGGATGCGGAGTTTTTTTTTTCCTGTACGACGAATAAGATGATACGTCCTTTTTATGCGAGGAAGTTTTTTTCATACACTCATTTGCGCATCTGTTTCTTCCCTAGAGTGCATCAAAAAACGAACGGAGCCCTAAGGTTGTCTTAATCGAAATCAAAAGAAGAAATGGGCACTCGAAAAACGTGGTGCAAGGTAAAATCGAGAAGAGCCTAGAGGAGACAGATAGAGTGCCAACTCACATCTAAATCTATTTTCCCGAAGACTGCACAATATAACAGCTCTTGTGGGACGTGCGCCGAACTGTTTCACTCACTGAACGCGCAAGAGAGAACACACAAGGCACCAAAAGCAGATTGCAACAACGGTATCTGAGAAACAGCAAAAACGAATAGATCCTAATGATACAATGGTTGCGATTTGCTTTTGATGTCTTCTCTGTTCTTTCCTGCATGTTCAGTGCGTTAAATAGTTCCTCCCAAAAGCAAGCATAGTCAAGACAGCGCATAAGTTTTCCCCTTCCCCCCCCCCCCCCCCTTGTAAGGAAATCTTGACGCCCTTGGGAACTAACTGAAGATCTACGGCACCGTATCTTTGGTTGCCATGGGACTCGCTTCTGCCACGTGCCGGGAGTGCCCGTATATTCCCAGCGTGCCGCGGGCTGGGATCCAATTATTTTGCCAGCTCATCGGTTGGTGCGCTTACTGCTAAGGATGAGCCTCTAGGTCAGCCACGTGCGAGCAGTTTCTCACTCCAAACCTCCCCAGAAAACTAAACAAACCCAATCATCCAACTCACGGCCACACACAGGCACCGTTCCAGGAATAGCGCGCCACAAAATGAATCGGATACGCACTGACCTTCCTGCACTTGCGTCGAGAGGGGGGAGGGGGGGGGGAAGTGTAGGAAGGGGTCGTTTACGACCATTCTCAAAAGCTCGAGGGCAGCGCGCTTGAATGCGTCACACTTGAATGTTGGGCAACCTCAGTCGCGCTGTATTTTGCATGATAAAGTCGGATGAACTTGAAAAGAAAAAAAAATGCCCTATGTTTCTGCCAAGATCTGCGACTCGAAGGCGAACGCCATGTACTTTTTCTTACGTGTCAACTGTATTGACCCCCGTGTCCCTCCGAAAGCTATCTGCGCCGAACATGGTTTTGCACTCTCTACACACGATATCGGAGGTATTGCTAGCTTGCTTTCCGTGCCTCGCCCGGTACGGCCCTGCATCTGTCAGCATACAAGTCACGCGATGACGTCTTCATGAGACGTCGTAGTGTCCTCACGATGATGTCATAAATTTTTGCGGCCCGCCATGCTGTATGACGTTATTGCACATATTTTTCGGCTTTAGTCGGCATAGAAAAGGCTGAGAGTGACCCTCACGATTGAAATTCGCAGCAACTGCGAATGTTAGTCACTAGGGTGCGGTCACGAGCGCTGGCGCGCGCTACCTCGGCCGACGCTAGTAGGCGGGTGGCCCGTGCACACTGGCCGAGGCGTGGGCACGGGGAGGAACAAAGTGGTGGGTGCCCCCCCCCCCTCCCCTTGGCGAAGAGCCAAATCTTTTTGACGAGCTACGAAATATGACGCAAAGGGGCCCGTCGAAATAATATTTTTTGTGAAACGGCAAACGGATTCGCTTCGAGAGGATTAGGCGGTAAAAATGTGTAGAGGAAGTTTGAGATGAAAGTGATAATCGAGGGCATACAGAAACGTGGTAGTTTAAAAACCGCTGCACATTTATTCATTCGCCTTTCTTTCCTTTTTTTGACGCGAGACTCGAACCCAGCGCCCGTTCGAACCGGCTTAAATCGGATAGCCCATCTGGAGGTCGCGCCGTCTCACGTCTCAGCGCTTCTTTTTTCTGATCTTCTTTTTGCCGATTTCGACACACAACAGAAAGGGATCTGTGATCCCTTTTCCAGCCTTGCCAGATCTTCTTATGCTATAGAATGCGTCCTAAATGTTTTTTTTTCCTTTTTTCTCTCTCGCTGTCCTTCTGCCCCCCCCCCCCCCTCTGCGGCTATTCTGTGCCTTGACCGTGGCCCGGTCAGTGTGCAAACTGCGCTTTTAGCGCTATCATTGGAGAACTACAGAAGCAGTGAGGATTACGTAATGTGAGGAAATAAGACGCGCATACACCCTGTAACGAAAGATGCGTTGAGAATGATTCATAACAATTATTCAGTGGTACCTTGGTATAAAAACATCTTTCTCGGGCTTCTCATACGATAATGGCTTGGGGGTTATCGAGGCTTCAGTATTTGATGTTGCCGTTTCCGTTGCGATACCCAGAAATCATCTTGGCGGATAAGACACGTGCGGGCTGAAAACAGCAGTGATTCCCAACACCGTACAGTCATGTCTCGGTATAGCTGATATGTTTCTACGATCACACAGTTGTGTTTTTTAGGAGCGAAGCTCCTTAAGGCGTGGGCTGTGCGTCCCCTGTATGTAGCCACCTCTCGTTCAGTTCTAAGTATTACGCTAGCCACCGCCCGATCTAAAGCGTACAGCCATATCCATCCGTCCATCCGTCCATCCATCCATCCATCCATCCATCCATCCATCCATCCATCCATCCATCCATCCATCTATCCATCCATCCATCCATCCGTCCGTCTGTCCATCCGTCTGTCCATCCGTCTGTCCATCCGTCCGTCCGTCCGTCCGTCCGTCCGTCCGTCCAAAAGATGCAAGATGTTATAAACTAGACGGCGGTACGTGTGGTTGATTATGAAAGATGCGAGGTGTTATAAAATAGGAATGATGCCACATATGGCGCGTGTCATCGTTCGATATAGTGCGGCGACGTACGCTAGGGGGAGCGTTGCAATAAAATCGAGTGGGCAAAATGTACGGAGGATTCATGGTTTACCAGGTTTACCTCCGGAGCTTCGCCCACTCATCATCATTCACTTCGTGGATATGGCGGCATTTTTTTATCTCCTTATTTCCTTTATAACACTTTAGGTAGGTTACTCGGATGGCACTCTTTTCTGCCTCGTTCGATCATCATCTCAACAAAACGACTCCAAGGACTGCGTTTAAAAAGCCTCTTACTTTGGCTTCATTGTAAATTCTTGTCTACGACTGCAAGTTGTTAGGTTCCGTCTGGGGAGATAGTTAACTGCAAAGAAATTTAGATTGATTCCTCCTCCTGCAGGTAGGAACCCAGAAAACGTTCTTGTGCATGCGTTTGACTTTGAAACTGAGCCTCCTCTCACGTGCGTCGTCATAGCAACGGACATGCGCAATGTCGGTTTGGGCTCCTCTCCTGCGAACCCATTTACGTCGGTCGAAGACAGGGACACTAAAGGCAACTATTACGTCGACGTTGATTGTTCAAATAGAAGTACAGAAACTTCGTAGTTTTAGTTTTGTGCCAAAGAAGAGATTACTTTGAAATAAAATCCCGTTTTAGAGACCCGCATCGGGTTAGCGCACTTCAAATCACCCGCCTCAATACGCGGACCGACTCACGTCACGGTTGCCGTGCACAACGTTTCCCGGCTTTACTGCGCGGTCGCCGACACTAGTCCTGGCCGCACGAAAGCAAGGGAAGCCACAGCAGCAACAATGGTCATTGATCAATTTTTCTCTATTGGCTCCGAGATTGCAGACGCGTTTCGGTTCAACTGGGCCCCTCTAGATGACACGACCTGTCCAGTTTAACCACACGAAAATTGAACTTTCGAACCACTCGCAGCGTTCTCCATAGTCGCCACGTCCGGTGGTTCTTTTTTCGATGATTCAAACATAAACGAACAAGCGGCATTATATAGCGTCTCTTGGTGCATGGAACATTTTTTATTTAGGGCAGCTAGATCGATCACTGGTGATTAATTGTAGGCGGTTCGTCTGGTGTCGTCGGTCTCATTTTGAGAATGTCCTACTGTGGCGCATGTATTCTTGTGCATTTACCTTAATTTCTCGGTAAGTAGGGCACTGCGCTGAATAATATTGTCGTTTCATATTTTATCATCCAGTGAGCTTTCACTCTGATGTAAATTGTTATTTGACTTTAGTGTCCCTTTAAGCCGTCATCTGATAGCACAAAACAGTAGTGCCGGGTGCAAGCCATAGCACCTCCGAATAACATCTACGTCAGTGAGAAGAAAGAAAGGAAGAAGAAAAAAAAGAAGGAAAGAAAGAAAAAAAGAAAGAAAGAAAGAAAATAAAAAGAAAGGCGAAGTCCGCCGTGATTCAGGACAGACATGGCACTTGACATCAAGGGCTAAATATGAATCGACTCGCACGCCAAGCACACGTGTCGTTCGGAGACTTGCGCTTGGAATTTGCATGTCATGGTCGATCCAGTCTTTACGCACGTTCGTGAAAGTTCGTTCCTACTAGTTTTTTTTTTTTTTTACACTCACCCCAGCGAGAGGGAAGGAGCACATTTGATCGGAAAACGATTGCATTTGCAAGCGGATAATTCGCGCAAAGCAGAGCTTAATGCGCTAACTTTTCTTTTCTTTCAGTTGTTTTTTTCTGGCAGGCGTTAATTGCACTTTCCCGTTACAGCCATCGATTACACGATAACTTTGGTTGAGGCAGAGGGCGTTATGAATGGCAGAAATGAAAGCTAGGCGAATTCGGTGCCCGTAAAAATAAAGTACGCACCAAATTTGTTGCTTCGAATAGTCTGTGCTTCCGAAAATAATGAGCTTTTGTTAATGTCTGGTTAGAAAAAAAAAGGTCCTTCTTGCCCGTTCGTAAAAGTGACGAAGAATTATTTTTTTCTTCTGATCTTCACAGCCAAACTATAATAACTAATATCATTGTGTTTCCGAGTGAAATGAGTGGGAGCTAAAAAGCTTCCGCACGTTTCAAAAATTAGCCCTGCAATTTTTGTTTTGTGAACCACTACTAATAAAAGATTTTTCTTGTTCGTGTGTTAGCGTTCGGGACGCCATCCATTGGGAACTGATTCGGATAATAGATAGATAGATAGATAGATAGATAGATAGATAGATAGATAGATAGATAGATAGATAGATAGATAGATAGATAGATAGATAGATGGATAGATGGATAGATGGATAGATGGATAGATGGATAGATGGATAGATAGATAGATAGATAGATAGATAGATAGATAGATAGATAGATAGATAGATAGATAGATAGATAGATAGATATTTGCAGACAGACAGACAGACAGATGTACGCAAATTAATGCTTCACATTTATTACGGAGAATGAGTGCGTTATTCTCTCCCGGCGTTTCCCGTCTTAGCGGCGCGATTCATGACGCCAGCAGGTCGTTCACGCGACTTCAAGGATGAAAGAGGCTCTCGATTGGTCGACACACGAAAGATAGCTGTTGGGAATTATCTGCTACCCTGCTTTGCCATGCAGTCACGTGCCCATTCTGATTTGGCTCGCATGACTCTCGTTAGCGTTAAACAGATTTCGCTTAGTTTATTTTAGCAACTGCGCAAGCGAAGATAGTAGCGTAGTAGCGTGTATAAGCTCAAAATACTGACTGGCTCAACGCTAAGCGCGTACATTCCGGGTATTTTATGATGAAGTAAGTGGCGAGAAGGTGAGATCGGATGCTTAATGGCAGCGAAAGTGAGAAAGAAACTCTCGCTTTTGAACTATAGGTGTGGTTTTGGGGCCCTTTAGGATATCTGTAGCTAGAACGTATCGATCTGTGCCTGCTTTCAAGTGCGGGTAATTTTGTCACTGCAGTCGTCCTTGGCTGTATGCTTTGACCTCAACCGCTGCGCCTGCTTCGCGAACGGTGAGTGAAGGCCTCATAAACTTCGCGCTCGCAAGCATTTTTATTGTAACAATTTATCTTTTCTTACTTTCAACGAGAGAGTCAGTTCTTCGGTGTGGCATGAGCTTCCCTGCAGCCATCTTCTTTGTGTAGGCGGCTTTTACAGCTTCGTATGACTCGTAGGAGCTCTTCCCTCGTTCACGAAGGGTGTTAAAGCGTTTATGACGATGATGAAGTTTTATGGCGCGTTTTACAACAGGCTCACTCGTATTTCTTGGTCTTTCGCTCGTTCACACGTCTTGTAGTTATTAACAGCTGCTCGTCACTGTGGGCCAAGATATTGCTCAGTATCCTGCATGGCCGCTCAGATACTAGTTTCACAGGTTTCGGTCATTGTATGAGGTCTCGACAAGACCCACTTATTTAGAACGGGCGTGAGAACATTGGCTGCTCATCTTTCAACCATTTTTTTCCCCTAGTAGGAAAACTCGTGAGAAAAAGATTAAGGTGGTGCCTAAGCGATTGTTCCGCCCTAGCCAACCAAGATGAAATGCATTTTTGCGTTCCTGTTTATTTTTAGTAAACTTTTGACAACGATGGAGCTCAATTTTATTTATAGGTTTCAAAGGAAACGAACCCTCGCCCTGCCCTGCTCATTCTCCTTACAGGGCAGCGGAGCTTGATAATATACTAAAAGCTTTATTCCTCAACAAAGGCTCGTTACAAATGCCTTGAGATCGATGACGTGAGTTCACTTTATATTGTGTAGAAACCAGAAGGGAAAACCAGTGGCTACAAAAAAAAAAGGGGGTGGTGGTGGATATAACTGTATATTTTCATTAACAAAGTGCCGTCAGAGAGCACACAAACAGAAGCGTGAGCTCCTTTCCAAAGGTGTGACGTTGATTAAATTAGCATCGTGTTGCACAGGTACAGTAAGGAAAAACCATAGATTTATTGACGGTACTATTTGCTGCAGATATTTCCTTATCTAGTTTAACGGACATTGTGTCACACGTGTGCTGGCAAGGGTTAACAGGTCTCATTCGTTGACGACGAGCGCAGGCTGTCGCAACGCTCACTGTCGCAGCTTTCTTTCACCCTCGTAAATCACTGTCACAGTATGCCGGAAGATGTACAGCCACCCACGTATTTTTGTTTGTTTTTTAACATGAACGCGTGAGCCCCTATTCCTGGCATCCTGGTGTCCTGTTCCCGGAACAGCTAAGCAGAAGACAATCGCACAGGACAGTTCAACGCAAGCTTGCGCGAATTCCCGCTCATTTTGCCACTGTGTTCCGTTAAACGCTGCTTATTGATTGGGACAGTCAAAGCTCGTGCTTTCAGGTTAGAAAAAAAAAATTCTCCGGCTGTACAACGCTCTACCACGGTCGGCCTACAAAGGCGTTCCGTCTCACGAGACTTTCCAGTCGGGCCGTTGATCTGCTAGCAATAAATGCATCCTGTCAACATAATGAGAAGCGTGTAGTGACTAATTAGGCACTGAAACATTCTGTTCAGAGAGTACCTTCTACATCATATGTTATATTGTCATGTACCGAGCATGCCGATGTTGTTCGGTGCACAAGCCACCGCAGTGGTATGCTTATATATATATATATATATATATATATATATATATATATATATATATATATATATATATATATATATATATATATATATATATATATATAGTTACGGCGCTTGCCTGCTGATCTATGGGTCACGGATCTATGGGCTTTATGTGAACGTTAAACACCTCCAGGTGGTTACCCGCCATGGCAGTGTGGCTAAAGGCGCTCCGCCGCTGACCCGCAAGTCGAGGGATCGAATCCCGCCCACGGCGGCCGCATTTTCATCGGTGGCGAAAGTGCTGTAGGCCCGTGTGCTTAGATTTAGCTGCAGGTTAAACAACCCCAGGTGGTCGAAATTCCCGGAACCCTCCACCAAGGCATGCTCCGTAATCATATCTTGATTTTGGCGCGTAAAAGCGCTGATGTTACTGTATTATTATTCTGAGGTGCATTCATCCTGCGATCACTTGCTTCCTTCACCCTCTTTCTATCCATTTACGCTTTCGGCGGAGTGCTATATATGGCGTCACTATACCCATAAAAAAACTGTACTCGGAATTCTACTCTACTTGGAATTACACGTTTACTTCTAAACACGAGCACAAATGCACAGGCCCATAGTCACAAGCTATATTTGGATCAAGTTTTTGTCTTCCAGCGTATAGAAAAGCACTGCTTTGCTCTGGGTGATTTTTTTTTTTCATTTGTTTCGCTCTTTGTCACAGTTTCTTTTATACAGCTCGCGTGAAGAGTATAAAAGCGCGCGACCGGTCATCGCACATTCGCTTGGAAGATCTGGCTCCCGAATCCTTCGGAATAATTCTCGTGCGTGAACGAACGCAGTGAAACGAGAAAAAAAAAAGAAAGGTGGGGCGGGGAAATGTACTTAGTTTGATAAAACCCGCAAAAACGCTTTTTTTGAGTTGTTTTTTTCGTTTGTCTCCCGTTCAGCTTAAATCAGCTGCCATAAGCGCCAGGCTCCGAGCGCGAGTAAACGTGCCGTTTCATAGCGTGCTCATTCTTCCACCTTATTATTGTTCAACTCTAGTTTCTCCCTTATTCCCTGAGTTATAATAAATATTGTTCCAGTCTTTCCAAATTATGTCGCGGTGAAACACACGAATTCGCTTGAATACTGATGCTGCGCTTGAAGTGAGCGACACGAAACGCACTAAAGAAAAGCCATCAGCCGGCATTAAAGGGCATGACGTGTCATAAGCAGCGTTGCCCACCAATAAGGCGATGGACGTTTTTTTTTTCTTTTCTTTTCACGGTACATTCGAGAAAGAAGAGAAAAAAAGCGCGCATTTACTTAGTCTACGGCAGGGAATTCACGGAGTGCGTGGGCCAGATCAGGAGCCGCTACGTGCAAGGCGCCTAAAGAACGGCGACGAGCCCTGTGTTCAAAACGTGAGGGGTCCGAATCACTTTGTCCAGCGCACCCGTCTGTAAAGAGCCGCGGACATTTCACTTTTCATTTTGCGCGTCGGAGACAAAAGGCTGCTGGGAGCAAAAAGATGATCTGAAACAAACGGCGAACGGGTAAACTGCTTCGACCAGAATACCGTTTCTCGTCTTTTCTTTTTCTTTTTACTTTTTTTACTCACGTCCCGATGAACGCCCCGTGCCCCCCTCCCCCTCTGCTTATTTTTTTTTTTTTTAGTGTCGCTGACTTTCAGTGGAAGCGATTACCCATTTAGACGCGCGCTCTCCGTTGGCTTTGTTTTCTTCATTGCTGCCTCGCGATCGACCCACAGAAGCGCCGAGCTCGGAACCACGGACGGCACTGATACGAGAATTCGAACCCAATCCTCGATGATTATGTACCACGGCCGGTCTGCCGAACACGATTTCGCTTCGATGTCGGTCAAAAGCGGTGTTCGTCGAGTGCTTCTTAACGCGTGTGACGTTCGGGAAAAGGCTTGTCGAGGTTTGACAAATGTAGCTGGAGAATTGAGAAAAACTGCAAGAGGCCCGTGGACGTAGCTTTGTGTGTGCGTTAAGGAACCCCAGTTTATCGAAACTTCCTGAGAGCTGCAGTGCGGCGTCCCTCATAACTATATTGTCAATTCGAGACCGTACCCTCTCCCCTCTCCTCCTGTGAAAACAAAAGAGGCCCAAGACGGATTGTTCTATTTCGTACATATCGCGCAGATAACTGAAGTTGTTTTAAAGTCGGTACGCTGTTTCATTATACACGTCTTTGTTTTTCCGTATAACATCCCAAGTGTAATGCAGTGGACTATAACTTAAGATACCTTCCATAGCGGATATATGGATAGAATGTGGACGAATAAAACGCAAGATATATATACAGACAAATGGTACACTCAAAACAAGTGTACGGGCACCCATTTTGTTAATATGTGCGAGTTTTGATGTCAGCTATCGCACAAACTACTGTCCAACCCAAGGTTCTTCTAGCACCACACTGAAACACCAGGAGCGTATATCAAAAGAAGGTGCGGGAACGGATGGGGGGGGGGGGGAGAGGTGGAGTGTGCTTGGGTGCTTCAAGCTCCCCCTTTCCATAATTTTTCAGTTTCGTGGTCAGGGATGAATATTTTCATTTTTCATGCACACGCGAAAATGTACGCATGAACCTAGATAAAAGGTAGTTGAAACTCTCCACCTCCCTGTAGAAATTTCTGGCGATGTCATTGTAATTCACCACTGCTTTCTTCGAATGATGTCGCTCTCACATCGACGTTGATCGAAGTTGATGTGGATGAAAAAAAAGGGTGTCAGTTCACTCTATTTTCCAAGAATAATAATTATAGTTGTTCATTGGGGTTTAACGTGCCAATACCACCATATGATCATGAGACTCCAATCTAAGCACGCGGATCTAGAGCATTTTCGCCTTCATTGAAAATGCAGCCGGCGCAGCTGGGATTCAATCCGGTGACCTGCGGCTCAGCAGCCGAGGACCTTAGCCACTAGACCACCGTGACGGTTAAGAATAGTCGACATTCGTCTAAAAGTGGACGGGCTAACAATAGGTAATGCAGCATACTTACGTCCCAAAATAAGCTATGATTATGAAGCACGCAGTGGTTGACGGCTACAGAGGCTTCGGAAGTCCCAGCGATTGTTGTTATTAATGGCACCCAAACTTTGTGAAATATTTTAGTGTTCCTTTATTTCTTTCACTCGTCGTGCTCCCATGGTTCAAACGTGCGCGAACGCAAGCGCTGCGTTTCCCACCAATCAGGGGCATCAAAACTTTCAATTTTTTTGAAGGAACGCTGGTTCATCCGCAATTTAGTTTTGTGCGTGAATGTAAACTTCAAAGCTCACTTCACAACTTCTTTTCCTCTTTTATCTCTTGTGTTTCGCGTTGCATGGTGCGTGTCTATTCCTCAAGAAGAATAGCGGACGCCATCCGCAAGCTCCAACGTCTCTTCGAAGAACGTCAGCGTCTATTACAACAACGTGCTAGAAGACGTTGGCCGCTATGTCTGCGTGAGATCGCGCAATAATTACTCTCGCGTAAAGCACGCAACGTTGCACATACCCGGGTGCCTGCTCCACTAACCGTCGCTCGTCATCAACCGAGCCATATCATATCCGGAGCGGTGATGCTTGTCTAACGGCTGCGCGGGGGATTAGCGTGGCCTACGCAGTGATGGCGCGTATGTTATAGGCATCCTAATTGGGACTCGCAACCTGTCACCTGGGCGCCAACCATGAACATCGGTCTACCGCCGAGGCGTTCCTCTTTACACAAGCAGCGAGCCGCATTTCTGCGTATATAGTCGATCGGGAACGTTCGAATGTACGTTGCACGTTAATAGGAGATGCTCTCGCCGATCTGCAACGAACCAAGAAAGTAGAAGCGATTAATATAGGCCCTTTTAATGGCGTGCGACCTAAGAATTACTAAAAGCTCGTTGACCTAAACCATGGCGCGCACACCATTCATCGCAGTGAAATAGTTGCACTGAGTGGTTTCCAATGTAACTATATAAGTAACTTCTCGCGGCTTACGTAAACACTACGCATATTAGTAAGTAAAAGATTGTCGTCCCTACTTGAGAAGTGGAAATATTACGTCTCCCCTGGTAGTCATGTCAGAATGTTTACCGAAATATGCCAAAACATTCACGTTTTATTTTTTCAACCTATGCCAGTGGTCTATTTTTGAAAATCAGCTACCTGAAATACGTGAAAAGTGCTAATAGGAATATAAAACTAAACAGTATTTTATTATTACTAACATTAGCGTTTAGGGAGAGCTCACCACTCTCCATAGTAGATTATGCATATTACACTAAATTATTAAACAATTTTTTCTAAATAATAGTTCCTATATTACCTGTAGCATACATTGTAGAGCACCTATATCTACATTTCCGGCGAGTAAAGCGACTTTTTTTTTTTAAGGCCTGAGCTCACCGGAATTCGGCCCACTGCCAACTCGAAGTTGGGCGTTTGCTCGATTGTTATGAACCTTCAGGGAGTCTCCACTGTTATATCAAAGAAACCCGTTTTTCCCCTAAATTTACAGCTAATCAAAAGATTGATCGACCACTTGGTTCACTCTTGCGTAGTTTACGACTAGGTGTTGCATACACACCTTACTTCCTATGCCGCACAAAAAGAAGAACGTCCCCGTATACTGCGACCACTGTGAACATACCGATGCCCCATGCAGTGGAACATATCGTTATAGAATGTCCGCAGTGTGATGAACAACGAGGTCTAAGAGTAGTTGACTGAACAGCCTTGACAGACTGCTTAGCATCGGCAAAATGCTTGGACCATGGTCACATTCTGATAATCAAAGGCGCGCAGTGAGCGCTCTTTGGGAGTTTCAATGGACACAAATCTAAGGAACCATGCTTAGTTCTTAATGCTCTTTGACATTGACCGTATAGACTGTATCCACGGTGTGATCTCGCTGTATGGATTGGACTATGCCTGTTGACTGTGCTCAAGCGTTGTATGTTAAGGCCTGATTTTAAAGGCATTACAAAAGTGCATTTTAGCGCCAAAAATGGGCAAGTAAAACACTGTTTTAGGCCTCCAAAATGGCAAAAGACAGGCCCAATAATTTTCTATATAAATCGAAATAATCCAAAAACAAAGACGTGGGTGATCTGTATCTATGACAGGAAGCCAAAAAACTTTATCGTTTATGATAGCACGAAAATTCGAGTGGTTGAACATTGGCAAGTATTTCCCGAGTGGTTTCCAGGATATGGTCGTTCGTTTTATTGTGTATCAAGTCGAGTCAAGTGTCCACCGTTCAACCAACAACCTCCTGGGTCGTCCTCGTTTGATTGTGGCAGGAAAGGGCTGCGCAGGAGCAGATAGTCAGACCGCTGAAAAATTAGAAGGGAGGGATGCCGGCGGTAATCGCGTACGTGTGAACCCTGGCGATGTTGAAGGTGTTTACCCTGCAGGTGAAAACCTTCAGGGCTCCTTCACCAGGTTTCGGCATTTCGAGCTGACACACGGGATGCATCTACTGGGCATTCAGGATTACGCCTTCCAAGATTCGCAACGCTACAGGTCACGGAAAGACGTGAAATTTCTGATTGTCACTTGCCCTTTTCGTGGGCGGGCGCCCCGATATGGAGGGAGCGACGTACAGCAAGGAATGGTCCTGCTCTTAGTAGCACCTCTACGTTGACATTGGTGCTCTAACGTCACTCACCATGCACTTTTAATCAAATACAGGTTAAATGCTGGCTACATGTAGGAAACCAGGCGGGCAATGTTCAGTTTCCTGACTATACCCAGCACTTTAAATGGGACCTCATTAACAGCATTGCACGCGACATTGCGAAAAATATTCTAGGTGACATGCGTAATTTGTATAGCTTGTTGAGCATGATGAATGAAAGCTGGGAGTAATACTAAAACACGCAAACGGAACGTGAGTTTGTTCCTATTTTTATTTTTATTTCGAATCTCAGCGAGATGCTATGCACTAATCAGTCTCCATTTCACGTCCGCCCATAAACAGGAACAACAACAAAAAAAAGCCTCGTTAGACCAAGGGCTAGGTTTCTCGACTGCTGACTCGAATACCCCAGGTTCAATCTCGGCCGCAGTGATCGCGTCTAGATAGAAGCGAAGCCCCGCCGCGGTGGTCTGGTGGCTAAGGTACTCGGCTGCTGTCCCGCAGGTCGCGGGATCGAATCCCGGCTGTGGCGACTGCATTTCCGATAGAGGCGGAAATGTTGTAGGCCCGTGTGCTCAGATTTGGGTGCACTTTAAGGAACCCCAGGTGGTCTAAATTTCCGGAGCCCTCCACTACGGCGTCTCGCATAATCAAATGGTGGTTTTGGGACGTTAAACCCCACAAATCAATCATATCGATGGAAGCGACATGGTAGAGTCCCATGTACTGTGCGATGTCAAGGCACGTAAGAGCACCAGATGGTCAAAATTTCCAGAGACCTCCACTACGGCGTCCCTCATAAGCGGACCCGGGCTCGTATGCCGTTGTGTCCTTGGTGTTTCTTATTTACATAGTTTTTTTTTTTCATTTCGTGCACTAGTGGTTACGGACACCGGCGGCGGCGGCGGTGGACTACTACGGCGCACGTGGCCCTTGTTGTGATCTCATAACAGCTTTCACTGTGAAACACTGCTTTTATCTGTCTCCTCTAATTGAGGGGCCATAATTATAACATAGAGATACAATGTGTTAAAAGTGGCGCAAAAACAAACTGGCCGCTGCTAGGGACCCACACGCAGGCCACGACGGATCAGAATCCAAATGGCACCACCGTTTCCAATGATATTCATAGGAGTACTACATATGATAAACTTTATGCACAATGTAGCCGGCCACGCAGAGGTTGAAAACAGTGGCAGTTCACTGAAACAATGCCAATCTAACTGGCTACCTGGTGTTGCGAAATGATGTAGAAATGTCATACAGATTACGACAACTGGGACCTTATAGCGCGCAAAGGTACAGCGCGAGCTGTTATGCAAGCTTCGAGCAGCTTCGAACAACCGTAAGCGGATCGCATCTATCGGCATTCACGGCTCAATCGGAACGACTGGAAGCATAAAATACATAGAGGACAGATGTTGCACAAAGTGCAATGACCGACAGATTTAGTTTGTCAACGGAAAATCCCTCTATAAGCCTTTCCAGCGAGTCTCTTCGGGCAAATTCACCACATCGCTGCGCACGTCATCTATCAGGCGCTTCAGGACCGCATGGAAGTATCTGCATCAAAAGTTTCATGCATTTAAGTACGAAATATTGACGCGCTGTTTCCTAAACGTAAGAAGAACGCCATGGACACATATGTTTCCTTTGCTTCTTCCACAGCATGCCTGCAGCATTGTACCAACGGGACGGCACACAGAGTGTCTATCCTGTAAGTCTAAAAGTAGATCATGCGAAATCTTTCGTGTCGAAATAGCCCGCAGCACCTTGGCGCAATGACATTTCGCTCGCAATGAGGAGCTTCGACGCCCCGCCACGATGGTCTAGTGGTTAAGGTACTCGGCTGCTGACCTGCAGGTCACGGGTTCGAATCCCGGCTGCGGAGACTGCATTTCCGATGGAGGCAGAAATGTTGTAGGCCCGTGTGCTCAGATTTGGGTGCACGTTAAAGAACCCCAGGTGGTCGAAATTTCTGGAGCCCTCCACTACGTCGTCTCGCATAATCATATGGTGGTTTTGGGACGTTAAACCCAACTTATAAATCAGGAGCTTCGACAGATTGTGTGACGATGTTGTAGCTAATATGCAAATACCATCGATCGCAGCATAATACCCCGCTTTCACGAAGAGCCATTATCGGAGCAAACCATTTCAAAATGTCCATTGAATAAGTCATGGCAATGACAGCTGAGGAGGGTGACGAAGTTAATGGTACCCTATTGTGTTTTGTTTGTTTGTTTGTTTGTTTGTTTGTTTGTTTGTTTGTTTGTTTGTGTGGCTTCTAACCACCTGCAGGTCGAAATATAGTTTTGGCGTCGCAGTTGTGTACGAGCTTACAACGAACACATAGCCGCAACCGATTTCCAGATGTAGAGCCAGAATAGTGCATTTTTACGCGTTTTTTCGTACAAAAAAGGTCGTCTCTCCTCCTGGCAGAATGTTACTCCTCGCTGAGGAAAGAGAAAAAGCATTGAGTGCACCTGCAAACGGACTAACAGGTTATTCCTACTGCTTACGTGACCGAATTCTCCCGGCGACGACAACCTAATAATAGCTACACTAACATGACAGGGACTCCACTAAAAAAATGGGAAAAAAAGAGAGACCTTACGCCACTGAAACCACAATGTGCGTCAATACAAAATATGAGTTATCAACTTGAACTTCATTTCGCATGCGAAATAAAAATAACGGACTCACACATTGAAACACGTCGTAGTTTATTTTAAAATAACGAGTGCTATGAGCAATCGCTAATAATAACAGCGTCATTACGCTAAAAACCTGGCCGGCAAAGGTGTTGCTTACTCGGATGTAGTTTTGACAAGAACTGTGCACGCCGGAAACAAGAGTCACTGGCATTACTTGTCTCTGAATTTTCGCATTTTTTTCTGTCACTCCCCTAAAAAATGGCGCAGACAAAATAAGCCACAATATTGGTTTTATTATGTATGTGTTTAGCACTATCTGCATGAGTTCATCATGTGAACATATGTTCAGATGAACTGCGCTGAGAAAGTGTCCGATTCATATAACGAGAAGCACGTGGATGGTTGCACATGAGCACGCTAAATATACTCAGTCGCATTTGCACTCCCTCGTCTGCCGGCACATTATGTTTAATAATCATTTATACAACGCCAACTTTCAGTTATGCTATCACTGATAAACAGATCAACCGACCTGCGTTGATCACTGCAATCACTTTCTGCATCACGTAAAGATACTTTGTGTTAAGCAACAGCAACATCACGACGTATCTCTGGGTGATCGTGGGATCGACAGTAACGCAGCGAACCTGCCGCCTCGGCTGTCCACACCTGTATTATATGGCTCTTGCCAGATAGCTATTAGCTCCACCGCCAGCCACATTCGGACGGGCCCGAAAGAACCGTGCAGGTAATGTAGCTCCAATGCGTTACAACTCTGTCAATGTGTGCTACGTTTAGTTGTGCACAGCGTCCCTCTGCGACTGTTCGAATCGATTGCTGGTAATGGCGTACCGGCGCTCAGATGAACGAAAGCAGCCACACAACGAGCGAGTTCCTTGTGCCTTGTCTCTATGTGGCTCGCAATTCGTACGCTAGATCGAACGGCGCAATATTCTGTGTCAAACCCGATGCTGCTGGCTCTTCAGTCAGTTATTATGTGCTTATTGAGTATGTATAGAGTGTAATATACTGGTGAATACAGTTCCGTGCAGTGAGGCAGACGGGACTGCGCTGAAGAACTTCTGAAGATAAAGAGAATGAGCGCGTTATTCTCTCAAGGCGCTTGCCGCCTTTGTGACGCCAGCAATCTGTTTGCATGACATCACGAGTAAATGAGCTCTATATTGTTTTATATGCGAGATTTATCGGTTTTGAGTTGTCTACTACTCTGCTTTGTCATGCAGTCGAACAACCATACTACCTTGTCGTGCGTGACTCTAAATGCACGAGCAAGTGTTTACGCCTCGTTTTGTCCGTTTGCGACTGCGCAAGCGGACATGAAAACGTGTAGTGGAAAAGCTTGAAATCCTGATGGGCTCAACGCTTAGTTCCAACATTGCCCAAGTGTTCCCTGATTAAATAGGTTGTGAAGAAGTGTTAGCTCCTGTAGGAAAAGAAGAGAAGGCGAGAAAGAAACCACTCTACATAAACTCGGAATGATTTAGGGGCCTCTCATAGAATATGGTACATGTAGTTGAACACATGCTAGCATTGATGATTTCGGTGTATGTAAGGCCATGCTATTCCAATAAATGTCAAAGGCCGTTTTCCAAAGTCCCTATGTGAATTTCACCTAACCTAACGGTTACTTCGGTATCCCGTTCTTTTCCTCATCCTGTATATCTGCTAGGAGGATGCAGATCCGCTCGGTGTATAGAACACTTCGCCGGTTCAACACCATAATTAGGTCTCGGTGTTAATTCATCATCGGTCACGTCAGTCGCAGCTATAATTTAGCCGTCTTCCTCTGGGGGTAGGGCGTTTGTCGCCTGGTCAGTGGCTGAAGATCACTTCTTGGTCAACCGAGAAAAATATGTGGGAAGACAGGGCGGTGTAGCAGTGCCCCATTCCAAGCCCTTTTCTCCTCTCGCTCTCTCACTCTTCGTCACTGCATGCAGCGCTTTGCTGGCAGGGGTCGGCTCCACCGTCTTAGTAGCACAAAGCAACCTTATGAGGATGCTTAGCTTACGGAGGGTGGTCTCTGTCGTCGTTGATGAGAATATAATTGATGGGAAGGAAACTAGTGTTTTAGAATCAGTCTTAGGGTCATTATAAAGAAAAAAAAACACCCAAGCTTGACTGCACTGGAGGCGAGTATATATGCGGACATCAATGACAGGATATACAAGTATCGCATAATACAAGTAACTTTAATATCTTTAAAGAAATCACAGTTCCGCCATGAGGGAGAAGCAGTGAATGCGAGAACAATGAAGTGAAACGTTATATGAGGAAAGACAGGCAGTTAACTCTTTCAGATCCGACATGTATTAATTAAAATAAGCATTCGTTCAAGCGAATTCGGCTCCTTAATGACAGGCTGGCAATTATGACCGGGTAGCATTTTGCTTAGTTTGCACTATCACATGCTACTGCGAACACATGCGTTCGGTGTTAGAAAATGGGGAGTGACTCGGAGTACCATGAACTCTACTTTTGTGCAGCTGTGTACTGCCTCGAAATTTAGATGCCATAATTAAATACTCGGGAATAGAGCCCTATTCCTCAACGAAAACAACATTGACAATCCACTGAAGCAGCGCGAAGAAGAGCGGAATCCGCCGCGATGGTTGTGGTCCTCATATGCTGAACCCGGTCTGCAAACCTATTTCTTGAAAATATGGAAAGCAGTTTTTTTTTTTGCGACTCTGCGCTGGGCTACAGTCACATAAATGTTTTCTAGGGCTAGGGAGAATCAAATCAGCAGGGAAGAAACAAAAAAGGCGAAGCTTTCACTGATCTCTGCAAGACTTGTTGAAACAGCGGAATTGAAGAATTCTGAGTACTAATCTGGTTTTTCCTAGGTCGTTGCCGGGTCTTAGCTAGGTGATGAAGGTTGTTTTCAAGTTGATTCCAGCTCGTTGCTAGTCCAGAGACACATATTCACGTTGAAACCAAGCCTCCGCGCCTATCACAGATCCACGAACACATCGTCATTGGCGTAGGCCTCCCGTCGCTTCGGTATCTTCTCGCGGTCCCCACGTACTCGGGGTCTTCGGTTCGCTGCCTGAATTCACAGCCATTTGTTGCGGGTGAACTGTTGCCTTAGTCATCGTTAGCGCACCACTGTTAAGTAGTGAGGTCTACCCAAATTTCGTAGCACGTGCCCGTTGGTGATAATGATGATCGTTTCCTGGTAGGCTGTTCAGATTACAGCTAGCGTTAAAACCTTAAATGAGGATGGCTTAATTTCGCCTTTGAGTCATTTTTGAAATGCATATGGGACGGTCATATTTAATATTTCGTCACATTAGAAAAAAAATCTCCATGCCCCTAAATTACGAACAGACACTCACACTTACGTGCCCCTCTGCTATATATAGCAGATACGTGTATGCCTTGTGTTTAGCTTTGTACGCTGAGGAAGGGCCAAGAAAAGGACATCCAGAGATGTGGAGATGTGGCCATGGACAAGCCGACGAACGCGTTCGCTGTATATTTGTGCACAACTACAGCGCAACAACTAAATTCTGTCTGTCTGTCTGTCTGTCTGTCTGTCTGTCTGTCTGTCTGTCTGTCTGTCTGTCTGTCTGTCTGTCTGTCTGTCTGTCTGTCTGTCTGTCTGTCTGTCTGTCCACCACCCTATCAAACTCTTATGAAATCTATAAAACGTCTTGTCCTGTGCTCATCTACTCTACAAACAACGTAATCGCAGACACCCGCACAAAATTGCGATACGTCGCATAAAATCTGGGAATATCAAACACGCGGAAATAGCAGCTAGCCCCAACTGTTTCTGCAGGGGGTAAAACTGTGGTAAGTTCTTAATTTCTGATTTGCTTTAATATTTTCAGCGGATTCTCGACTGCAGTATACTTCGATAAGGCACGTACTTCTCGTTACGCTGCACCGATATATAAGCGCATCCGAGCGTAATTAAGCGATAGCAGGGCTGCGGTAGGCGTGTCGCGCAAGGGCTTAGAGGTCAGCTAGGCACCGCGGCCAAAGAAATGGGTTAGCAGTGGGATTTAGAATAACACGGACACAGTACGCCGCTGACCCGGAATGCGGTCGCGCTAGCCGGGCTAGTGCGTAAGTCGGGTGTCAACAACGGTCGGCTGCGCGTGATGAGGTTGACCAGAAGAAGCCCACCGGCTGGCCACCCTGCGTTGAGGCCATGATGGGCTAAAGGGACCATTCCGAATGCCTCTGCTTTCCTTTTTTTTTTAACTTCCCGTATTTTATGAACTTGGCAGGCGGTGATAGATACACTCCCAATTACGGGCCACACTGCTTTGAAATGCCGTCGCAATATGGCAAGCGACAATTTGGGAAGCCTTATAGGGCCACACAAGGAGCTGGGAGTGATATGCTAGTTAGTTGAGCGGCGTAGGTCCAGTCTTCCTCACACGCGACTATATGGTTGCAAAGACCTTCTTTTTTTTCTTTTTTTTTCTTTTTTAAGGAAGCAGAATGTCGGGATAAGCTGTTTCGTTAACGGCACACGTGAGTGCACTTGAAAGGGTGAGTGGTGGTGATGAGAGCTCATAGCGTAGTTCGCTTTCTTGTTTAACCAAATCTGGACGAACTTTTTTGTTTTTAATTAGGTGAAAAAACACCCGAACGTAAACTACATCAAAGTTTCGAAGTGTTCAAAAAAAGTGTTTTCAAAAAAGTGTTCGAAGGTGCTACACACACATCGCAACTCAAGTGTACACAGAATGACTCTGTTGCATCAGAACAGAGCAGCGAATTCCGTTCGCCTAGCCAACAGGTTTCTTGAAATATTTGTTGCTGTTGATTGCGCGGATAAGTAGATATGACTATAGCCTAAAATACTTCTACAGTGATGTAACAGACCACTGTTGTTCTAGGAATGATTAAAGTGTTACACATACCGAGTCTGCCGAAAGGAGCCGCTTGGCTACGCGCCATACGACCCGAATTAGCATGGTGTGGCAGCAAGTGCTACGAAGAGCCGATTGTGCAGGAGTCCAAGTCTCATTATTGCAGCATGTACAGTGTCAATTTTTATGAAAGGGAACACGGGAGCGCGTGGCCTTCGCGCTCCGGCGACTGCTGGCAGCGCGTTCAAGCGGGAGCGATAGCAACCACAGTCTCTTTTTCACGTCATCTCGCAGGGCGAGCAAAACAACCATTCGTTGCTGATATGGAACCAGTGGCAAGATTGCGACCCTCTCCTCCTTCAAGGCGATTACGCGAGAGATGGTAATCACCTTGAATATGGGGGAGGGGAGGTGCAAGCTTGCCGTTCCATATCAGCAACGAATGGTTGTTTTGCTCGCCGCGAGATGACGTGACAAGAGACTGTGGTTGCTATCACTCCCGCTTTTAAGGCCTGTTCACAGTGAGCATTCCGGCCACCGAAAGTGCACCGAATTGGATTCGGTGGTAGCGAGATTCGCCGAAAGGGCCCTCTCCGCGCCGATCACTCTCGGACTGATTTTTGCGGCCTCTGCCGCCGAATCTGTCACCAGGAACCAATAGAAGCGCTGGTCCAGGAATTTTGAAAAATGGCGGGCAAGCCCTACTCGTCCTGTCGCAGAGAACGTAACTTAATGTTGTAACCAACTCGAGTTCACGTCCCTATTTCTTGAAAGAGTTGACCGAGCTTATCGTTGGAGTGACCGAGCTTGTCGCGGTCTTCCAGAGCAAGATGAACCCACCAACGCCGCTGGCGTCGGCGGTTCTTTCTGCTCTTCATGCATTAAAATACATTGATCGATTGACTTGTGGGGTTTAACGTCCCAAAACCACCATATGATTATGAGAGACGCCGTAGTGATAGGGCTCCGGAAATTTTGACCACCTGGGGTTCTTTAACGTGCACCCAAATCTGAGTACATGGGCCTACAACATTTCCGCCTCCATCGGAAATGCAGCCGCCACAGGCATTAAAAGACAGAGACTTGCCAGCAAACTAAGCAGTACTGCTTTCTTCCTGCTGCCTTCGTACGAGAATCATCGAAACTAGACCACCGAATTGCGTTGTGGCATTTTCGAGTCGCGAGAAAAATCGGTAACAGTGCATTCATCTTGCGTTCATGCCGTGGTAGATGGCATAATCGGTGAAGCGGGGTGCGTCCAGTGTGAACGACACTGCATGCGTTTCAGCGGCAGAAGAATTTCGGTCGCTGCAGAAAGCCGATGCCTCAGTGTGAATTAGGGGTCATGGGTTTCGCCCTTCCTTTTTTTTCTTTCATTTAGGGTCATTTCCCGTGCCCCGAACCAGTCCTCGCCCAATTGAAACGCCGAAATCTAGTGGCTAAGGATTGCGTGTACTTGCACTTACAGTGTCTACAGTTCGTGCCATGACTGCGTAATTTTTTACTCGAACACTTGCATCACGGGAAACAGCACCTTTAGCCGCCGGGTTCACAGTGACATGACGCGATTAACACGAGCAATAGTTGGTAGCAGTCGTTGTACTTATATAGTTTCCTTGACTACATCATCGGAGGCCGCTCACACTCAAGGAGAAGCCCGCCGCCCCCTGAACTTACTAGGTCGCTAATGGCCGTTCCACGCGCTTCCCGCACAGCCGCAACGCACGTGCCGGAACCCCTACCGCACGCAAGCGGGGGACAAATAATCCGATTGGCGACGCTGCGAAGGGTGAAAGAGCGTCGCCAATAGGATTATTAGTCCCCGCTTGCGTGCGATAGGGGTCCCGGCACGTTAGTTGCGGCTGTGCGGGAAGCGCGTGGAACAGCCCTAAGATAGTAGAGACCATGCACCCAAGCGGGTAGCACATGACGCCAACTTCGAACAAATAAAGACACGGCGATTCGGCTTCAACACCTTCTTCGAAGAAGGGACATGTATCGTATTGACACATGAGCACATTCATACGCGCACGCACCACCTTTGTTGTTATCAAAGCGCACACTCCCTTTTGCCTTTTTCCTGCGGGAGTATATTGACTGCTGACAATAAACAACTTTGTTCACTTTTCTGTTGATGCCTTGCTGTCTCCCTTCGGAAGCCCAGATGCTGCTACAAGCAGCGTCCAAAGTGAGTCAAAGCGTTCATCCAGGCAGCCAGAGCGTAGTGCTACGCAAAGTGAATACTTCAACTTATGATTGAATTATGGTAGCAGCGACTTTTCTTCCTCTCACGTCATAGCCAGGTTTACTGTTGCCGAAATGCTGTTCTATATTCGTGCTCTTTTCTTGGGGATGCAGTGAAGACTACAGAGCAACATCGTGCGTATCCTACCGCTATTGAATGTATAATGTGATGTGATATGCGCGCGAACATTACCATATTTGTACTAGTCACATACCTTCGTCATCCACTCACGTGGCACAATACCAAATTTGGTACATGTTCAGTTCTCCGGTGCATGTGTGTGCGGTGGTGAAAGACAACGAAGAGGACACTCGCGCACGTCCAAGAATGCGCCACCATTGTTAACTTGGGAGGAGGGAGAGAGAAACAGTGCACTCGTAGTTGAGTGCCAGGCGGTTGTGAGCATAGAGTTTCCCTATATATGATTGCGAGAGAGAGACAGAGAGAGAGAATACTTTATTGAATTATCCGGTAGATGACTGTTGCCTCCCCGCGAGGGGAGGGTCATCGTGATGCGGTCACACATCAACTCCGGAAAGTCTGTAGGAGAGGGTCGGTGATCGGTGCAGTGCGCCCCTCTTACTCTCGCTGTTTGATCTCTCTCCTCTCTGCGCCCATTTTCCCGTCCGCTCGCACTTCACTCTCCACCGTTCGCTGGCTGGGCGCCAATCGAGAACACCCGGTATTGTGTGCTCGAGATGGCGCTGTGAAACGCCAACGCCGCACCGAGAACGCTGTTTGTTTTGTTCACTTCATAGAAATGCGAAGAAATGCGAGAAATCTCGCAATGCACTTCATAAAAATGCGAAGAAGTTCGCATTTCTTAGCGAATTTTGGCGACTTTGAGCGTATCTATCTATCTATCTATCTATCTATCTATCTATCTATCTATCTATCTATCTATCTATCTATCTATCTATCTATCTATCTATCTATCTATCTATCTATCCGTCTGCGACATTTAGCTCTCCTGGCCGTTTCGATAATTGTATCAATACCAAACCTGATATGGCATAACATGACTATATGACGAACATATTCGACTAGTCATAACATGAAAATCATGACATGTATGTCGTTAATGTTAATGTAATCATTTACATTTCATGGTCTTGCAGCTCTTGCGGTGGTTTCGTTCACATGGCATGTTGCAAATCTGGTATGGTATGGCATGATTGCATGGCGAACACAAGCAACAGACTCTAACATGAAAATCATGACATGCGTGTTACGTAACATGACTACACGTCACGCTCGTGATGCACTCGCGACCGTTTCGCTAGCGTCACATATACCAAATTTGGTATTACAGTAAGTGAATGGATGATAAAGTTATGTGACTGGTGCAAACATGATAATCCTGAGATGCGTGTCATGTGACAACATGACATGCCACGCTCATGATGCGCTTACGGCCGTTTCGCTAGCTTCACTAGCGAAACGGCCAAGTTTGGTATTACGGGACGTGAATGGATGACAAAGGTATGATACTGGTGTAAACATGATAAACTTGAGATGCGTGTCATGTAACAACATGACTACATGCTACGCTCATGATGCCCTCGTGGCCGTTACGCAAGCTTCACATGCACGAAACTCGCTAATACGCGACGCGAACGGACGACATAGGTAAATTACACATCCAAACATTATAATCACGACATGCATGTCATGCAACAACATTACTACATGCCGCACTGATGATGTGCTCGCGGTCATTTCGCTAGCTTCACATATGCGAAATGCGGTATTACGTGACGCCAATGGATGACGAAGGCATGTGACTGGTGCAAACATGATAATCATGAGATGCGTGTCATGTCAGAACATGACTACATGCCACAGTGAAAGCGCCAATACATTTCGATGTAACGAAGTGCGCGTGCTCGCCAGCGTTCATTTCATCACGTCACGCCGGTGTTGCCATGCGAGGCGCCGGTCCTGCCATCATAGAGTTTCATACAATTTTTGTATGAAACTCCATGCCTGCCATATACTCGCAGGCGCGCGCCACACCGAGTTGCTTTGACGCATGCGCGTTTTAGCTCACCCGGAGTCCCTCCGTCACGAGAAGAGGGAGACGCAGTGTTGTCTGGGTAACGCATCGGCGCGAAATGCGGGATGTCGCATTTCGTGCCGGTTGCCGCCAGACCGTGCCGACGGACGCTGGTTGGTCGCCCCTGGCGTCAGACTATCGAGTGCTCGCGTTTTGCCAACGTAGCGTCGCTGTGCCCAGCGTGCGCGTGCGTAAACGTTACATCGAAGTATAATGGGCCCTTCATGATGCACCCGCGGCTGTTTTGCTAGCTCCACATATACTAAATTTGGTATTACGTGACGTCAATGGATGACGAAATAAATGACTAGTGCTAACTTTCATAATCATGACATGGAAGTCATGTGTGGCATCATTTACCTCCACCTTGTAACGTTGTGCTGATTTTAAAGTGACATATCAACATTTCTCATTCTTGCTTCGCCTATATAATCGATTCCCGCTGTACGTGGCATCTGCCAATTTTTTTTTTAACCGTGCGCGCTAGCTACTGTCGCTGGAAACGCATACCGCGTTTCTCGCGACAGAAGAACGCCACGTGCGGTTAACGGCGTTATTGGCTGAACGGAGTAAGGAAAAAAGAAAAGAAAACATCGTTCTTCTAATGCTTGGTTCCCACGTGCAAAACGAAACATGTTGGGGATGCTACGCAAGGAA
The DNA here is from genome assembly GCF_043290135.1 of Rhipicephalus microplus. Lineage (NCBI taxonomy): Eukaryota > Metazoa > Arthropoda > Arachnida > Ixodida > Ixodidae > Rhipicephalus > Rhipicephalus microplus. The sequence continues at coordinate 45,444,750 of NC_134702.1, read as the reverse complement.
TTTGCATTTCCTCACGACGTCCTTTGGGGAGTTGGGGTCATTTTTGTAGTTAACGCACACGCTGCGAATTTTGATTGTTCAACAACGCACAGGTGAAATCTCTTACCTGCACTACCTTGGAGGCCAAGATCCAGTGCCTATACGGAGTTGCCAGTGAACAGTAGCACAGCTACTGTTCATTTTGTATAACTGTTGTGTATCTATAACTACTGTAAATCCCATGCTTACTTTTACGCGAGTGGCCAAACTCTAAACGAGATCTGCGCCATGGGCAAACTTTGCTCCCATTTGACCAAATGGCCGGCGGTTCACAGAAGTCAAAGGGGCCTAGTGTGTTTTGTTCAGCCTTTCTTGTGTTTTTGTTTTCTGGCTTTTTTTTTTTTTGGAGGTGAACTACTGCCGCCTCCGCCTTTGTCTTTACGACCTAGGGTGCGCCACGGCTTAGCTCCAGGGTCGATGCTGGCTACAAACGGAGAAGTCATTTCGTTTCCACAACCTCACTCTCCTTCGTTGCGCTCTCGCACAGCCAAATAGGTGCAGCGTAATGAACGTACAGCACGGAACAGTTTTAATAAGCACAATTTCAACTATATAGCCCTCGTGGTTGCCCAGGGGCTACGGCATTGCAGCGTCGAGCGCCAGAACGAACACTGGTTTGATTCTGCACGTGGTCGCTGAGTTCGATGGTGGCGTAATGCTGAAATTCTAGCGTACCGAGTGTCAAGTGCACGGTACAAACTTAATCTGCCGCCCAAAGCAACTGCAGACACCATGAGACACTGGTTGTGGCACGCTAAACATGCAAGCGCTTTTTTTTTATCAACTACACGATATTCAATGTGGCCGGTCTTTTAGGCCAGGCTAACCCCGCCCTTCCAACATCACAACCGCTGCCACCACCAGTATTTAAACAGAGGCTAAAACTCTGTTTTTGATGGCAGCTTCCTAATATAATTGTAGGAGCTTAACGCCGCAAAACTGCGATATGACTCTGATCGAGGGACGCCACATAGGGAAGGACTCCGGAAATTTCGACTACCTCGGGTTCTTAAGAGGGCAACACTTTTTTAGCGTTGTCAGAAAACGACGCCAATCGGTAGTCAAGTGTTCCGAGAGCACGCGAGCCGAGCATTATTGCACGGCAAGTGGCCTGGAATTCACATTTCATTCTATCTCAGCTAACAATCACTCCCTCTTACAAATGCTGCTTGCCATATAGAAAAAATTAACGGCTACTGACTGATTTGAGCAGCGTGGTCGTTAATGCACCCTCCGCAACTGGCCGCCACGTGCTCGCGCTTGAGATCTCGCTAATGGTTAGCCGCGCGTTGAAACAAAAAAAGAGAGAGAGAGAGAGAAAGTGCTCGAAGTCATGACGCACGTGTGAGGTAACTTCTTTAATCCATGTCATGCCTCTCTGCTTAGCTTCAAACGTGTTTCTCGGAACGAGAGAAAGCAATTATAGGTGTCGAGAAATCTTGAACACCACTCGTACGGGATCGATTCGAAAAAAATACAATAGTTAGAAAAGCGTTGAAGGGCCACTTTAACGGGTATCTAAATCTGTGGGCCTCAAGCATCTACGTATCCATCGAAAACGCGGCCGTGGCGGCCAGGATTCGAACCCGTGACCATCGCATCAGCGGCTGAACACCGTAACCACAAGACCATCAAGGCGGGCGATTAATGGCGGCTTCCTGGCAGTACATTTATAATATGAAATTGCACATTGGTGATGATTCTACGGAATTAAAGGTATAGACAGAAAAAATATTCGCACCATGCTGTAAATATGGGTATGTCTGACTTTGTCAAGGAAAAAAAAATACGTGTTAGTCCCTTACCTTCCCCTACTTTTTTTCAGTCTATCCCTCAATTTTTTTCCTTGTCAATTCTTTTTTTACCACTTTTTATTCTTTTTTTTGTAAAATGTACTCTGTACTCAAAGACAAACTTCACTTCGACAGACTCCCAGAGTATCTGCTTTGCGTACGACAGCCGTTATCGATCATATGATGTCAGTACACAAGAACAGTGTCAATGGGTTCGATGCTTACGATGCAGCATTATCAGTACAATAGGCTGACGACAAAATATCTGGCTGCTCGGATCTATAACCGCTAGCAGCAATGCAAAAACTCTACTTGCACTACGAATTGCATGATGCTAGGTGCCGTAAGATGTCAGAGTTGAGAGAGTATGAATAAATTCAAGTGACGCACTTCTAGCGCCTAAAAAGGATCCCAAAGTTTCAAGAGAGCAAAAAAAAAAAACAATAGACAGTCTGGCGAGAAGGACGTTAACCTCTCATACCAGGGGCGAAGCTCCTTAAAGCATCACCTGATCGGCATTCCTTCTAATTCCATCCTGCAGAGCCAGCATACCCACAATGGTGATGAGTGGGTCGAAGCGTCGGTTCGTCCGATGCGTGCTCTAGTGTGATAGGAGCGGGCGGACGGATGCTTCACCCCACTCATCATCGGGTGTATATGAGCGTTTAAATGTGGGAGCGTTAGTCAGCGCCGCCTATTGCCATTGCGGCGAGTATGGGTTACTTGCCGTAATGTGTTCAACTAAGAAAAACAAGTCCTTAACTTGCAATTCTTTGCACGTATCTAGGGTATACTTTCAAACTGAGTCAACGGCGGTCAATGTCCAAGAACATTGCTGTTCACCCGTGTGTGTTTTACCGATACACAGAGTTTTATTACTGCCCACCACGATGCAACGACCAATCTTACACTAGCTCTACAAAGCTAACCCTGGACATACGCTTAACATCACCTTTACGTAACTAATGGCTTACAGGCTACAATGATATATAGATTCGCATAATAAGGTTCTTCAAACGCACATCGGGATGATGATTTAAGTCATACTTACACCATAAAGATGCACACACACACTATATATATGCATATAATTTCATTCATATCTCGTACTCCTTGCCCTTGACCGCCCGCTATCAGTGTTTGATGTCTGTTATCGCAACTGAATGGCGTGCGCGATCTACGAACCATTTATCATAAGAGACATCATGAACATAAATAATCGAAATGTTTTGCTGTCATGTAAGTGAGCACTTATGAAGTTCCCTAGATGAAGCTTAGCCATGGCATTTAACTGAGCTGTTACAGCATTTAAAAAACACTAATTTCTTTTTAGTTTTGCACTCCATTCCTAGACAGGTGTTTTGGTCATTCTAAATACAGCAACAGGTATTTGATACGCGTTTTATAACATTCCTAATTTACCTGTGAAGCTTGTAGAACACGAGTGCGCATTGATAACAGTTTAAATCATTATATTCCGATGTTTATACGAGTCAAAGCTACGCTGTGTAATAATAAGGCATAATTATGAGGCGATATGTAATTAAGAGCTTAAGATTACTTTCGAAGACATGGTGATTATTAGGAAGAAGTGTACGTTTTTTTTATTTCGATCTCTTTCAAAATGCGGACGCCTTGACTGGGAATCGAACCCGAGTCCTGGAGGTTAACAGCGCACACCATAGCCAGCAAGCTACAGTGGCTAACATTCGATAGCGACTGTAGCCCCAGCAGCGCTGCACCGCTTTTATTTAGACCGACTAGTACCGCTTCGCGTGGGGCAAGGGGCGCACTTTTAACGCCTTCGCTTGAGTCTCGTTAGCGAAGTCTAACGCTCTTGCGCCCGGCTTGGTGTTGGTCCTCCTCTTCCTCGCGTCGAAACCTCCCGCAAGCTTTCCCTCTGAACGGCCATGCTTTAGAGACGGTTCACAGTTTACGAGCAAGAGATTGAGACCAGGCCTCACGTTTGCCTTCCTATATAAGAGCGGGCGAGATGGAAAAACGTGTGGGCACGGGTTTGGTGATGCCCACTGCCCATATACTCACCTAACGAGCATTCGCATGCTTGTAACAGGTCACCGCCTGCCGTTAAAACCTACTAAAGATAGCTTTAATTTTCAACGCCACAGCGTTAAAAATCTCGTCTCGCGAGAATTACGGCCTCGACGTTGGTATTATGATAGCGGCGTTGGTTGGGAACAAAAATCGGCGTTATTTGTGAGCAAGCAATTGCAAATAATACGAATACTGGGTCTGGGGTCCGAGTGGTGATCTAATCCACGCCTTCTATACGGGTCACGCACTTGTTCTACCACCGAGTCCTGTGCAGGTGGCGTCAGAAAGGTAAAAGCGGGAACTCATGCTTTGGATACGTATATTGCGTGGAACAAGTGTGTAATCGCACCAGGCGTCATACCTTGCGATTATTGCAACGAGTGGGTTGCTTTAAGGGACCGCTTATTACGAGGTGCTCGGGCACAAATGATCATAGCAGCATCGTTTCCTAGGTGTGCAACTGGATACGTCTGTATAGGTATGCAGCTGCACACACATTATCCATATGTGTTGATAAGTAGTAATAAGATGTGTTGCATTTTTTTTTAATTTCGCGTTCCTTCAAAATGCGGCCATCTTAGCGGGGGTCGAACCAGAGTCCTCGAAGTTAACAGCGCAGCACCTGAATGCGAACTAGTGAGGAAGCTCGCGCTTATCTTTGACAGAAACTGCGGGAACTATAAATGTTTTAATAACCAAAACAATAGAATAAACCGCTTTGTGGAAAGTCGTGATGAAAAAAAAACTAAGTGATCCCTTTTCGAGGTGGCATAGAGGCACCTCGCGTCGAGGAAATCCGTCAGACGAAGAACTCACACTTGTCGCGTGGATTCATACTTGATCCCACCGGACAGGAGAAGGCCGTCGCAAAGGGGGCAAAGTTTTGAACGGCCTTGTTGCAGTCGGCGCTGGCAGTGCTCAGCGTATGCTTCCGGCGACACGTCATCAAACAAAGTGTCAGGAAAAAGACCATTTCTTCCGTCAAGTTCTCGGCGATCCTGAATCGGCGCCTGTCTCTTGCCAGCGCCTCTTGAAGCGCTGAGTAAGCCACTTCGATGGCCGGAACTTCGGGAAAGACGCTCGCGTTCTTCCCGAAGCAAGAGTCGCGGGCCTCAAACCTCTCCGTCGACTCGTCGGTTAGCATGGAAGGCACGAAGCGGCCGTTGGGATGCCAGCGCAAACCGTTAGCGTCCAGCGACTTGACGATTTGCAACGCCATCAAGAAGCCGATGCCTCCATACAGCATGCCTCTGGTGCCGTTGCCATAGTACAACGGCCTGGAGACGGCACCAATGGCGGCGAGAACGCGATTCTCGATGGCTTCGTACGTGAGGTACGGTTCTGCCGCGTTCATCGGCTGGTTCGAGAACTGGCGGTAGAATGGGCGCTGTACTGCTTCGCGAAGCTTCCTTCGCGACTCGGTCCAGTACCCCGTGATCGAATGCAGTTCTTCCGGAAAGTCTCTGTAGATATTGCCCAGGACTTGAGTATTTAGAAGCACCTTGCTTGGCCAGATGCTCATATTAACAGCCCTCAGCTTTTCTACCGCCATCGATTTGCTCTGGGCGTCTAGCCAGCTTGACCCTGCAACAAGACTGCTCGCTGCCATGGTCAAAAAGTTGAAGGTCGCGTCAATGGAGGTCTTGTCGGGCCTGAAAATTCTCGAGACAAAGTACAACACCGAGATTAACAGACTGTACGACTCATCGACGTTCCAGCCACAGAACGAGCGGCGAGTGGCGTTCGCGCTTTCGACGTCATCGAAGCGATTGACGAGAACGGTGACGTTGACAATAGGGGCGTATCGCTGCACGAAGAGCCAAGAAAGATGTCGAACGAGTTGTCGGTCGTCATACTTGGCGAAAAGTTCGCCCACGGCTCTCATGTACGCCACGTCGGTTAGGTACACCTCTGTAGCCATCGTCGGTTGCAGCGGAAGGCTACGCTGCAGCGCCGTCAGCCAGCGCGCGCTGGAAACTGAGGGAGTGTAGTTGTCCAAGCGTTCAATGGGCGTCAGCGCAGATGACTCGCGCGGACCACCCACCGCCATCGTTGCTCCGTACAACTTCCACAAGATGTCGTGCTCCATGACGCCCGTCTCGTTTATCACTCTTTCGTCCCAGCCGAGACGCTCGGCATCGATGCCTACGATCGCTCGAAACAGGCTCTCGCAGTAAGCACTGTAGGAGCTATTCCGGAAGGCACTTTCGTGCCGCTCTAACATCTCGGGCAGGTAAGGGCTCGGAGAGACGATGAGCCGCCAGGAGCTGCGGTTCTTGGGCGTCTCCCGAATAGCTATCGAAAACCAGGCGGGAGCCTCGTAGTAGAACGCGTGTGACACGTATACCGACAGGGCGTCCACATCTTTCCCGGGCTCCACGGGCCAACTCAGCTCCGTCTCGTTCACGAAACGCAGAAACTCCGCAGCGTCCGAGTTGAGGTGCGAGTATTCTAGGCAAGACTCGTACATTCTGAGTGGTTTGCGAGCGATAGGAGCTATCGTGAAAGCCACGTGGAGCATCTCGTCGAGTCGGCTGTACCAGTTGTTGATGACGGTGCCCATGGCGGATTCGTAATGGTTGCCGTTAAATGGAAACCCAGGGAGCGAACGGGTGGAGCAGACGAACGCGGCGAAGTCGTCGCACGGATTCACATTCGACGTGGAGATGATGTCGACGAGAAGATTGGCGTGTTTAGCGCAGTCTTCCGTTCTGCACAGCGGATCCCTATGGTAAGTGATCTCGCGGTGTTCCCAGAGGAAGAGGAGAGTGACCAGAAACAAGAGCCAGAATAGGCCGAAACCTACGACGACCACCGCTGCTTTGACTCGATTGATTCCGACCATGGGCTCCGCGACTGTAGCGCTGGGAAGTTTCTTCTGAAAAAGAAAAAAAGAGCGGCGTGGAGGATGGGTTTCTTCAGTTTGAGCCACAAAAATTTATAGCACGCCGTGCTAATAGTTTTTCTGTGCATGCTTCGCCGTGCGTAGAAAACTGGTATAAAAACTAAAAAACTATGACGTGCTTCTTACAATGACCTGCCCTTTATTCGTGGATTTCCGGGAGTACAGAAAGGAAGTAAACAGGGCTAGAAAATTAGTATGAGGGGCTTTCGGGAACCATTATCGCCAAAAACATGCGTGACCATCACCCTGCTCTACGAATTACGCTACAGGCGTGGCTGAGCAACAGTACGGGGCAGACTTAGCATCCACCCTCGCTAAGTGATTAGCAGCGGAGGGCAGTGGTGGCTTGTTCGGTTTGCCGCTCTTGCTGAATCTTCCTCTCCCCGTGAAAAGGCCTATAAAAGTTGCCATACACTCATTATTGGTGAAGCAAGGGAGAGGCTTTTGCTCAGCAGAGGGCGCCGTTGGATTAATTATGATATAGATATATACTTACAGGGCAGCGAATAGGGCTCAGGTAACACATGCTTGAATCACAGTAGAGTTGTCTGCCAGCGCCACGTCTTCCAGCGTTCGGCGGCCAAATTGATGCGTCAGGAGCGCTAAACGACTGGCCGGTGGAGCGCGCAGCCCCAGCCGGGATCCCGTCGTTCACTCCGGAACTGCGGGGCTCCATCGAGGGCGAAGCGGCCCACCGGCCGAACAGCTCGGGCATGCTCGAGTGGGATCCGATCACCAGGGGCGTCTCTTCAATCTTGGTGCTCGGGGACAGGTCAAAGAGGCTCCCGCCCCAGATACGTGAACAGGATCGGCTCTTGCTTCGACCCTGGGTCCAGCCGAGAGGAGTCGCGCTTCCGAGAGAAGGCTCCGAATGCAGCTTCTCTCGACTTTTCGGGACAACGGGCCGTGGTTCGGAAGGTTCCGGGTGCGGAGCCTTGTCGGTGGCCGGGATCCGTTGTAACGACACGTTGACGTCGTTGGGGCTTCCTTTGGGCCACGGACAGGCAAGCTCCCCGCCAATCGCTTCGGTCCCGGGTGCAGACGCTGTCGAGTCGGCCGTCCTTGGAGACACGGCGACGACTGATTTCGAACTTGAGACTGCCGATGACGAGAGCCGGGAGGTCGAGGTAGACTCCTGCGCCGGCAAGACACTCGCGGCAGTCTTTTCGTCTTCTCGTTTGCGTCGTCGGCATCCTTTCTTCTTCTTCCTTCGTTTCCTGCTTCCTTCGCTTTGCTCCGAATGCGTGGGAATCGTCATGGCGTGCCTGCGAAAAGCAACAACAAAAAAAAAACATCAGTTATGGCGAGTCACGTGAACTAGCAGGCAGCGCTTGGCCCTTTGTTATCAAAGCTTTAAAGGGGGGGGGGGGACGCGTTGAAGGATACCCGTTACCCAAATAAAATGTGCCTATAATGATCACGTGATTACGCGAGGGAATCGTTGATTCTGAAGGGAACAGGAAGAAAAGCTTGCCAGCTTTCTTAATAACAACGATGCAGCCGCAGCCCCCCCCCCCCCCCACACTAAGCGAAAAAAAGCTTGTCGCTATGTATTATACACCCTTTCAATGACACAGGCCCTTGATGACATCCAGTTTTGTCCACCGGTGTGTGTTCATTGCATCGGTGGACAAGAGCTTTAGAATAAGCCCGCTGATTGTCTACACTTTCTTTCTCCTATTTGCCAAAATAAATTAAAATATGTATTCTTTTAAGCTACAGGAAAATTTTAAAACGTCCCCACGTACTTTACGCACGTTTCTTTTATGTGAAAAATGAAAGAAAGACTTCCCTCACCCTTGAAAAAAAACTTAAAAACATGTTTTCTGTTTCAACATTAGAAGCTGGTAAATGAGACCGGAACTTTATTGGGTTACAACGCTTGTAACCTTGAAACCGTATATACGTAAGAGTACTAAAGTGAGGTGATTATAAAAAATAACCAACATTTTTTTTTTTTTAGGGCTCAAGCACTATCACACAGACCCCCAGCAACACGTTCTTCTACAGTGCATGAAAATTAAATGGGTGACTCTCTTGTTGCAAGAAGTCACAAATAAATCCGTGTAAATTCCCGCACGGAAATCAGTACAAATTTTCCCGTGGTTTCGTGCTACAAAAGGGTGCTTATTATTTCCATTTCGTAACCATCTCACCAAATATTGCGGGATTTCACTGAAGGAATTTGCAATGGGCTCATTATTTTAAGACTCAGATTACGTATTGAGCTAACGCAGTTATCTTGAAATGTGTTTGCACCCTGAAAACAAGGCATATCTATTGTTCTGTTCTCTAATGTCCCTGTAGCTTTGCTTATTCTGTAACTGTACTTCTGTCTGTTACTCTCCTTTGAACTAACCAACTTTACTTTATATTCCTGTATCAACTGCAGAGAAGAAATTAACTTTCCCTCACTCCCGATTTAAAAAAAAGTTATCGATGCGCAGCTTGAACTAGCATCTCATCGCGATGCTCCTCGCTGTTACCTTCAGCTATGAAGGGTTAAAATGTGGCGAAAACGCAACTTTCGCAATTGTTTTTCGCCCCATGAAGGCAATTAACACACGCGGACTGAACCCGAACAATGATACAGACTAACCGTCCCGTACTGCCTCGGGGAAAAGGATGCTGTTAAGAGTTGATTTCAGTCTACACCTGAATTGCAGCGCTCACCATCCGCTTCGAGAAGAGTTCGTTACAACAGTAGACAATGGCAAAAGATCTCGAGTATAGAACAAGATGTTAAGCTTTAATGTGTAAAATATTTTAAGGTTACGCCTACATTCTTTTTTTTTTTCATGTGTCACTCTCCTAGACTGAGTTGCAGAAAACCGCGCTGTTACATACAAGGAGTCGATCTATATCGTCTCCGAGGTATACATCTCTTCGAAATTTGTAAACAGCGCTAGGCACCGTCAACATACGGGAGGACCTTGTAGCGACGCCGCGGCACCTAGGCTCCGCCCGACCGGAAGCTCGGAACTACCTTCTATGATCACGTGAGATTTGGTAATGCAGCCGCAAAGCTGCCTCCGAGCACGGCGTGTCGGACAACGCAGAAGGCTCCCTGATGCGTTGTGCTCAGAGGCAGCTTTGCAGGGCTGTGCCAGGTGTCGCGTATCACGCGATCATAGGTGGTGAGCTTTCGGCTGGGTGGAGCATACGCACAGTGACGTTGCTAAGTGCCCCCCGTATGTCAACGGTGCTTACCACTGTTTACATACATGGTGTAGACCTGTACGGTGACACAAGCCAAATAGACCAGATAAACAGAGTAAGCGTCGCGTTGGCGCCTACACAAGCCGGTCGCGTCCCCTGACTCTAGATAATGATCGAAATTTTCGCGTGCTCCCCGCGAATTTTCTTTCCGAAAATAATATCGACCTAAACTCGCCACCATACGCCTGCCAGTAAATGTAAAAATTCTTCACCTTTCTCAAAGATACACTGAGACCACTTAACTTAAAATTTCAGTGTGTCGTTCGTCGAACTTCGCTACCAACTGTGGCCACATATCAGACGTTTGGCCGCAGATCTAAACCTCACCTCGACACGGCGAGCTTCTTCTGGTCGGAAGCCATGAGAAATGGAATTGAACGTCGGCTTGATTCTGCGGCGCCTTCTAACCACCCTTGTCTTCTTCGTCTTCATCTGTTAGTGGCTCCTCAGGCATCTTACATACCTCACATGTTTGCCTATAAGCGGTCACTGTGCCATCGTAACAAACGATAAGTCGTATGCCTGATTTCACCTTTCAATAAATAATAAATCACGAGAAAAACCTTAATGGAACGTAAGAAATATGTTTCTTTGTTCGTTCGTTTTATTGTTTGTAACCTCAAGACTATTCCAAATATCCACCCTGGTGGATTTGTCAGGAAAGGGTGTCATAACATTTCGATTAAAGCTTCAAAAGGGCCTGAGAAAACAATATAAAGTAATAGTATATATATATATATATATATATATATATATATATATATATCTATATATATATATATATATATATATATATATATATATATATATATATATATATATATATATATATATATATATATATATATATATATATATATATATATATATATATATATATATATATATATATATAATCATTTTATACCCACCATTACCTCTGTCTCAAATTGCATCTGATAGCCTGCATCACTCCCTGCTCAGATATACTCCTTTTTCGATTTTCGGCTTTTCTTTCTATATATTTTGTTTCATCCCAAAATACGTTGTGTTTGAAAAATCATAAGCCTTTTAGTTAAGATCCTGCCGCCCGGTTCTTGGCCGATCCCCCTTTGTGGGTGTGCGCCAGAGTATCAAGGATCATCATCATCATCATATATTTTTAAAATCCTGGGATTCCTAGCAGACTTGAGAGTTTTGTTTATCTGACCAGGGTGATTCAAAATCGATATGCTGGATTTTAGTATATTTGAAGATTATTTTACGAGTATTCACCAAAGTATAAATCAAAGTAGGATACGTTTAGCAGTTTCAATGAAATTGCAAACATGATACACATATTATAGATCTCACACGTCTTCTTTTTTTTTACCTTTATATGCCCCCTCTCATCAGCCCTTGCCCGTCAAGGATTAAACATGACCTGATTGGCCCAATCGCCATCAGTGGCTCATCTTGGTACTATGCGCAAACAAAGGCTAAATCATTCAGAACACTCTATATTCTGCTATGGAAGAGCTGTGTGTAGCTTTCCTTAAAAAGAAAGAAGTCACGGCTTATGCACGAAGAGAATGATGATGAGTGTGTAAAGCAGTGGGTTAGTTATTCAGTGTTACCATAAATCACCCGTGGCATTGGCCACTCACTATGTAAATGAGTGACAAAACGGAGTACAATGATATCCAATACTTATGCATCATGCCCCTGATCCTGGTGGCAAAACAAAATTCACGTTAGGTGAAGAAAGCTTTCGGAGAGTGACAGGTCAAGATCAATGCATAGACTGAAAAAAAAAAAGATGGCTCTCCCATTGAAGTCATCTTAAGCGTTCGCACAAAGAACTCTGTAGGTTTTTTTTTTTTTTCAATATTACTTCTCGCACTTAGTAGGAAACCCGTAATGACGCCCATCTGGCAGTTTGACTGTTTCCCATCTAAGCATTTTCATTTATTCGTTGTTTTGTTCTCACTCTTATTTTTGAGTGTTTTTTTAGCTTCGTGGGTCTTTATCTGAAACATTCTGCCGCCCACTTCTTAACCATTTCTTTTGTGTCTCAGCGCCAACGGGAAGTGAAGATCACCACCATCGTCATCAACATTATCAAAGCAGAGCGCGAAGAATCCAGGCCACTCGGTCCATCACGTGACATCGCGGCCAAGGCCACATCATTGTCGCTATACTCGCAGTCCCTCCGTTGGATCGATACCAAACGCAGAGATTCCTGCTTTTCCTCAATGTCGAGCCTGCAGCGTTATATAACGCAGCTATAGACGTGACTAACGTGCCAACGGGTCGAGGTCGCGGGTTTCTTGTTGCCAGCCTACTTTTGCTAAACTTTTTTTGGAATGAGCCTTACTACAATCGGATTTGACTAAATCAGCCGAAAAGTTGGCCAACATTGGACGTGTTGAGTGGTAGGAGTAAACCTTAGGCGTACGGAAAGAAAGAAAGACGTGGGGACGATGACGACGATGATGACGACGACGACGACGATGACGATGATGATGATGATGATGATGATGATGATGATGATGATGATGATGATGCTAGCCTCAAGGTATGGCTCACACCCACTTTGATTGACTGGCCAAGAAATGAATACTTTATAAGAGCAATCATACAATATTTGTACGACTAATGAATTATAGGATCATCATCGTCATCATCAGCCTGACTACACCCACTGCAGGGCAAATGCCTCTCCCATAATCCGCCAATCAACCCGGGATTGTGCTTTTGCTGCCACGCTATACCTGCGAACGTTATAATCTCATTGGCCCACCTAACTTCTCCCCTTCGTGCGTTTGCCTTATATGGAAATACAGTCAATTACCCTTCATGACCAGTGGTTATCCTGCCTACGTGTCCGGCCCATGTTGATTTGTTCTTCTTGATTTCAAATATAATATCCCTTACCCCTGATTGTTCCTGTATTATAGGATAGGACTAATAGATTATTGATGCAAATTTAGATACTCGAGATCAAAAGCGGTCTGATTCATTTAAATATATGTATTGTTTCACGCTTCGTCCTCATTTATTCACTCGAGCCGCCGCTATAGCTCACTTTTTAGAGCATCGACGTGTTATGCAAAGGTTGTAGGCTCGGTTTATACCGACATACACTTGTATTTTTGTCCTGTTTATTTTTTTACATACGTACTGTAAAAAAATACAATACAGTCAAAGTGCTATAAATGATGTCTCTTATAGATCCGTGTGCTTTATTGTTGGTTTGTCGAGGCTGTGTCCGACAAAGAAAACGTGCCCTTCATCCGTTCCCAAAACTTTCGTTCATCCATGGTACAAAGTGTAGCTGGAATTCAGACCACGTTGGAATCGTATCCTTTTTTTTTTTTTCTTGTGCCGCGGTTGAACCACACAGAAATCTCGCAACACAAGCAGGTTGTCGCAATCCGATTTCGAAGGCAATGCTTTTGTGAACTGCACGCACCGGAACCGAGTGCGGCCGCCAGGAGAAAAATACGACGTCGTAGGTCATGCAGATGCCGTGCGTTCTTTTCTGTATTCTTCGACGCACGCTTCGACAGTCAGCCTGAGGGGTTGGTGCAGGCCTTCTGTGGTTTCGGCTGATTTTATCGCGGCCGTGAAAGGGCTGCGAGCGCGATTCAAACGACGACGCATTCACCATCTCTTTTTATTCATTTATTTTTCATTCCACTGCTCGCTTCGTTGAGTGCTGAGTCGTGCTCTTTCAAAGGCTGCTGGAGATAGCGTCATTTCCCTTTTCCTGCAGTAAACACTGTCTCCTTACCCCCGGCCTTTTAAATCTTTTCAATGCCGTTTGGGGTTAGCGGGGAGCGAAATGTCTGACGTAACTCAAGCAAACGTTAAATTGGGTTTTCTTACAATAAATAGAAAGACTTTAGATGCTTCAGCAAATGATAAAACTGATCGTCGGCGCCCCGCTGCATCAGCGTCAGCTCGAGCGATATAAAAATGTCATGGTCGCGTGAGCTCTACACCAAATGTTATCATCAGATCAACGTCAATGATCAGTAAAATAAGTTGTATGCCACGACCTCATTATGACATCACATCACGTAACGTCTTGAAGAGATCGTCTTCTTGGTCTAGTTGGTACTGCCTGCTTTATGACACCACTCCTCTATAGGTGGCCCATTTTTCTTTCTTTCTTTTCTCTTTCTTTCTTTTCTTCCTTTCTTTCGTTTTTCTTTCTTTGTTTCTTTCTTTTCTGACGGAGGGGGACAGAGTAAGGGGGTCTATAGGTGAAGGTTAGGCCTTTTTTTTTTTTTTTACATGGAAGAGCAATGGAAACATGAACACCGTTTCAGGGCTATAGCAAGGCCCCGCACAGCTGGCTGGGGTTGATGATTAAAGCTTCCCTTGTTTTCCGTAGCGTTGTTCTTCGCTGGGCTTCTGGCGTTCAAGCACGCCGTGAAACTAGCTGCCTTTCTACGCCCACGCCGCTTGCTACTTGCAAAAAGAGTGAAATAAAAGGCAGCCCTTCCAGTTCTTGTGCCATCCAAGAAACAAATTTAAAGAAAAAAATTGGATGCAGGCTAGGTTGGTCGCGAGAAGGAAGTATGGCAATTTGAGATATATCAGCCAAAGTTAAATTTTCTTTTTTTTAATTTGGGGATCGACGAAAATTATGTCTGGTCCGGGCCCAGGCAGTGGTAAGCGACGGGAATAGGACGTCTTTAATGTCTCATACTCGCAGTGTGTCGCATGTACATAGGAGAAATCGTCGTTTTCTGTGGCACATCGACATGAATCATTGCCCACGCTACGGGCCATCTGCTACGCTCTCTAAAAAACGATTCAGTATGTGCAAGCGTCTGTCCCCGCGATGGATTTTTTTTTTTTCAATGTTGAAGCTCACGTCGTTTGTTTTCATCTTCCTGACTCTGCCATCTTTCCTATCTTCTAATGAAAAGTTTCAAACAATCAGACGCAGTCAACTCCTTCTCTTTGCTCTACCTTTTCTCTCTGTGTGGCACAAAGCATACAGGCGTGATTTTAAGGTGAGAGCTCACTTTGCCTCCTCAAACGGGAAAAGTTACGGTAGGCGTGTTGTCGTCGTCAACACGAATGGGACAAAAGCTTATACTCGCCGTTATCACAATCGAAGAATATAATGATAAATATAACAATGACTTCACGTTGATAATAGCTTGAAGATGATCGTGGCCAAGAAGATCTGATCAGATGGGTTTCACTTTTGCATTGTCTTAGATGAATGCGTAAGAGATCCAGTCAGTATTTATGTTTCGCGAAACGCAAAACTTGTCTTTTTTTTTAATTTGGAGGTTATGCGTATGTATCGAAACTATGATAGGGTCGTGAGGGAAGCCGTTTTCGGGGCTACTATTGGGGGGGGAGGGGGGGGAATACAAGAAATTTGTGAGCTGTGGGATGTCAGTGCACGTTGAAAGACACCATATGGTAAACATTTTCGGTAATCTTCACTACGGCGTTTCTAATAACGATATTAGTTAGCAAGTAAAAAGTTAGATATTATTTTCATTCCTTTTTTATCTTCCTTTTTCTCTTTCTTTCTTTCATTGTGAAAGAAATACAAGACACGAGGCATTAGAAGTGTTATAGTTGAACGCCACACCTAAATTTTTACAGCAGCTTCAGCGCACACAAAAATCAACGCATGGTAAGAGCCTGCCACACGGCGACATTTGCGAAAACGATACATTGGAAAGAGAGAGAGAAAGAGACATTGGTGCGGATTACTAGTAATGGCAAAAGCTCACTGCCTTCCCTAATGACTCCATTAAGCTTCCGTAAACAAAGTGCTCGGTTTTCCAGGAACAAAACGCCATCTCGATTGAGGCGTAGAATATTATGCATTGTCGAATCAAGCGAGCGTTTATTTTCTCGAAACAGAAATAAAAAACAACCGATATCAGCGCAGTTTCCCATTTAAACGAATTATGATCGGTATGTTCGGTTCTCCACGCTCTTGTTGTTACATCTTTCTATCATTTTACCATTTGCCTTCAGCGTAACCTAAACGTCGCGAACTGGTAATTTGATATTTTGTCCTTTTATCGAATCGTCGATAACGTCTGCTGTTATGACGAAAGAAACTAAATGTCTCGAAATAGTTCGATTGTAAGATTCGTTTCGGTGTCGGATAATGCGAAACAAATGCACTTTGAGCGTTTCTATCTATCTATCTATCTATCTATCTATCTATCTATCTATCTATCTATCTATCTATCTATCTATCTATCTATCTATCTATCTATCTATCTATCTGCTTGACTGCCAGCAGCTAGGTTTGCTACCCTTACGTATCCCTTTCAGCCAGGCTGCTCGATTCCGCAAAACTTACTTGCTAAAAAGATCTTATTTAGTTGTCGTGACTGGGGCATTATCGATGAGCGCCCATTGGGTACTGCTGCTAGATTTGTATGACTGAATTGCTTTGTAAAGACGATAGTCTTTCTTGGGGACCTCCGATGGAAAAATCTTGGGCTGTCTGTCTGTCTGTCTGTCTGTCTGTCTGTCTGTCTGTCTGTCTGTCTGTCTGTCTGTCTGTCTGTCTGTCTATCTGTCTATCTATCTATCTATCTATCTATCTATCTATCTATCTATCTATCTATCTATCTATCTATCTATCTATCTATCTATCTATCTATCTATCTATCTATCTATATATCTATCTATCTATCTATCTATCTATCTATCTATCTATCTATCTATCTATCTATCTATCTATCTATCTATCTATCTATCTATCTATCTATCTATCTATCTATCTATCTATCTATCTATCTATCTATCTATCTATCTGTCTGTCTGTCTGTCTGTCTGTCTGTCTGTCTGTCTGTCTGTCTGTCTGTCTGTCTGTCTGTCTGTCTGTCTGTCTGTCTGTCTGTCTGTCTGTCTGTCTGTCTGTCTGTCTGTCTGTCTGTCTGTCTGTCTGTCTGTCTGTCTGTCTGTCTGTCTGTCTGTCTGTCTGTCTGTCTGTCTGTCTGTCTGTCTGTCTGTCTGTCTGTCTGTCTGTCTGTCTGTCTGTCTGTCTGTCTGTACACTTGTGTGTTTGTCCGCCCTAACGATACCTCTAACGGCATCTAACGGCCAACCCCATCCGCAGCGCCCACCAATATTGCTCAAGGTTTAGTGTCATAGTTGTGCGATTGTCAATTAAAAAGCAATTATTGCGCATATCTGAGGCGCCACGACAACGCTTCGATGTTTTATATGTCTGCCTTTATACTAGAAGAGGCACACACAAGTAATTCTAAGGAATGTAGCGTTTAATCGCGCTGCGCTGACAGTGCAACGCGATGCTCAAAAAGGTGTTCCCATACGCTTTGCTACGACGTCATGGTGGTCGCACCTGCCCGTGGCTTTGCGTTCTATACCTTATCACCTCCGAGACTGGCACGCATCTTTTTCCGTGGGCTGCACGCGTTCGTTTTCGAAGATAACTGCCAGATGGCACTTGTGTCTGACGTGCCTCTAGATGCGCTCGTTCGCCTCCACCATTCACCGATTTTCTTGCGCAGAACATCAAATAAACTTTTTGTTCACTCTCTCCAAACGCAAGATTATCGTCTTTCAATGACATTTACAGTGTAACATGTATTTTTGGGCCAATTTTTTTCGCTTAATGTTTACTGCACCGTCATAACGAGTGCCTCGAATTACTGCATCAGAGCATAATAAAATTATTATGAGATTTATTTTATGAGCCTAACTGCATAACTGTCATCCAACTTCTTCACCAATATGTAATGTGCTCACATTGCTGAACACCCGGCTCAGCTGAATAAACAGCGTTGAAGTAACAGCTTTACTTATATTAACCTTAAATGATTCACGATGACAATGACAAAAGAGGTGTATTTTTTTACACGAGAGAAAACACGCGATCTATTTGAAGAATAAATGAAGATAATGGAAAGATTGGGGTTCTTGCAAAAACTGCTGCCACATATGAACCAGCAACTTGTTCTCCGTAACGCGGTACAGTTGTACTATACTAAGATAGATCTGGCTTCAGTCCTGCCTTCGCTTCCAACTGGTTAATTAGACTTTGGCTATGAAATTAACGACGCAGTGCTAACAGGAATTGTTGCGTTAGAAAACGCAGAAAAGTGAAAAATGAAAATAATAAAAGGGGAGGTACATAATTGTTCAGTAATCAATATTGCTAAGAAAATTCAGCAGCCCTAGTCTTAACGGGGAAGAGAGGCCAAATCAAGGAGCGCTAGTAAAGCTTAGCGAGCATTACGCAATCCTCGCTTAAACATTTGTGCACTTGCTGACGAGCTTGGTAGCGCAACACTTCAGTTGCTATATATATAGTCATAAACCATGATCATGCATTCACATCTAGCCAACGATGTAGTTCGGTGGCGAGAAGGGACGAGACTCCCACGAGAAAAAAACGGGACTGCCGCATCAGATCATGAACTTGTCGGCGTTTCATCGACAAGCCCACGACCGATAGAGCGTCAGCAATTGGAAAACGGCGTTTGCATATGCGCACGTGACCCGAGTGCCGGGGCATGGTTTTTCGGGCCCGACGCCGTCGTCTCCGCGACCGCCACCGAAATCTGTAAATAATAAAAAAATGGCGGCGTACATGCGGGCTCCACTAGCAAAGGTTGTCGAAAGACGACATTCTTATGCATGGAGAGAGATAATAAAACGTTAATTCGACGTTCCGCACGAGAAAATTGACAAGTAGGCACTGCGCTAGAGTTACTGTATATTCAGCAACTCTACCCTACGTTAAATATGGAGGCCGTCTAGCAGTAATTTGAAGAAACAAAGTTTTTCTAGAACTCAAAGTAACTGGTTGGTGGCAGCACCATGTAGCGTGAAAAGCACCCGGTTTCTTTTTCTTTTTCATAGTATTGCATTGCCATCGCCGCGTAGTAAACACTCCGGTCTTTGTAATTATGTATCTATGCATTTTAGAAATAAAGTAACACACTACCGAAATTTCTCATACTGGTGTTGCGCCAAAATATGCGTAATGTTTGTTTCCTGATTGAATATGTCAGCATGTATAAATTCAGAAACCAGATATTGACGGCTAGTCACCTCGCCATTCTACTTCAACGGGCGACCGACAGAAAAGCAGGAAAGACACGCACGCACGCATAAACACCCCGAAATTTCTACGACAAAGCGCCCCAACACTATGACTATCGTCTTTAAAAATTGTTGCCTTGAAAAATTGTGAGCAAAACATGGCGCTAGCCCCCACACCTGAAGACTTCGCTAACATAAGACGTCGCTACGCAATATTGCCGGCGTGGCAGCGTCGCGTCACGCCGCACACCATATCAATGTAAAGGAGAGCTAGCCGTCGAAGCGCGCCTTGGTGGAGCATTAGCTCAGACGTCGTGTGCGATTCGTTTTTTCTCGTCTCGAAGTTGAAGAGTTTCTCGAACCATGCGCGACGCCCAGATCTTAAGTTATGCGTATCGCAGTAGTGACCTCGGCTCTCTGCGAGAATTTTCTGAGGGGCGTTCGCTGGCTCTGAAGAAACTTCCTCCGGACTCCGGGGGACGAAAACAAACTCCATTTGCTTCCATAAGTGGCAGAGAAAGGTAATTAGTTTCTTCCAAACACCACACGTTTTTAAGCAAGAACATTTGGTTCGTAAAACGTTTTATCTTAATTTGTTCAAAGCACTCATGAGGCTGCTTCTGATAAAAAGGAAGACGACGTAAAAAAGAAAGTTACAGGAAGTGGTGCTTACAGCGAACAAAACGGTGTTGTGACATTTGTGCTAACAGGGATCTCTCTCACACGTGTATCATGCACAAATCTTAGCTACCGAATTTGCAAGGATCACAAACAAACGAGGGCTTTTAGGCTGCCTGCTTGGTTGATGAATATTGTGGCATACTAGCGAACAGTGTGGGATAATTAAACACAAAACATTGATTGATATGTGGGGTTTAACGTCCCAAAACCACTATATGATTATGAGAGACGCCGTAGTGGAGGGCTCCGGAAATTTCGACCACCTGGGGTTCTCTAACGTGCACCCAAATCTGAGCACACGGGCCTACAATATTTCCGCCTCCATCGGAAATGCAGCCGCCGCAGCCGGGATTCGAACCCGCACCCTGCGGGTCAGCAGCCTGGTACCTTAGCCACTAGACCACCGCGGCGGGGCAATTAAACACAAAACAACACACTGAGCTTATAGTTAGTGTTGTCCGGTGTTTTTCGCTATTTTCTATCTAGCGCTATTCCGCCATAACGAATGATGAAGTTTTCGCTACAAAAGAAGTTATTTTTTTTCTCCCTCTCTTTGTATTTTGGCGATGATTTCATTGGTTTTGGTTTTTTTTTTTCAGAACCTACTGTGACTTCCTACTGCGTTTTCCTACTGTGACTTTTATTGAAGGGCATATCTTAGCATCACAAGCGGTTTGGCTGCGTACGACAGAAAACAGTAACTCTGAAACAATTAGTATTCGCGCTGTTTTTATATCAAGTTCCGCCAAGCAGATGACGACATCATGTGACGTCATAAGCATACAAAAACCAATGAAATCTTTTTCTTAGCTCACTTTGACTTTTTGATGTGTGCTCTAGAACTCTAGATTCTATAACTCTAGGAACACTTTGTTGTGTTGTGCACTACGGTGTTACAGTAGTTATGGTGATCGTGCTGCTGACTGGAATGTCGCAGGTTCGACCCCAGCCGTGGCGGGCGCTTTTCAATGAAGGCGAAACGCGAAATGTTTGTGATCTGTGCGATGCCGAAAAGAACACCATTGGTCGATATTTCCGGAATGCTCTATAAAAAGAAGCGCTTCATAATATCATTTTTAGCACGTAAAACCATAAAAAATCTTTATCATTACCTGTAATAACTATTAATTTTTATGAGTGATCTCGTGCGCTTTTTCTTTCTAATAATCGTTGTAGTTTAACGTCCCTAAATCGCCATATGATTGTGGGAGACGCCGTAGTGGAGGGCTCCAGAAATTTGGACCCACCTGGTTTTTTTTTTTAACGTGCACCTAAATAATAACACGAGCCTCAAGCATTTTCGCCTCAATCGAAAATGCAGCCGCCGCGGCCGGGGTTCGATCCCGCAACCTGCGGGTCAGCAACCGAATGCATTAGTAACTACACCATTGCTCTTTTTTTATTTTTCACTACAGCTAGTGTCAATATCTGCTCTACTTAACCGCAAGCTCACACGACAAAAAAACACGAAATAAGTCGCGTGGGCCAGGGATATCTCCTTTGAAATAGCCCTCGATACTGATATCCCTTATCAGCGATGTATTTTCCATTTGCATGCTTCGCAATATTTTCAGTCTTCTATAACACCATAGCCCAAGACAATCTTTGTCTTTGTTTTCGTATTTTCGATATGTCTACGACTCGCATCCCCAATACATGACTGCGCGGACACGCATAATGTCGAGAATAAAAACTCGAGCTTTTCGAGGTTAATCTCGTCGGTTCTCGTTTTCTGTGGGAGCCTTCCCAACAACGCCCTCTTTCGTAATACCAGAGAACTATGTTAAGACTACTCATTTTTCACTGCGCTTTTTTTCGTACGGTTACCATCTCTGTTTTTCTTTTCTTGAGTATATATCTCGATTTACACACGCGGCCGGTTCAAAACAAGGTAACACAAGCCGAAATTCTCCCGCACTCGTGGTAGTAAAAAAATGAGAGTCGGGAGGTACAAAAATGGTAAGACGATGTCGACACCTCTGTAAGTGTCCCCTCTTCGATGAGGCAATGGAGTGAATCTTCGCAGAAAGGAGCGCGAAAGGCGGGGATAAAGCACGTACCGTACGCACACAACTAACGGTTTGCGTGAACCTTTTCTTCTCTCGCTTCCTTTTTTTTTTCTTTTTTATTTCGCGCTGCTTGCTAGGATGATTCTGCACTAAAGCATCCAGCAAGCCACTCTTCTGAAAGCTGCCTGGCGGCATCGAAACACATCGATCGTTTAGTGCGACAACTTCGTAAGCTTGAATTCGCGTGTCTCCATTACGCTCCGAGCAGTAGATACTTTCTGTCAGCTCTAATGTGGCTCAACATTTGTTCTAGTTTAACGGCTCTTTCCAATCTGATTATCAAAACCTTCTAGCGTTATTTGTTTTGTTTTTCTTTTTCTCGCAGAGACGCCCGTTTCACTACTAACGAGGCTTAAACGTTTCGTGAGTGCTCTTCGTGTGTTCAGCAAACAAAAAGGGGGGGGGGGGGGCACTCGAATCATTCGTAGCACCCCTTTTCGAGAGGGTAAACTTCTTTTATTGTCTCTGACTTGCGTAGATAAATGGTTTTCTTACGCGACAAGAAACAAAGCGACAAAAAACGAATATAACGCAGCGACCACCTCATAGCTTGACTGCAGGTGTCAGTAACGTCTACGCCTTTCAATACATTCATACTTTGTAAACCTTCGGCCCCATTAGTTGACATTAGGTTCCTTCTAGAATAATTAATCTTTAGACTTCAAGAATTTTTTTCAGGTACGCACATGCTGATTACCGTGCTGTAGTTCTGTAGTTGCCAGGAATTTCGCAAAGCATATGTGTGAGCACGCTTCCTATAGTGAAATCATGCAGTATCACGTGTGGTATAAATCATACCGTTCGCACGCAAGCCAACCATGTTTGTTGCAATAGTTAACCACGGTGGTATATATATATATATATATATATATATATATATATATATATATATATATATATATATATATATATACACACTCACTGGTGATGGTGTTGGGGACACAATCTCCCCAATGCTATTTACCGCGTGCTTTACAGGAGGTTTTCAGAAGCCTAGAATGAGAACAGTTAAGGATAAGAGTTAATGGAGAGTACCTTAGTACCCTCCGCTTCGCCGATGGCATTGCATTGCTGAGTAACTCAGGGGACGAATTGAAACTCGTGATTACAGGGTTAGACAAGGAGAGCAGAAAGGTGGGTCTTGAAATTAATCTGCAGAAAACGAAAGTAATGTACAATAACCTCGGAAAAGAGCAGCGCTTCGAGATAGGTAATAGTGCACTTCAAGTTGTAAAAGACTATGTCTACTTAGGGCAGGTAATAACCGCGGAGCCGAACCACGAGATTGAAGTAACTAGAAGAATAAGAATGGGGTGGAGCACATTTGGCAAGCACTCTCAAATTATGACAGGTATATTGCCACTATTTCTCAAGAGGAAGGTATATAACAGCTGTATCTTGCCGGTACTTAACTACAGAGCAAAAACCTGGAGACTTACAAAGAGGGTTCAGCTTAAATTGAGGACGACGCAGCGAGCAATGGAAAGAAAAATGGTAGGTGTAACCATAAGAGACAAGAACAGAGCAGAGTGGATTAGGAAACAAAAAGGGGTTAAGGATATCATAGCTGAAATAAAGAAGATGAAATGAACATGAGCCGGGCATGTAGTGCGTAGACAGGATAACCACTGGTCATTTAGGGCAACTAACTGGATTCCCAGGGAAGGTAAGCGGGTTAGGGGGAGACAGAAGGTTAGGTGGGCAGATGAGATTAGGAAATTTGCGGGTAGAAATTGGCAGCAGCACGCACAGGTCCGGGTTAACTGGCGGAACATGGGAGAGGCCTTTGTCGTTGTTGTTGTTGTTGTTTCCCTGTGCGAGTGGCTCGTACCCAAAGAAGGGGATTGGCCGATTATAAGGTGAAGTTGCCCTAAACTTTCAGCATTGCGTCATTCCTACAATTTTTTGTAACTTAATTTTAATTTGAAATACCGATACCAAGTTTGCAGAAAAAAAATTAAGAAAAATAGTGAGACAGCAATTTAGCAAGAAAATCGTTTAGTCGCAGTGATGTATTCTTGAACGGCGAATAAAACATCCCTGTGGCTGAAACCCAGTGTAGAGGCTCCAAATGAAAGAAGATCAGGTTGTGATAGTTGCAAGCCCAGTCTTTGAAGAGGTGGTGCTAGTATGCTTTGCCTGAATAAATCGAAACGGCGACAATGTAATAAAAAATGACTGATCGTTTCCTCTTCATTACAGTAAATGCACATAGGGGAATTCAATATGCCTGATCTATGCAAGTGAAAATTGAGGGAGGTAACGCGGCAACGAAATTTCGTGATGACAACTTCCATCATCCTTGATTTAGTCAGTTCACTGCGCCAGGGAAATAACAAGTGTTTGTACTCTGGAGAAGCCGTCAGTGCAGGGTCAGATAAATTTTGCCTGATTTTAAGTGTGCGAAATCGCGCCACCGTAATGTATACTGTATGAGGGAAAATAGGAATAATTGGTGTCGAAAGGGATGCCTTCACAAGAGAATCAGCTATTTCGTTTACTAACAAACCTTTGTGCCCTGGTGTCCAGATTAAATGAATACTTCGGAGATGACAGGGGATCAACGATTTAAAAAGTTTCACTATAGGTGAGTGACCAGATGTGGACAGAGAAGAGCACACTGATAATGAATCAGTTATGACTGCTACAACTTGAATTGAAATATTTACCTTTCGCAAAGCTAACATTATTGCCATGAATTCAGCCAGAAAGACAGGAAGAAAGTCCAGTAAGCGAAGTGAAAATGACCAATCAAGTACGGGGCAATATATTCCAACGCCTGATTTTTCATGTGATTGAGATGCGTCCGTTGCTATAATGACATTTGTTGGCCGAGTACTTAAATGGTCCTGCGATAAACCATTTAAAATGCCTGTAGGCCTTTGTCCTGCAGTGGACGTAGTCAGGCTGATGAAGATGATGATGACGATGATGTTGATTTACAAGGGTTTATTTGTGCAATCATCAACGGGGTGCACACTGGGACTTCTGCTTCAACGATGACGACGACGACTCCAACATAGTAGGCTCCTGAAAATGTTAGAAGTGGCTATTTCGAGCTTTATATGAGAATTAGCTAGCAAGGCGAATACAAGTGATATTCTGTTTTCATTTCCAGTAATCACTTCTCCGTAATCTATGCAGCCGAACATCCCTAAAAAAGTGCAGTTAAAAAGTCTTCCTGCTTTAATTTCGCTTTTATATGGTTTCTACAAACTGCTTCAAACCCTGTTATTGCGTGTAACTTCCGTGTAGTAGTTTGTTTGTTTGTTTCTTTTTCAAATTTGGTGAAACGAAAGAAGTGCGCTTGCAGCGAGCATAAAAAAAATCACACCATGCTTTCATTTTCTTTCAAACTCGCCGCTTACTCACAAACTGCATAATAAATAAGTCTGAAACATGCAGGTTAGCAGTCACATTAGTGAAGCGTAAAGCTGGCGCTGTTAACCAAGCATATATTCGGATTTTCTTCTCAATCTCCTCTTAACGAACAAATGGCTTTGCCACGTAAACAGTCTATTGATTGTGAAGCACGCTTTACAAGAAGCCCGGATAAAAAACGTCGCGAGCTTTGGTGATCATTTTTCTCAACGTCTTTTATTTTTATCTACAAAAAAACTGAGCGAGACACTTGTTCTTTTTCCAAGCAGGATTGCTCGAGCACTTTGTTTTGGCTTTTCAAGTGTGCACAAAATATTATTCTAAAAATAAACTAGTACAAAATTGACTGTTCCGGTTCAGTTTAAGACTTCTATTGGATGCTGTTGGGACTCCGGGTCCTGCCGGTCTCGTTTTCGGTAGCTGGCCCCGTCGCAGGATCCATCGTCCAACAATTCAGCGAGAAGAAGCGCCCGAATGAACGACAGAGATTTATTTACATGTGGAGAACTTATCAACTGATCCAAAGAGAGAAGAGAGAGAGATACAAAACGTCTTCGGCCTTTTATAGCGCCGCACTGTCGACACTGGGCGCCTTGTCCGCATCGTCAGCCAATACGGTGGCCCCGGCACCCCGGCCACGAGGGAGGGAGAAACACACCTCACAACACATGGAGTGGCACAACCTAACACGATGTCCATATATGGTCACGGCACCCTAAAAAATGCCCAAACATGGTCACCAACGCACAGCAGATTCCGGAATTCTCCCGGCGAGAGGGGGGAGCCTGAATGGGGAGGTGGGGGTCGACGACACAGTCGGTCAAGAACCGGTTCTTCCCGCAACTCCTCTTGCTTGGTTCCCTAGGGCCGGTCGTAACAGTCTCTCGCACGGGGGGGTAAAGTTCTCGATGGGCTGAGGTTTGCAGCCACTGTCCGGAGAGATCAGCGCCAGCAGTTGGTTTGGTGACGACCGTCTTTGATGAAGTAGAGGGCACCACCTGCTTCATTGTGGGCCCAACAGACATCACATACGCACATGAAAACACAACTACTCAGCCGTTGAGCGCCGGACAATTCTGCCAAACTCCACCAGGCAATTTTCCCCTTTAACTGATATTAAAGGAAATACACAATTTATTCAAAATGTTACTCATACGTTAAGGTGACACAAAACAACAACACTGGAAGCACACCGAACCCGAAACCCTGGATAGCCGTGTCTTCACCGTTTTCAAACAAGTACACCTAAAAGAGTAAAAAAAAAACAATCACTAGCCCTTGTCTAGGTCAGGAAAAAAAATGCCAGAGTTCTCGAGACAACCTCTCGCATCAGGGACATCGACTTAAGCCATCAGCGTTGCCATAAAGTACACCCTTTTTGTAGCGTATTTCAAACGTATATTGTTGCAAAACGAGGCTCCAACGCAGCAGGCGGCCGTTCTTAGAGGACATGGTCTGTAGCCAGGTGCGAGGATAATGGTCCACTTCCACAATGAACTTGCTTCCGGCAATATAACAAGCCAGTTTCTGGACTGCCCAAACCAAGCACGCACATTCCTTTTCGCTGGCGCTGTAAACCTGCTTGCGAAGGGTTAGTTTCCGGCTAACATAGGGGACGGGATGCTCTTCATCCCCCTCATCCCTTTGACTAAGAACTGCCCCCATGCCTCTATCACTAGCGTCGCATTGGACTATGAAAGGCCTCGAGTAGTCCGGTGAACTAAGCAAAGGTTGGCTCGACAAGGCCGCTTTCAAAACGCGGAAAGCCTTTTCTTTCTCCTCATCCCAGTCGACCATTTGGGGCTCGGTCTTGCGCAACGCGTCAGTAAGAGTGCTGGCAATGTCGGAATATCTAGGGATGTACTTACGATAGTAACCAGCTATTCCAAGAAAAGCCCGAATATCGGTTTTCGTTCGGGGCTGGGGAAAGTCTCGGATAGCTGCCACTTTCATTTCAGAGGGACGGCGATGCCCTCGACCGATAACATGCCCGAGATAGAGTACCTCTGCTTGTGCTAGCTGACACTTGGGCGCCTTTACCGTTAAACCTGCTTCGCGTAGGCGTGTCAGTACTGCTCTCAAATGTGTCAAGTGTTCTGGCCAGGACGAGGAAAACACGGCGACGTCGTCCAAGTAAGGCAATTTCCTAGTACCTGGAATGTGTCACCCTCTGTGCTATCCTCTGTACTACCAAGAATCGGCTTGGGAGCAACGGCATTTTCTATTTGCTCGGTCAACGAGGCGTAATTGACCCCTTCCAATTCGGGAGGAGGTTCAACGTTGCCTTTAGGAATGGTTGCCTCCGCGACTACGGCTTCTGCAGCCTGTTCTTGCACAAGTCGATTTGTTACCGTGGTGTCCAACTCGCAACCAGGCCCGTTGTCGATTTGAGGCTTGTTTACCTCAGTGAATGTTGCTCTCGCAGCCAGCGCACGTGCCTTCGATCTAGTCAGTGCCTGCACTATGCCTTCTCCCAACGTTAGACCTTTCTCCTTCAGCATTTGATCTGACTTATTTGAAAATAAGTAAGGATACTGAGGGGGTAGATATGGCGATACCGCGGCTTCCGTTTCCAACGTACCAAATGCGCCTTTAAGGACAACTTTAGCTACGAGAAGGCACTGACTGTTTGCTTTTACGGCTTGTCTGATCCAGACACAGTCTCCTGAATACTGTCCGGACTGAACAAAGGACGGATGAACTACGTCCATAGTGGCTGCAGAGTCTCTAAGAACCCGACACTGCCTGCCGTTCACGGTAAGGTCGTACATATAGGGCTCTAACAACTTCATGTTCTCGTCGGCTTCATTTATAGATAAAAAGGCCACCTTTTCTTTCGGGCAATGTTTCGCGAAGTGCCCTGTTTCGTGGCAGTTGAAACAAGCCGCCGGTTTTTTCGCTTCAAATTTCCTTTTGCTTGCCTCTGCCGACGCCTCATGGTTAGATGCCTTGTTTTCCTCACCCTGTTGTGCAAGACTTGTCGGTTGTTTTCTAAACGACGCCTTATTCGGTCGTAGGAATTTTTACCTCTTTGGCTCGCTGCTTGCCCCGAGGGCGCGGCGCGTAACGAATTCTTCAGCGAGCTCTGCGGCTTTTGTTACGGTGTTCACGTCTGGTCTATCCTGCACCCAGAACCTCACCTTTTCTGGTAACCTTTGATAGAATTGTTCCAGACCGATACACTCGAGCACCTTGTCATGATTCCCATACGCCTTTGCCTCTTTCAGCCACTCCCCCATGTTGGCCATTAACTTGTAAGCAAACTCCGGGTATGAATCATTGCTCTCTTTTACGGCGTTGCGAAATTTTTGTCTGAAACCTTCCGCTGACAACTTGTATTTCTTGAGAAGGCTCGACTTTACCTCACTGTACTCGTCAGCTTCCTCTTTCGTGTGGCGCGCGATTACTTCTGAGGCCTCCCCCGGAAGTAGGGACAACAAGCGTTGAGGCCATGTATCCTGGCTGAAACCTTGCCTTTCACAAGTTCTCTCAAAGTTGACGAGGAACAGCCCAATGTCCTCCCCTAGCTTGTACGATCTCATTAGGTCCGTCATTTTGAACCTGACCCGCTCTGCGGTACCGGATGCCTCGCTGCCTCCTGCTCTACAATTATGGCTAATCTCTAGCTCGAGGCGCTTCATTTCAAGCTCGTGCTTTCGCATCTTATCTGCCTCGGCTTCTGCCGCTTTCCTTTCGGCCTCCGCCGCCTTTCTTTCGGCCTCTGCCGCTTGCCTCTCCTGAATCTCCTCGACACATTCTGACAGCTCGTCATCCTCCGCCCCCAATGCGATAATCGCCTCTATCAGCTCTGGCTTTCTTTGAGAGTCTGACACCTCCAGATTCAACTCCCTTGCAAGTAGCAACAACATGGACTTTCGCAGGGATTTCAGATTCATGGCTGCCTCCAGTACCGCTGTCTCTGTTCCACAAAGATTCCTGTCTTGCAACTAATTAACCTTGACGGCAACGACAGCTCTAGGTTCCTGCCTTGCCTCAAGTTTTCCGTTAACTTAGTCTACAAATAAAGCTTCAAAAAGCTCTTATACGGAATCCTGCCCTGCCACTGTTAACCTTGACGCCACTGACAGAAAGAGCTTAACCAAGCTATCACACAATTTCTGCCTGACGCAAGTTACCTGTTAACCCAATGACCAAGACAGCCCCTCTCTACCAGCTTTTACTTAACACATAGAGTAAATGCCTGGTAAAATTTAACAGAGAAAGCCAGCACTCACCCAGTTCGCAGTCATGTCTCCGGCGTCGTGCCTCTCAGAAGTGCCGTTCGATTTGCTCTGGAAGTCGATGAGCTCGTGTCATCCTTCTCCTGTCGTCCCGTTGTTGGACTTCGGGCTCACTCCGTCCAGTGGTCGCTTTCGGGGTTATCGGCATCCCGCCGCTGCCATCCAGTTGTTGGGACTCCGGGTCCTGCCGGTCTCGTTTTCGGTAGCTGGCCCCGTCGCAGGATCCATCGTCCAACAATTCAGCGAGAAGAAGCGCCCGAACGAACGACAGAGATTTATTTACATGTGGAGAAGTGATCAACTGATCCAAAGAGTGAAGTGAGAGAGATACAAAACGTCTTCGGCATTTTATAGCGCCGCGTTGTCGACACTGGGCGCCTTGTCCGCATCGTCAGCCAATACGGTGGCCCCGGCACCCCGGCCACGAGGGAGGGAGAAACACACCTCACAACACATGGAGTGGCACAACCTAACACGATGTCCATATATGGCCACGGCGCCCTAAAAATTGCCCAAACATGGTCACGAACGCACAGCAGATTCCGAAATTCTCCCGGCGAGAGGGGGGAGCCTGAATGGGGAGGTGGGGGTTGACGACACAGTCGGTCAAGAACCGGTTCTCCCCGCAACTCCTCTTGCTTGGTTCCCTAGGGCCGGTCGTAACAATGCAAATGATATCGTAGCGTAGGTTTACTTATGATAAGGGTCAATTAACTCTAAAGATTATTAAAGACAATTGATTGAATTGGGTCATTGAAACAGCTGTCGAGTTCCTTGAAAGCAGCTAGGATCGTAGCTGCCGCTGGCGGAGTATATCTGAACTGAGTGCTTCTTTCTGCGTGGACTCTGGGATTCACTTCGGCGGTGCGACGAAATCCTACGTCAGGAAAATGAGTTCAGCAGGCAAAAAAAAAAGAGAGGGTGGCAGGAGGGAAGTGTCTCACACTTTCTTTCATGGGTACGACCAAAACTGACTAACACTGCCAGTTTTAAATGCAGTGATATACTCCATAAAGCAGATGGGAAGACGACCGCCACAGCAGCTCTATTATTAGAGAATCGGACGCGTTGTTCTAAAGTTGCAAGATATTTCCATACCGGCAGCAAACTGCCTTTTTGTCCACTTTAGTAACTCCACATTTATATCGTAGTGCCTACAAATACCTTCTTTGGCTTGATTGTACTTTGGTTTTCATTAAGGCTGGTCCTTACAAATGAAAACGATTCCTTAACTTCTTTCGTTCAATGTTAACCGAAAGAGCACACCAGTGCAGACAAACGTCGACGTGCGAAAGCCGTAACCCAACCACACTATTTTTGCATCCTCACGAAAGTATAGTTCGGGCAATGTCCGTTTATTTTCGCCAAGCGTTCCTTTAATGTCGCGTTCGGTTTCATGACTATTGCCATTGCCCGATTGAGTAATGTATCTCTAACGGGGCCAAAATTACTCATTTGCTATCCTGGTACGATCCGAGCTTGATTCGGTCTTCGAGATTATTTGAGCTTAATGCAGTCTCAAATATATATATATAGTGGTAGCGCGCGCCACCTTGAGGGGCTTCGCGATAGTTTCTTAAGCCTTTGTCAGCGTACATACATAAACAGCTCGTTAATTCGACCCTCGTCAATTCAGACGCTGTTCCCAGATGCCGACATTTTAAAGATTGTTTATTGGCGTCAAAATCTCGATATTTAGGCGTGCATGGCCACATCCCTGTCAATTCGGACGTTCCCGGGACAGCACCGAGTGCGAAGTGCCACATATGTGCGCGCCAGTGATGTGAAAATGATGTTTGCAGCGAACCAAAACGCAGCGCTGGAGTACGCGTTTCTATCCTCATCATTGCGATCCGAACGGTAACGTCATTTATCCTACTTTCAGAAAAACGCTTTCATCCTAAATGTGTTCGTCGCCACGTGCGGCCCGTGTTTGGCCCCGGGCATTCGAAAAGGCGTGATCGCCATTCACAATAGCGTTCTTGGTGACCGAGGTTTCAAGTACTGCAGCAAATGTCTTTCGCTTAAGGGCGAAAGAAAAAAAAATGTGTCGTCACTTGCGCATGCTGGTGGTGGGGGTGGCAGTAAGTACTTAGGTTAGAGCATGTTTCGATCTAAGCAAAACATGGAGGCCTAGCGCCACGATATCGCATTGTGAAACAAGTCACAGGATGAAAAATATGGCGCATTTTACACTGCTCTCATACAAAATAAGTATCACTTATCTAAAAATTCATTATGTACTGATGAAACGAACATTTGTTTATTGCCTTCTTTACTTTCTCTGATTCGGAACTCACTTAAACAGACGTTTTGCCTGATCCTGTGAAATAGGAATTGACGAGCATTTTAGTCTGTGTTCCTTTAAGGGAGAGAAGTATTGTGTTCTTTCTTGACTGTCACATGGGAGGGCAAAAGGTGACGTCACATTTGCAAGTTTTTTTCAGCATGCGTACATAGAAAAAAAAAAGGACGGGTAGACATATCAAGCGCTCTTTTTGTCTACCCTGTCCCTTTTTTCCTATGTTCGTGCACTGAAAAAGAACTTGCAAGACTACGCTCCAACTAGCCCAAGCTTCCACTCTTGTGACGTCACAGCCTCGGCAGAGCTTTCTCTGGAGGTCACGCATATTAGCAACACTCCAGAAAGGATTATAGCGGTTCCCGGGGAGTCTTAGTTTACAATGGGCTTGGTACGATACCAGTGGAGCTTGAATTGCTCCTTGTAAAATAATTAGGAGGAAAAGAAAAACGAAAAGACAAGGAGGATAGCCGGTTCCATAAAACACTTTTTAAGTTAACGTAACCACACGTAAACTCTTAAATTTGGTGATAGAGAAACCGAAATGCTACGAGAGAGGGCACTTCTATAGATCTCAGCTCCTGGTACACACCAGGGCCAAACGCTTCAGCTTCGCTGATTACCAATTGGTACGGCGTGCTTGGGCAGTGAGTTTTTGCTCATCCCAGCACGTTTATTCAAAGAGTTTACTGTTGTAAGCAGTGTCTCATGCAAAAAATACAATAATTTTTCATAATTGTGCAAGATAGTCGCGCGCGAAAATATGGAATTGGAGTTTAAGATCCTCACGAAGAACACAGGCACCGTAATCTCGAATTTTATATTACGCGCGGCTGCAAGTGCTACTCGTGATTGCTTTTATTACTCCGTGCTTCTTCACAGAGAGAGAACTGGTAGGCAGTACAGGCTTCTTTCCTAAAAACACGAAACAAAAAAAGCCACTGAAATAGTAGTGCGCACTGTCTCAAAACTAGAACTTCGTTTCGAATGAAATATTCGTCAGGCGCAGCCGGTGCCTTGGCGGCGCATATTATTATTAACGAACGCGAGTTCTAACATTTCCCTGCACACACGGGTCCGCGTGGGCGATTTTATTCGATTGCAATTTGCCAGCGACGTTGGCGCAAGGCGCGATGTGCAATGTCTACATAAGCATGTTTTCTCTTATCGTCTGCTGTCTGGCACTCTGCTCTGCCAATTAGAAGGTGTACAGATGGCTTTGTCAAAAGTCTTCTGCACTCAAATATTGAAACCATTCATCATTGCCTCCTGGTTTATTTAAAACAGCCCTCCTTAAGGCAAAAAACACGGGACAAGACACGCGCAGGCTTTTGTGTTTCCGTCGTTATCAAGCTGCGCCGTTTCTATGGAATCAATACTTTCCTATTGATCCAGTTTCTGTTTGAATTTTAGCGGGACGACTCAGTGCTCTCCCATAGTTGAGTTCGAAGTACTCGATATTGTTAAACATTTTTTTCTTAACACGCTAACATACCTAATATCCTCATTCGCGTTAAAGCTTTGTGAATATCAAAAGTTTTCAGTTCCATATGAAACACATGCCTCACGTCCAACAATCTCATACTGTCTTATGGCTAACTCGCTCATGAATCGATATATGACTCACTCAGACTCAGATCGAACCGTGAGTTCAAGTCCAAATGAGTCTGACGGATTAATTTTTCGGTGAATGAGTGAGTGAGTGAGTGAACTTTATTTTGTGATCCCCGCATGTTTGTAGTCCGGGCTAGACCCCACAGGGAGGTACTACATAGGAGACCTTGTCTCCGTACAGCCTCCCTAGCCTGCTGGATAGAGAATTTTCGGTCTTGGACCTCCGAGTTGAGAAGCGCTACAGTCGCCACCGCTCCCGCGAGGCCTCGGAAGAACACATTGATAAGCTGGGACATTTGCACAGTATATGTTTATAAGACGCTCCTTCCTTTATGAATAGTTAGCATTTATTGTCCACGTGTAAGTGTGGGTGGCTCGTGCGGAGGTGCGCAGGCTTTGGGAATAAAAAACGTTCAGAAGTCTGTGCAGGGTTGCCAATGTGCAGGTGTGAAGAGGAGCCAAAACGCAAGCTGAAGCCAAAGAAGCCATGCCATTCATTATTAGCGCCAAGTTCATAACCAACTAGAAAAAAAAGGCGATGTTGTGCGCAGATCTTTTATTATTCAACAGTAAATAATGTGATTTTTAACAAGCGAAATCGGGGTACAAACTGTACAATATTGTTTCCTCTTGCTTGGACTCCAAGCCACAAGTAAGCTGCGAGTTAATAATTTATCACACTTTCAGCTGCTCTTGCATACAGTTTGTTTATGTAGAACATAGAGCTTTTGCAAAAGTATTTTGTGCCAAAAACACAGAAGGAACATTAAATGTTGCATTTGTTTTTTTCTTGAAGCCTTAGACCTTAGTCGGTACAAGAGAGAGTGAGAGAGAGTGAGAAAGGAAAGGCCGGGTGGTTAACCACATATTGGCACCTGGTTTGCTACCCAGCGCTGGAGGCGGGGAAGTAGGGGCAAGAAAGAGCGGTTAGATAGAGAAAAAAAAACAAAAAACGCACGCGCACTCATAAAAAAAACGAAAACACACACAGGAAGGGCGTCCTAGCTATATCCGTTCAGTAAGGCCGGTCGATCGCAAAAAGTGTAGTAACGCTTTCAGGGCCCTATGTGAAGTCGCATCCTGACGATACTGCAGAATTCCCTGCTCCGACAGAGGTTGATCATCTAATTTGTTGAGTTCCTTGCGAAGGCATAGTCGTTGTTTACAATACGCTAGGCAGTCACAAAGAATATGTTGGATTGTTTCCTCTTTGCCACAGTGGCCACAGGCTGCGGTGTCGGCCATCTCAATGCGGAAAGCGTAGGCGTTGGTAAACGCAACGCCCAACCACAGCCTACATAACAGGGTCTGGTCTGCTCGGCAAAGCCTCGACGGGACTTGAAGACTTAGCGTAGGGTCAAGCGAGTACAGTCGGGCATGCTTGAAGTGTGGCCGATTTCATTGCGATGTGGTTTGCTGGCGAGCAAGTCTGCGGAGCTTTCGTGCCACATCTGTCCTAGAAAGTGGTAGTCGCAGTTTATGATCTTCTGTGTGGGCTGAGCGTGCAGCTTGATTGGCCCGTTCATTGCCGATGATTCCGCAGTGACTGGGCAACCACTGAAAGGTAATTTGGTGCCCTTTCTCAGTCAGGTCGTGTATAACCTCTGCTATCTCTAGTACCAGCTGCTCGGTATACCAGCTAATCGATACAAAGTTGCGATAATGCCAGTCAAGCTTCAAGTTGCGTAATCTGATCGAAGATAAATAGTGCAGGTTCATTTTGTTGCTATCTATTTGACGCCCTGTGTTTCAGCATTTTGATTTGGCGCCACCAGTGTATATTATAGCCCCACGTTTATCTACAATCACTTGTTCTTCCGTCCGAAAACTCTGAGGGACGATCAATGGGTTCCTCGGTGTGCACTATTCCAGCTGGCGATGGAAGGACATTTCACGCTTAGGCCATCACGACAGAAAAGCTTGCAAACAATGGTTATAATGAAACTTGCTTAGTGTTATGTCGTGAAACAACGCGGAGAAATGGCCAGTAAGTGCACCCAAATAGAAGTTCAAGGTAGCATTAGTAGCCATGGGGCCACACAAAAATTTTGGTCTCTAGACAGGGTAAAGAAAAAACAGCCGGTTTGGCGCAAAGTAGCCACCAACACCATCTCAGAGTCTGTGACCGAGTGATCTCTAAACGCAAAGCATGTTCTTCGAGGTGATATGAGTGAAAGCCAGATTTCTTGCCGACCTATGATTGTAACTGATGTGTTAAACGTCTGAGCTTGTATGAGATTAGGAATTACGCGGCATATTCAATTTTGATGGGGATATTTTACCCTCACCCAAAGAGGAGAGTGAGAAACAGGGCCTTCGCTTACCAGTCGTCTCAGGTGAATGCATAAAAGCGCGCGTGCCATTGTTATAAACGTGAGCGTGGACGAGATGCAAGCTGCACGTGCGACAGGCCTAGAAAGACATTCTCTGAAGCAAGATTAACATAGAACAACTTGAGAGGGTTGCGATGGCAACAACTGCATTCGCTTGAATAGCACTCACTGCCGTCGGCATCTCTTTCTCTCTCTCTCTATTTGATCCAACGGCAGGATCTTCGTTGTCGAAACGTCAGCTGTCGCTGATTGCCCCGCTAATGACTCAAGTCCCACGTCTGTTGATTGCCCCCGTCGTCAAATGCCACCACCTGGTGCAAAGTGCGAGATGCGCTTGTCATA
This sequence comes from Rhipicephalus microplus, assembly GCF_043290135.1. Classification (NCBI taxonomy): domain Eukaryota; kingdom Metazoa; phylum Arthropoda; class Arachnida; order Ixodida; family Ixodidae; genus Rhipicephalus; species Rhipicephalus microplus. The sequence goes on along the minus strand of NC_134702.1, from coordinate 45,408,746 downwards.
TCATGCGATTTGGTGTCCGATGTCTATAGAGTTAATTACTGTGCAGCACAATCCCCTGCAGAACTGTCACCTCTTCAGGAATAAACAAAGCTTTGCTCAGAGCATTGTGTAGTTGTTTTTTTTTTGCATGATGTACACCTGCTGGCAATCTGACACAGGCAAGTAATGGCGGCTCCGTAAAGTTTATATCTTTATTACAATATATTAGCTCTGTGGCGTAGATACAAGACAGCGAGGTTTACGAGGCTCAATATGTAGCTACGAGTCTAAGCTAAGAGATTGATATACTTCGAACAAATGATAAGAATAATAAATAGCAATATGAATATTCCGGTAACCACAGGGTATTATATCAGATGCACTCAAGCTCAGTCAATTTATGAGGACAGATGAGGCTTATACGATGCTAGAGAACGGTCACATCTTATGCTATCTCGGCTTTGTTGACAGAGGGACACTGGGGTTGGGGTTTCTAACACATACAGATATAGGCCGAGACATAAATGAACACAAGAATATTATTGAAACGGTGGAAAGTATTGTAATTAAGTTTTATAAGAGGTACAGAATGAATGTGGTGCAGGCTTACACGCCTACTTCTAGCTATAATGACCAGTTTATTGAAAGCTTCCGTGAGGGCATAATCAGCAATTAGTAAGGTAAGTACAGAACAATGGGTGATTTTATAGCCAAGGTAGCGAGGCACTGGAGGTGGTAAAGCAATACGCCTACTTTAAACGGGTATTTACGTGGAGAAACAACATGAGACTGAATCGACTAGAAGAATGAGGGAGGGGTGGATCCCATTCGGCGGGCATTCTCATATTATGAAGGAAAGTGTACCACTGTCGCTCAATAGGAATGTTAGTAACAAAGCCAGAGCCTGATATGTGGGGTTTAACGTCCGTAAACCACCATATGATTATGAGAGCCACCGTAGTGGGGGGCTCCGGCAATTTCGACCACCTGGGGTTCTTTAACGTGCACCCAGAGCTGAGCACACGGGCCTACAGCATTTTCGCCTCCATCGAAAATGGAGCCGCTGCAGCCGGGATTCGATCCCGCGAAGTGCGGGTCAGCAGCCGAGTACCGTAGCCACTAGACCACCGCGGCGGGGCATAGCCAGAGCCTGGGGGCTTACAAAGAAGGCTCAACCTAAGTTGAATACGATGCAGCGAGCAATGAAGAGGAAGGATTAGTGTAACCTTAAGGCACAAAAAGAAAGCAGAGTGGGTCTGGGAATAAACGGGCGTTAAGGACATCTTAGTCGAAATCAAAAAAGAATTGGCAGGGCATGCAACACGTAGGCAAGATAACCACTGGTCATTAAGGGTGACAGACTGCATTCCAAGAGAAAGCAAATTTGCGAGGAGCAATCCAAATAAGGTGGGCATGTTTGGCATTTAAAAATTTGCCGTGTTTACGCGGCTGCCGCAGGCACAGGACTACTTTTGTTGGCGGGAAATGGGAAAGGCCTTTGTCCTGCAGCGGGCACGCAGTCGGGCCGATGACGGCGATTGATAATGATCAGGGGTCAATTGACAGTTGATAGTGATTCAAAGCCATTGAAAATGGCTGAAAAGCGCATGTATGGTAATTTACCGAATTCAGTGAAGTTGATGGAATGAGGTAACGATTTCTGCGAGCTCATCTTCATTAAAACTCGTTGCACTGAAGTGAAACTGCTTAAGAAGTTTGTAACAAAGTTAGTAAGAACATATATCCCAGCATTCACTATCTTGGGATATGTTGCTGGAGGCCACCGCAGAAGGGATACCTGAGTAATAAACGATGTTCCTAATTTATAATACCAATTCTTGCACACCAATTCGTGGCAATGTTTATAAAACATTGTTGTAGTTCGCGCTTGTACGTAACCATAACTTCTTCACTAGCCAGTCATTCCGAAACTAGGGAAAGAGTGTCTTGAAATATTTCGTTAGTAAAAAACTAATTGCGGGATTGAGTGTCTCACATTCTAAGCACGCCTGCCTGTCACATATTCGCTCGATCAAAGCACTTCCAAGAGCCAATATCGCACTGTCCCTCCCTTCGTGTATTTTATTTCAATGCTCTGCATGTACGTACGTACGTACTCGCAATGGAAGTAAAGAAGCGACGCACTCGGGTTTTACCACGCCAAAACGTTAACCCTAATAGGTTCGTATTCTTGATGTTTCTTTCAATGCAGAGTCAACGTTCGTGCCAGATCGGTCGCTGCGGAATCGAGAACTTTGTCTGGTATCTTCGCCGCCTTATATCTCCTTTCCCTTTTTCATTCCCGACGGCCCGATGCACCGTGACCCGAAGGCAACTAAAATACACCCTCTTCCACTTGTAAAGCTATCACGCCATGAGGGAGACGGGGGTTTCGAACTCGGCTGAAACCGCGACTCCGGCAAGTCTGAAGCGCTTCCTACGTCGCGTTCCATAATTTGATGTCATGGGGCATCTCTTCAACATAAAACGTTTTGAGCGCTGAGCTTGTTGCTGCGCCAGCGCGCCTGTAACATCTCTCCATTTCTCTCTCTTTAGCACCCCCCCCCCCTTCTATTTCGCCAGCCCACCGTCAACGACCGATTTCACTTTTAGAAAGTCTAAGCAAAACATCCCAAAACCACCATATGATTATGAGAGACGCCGTAGTGGAGGGCTCCGGAAATTTTGACCACCTGGGATTCTTTAACGTGCACCCAAATCTGAGCACACGGGCCTACAACATTTCTGCCTCCATCGGAAGTGCAGCCGCCGCAGCCGGGCTTCGATCCCGCGACCTGCGGGTCAGCAGCCGAGTACCTTAGCCACCAGACCACCGCGGCGGGGCAAATCACCGTTATGTGAACGAAAGTTTGGTGCATGTTGATTTTCAGACCTATACATTGCTGCTTTCCATGTCCAGTTCAGTAATCATGAGCTGTAATTCTTCCCCTGAGTTACTCATCAAGGCAATGTCATCAGCGAATCACTGGTTACTAAGATACTCTTCATTAACTGTTGTCCCTAACTCTTCGCAATCTCGGGTCCTGAAAATGTCCTGTAAACACGCGGTGAATGGCGTTAGAGAGATCGCGTCTCCCGGCCTTACACCTTTCTTTAAGAAGATTCTGTCGATTTCTTTATGGAAAACCGTGGTGGCTGTGGATCTTCCAGTATGTTATGCAGTAACCACGGAGCCGAACCATGAGAGTGGAATAGCTAGAAGGATAAGAATGGGTTGGATCACATTCGACAAGCATTCTCAATTCATCGATGACAGATTGCCACTATCCCTCAAGAGGAAGGTCTATAGCAGCTGCACCTACGGAGCAGAAACCATGAGGCTTACAAAGAGCGTTTAGCTGAAATTGAGGACGATGCAGCGAGAGATGGAAAACAAAATGATAGGTGTAACATTAAGAGACAGAAAGAGAGCAGAGCTAGTCAAACAACAAACCGGTGCAAAGTACAATAGTTGAATCAAGAAGAAGTGGACATGGCCCGGCCACGTTGCGCGTATGCGGAATAACCACTGGTCATTAAGGGAACTGACTGGATTCCCAGAGAAATCAAGCAGGTGAGGGGGACACAGAAAATTAGGGGAGCAGATGAGATTAGGAAGTGTGCAGATATAAAAAAGTGGAAGCAGCAAGCATAGATAGGACCGAGTCGACTGGAAGTACATGGAAAAGGCCTCCGTCCTGCAGTAGGCGTAATCACGCTGCTGCTGCTACTGCTGCTGCTGCTGCTGCTCATGATGATGATGATGAAGATGATTAAAAGCTCATGCGTTTTTTTACCCTCTTAGAGAGGTGTAGCTATCCATCTTTCATGCTGTCTTTTTTTAATATTGTGAGGAATGATTATTTGTAGGTCTAGTTTTTTTTTTCTTTTTTGCTTTATTGTATGTTCTTCGCCTCGAAATAAATTCACTTGGAAAATTTGTGTATATATTAGTGGACACTAAGTGGGAAGGTGTGAAAACACTATAACAGCTGAAAAAGTACCTACGCTAATGCTGCAACAAATTAATCGTATTAACGCAATTTCATAATGCACAACTAGTGCCTGATACTGCTTCAAAAAGAATTCCAACAAACTAGCTGAAATTTCAGTTCTACGCAGTCTTAACTTCTCCTAACGCAACCTCTCTTTCGTGATTGTGCTTTTTTTATTATTCTGTCTTATATATCCTTCCGAACCTTGATCTCTTCTTTATACCTCTTGTTTTACATTTTGCTTCTTTTCGTCCGTGGTTTTCCTTTCCTTCATCCAGTCTTCCTTTTTCTTGTGCTTTTTTTTATTACGAATCAGAAGCCTGCTACGTAGCTACGTAAAAGCATCGGTATGTGGAATTCCACAGAATCCAATGTGTGCCCTGCGTCAAACGAGCTAGCTACGCCTCAGCGAAACAAATTGAATGAAACGCAAAACTTGCGCTCACTAATCGGATTTGACTTCTCTTCCGCCAACTTTTCCGTGTATACTCGCTTCGTGTGTTTGTACGTGTGTCTGCGATATGAGAAGGGGAACAGCGTGATTGGGATCTTTCGACTGCGCCTGCTGTGTCAACGTATGTGGCGAACTTCTTGCTCCGGTGATGCGCTGAGCTCGGTAGCTTTTAGGTGGAAACATTTATTTCGTATATAGTATCACGAAAGGCAGCTGCTTCGTCCTCAACTTTTGAACTTCCTCGTTCCCACTTTTATTGGCGCTACAGCACTAAATAGTTTGTCTCACAAAAATAAACTTGTCAGTGAAAAATCATCTTGTTCGTGACCAAAAAACATTGAAACATACAAATAAAATAACCAGTAAAATTGTTCCAATCCGATGGAGAATATAGAGAATAGATTCTGATGGCGGCGGTGGCCATTCTCCTAGGAACCGACCAACCAGTCTGCGAATCGAGCAGCTTTGCATACATTCATACATTTAGGAAAAGAGGTTGACGATTGAGAGCACTGTGTAAACTACTACGGGTGATTGCTAAGATTTCCCTAAATGTACATCAAATGCGCAAAAAGCAGCTATCACAAGTCCAGTTGCTAGCCGCAAGGAGCGCGAGTCGCCTGGGAACGTCCATGTCCATACAAGTTTCGTCATCAGCGGCAGATTCTATCGTGTTATTTTCTGCGTTTACTTTATCGATGAATAGCTTCGTTGCTGTTTTGAATGTTGCTGACACGCGCCTTCTGAGAGACGCACTTTTATTTATTTTTTTCATTCGTTTTTACGTTCCCAGGAGGAGGATAAAATTAGTGGAGTCGCCTTATTCTATACTTATGCCTTAGCAAGCAGTCTCTTCTGATGCAAGCAAAACAAGCTGAAGAACAGCGCTTTGTGATATGTAGATATATGTAAATCTCTTCATGTACGAGCGTAAGTGAGCCATCGCTATAGCAGTGAAAGATATTACAAAGCGAAGCACGGTCTGTGGCGAGCGCCTCCGGACACGAGATGGCTGCTGGAACTGAATGGGTCTAGGACATGCTGCTGCATAAATCAGTAGATTAGATAGATAGATAGATAGATAGATAGATAGATAGATAGATAGATAGATAGATAGATAAATAGATAGATAGATAGATAGATAGATAGATAGATAGATAGATAGATAGATAGATAGATAGATAGATAGATAGATAGATAGATAGATAGATAGATAGATAGATAGATAGATAGATAGATAGATAGATAGATAGATAGATAGATAGATAGATAGATAGATAGATAGATAGATAGATAGATAGATAGATAGATAGATAGATAGATAGATAGATAGATAGATAGATAGATAGATAGATAGATGGATGGACGGACGGACGGACGGACGGACGGACGGACGGACGGACGGATGGACGGACGGACGGACGGACGGACGGACGGATAGCACGTTAGCGTTGCAAGTCGTGTTTCTTCAGGTGAATCCAAGGGCCACTTGAGAAACTGCTCTTTGCTTCCCAGAAGAAAGAATTCGCGTCATTTCGAAGAGAGCCGGCGTAATACGCCCACATAAAGACGTCATCGTTCCAAATCCAAAATTCCTCACGAAGAAACACGTGCGCGTGGTCGGCACTCTCCCCCGCCGACATATTATTTTATACGAGTTTTCGGCGATTCTCGAGAACGGCCTCTTATAAAAGCTGCCCCTATCTGCGCTGTCTATTCACAATAATTTATTGAAAACTTCCGCACATGTGCACCATATATAGCTGTATTCCTAGCCCCCGGTACCGTTCGTGTCTCTTTTTCTTTTTTTTTTACCATCGCTACGAAGTTTTGGCGAAATTCGAATAAGTTAGAGCGCAGGATACGCGCGGGTTCACGCGGAAGCGCTTTCAATAAGGAAGCCGGTAGGCACGATCTTGATTCAAATAAGCTTACGACGAGAAGTGCTACTAGGCTGGTCGATATGCAAATCTTTTTATCCTTTCACAAACGAACTCGCGCGATGGTTGTTCTCGAAGACGAAGTTTTTGATTATTAATAATGTTGTTGGAGGGTCACGGTAGTCGCCGCTTCTTAGCAGCAAATACTTTTCATTTGTATTTCCCATTTACAGGCACAGCTGGTGTCGGCATTGCAGTCATAGTATTCCGGAGGTGTTTTTCAGAACAGTTCGAGTCGATATTTTCGTAGGCAGGGTGTGGAGACCTATTCCATATTAGTGGACAGCGGTAGACACCATCTCTATAAGGAGGCGCTTGTAGCGACGTCATGACACGTAGGCTCCGCTCAGCACAAAGCTCGCCAGCATGCTCTATGATCACGTGATAACTGGCACAGCAGCTGTACAGCTGTTGTGCCAGTTATCACGTGATACTAGTAAAGCTTTAGGTAAAGGGCGCGGAAGGTAATCCCTAGGCCGAAAGACCACATTTCTTAGAAAGTGACGGCGGGAAAGCTGATTTTCTCGAAGAACAAACAAAATCTAAATTTTTGGCGCTTCGTTCGGCTTGTTGACATTTTAAAGATTTCTTGCAAGTGAGCTCTGCGGAAACGCGCAAGGCGGTGTAAGGGTTAAGAAAAGGAAAGAAGACAACCACCCACATGTCAAGCCACAAGGAAATCTGTACGGACTTCACAGTATAAAAAGCTTCTTAGTGGCCAAAAAATTCGTCGTAATCCGGGTTTAGAATCCGGGACCAACACCTTTTCGGGGCGGTCACTCTATTAATTGAGCCGACCAGGAAGCTAGCGATTGACAGCGCGGAGGGTCAATTCAACGAACACTCGGAGCACATGGACACTAGTACTGCAAATCAGCTTCGAGTGTTCGTTAAATTGACCACCCTTGCGCTGTGAATTACTAACTTCCTGGTTAGCTCAATTGACACAGTGACCGCCCCGAAAAGACGTTGGTTCCAGGTTCGAACCCAAAACCCGAACCATGATGAATTTTTTTTTTTAGGAAACTGGGAGTCTTTTCTTTCTGACAATTCTTTACGGGTGTCCTTGTGACTTCGTGCTACAAACAGGTGGTTGTCTCATTTCTCTTTCTTTATTTAAAGATTTCTCTTCGGAATTCACATATGAAAACCTCAGTGCAGGGTAGTAAACTGAATGCTAGGATTTGATTATTATCTCGGTCTTACCTTTTTATCTCTCACTCTCTATCATTTAAAGTAGCTGTTCACCTCCGCGGAACAGTGCACCGTTGCGATTTGGACCCACCGAGGACGTTGCATTTTGGTGTAGGGGAAATGCTAGAGGCCCGTTCACTGTGCGATCTATTCGTTTAGTTTTTTTTTTTTAACATAACGGATCAAAAGGGGAACATGTGCCTATTCACTGATGATTCTGCCTTTTTTCAGGAAATTATTACTGTGAATAATGAACGGGTTTTCATACCTGCCATAGTAACTTTTTTCAACAGTGTCACCAGTGAGTTATGAATCTGAATTGAGAATAAAGCTGTGTGCATAAAAAAAGCAAGAAAAACAGGACAAATATTCTGCAAAGAGTGAACGTTCCATGTGTGTCTTGTGTCAGCCTTGGTTGTCGATGCGTGCACATTGTTTGTAACGTGAGAACTTTAACATTACTTTTAAAGGGCGTTGTCGTACCCGAATTCTTCAATACTCTACTGTTATTCATAAGTTCGTGGTACAACTTATTACGTAATGGAGGAGGGGTAGCTCGAACCATGTACAGGGACTCCCCTTAAACACATTAAAAAAAAGAAAAATTATTTCTCTTTTTTATATGCGCTTCGAACTCGCATATTGAAAGGAGTGAGCTGATATAAGTACATTGGCGTCACGACAACAAATATTCTGAGTTGAATTATGCGTATAACTAATGTTTGCACATCCACCTACCGTAAATTATGCTTCTTCAAGTACAATCTTCCTCTTGCAGTGGCATCTGAAATGCTGTTATTCTATTATTTATAACATTATCAGACTTACTCGCGAGTATGCATGCATCATTTGATTGATTGATATGTGGGGTTTAACATCCCAAAACCACCATATGATTATGAGAGACGCCGTAGTGAAGGGCTCCGGAAATTTAGACCACCTGGGGTTCTTTAACGTGCACCCAAATCTGAGCATACGGGCTGTTATGCCAGCGAGTCTTCGTCAAACGTCCGTGCCTCTGAAAAAGGCAATCTGGGTCAAGGCCAGCCCGCAGTCTGCCTGACGCGAACATCTCAACGGCGTGAACACGCGCGGCGCCTCTCTCGCCCACGTGCATTGAGTCAGCGGCGCACGTGACAGCGAGCTGGCGTTCTCGTGTCTGGTGGTCTGACGCATGGCGCGGCAACCCCATTGGAAGAATCTGCGCTGACGACCAGCGGCGCTTCTGATTGGACATTTTGGTTGGACCCGGTGTAAATAAAAGAAGCCCTGCGGCGCGTCGCGATCGGCGGTCCTACGAGAAGGGAGTCCCCTTGTCGGAGAGCCGACATGTGTGTGAGTCAGCGGTCTTAGGCGAAAGGCTGATCTATGTGTTAGAGAGGGGAGCTCGGCTCTTCGAGTCTCTGTCGGCCGCAGTGCCGAAATTGTAACGCCTCTGTAAATATGCTGTACATAAACCTTGTTTAACTCACCGTCGTCTCGTCCGCTCGTCTTATCAGCTCTGCGCAGAAGCAGTCGCGAGCTGATAAACATACGCTACCAAACGGCTGGTGACCTTCCCGGCGGAGTTGAAAGCAGTGGCGCCTTCGAGGCCGTGTTGGCGTCCCCGTCTTTCGCAACAGTGGTGGCTTCGGTGGGATCGGTCCGTCGTTCGCAACAGTGGAGGTCAGCGGCGGGATAGGTCCGCCTACGCAACAGTGGTTGGCAGCTGCGGGATCGGCCGGCGTCAGCGACATCGATGCGGTGAGTGCCTGATGTTTTCCCCTCAGTTCACTAGACTACTCTAGCTCAGGTTGTAGTAGTTTAGAGAAGGGCTGTGTGAAGCATTAGAGTGAGCTTTGATCGTTTCAAGCCAAGTCGAAGCGCTTTGAAACCAAAGTTAATGCGGAGGGGGTAAACACGGGAGTGTGAAAAATTGCTTGCGCGTCTAGCTAGTAGGCTTGTAGTGGGTACGGCAAGTAAATTCTTAACAGGGGCAAACAGCAAGAGGCTAGTGTGAACGATGGAGAACCTTAAAGTGAAGGAACTCATCGAAATTTGTGAGGAACTCGGCATTACTTTGGGCCGTGCGAAACGAAAGCAAGCGATCCTTGCGATCATGAAGGATGAGGGAGTGTCGGCTGAGGAAGTCGATGAGGCCTGGGTGGATATTAAAGCACGCCGTGAGGAGGCTGAAAGGCGAGAAGTAGAAGCTCGCGAACGTGAGGAGGCTGAAAGGCGCGAAGCTCGCGAAGAAGCTGAAAGGCGCGAAGCTCGCGAACGTGAAGAAGCTGAAAGGCGCGAAGCTCACGAACGTGAAGAAGCTGAAAGGCGCGAACGTCGCGAGGAGGCCGAGAGACAGGAGCGTCTCGAGTTGAAACGACTAGAATTGGCAACCCTACAGTGTTCGCAGGCGCCTAGCGTAGCTTCTTCAACAGTTCAGGTCAGCGGTTTTAGAATTCGGGACCAACTGCCACCGTTCGTAGTAGGCGAGGACATGGCGAAGTATCTCGTCAAGTTTGAACACGTCTGTGAGCGAAACGCTTTGGAGCGGTCTCTTTGGGCGCAGAACCTGTTAGCTCTTCTTCCCGGCGAAGTGTCCGACGCATTAACTTGCTTGTCTAGGGAAGCGTTTGAGAGCTATGACGAGGTTAAGGAAGTGCTCTTGAGACGTTATAAGTTGTCACCCGAGGCTTTCAGGCAAAGGTTCCGGTATGCTAAAAAGGGGACTGAGTCACACGTTGACTTCACGTTTCGTCTTAAAGCCGATTTGATTGAATGGCTCAAGGGCGAAGGTGTTTATGACGACCGCGATAAAGTGGTGGAATGCGTTGCATTGGAGCAATTCTACCGCTGCATCCAGGAGGATGTCAAACTGTGGCTGCAGGACAAACTTGGTGAAGTACAGCTAAACAAGGCAGCAGAGTTAGCTGAGGAGTATTATACTCGCCGAAAGTTGCATAGCAGGGCAGTGCGCGTTGAAAAGGATGAAAGAAAAGAGGGCTTTTCAAAGAAACCTGATCAACGGAAACCCGCTCCGCACCGTAATTTCAAAAAGGACCCGTCTCTTACGAAGGACACTGTAGAGGAAGGGAAAACAGAAGCGGAAAAATCGAGTGAGGTTTCTAAACAACGCACTGATACCCCACGGGCGTTTGAATCACGGAAGCCACTAATCTGCTACAACTGCAAAAAGGAAGGGCACATCGCTAGAAACTGTCAGGAAAAATTTGCCTTCGCAACAATCCGAGAATCAGGAAAAAACATGCGGTTGTTGGAGCCGTATCTCCAAGAAATTAGGGTCAATGAGAAAACGTGCCGAGCACTTAGAGACTCAGCGGCAACCATGGACGTTGTCCATCCTTCATTGGTGTCTCCGGACGACTTCACAGGAGAATGCGCGTGGATCAGGCAAGTCGCCGAGGTGCAGAGCGTTCTCTTACCAATCGCCACGGTGGTTATTGAAGGCCCGTTCGGTAAGCTTCGCACCGAAGCAGCTGTGTCTGCCGCGCTAAATGATCGTTTTCCATATCTTTTCTCCAACAACTCAGAGCAGCTTCTCAAAGAGCAGGGCAAATCGTTCTTCCCCAACTTAGCGTGCATGGCCCTCACGCGATCGCAAGCGCGAAAGCTTTCGCAGGAGCTTGATCTGGTTCAATGCGGTGAACGCTCAGGTGACCTTGTCGGCGGGTCGACGGAACCTCAGAGAGGAAATTTTTCCGCGTGAGTCATGTGAGCAGTCACGCGAGCGGCCCGTCGCGGAAGCGGCCGTATGCGTTGGGGGAGACGACATGGCGCCATTGAATCAGAGCGAGAGGGCTGCAACGCTCTCGCCTGTAGCGGAAAGTTGGAGCGAGCTGCCGAGAGTTGATCGAGAGACGCTCATTCGAGAGCAGAGTGAGGATCTCTCGATTGAAGGGCTAGTGGAAAGCCAAATTGAAGCGCTAGTGGAAAGCCAGATTGAAGCGCTAGTGGAAAGCCAAATTGAAGCGCTAGTGGAAAGCCAAATTGAAGCGCTAGTGGAAAGCCAAATTGAAGCGCGAGTGGAAAGCCAGGAAAACGCGGCAAAAGTGCTGTCGAAGGAGCACTACGAGAAATCGGGGAAGAAGCGCGCTTTTGAAGTTGATAATCAGGTAATGCGGCTGCAGCCATCCAAAAGGAACAAGCTTGAGGTTGATTGGGAAGGGCCCGCCAAAGTATTATCGAAGCCTTGCGATACAAATTATGAGGTGCAAGTAGGAAGGCGGCAGAACAAAATTTACAACTTGATGAAACCCAATGTTCAACATCAAGCGGTCGTAAATCAGCTGTTGAAGGTTTCAGAGGAAGAGGAAGCAGAAAATTTGAGTTCTAGTGAGGTGATCGAAGGGGGATCGAAAGTAATCCGGGAGCAGATAAACCTAGAGCCTAGCTTAAGTGAAGGAGGACCTGAGAAAGAGGACCTGAGAAAGATTGGTCCCGAGTTTGAAGACGTGTTTTCGGACTGCCCCGGAAACATGAGGGTGATCGAACACGATATCGAGCTAAGCGGTGAGGAGTCAATCCGTAGCAAGCCGTATCGTTGTTCCCCTGTGCAACGTCGCAAGTGTGAGCCGCTCTTGGTGCCGCATAGGTATCGTCGCCTAAAAGTGGCCGGTTACTGGAGTGGAGCATGTTGCTCCACAGCGCAACTTTGACGTTCGCTAAAGAAAAAAAGGAAAGGTATACGCTAATGCAGGTGCATTGAGCAGTGCGTCCCAGCTAGTAACTTCTCAACCTTTCGGTTTCTCGCTGGCGATTCGGGGCAAAATTTTGACCTCATCACGACCGGGGCTGAGCGCTCTCGTTCAGAGTGATCTCAAGGGGTCACCTTTGTGGTATTCTAATTCGTTACGTTGTTGTACGTGGGAAAAAAATTGAGTTGTCATTTTAAGAGTCTTTTGTCCCACATGTGCCTCTTGATGTAGAGGGAACAAAATTCCGATTAACACGTAGATAGGTATATGTTGTACTATACTTTGTCTGGTGTTCTGTCGGGTGACCGAGGGCACTTGCTTGTGTCGTGTGTTGTCTGTTGTCGAACCGTTCTTAGCAAGTTGCAGAACCATCGACAAGTGCTGAAACCGAAGATGGTCAGAAGAGACGAGCGAAGTTGGCCAGCAAGTTGTGGCGACAAGCCAGTGGAGCTAGGATCCGTCGTCAAAAATGGGATGTGTTCCCGGAACAGTCTGGAGCTGTATTCTCCCCATGGCCCTGGAGGCGAACCTGGAGGGACCTGGCGAACGAGCGCACCTGACATCCGAGCCCCGTGGAAGCAGCTCGTCTTTCCGGTGCATTGTCTGGCGGCGGGGGTGCTGTTATGCCAGCGAGTCTTCGTCAAACGTCCGTGCCTCTGAAAAAGGCAATCTGGGTCAAGGCCAGCCCGCAGTCTGCCTGACGCGAACATCTCAACGGCGTGAACACGCGCGGCGCCTCTCTCGCCCACGTGCATTGAGTCAGCGGCGCACGTGACAGCGAGCCGGCGTTCTCGTGTCTGGTGGTCTGACGCATGACGCGGCAACCCCATTGGAAGAATCTGCGCTGACGACCAGCGGCGCTTCTGATTGGACATTTTGGTTGGACCCGGTGTAAATAAAAGAAGCCCTGCGGCGCGTCGCGATCGGCGGTCCTACGAGAAGGGAGTCCCCTTGTCGGAGAGCCGACATGTGTGTGAGTCAGCGGTCTTAGGCGAAAGGCTGATCTATGTGTTAGAGAGGGGAGCTCGGCTCTTCGAGTCTCTGTCGGCCGCAGTGCCGAAATTGTAACGCCTCTGTAAATATGCTGTACATAAACCTTGTTTAACTCACCGTCGTCTCGTCCGCTCGTCTTATCAGCTCTGCGCAGAAGCAGTCGCGAGCTGATAAACATACGCTACCAAACGGCTGGTGACCTTCCCGGCGGAGTTGAAAGCAGTGGCGCCTTCGAGGCCGTGTTGGCGTCCCCGTCTTTCGCAACAGTGGTGGCTTCGGTGGGATCGGTCCGTCGTTCGCAACAGTGGAGGTCAGCGGCGGGATAGGCCCGTCCTACGCAACAGGGCCTACAACATTTCCGCCTCCATAAGAAATGCAGCCGCCGCAGTCGGGATTCGATCCCGCGACCTGCGGGTTATCAGCTGATTACCTTAGCCACTAGACCACCGCGGCGGGGCATGCATCATTTGAGACCTATGCGTTAAAAAAGTATTTATAACACACAAATGATTCAACGTAAATACATTCACTTCACCTTCTCTAAGTACGGCATAACACACTACCCAACAGCTACCATGCAAGAAAATGATATGCAGGAACTACAGATACGTCGCCTTATTCTGATAATAAACTTCCTTTTTTTATTATAAACAAATATCTTGAAGATGGGTATCCATTGGGGCTTATTGGTTACGAGTTAAGAAGTATTTATCACTGGAATATTATCCATTCATCCAACTTCTGATGTCTCGGCTGACTGTATAAATTGACATGCTGAATCGTTAACACCGTTTCAAGCACGTACCAACACAGCTAATTAATTCTGCTCAAACGATTACACACTGCGACGCTCCGCCGGTTGAGCCACTACATGGTCACTACAAAACATTGACTTACTCAACTGAATCATGATAAAGAAAATTTTTCCTTTTCGGTGTCTAATTAGAGCCATCTTTTTAACATTTTTTATGCCAGCGACTTGCACTCATCGGTTAGCGTAAATATGCGCTTATTGATGTGTCATGTAGTATATGTGTGCATGCAGGTATAAGTGTAGACAGTTATATACTTCATAGACTTCATATGCCTATTTTGATCATGAATTGTTATATGTATGTGCATATTGTTATGCCAGCGAGTCCTCGTCAAACGACCGTGCCTCTGAAGAAGGCAATCTGGGTCAAGGCCAGCCCGCAGTCGGCCTGGCGCGATCACCTCGACGGCGTGAACACGCGCGGCGCCCCTCTGGCCCACGTGCAGTGAGTCAGCTGCGCGCGTGACAGCGAGCCGGCGTCCGCGTGTCTGGTGGTCTGACGCATGGCGCGGCGACCCCCATTGGCGGAATCTGCCCTGACGACCAGCGGCGCTTCTGATTGGACATTTTGGTTGGACCCGGTGTAAATAAAAGAAGCCCTGCGGCGCGTCGCGATCGGAGGTCCTAGGAGAGGAGTCCCCGTGTCGGAGAGCCGACATGTGTGTGAGTCAGCGGTCTTAGGCGAAAGGCTGACCTATGTGTTAGAGAAGAGAGCTCGGCTCTTCGAGTCTCTGTCGGCCCCAGTGCCGAAATTGTAACGCCTCTGTAAATATGCTGCACATAAACCTTGTTCAACTCACCGTCGTCTCGTCCGCTCGTCTTATCAGCTCTGCGCAGAAGCAGTCGCGAGCTGATAAACATACGCTACCAAACGGCTGGTGACCTTCCCGGCGGAGTTGGAAGCAGTGGCGCCATCGGGACCGTGTTGGCGTCGCCGTCTTTCTCAACAGAGGTGGCTTCGGCGGGATCGGTCCGTCGTTCGCAACAATATGTATCATCGTAGTATATATGTGTGCGTATGTGTGCGTAGCCTCTGTTTATGTCAGTGATCGTTAAAAAGACACTAAAGAGCACAACGAATACCTAAAACACCACTTCTACCTCGACACGATCCTTGGTAAGCAAGAAAACGAGGGAAAACAAAATACGAGTGGAGATGCCACCTCCAAATTCACGCAACAAACACCCCGTGACGTCACAAATTTTGAAGATGTAACCTGGCTTCTACGTGGCTTATAATCGATAATACTGGAGTACGTGGTCATCTTTGGCTAACACAGACCTAGCATACAATGCTTCAGAAAATTTCATCGAGCCAATGTTGCAAAAACACCACAAATTATTTTGTGGTGTTTTCGTGACGTTCTGGCACGAAAACACCACAAAATTTCGTGACGTTCCGGCACAAAATTTAACCTGGTTTTGTCAGCTAATAAGGAACTTATGGCCACGAAACTTATGGCATTAGAGTTCTTAGAGTGCCTTTTTTTTTTAATCTCAACATGTGATTCTTCCTCTTTAGTGTCCATTTAAAGAACGCCAGATGGTGAAAATTTCCGCAGCCCTTCAGTGTGGCATCTCACATAATCAAGCCAAGTTCCTTGAAGATGTGGCCATGGCGTGGTTTCAGCAAGTGAAACCCTATTTTTTCTTCTCCTTCTTCTTTTCCTTCTTTTTGTTGTTGTTGTTGTTGTTGTTGTTGTTGTTGTTGTTGTTGTTGTTGTTGTTGTTGTTGTTGTCGTCGTCGTTGTCGTCGTCGTCGTCGTCATCATTTTATGATGACGATGATAAGGATGGTGATTAATAGGAGTTAAGATCATGATCGTTATTGCCTATATTGATTATGAATTTCTATGTTTCTGTTTGTACAAGGGCTTGCGCTTAAAAGTGTGGCAGCTTGGGCTAGTTGGTATGGCATGACGATAGTTATAGCACGAGAACAAAACGATGACACAGAGACAAGAAGGACACGAAGGACACGAGCGCTAACTCCCAACTGAGTTTATTGCGCAGAGCGCGAACATATATAGAGGAGAGTGACCATGTGAAAAAAAACCATATGCCATGAAGAGCAGAACATGGGTAAGAAAAAAAAACAAAACAAAAAACAAAAGCACAGAAAAAAGGCAAAGAAAAATCTATAAGGAAACAAGACAGAAAAGTAAATATAGTATAACTACTTGCGCGCACCGAAACCTTCGAGGAACCTTAGTTCCTTCTCGGACAGGGACACGGAGGACGAGCAGGAGGAGGAGGAGGAGGATTGAAAGAGGAAGAACGGGGAGGTTAGCTAGTTCTCAGACCAGCTGGCTACCCAGCCAGGGAAACGGAGGGCTTGCTAATGCAAGGCACCTGTTCGCGTGCCATCTGCGCAGCCTCGACAATGACTCGGGTGCGCTCATCTTTGTGCTTCTACAGCGTCGCTGTGTCCTTGAAAAGGGGCGCACAATTGCACTCAGTGCAGTGCTGAGCAAGAAAACCATCTTTCCAGTTTCTAACATTGTTAGCGTGTTCTCTCAGCCGATCGTTCAGACACCTTCCGGTCGTTCCGACATAACAAGCACCGCATGAAAGGGGGGTCCTAAGACAACTTCCCGAGAGCATGCCGCATACCTGTTTCTATGTTGAACTCTGCATTCGGTTGATGACTGCATTTTCAGGGGGTTTGTAGATTTGGTGAGGGTGATTAATTTGAACGGTGCTGAGAACAGGACACGAACTCCAACTCGTTTTCCGATTTTCTTGAGCCTGTGTGATATCTGGTGTTTGTATGGAATCACGGCTATCATTTCACGCTCTGTATCCGCGTTGCTCGGATTTGGTCGCTGCCTCTGCTCTGCCTTATTAGTCCGCAGGATAGTCCCAGCAACGGAAGCGATAAAACGCCTCGGGGAAACCCGAAGCCTTAAGCCGGGAAACTTGAGCTTTGAAGCTCGCAGAGATATTGTGGGCGCACGATCTATTTAAGGCATTCTCAAGACAGGTTCGTGCTATGCATTGCTTAACTAACTTGCTGTGAGCGGAAGAAAAGGGAAGTAGAGGTTTCTGCACTTTAATCTGCAGGGTTTCAATTTTAATACAAACCTCTTATTTTACCGTCTAAGGATCTGGCCACTTGTTTTTTCAAAATTTTAACTTCTTTTACGTCTTATTTATCTTCGAAATTTCTAGTTTCTCAAACCTTTACAGATCATCACATCATGCCACCTATTTGGTAATTGGAACAACTACTATTGTGGATTAATGCGATCGGAAAAATCATCATCATCTTAACAATTTTGCATGCACTTGCCACTTTTCATTGATTAACATCATCATCAGAATGGCAAAACGGATACAAAGAGGAAGAAGAAGAGGCGGGGAATTGCGAGAAGACGCATCAGAATAGTGCGCAGCCGGAATTCTCCCAATGTCCACTGACCAGAACAAGCCTTCCGATTCCAAGTGAGTCTGCTACACAGTAATGTGCCATTCGACACGAGGCGCCATAGATGTCTCCATCAAGCACCCGCATTTCCTGAATTATGGGTACGTCGTATGTTCCGATGGCAGTAATGAACGTCTATGTACGGTCATGAACTCTAATGAGAAGGAACACTGCGATCGTGGTTAACCAACGATCACCTGGAATGTACTGATATGCAAGTTGGTTGACAAAACTTTATTGTTAGTCTTGAGAGACGCCACCAGCACGCAGTGGTCTCGACCCACCTTAGGACAGGCAAACTAAACCTTAATGCCTCATCGTGGGCTCTCTGGACGGCCCGTAGCTGATGCCCGTTGTTGGGGCTTCCGCTGGCGGAGAATCACTTGACTTGGCTGGCGTGATCGATGCCCAGTAACGAGGGACATCGCCAGAACATGCGATCTAAATTAGCCACCCCCCCCCCGCCATGGGAGCACGAGCTTCTCGTACTGGTGTCCGAATAAATTTTGTGCTAATAAGGTCAAATATGGGTATGACGGAACAGTTCAGTGTAATGGTCATAAAGCTTTAGTCACTTCGTATAATCAAAATTAAGACGTCTTATGTGGTCTCCACTTCGAGGTCGACCAAGCGGATGAGTAGATGATCTACTTAAAAAGCTGGAAGAATTTAGGTTATGACAATCTTTTTTATAGATTCAGCCTTGCACATGTTATAAGCTGACCCAATTATTTTACATGCAAAGAAGCTGCTGCATAGCGTCCCCCGCATGAAACGCGTGACAGTCACTCCGGTGCCATCTCAGTCGCGAGTTCGACTGGGGCCTTCTGAGAATGAACGAGTTGGTATCTGAGTTCACGCGTCAATCAGTTTGATTGACAGACGACCGTGGCGAAGATCGCGTACACCCATCACGTTTACTCTTGCCGAGGAGTAGTATATACTCACGTCGAGCGGCACGATTAATCAATCTATCAGCTTTATCGCGCAGACTATGCACACATGCACGCAGAATTAAAAGTGATGTCACGTGACTACGATGTCTCGCGTTCAATTTCTCCACGCCCACAACGTGTTCACTCACAGCCGCGTGGCCGCCAGGATGGGAGCTCCCTTGGTGAACACCTCTCTTTTTATTTACCTACAATATTTGATAGAAGCGACACGAGCAGCACGGAAGCAGCAAGGGTGCTGCGTGTGCACTCTTGCTGCCTTCGAGAGTGGATATTTCTATGCTACAAGTGTAACGGAAGCACCTGTCCGAAATAGGACGAACTCCCACGAACACGCCTACGGGAGGCGCGTGTTGAGTCGGCAAGAAGATAGCGCGACAATCCCGCTGACGTCGCTGCGGCACTGTTCTAATGTTGACTGAGGGTGACGCGTTCGCACGAGGTGTTTCTTTAATAACCGCCGCAAATGTCCCACATGTATTTCTAACGCCACGCGCGTTCTTGTGGCCATTTTTATGAACGCTGCTATCACGCACTCCGCACTGTTTCCTGCCATGGCCACCCTGGAGCGAGCTCGGAGCAAACTCGTCTGCTCGAGAAGCTCGGATCATCCTGCATAGCACGCCTGATGTCCGTCTATAGAAATATCAACTATCGAAATATTCGGTATGCCTATAATAGCTTCTTTTTTCCTAAACATACTTCGTAATACTTCGTTGGCGCTATCAGTTGTTGCTATACGCTAATGACGCTCTAGTCTATGCACTCGTAATAGGCGGTCCACCTGAAAATTTCTTTTTACTTTTGGACTTGCTCATTTATTATTATATGTGTTAGCCCAGTCATATAAGTACGATAACGGTGGTAAATCGGTTTGATTCGCGTTTATCTCCTTGCATTTGGCCTTCGTACCATTTGATTATGCCAAACCGTCCCCCTTTAGAGGGCCGCTAAGAAACCTTTACAAATCCGAAGAACACACGTAACCCCCCCACGGTGGTCTAGCGGCTAAGATACTCGGCTGCTGACTCGCAGGTCGTGGGATCAAATTCTGGCTGCTGCGGCTGCATTTTCGATGGGGACGAAAATGCTGTAGGCCCGTGTGCTCAGATTCGGGTGCCCGTTAAAGAACCCCAGGTGGTATAAATTTCCGGAGCCCTCCACTATACGGCGTCTCACATAATCATATCATGGTTTTGAAACGTTAAATCTCACATATCAATCAAAAACGAATGCGTTATACTCTCCCGGCATTGTCCGTCTTTTGTGGGCACAATTCATGGCGCAGCAGTCTGTTGGAGTCGCATCACGAGGAAACGAACTCTCGATTGGTCTATAGGCGAGAAATATCAGTTGTGAATTGTCTCCTATATATACCTTGCTCTGACATGCCGTCACACGCCCTTTCTGCCTTATTCCGCATAGCTATCATGTGCGATCATTCGTACTCGGCTGCTGACCCGCAGGTCACGGGATCAAATCCCGGCGGTGGCGGCTGCATTTCTGATGAAGGTGGAAATGTTGTAGGCCCGTGTGTTCAGATTTTGGCGCACGTTAAAGAACCCTAGGTGGTCGAATTTCCCGGAGCCCTCCACTACGGCGTCTTTCATAATCATATTGGTTTTGGGACGTTAAACCCCACATGTCAATGTCAATGTGCGAACATTTGATTTCAGCTTGTCTTGTGCGTTTTAGACTCCGCAACTAAGATACTCGCGCGCGCAGCCGAAAAGCCTGGAATCCTTTTACTCTCAACGCATAGTGCCATGGCATTGTTTGAGGAAGATATAGGTGAAGGAAGTGGCGCTTGTGGGAATTGTAGCCAAGGCTAGAGAAAAGAACCATTCTCTCGTATTCGAAGACGGAGTTGTTTAGATGCCCTTCAGCAGGGAGATTCCTTATTGTGATGTAGTTGCGCTGAGCATAATGCCCGAACGAGTCACTAAACAAAAGGACCGGGCAAGTTATGCGCAAACTTTCCACACTTTGCCCAGCGCAACTACAAATTGCGATTCCGTACCAACTAGACCGAATTGAAGGTTTGCTAAGGAATATAACTCTGTAGAAAATTTTTGGCTAGTTGATTTTGCATGATGAAGTACGAACGGCACGCTATTCTACACGGCGACCCAAAAGAAGAGACTCAGACAAGCGCTGACTAGAAACTGAATCTTTATTTCACATGAAAAGAAAATATATATGAAAAAACATTGAGAAAAAAAATAAAGCATGACAAGACTTTTTTCAAGGTATGATTACACGCGCATTTCCTAAAAAAGATAATTATTTCGTCAATTAACAGACAGATACCATGCTGATGCTTAATAAACCTTCTTGCGCAATATGGGCGGCTTCGATGATTTTGCCAGTGCACTGGTCGTGACGTCTGCCGATGGTTGGGGTCTCTTCAAACAGGGAGGTGCATCCGCAGGAACGGCAATGAATGACCCTAAAATCTTCTTTAGCATTGCGTACATTATTGTTGTGCTCACGAAGGTGGTCATTTAGACACCTTCCTGTTTGGTCTACACAGAATCCCCTGCTTGAAAGTGGAATCTGATAGGCGACATTGTTGGTGCATTCTACGTATCGTACGGTTTGCGATGCTTTATAGTTAAGTTTGTTAAAACTTCCGTATGCTTTCACCTACAAGGCCATTTTCTTCTTTTATACTAATCGACGTATCGATCCTGCCCCACCTCCATTCAAAAGTTTTCTAGACGTAACGTGGTTTCGTACTGTCACCGGGATTGGAAGCTTTGCGAGGTTTCTGCAGTTTATGTGGTCTTGCGCTGCCTGCACGATCGGCCCACCATTGATCAATAGACGACGGCATGTGATGACGTCATCATTTGACGTCGCTTTGTGAGACGTCATGACGACGTTACAATGACATCATTATGTAACACATTTATTTGTGACGTCATCATGGCATGACACAGGGACGTCACCCCGTGATTATTTTTTGCATCACTCGTGTTGACGCTGGTGACGCCAACGGTCAATGTGTGCGTTTGATGATGCATGTGAGGCTTCTTCCCAAAAATGCAAAGACACTTTGTAAGTTACAAAGTGTGTTCTGCGAAAGTCCGTTCAACTGGCTATACCGTATCCTTTTTTTTTTTCATGAGATTGCAAAGAGGGTGTGATGGGGCATGGACAGACAGACGGTTTGACGCCTCCGCCACTGTACCATCACGTAATTGGTGAGATCATATAAGGGGTAGAGGCCACAGCTGTGGTGGCGCAACTGTTAGTGTGCCCTGCTGTGGCATCGCGTGATTTCTTATAGAGAGAAAGAGAGTGATGAGGAGATGCCACAGCGAGCACCATTCCAAAGCACGGATAGATAGGCGGTCGGATGCCGCGGGTATTATGAGTCATTAAGGGCTTTCGCTTTAATAACTGCGCGCTTGTTCGCAGCAATGACACGACGGCCATGACGCGACAAAAAGAACCGAAGAGCGAGAGCCAGGAGAAGCAGAAGAAGCGCAAGAAACGGAAGAAGTCCTCACGGCACCGCAGTACCGACGAAAAGTCTGACGTCAGCGCGCTGACGCACGATTCGACGACATCGCGAACGTCGGCCACGTTGACGCCCACGAGTACCTTCGTGACACCGTCCGCCACTTCGACGTCGTGGAGGGCATCATCTGTCTCGACTTTGCCCGTCTTCGAAAGTAGCGCTGTGCCGATACACAGCTCTGAAGCCCCGGTGTTTCCTTTACGCAAGGATAGCATTGTCTGCGGTGGCAAACTACCCCAGGGAGCAGGGACAACCACCCCCGGCAGCGAAGGACCGCGACAACTCTCAGAGGCTCTGACGAGGACGACGTTGGGTGAGCCACTGCCGTCAGATGGCTCTGGCGTTCCGACGTCTTCAGAAGCTATTCTTCCGGGAAAGTGAGTGGGTTACGTCTTCTTACAAAATCTAGCATTCAGCGAACATAGGCC
Source organism: Rhipicephalus microplus (assembly GCF_043290135.1). Taxonomy (NCBI): domain Eukaryota; kingdom Metazoa; phylum Arthropoda; class Arachnida; order Ixodida; family Ixodidae; genus Rhipicephalus; species Rhipicephalus microplus. Next base: position 45,386,349 of record NC_134702.1, on the reverse strand, counting down.
GTATAACGGAATGCGGAATACAACTTATTCCAGGTTGGTTCTCTCTAACTTGTTGTCAATTACGAATGTCAGTCAACAAAGCGAGCGCCCATGCAGGCACTACCACACTGCGGGTGCTTTTCGCTGTCTTTTTCCAAATACTTCGGTACTTCGCACATGGGCGGCGTCCATCATGACACTTGAGAACGAATAAGTATTACATATACCGTTGTGCGCTATAGGCGCCTAAAACCGGTTGCCCGTGACTTCATGTTGTCGTCATTCGTTAACCATTACCGAAAACAACTCCACCGTAGTGCCACAGCTTCGTAGCTACAAATTCAGGTGCCATGTTTAGACGACGTCTTATGTTGACGTCATCTTTTCGCATCACTGACGCCGGGAGACGCCGACGCTGCCGGTGGTCAATTTTCGTGTTTGCTGTGGCATATAACGCTTCGGCCTTAACAGTGAGTGCTGTGAAATCGACGTTCTTCAATGCCGCAGGCAATCGTCGTCTCGCCAATGGGGCGGCAGCCTGTTCGACCTGTCCCCGAGCACCAGAATCGACGACACAACGACGGCGGTCGCGGGTTTGCGCCCCAAGAGCGTGTTCCAGCTGTTCGGACAGTGGGCGCAGCCGGTATTGCCACAGCGCACAGGCGTTGCCTCCAACGCGGCGATTCCGCAAAACCAGTGCGACCACGGGCTCGCGCCGCCGAATTCAGGGGGTAGCGGTGCACCTACACCGGCCGTTGCAGGTATGCATCTTCTTGCGCGGATTCAAACGGAATATCCTCCTTACTCAGGTGGCAGAACGACCTCTCCCGAAAGGCGTTAAAGGGGTGGTGGCACCATATTTGCGGCTAGCGTGTTCTTTGCCGAAAGCGTTTCTTACAGTTCCAAGGAGCATGATGCAGGCAGTGAAGGTAATCGCTGCGCAATCGATCGGGCGAACGCAAGAAAAGGACAGAGTAAACGGAAAGAGCACAAACTCGCGACTGATTTTATTCATTTGGTCGCCATTTGTACATGCACTATTTTTATACGTCCCAAATTAATCGAAAGAAGAAAAGGGGGAAGGAGGAGGAAACACGTGTCAAGATCACCTCACGTCAACTAAATCCACTCAAAAAATTGATTTTTTTGTTATACAGAGCAACAGAAGTGTCACGCATGGTTGTCGGCTATTTCCGTACTATAAAATGCTTATAGTCTCTCTTTGCTTTCGTCTAAAATTCTCGAATATAGGCTCGTACTCTATGCATGAGCTGATGCACGGGCATGTTCGCCCCTCCTCTTTGGGAATTGATGTGGCATGCTCACCAACTCGTTAATTAATGCAGCACGCCCTGTTTGTCCCACGGTACGTACGACTGCACGGGAGCGGTATTTGGTACGCAACCCCTGTGGCACCTTCATGCTTTTTACCGCAGTCGCTTCACTGTTGTCAGTTCCTACACACCCTTAGGAAAAAACCGCCGAGTTTTTTCGGTGCCGGAAAAAACACTTGGACATGCCTTTCTGCCACTTTCTTCGAGTTATGCTTGACTATATGGCACAACTCTGACATTATTCCTGCGCAGTCGCACTGTCACTGCCACGATTTTCTTTCTTTTGACTTCTTTCAGAAGTTTCTCAGCCACAGGCGTGATGATTGCGGGTGGGAAGCCCGCTGAAAGCAGCCTATTGATTTGATTCTGGGAACTATATCATGCATGGCGTGTGGGCATGACTTGATACGAGCCGATTCCAGTAAAGAGCTTACAGTTACCCTCTTAACTATTTTCGGATGCACACACTCAAAAGGCAAGAGCTCTTGCTGTGCTTTTGGGGCGTATCATGTGGTGCTGAGTAACATTCAACTTAATATCTAAAAACTGTGCACTCAGATTTGGGTGCACGTTAAAGAACCCCAGATGGTCAAAATTTCTGGAGCCCTCCACTACGGCGTCTCTCATAATCAAATAGTGGTGTTGAGACGTTAAACCCCACAAATCAATCAATATCCAAAAACTGCAGTGAGTCTTTGCCGCATTGTCTGAAGCTGGTTAAAATTCTACTCATTTAATTATGGGGTGGGGGGGGGGGGGGTTTAGTTAGTTGTTTGAACAAAACAATTAAAAAGTCGTCTACATACTGGAAGGCCTTGAGAACGCTAGCTCCCGACTCGGAGAGCGGTCCACTGTGGCTAAAAATATATTACGTAGGACCAGGACTACACATGATCCAATACATATGCCCTGCCGTTGAATGTAGAAGTCATCGCTAAAGGAGATAAATGTGGCATGTAAATAAATATCTAGAAGGAACGCAAAACTGTCGACTGTCACTATGGTAGAATTTCGAAAGCTGATCTCGCCATTTTCCTGAATGCACTCCCTCACCGTCAAGAACAAATCATCATGAGCCGCTGAATAAAACAACTCCTCTATATCCACAGAAAAGGCATAGCCTGCATGGGCACCTGCCTTGCATAAACTAACAACATCCCAAGAGTTTTTTTGTGTTTTTTTTGTGACAGAAGGGTCTTCAACATGTAGGGCACTGTAATGTTTTTTGCAGAAATCGGCTGATCAGGGGCTCACCCAACAAGAAGGTATTCTAAAATGATACACGCACTAAAATTCATTTTTTTTTCTTACTAAGTAAGTTTATATCGCATTTTTTTTCCTGTAGACAATTTAGGTTTCGGTTTATGGGTGCCGATTCGGGCTTTGACGTGGCAGTGTAGGGTGGCTTGGTCACGTGATCACACAAGGACGTGACGCACATCGTGTTGATTATCGTCTGCTTTCGCACACACGTGCCACACAAGCACCTGCAAAACAAACGTGCAGCAGCTGCGATGCTTCGCGGGTACGTACGTTGGGCGTCTCTTGAGGTCATTCGCCTCACTACAATAGGTGGGCGCACAGCAAGGGAGTAAAAGGGCGCCCACTTCTGTAGTCACCTGCGAAGGGGGGGTGCAAACACAGCCCCACGCATCAACATAATCGGGAGGGGCGCGCTGAATTAGAGGGGGGCAAAGTCAGCCCCATATATTGACAGAACAGGGAGCAGGAGTGCTGCGATAACCCCCACCCCACCCCTGAATGGGAAACCTGCGCACGCCTAGGCTTACTACAGATTTCGGCGTGATGCCGCTACAACTTTCGTTGCCCTTGCTACAGAGCTACGACTGTACTGGACGGGCTTCGGATGGACTTTGGTCAAAAAAGTGAGCACCTACGTACAGCTTGAAAACGAAATAAAGTATAGTCTCTACGTTTTCCGCGTCCGACCATTCGTGCAGGGTGTCCTAGCATGCAGAAGAAACCCACGAGAGGCTTGTTTTTGCCTCGAAATGTGATGGCACCCCCCCCCCCCCTTTAACCCAAGGCTCCATCCTAACCAAATGTTCTAACTCTGTCTTTTTTAACAGTCACCTATCTAAACCCCTATCAATTAACTCGGACGTCCCATTAGGGCTTGTCCTTGGTCATCTCATTCCTAAGATAGATAGCCACCCGTATTTTATTTTGGTAAATTCGGCTTTTATCCGCAAAGACCGTAAGCAACACTCGGCGCTGATCTAGCAGCAGTGGTTGAAAAGCATTGCGATAACTTGAGATCATTCTGCTAAGACTTCGCATATGGTTCCCAGCTTACGCAACCTCGAGAGATAACGCTGGAATTTTCAAAACCGCATAAAAACCGAAGACGCCCTTCACTGGTTGTCAGATTATTGACGGCCAACTCGCACTGTTCGCTACTATCTGTATTGCTTGTGGTTATGATTTGTGGGGTTTAACGTCCCAAAACCACCATATGATTATGAGAGACGCCGTAGTGGAGGGCTCCGGAAATTTCGACCACCTGGGGTTCTTTAACGTGCGCCCAAATCTCAGCACACGGGCCTACAACATTTCCGCCTCCATCGGAAATGCAGCCGCCGCAGCCGGGAATCGAACCCGCGACCTGCGGGTCAGCAGCCGAGTACCTTAGCCACTAGACCACCGCGGCGGGGCTTGCTTGTGGTTAGAATTTCCGTTTCTCGGGGGGACTTGCCCATTTTGGAAGTTTCGTCTCAAACCACCCGACTGAGGTCGTCGTCGACGTTACGACTACGTAATGACATTAACGACTCACTCTTGCATGTTTAATGTAGCACAGGAATGTCTACTGATTATTTTGTATTACAGACAACTGACGAAAGCGACTCGCAGTTATGCCAGAAAACCACAGGGGACATTTGTGGTTTCTTAACCGTACGGTAATGATTGTCACCTAAATTGACACAAGTTAAAGCGGACGAAAGCTCACTCTTCCCATCCGTGTAGTCCTATCACGAACCTTTCCAAATTACGCCTTCTATTCCCTGCCACTTGATCTGCAACGGAGGGCCACACTCGCTGCCTGGGCTAGAAGTGGTGATGTCTAACATCCCCAGGTATCAAGCACACATAAATACCACGTAAAGAAAGTGAACGAGGCAGCGCTTTTTGCTGTAGCTCAAATGGCAGAGCATCAAGCACCTAATTTGGAGGTTGTGGGCTCGAATCCCACCTACGGAATGGGTTGTTCTATGCCCCCATTGATGGCATGCACTTTAAGGGAGGAGCATTACAGTATACACTTCAGACACCACAAATAAATGCCCACTACGCTTTACTGGCTCTCTTGTCAGCGGGATTCATTATCTGCGTATATTACAGAAAGACGACGCCCTCGAAGACATCCCCGCTTTTGTACTAATGATTGTGTAGTCTGCTGACCAATTACTCATTCTCGTAATCAACGCATCCTTCAGATGCGTACAAAATTGGTGTCATGTTTGGCTGATTTTGCTCAATCCAACTCACTCAATGTAAACGCGTCTTTCTCTCACCTTCCCAGCGGCCTCCCTTTGATCCTTAGCTTACAACAGATGAAGGGCTGGGGTAGTAAAGAGCTCTCCGAATGGAACATCAGAACCGTCCACCGCCATTATCGCCAAAAACGTGCATGGTCGTAAGCCTGAATTCCAATCAGTAACTAATTACGAAAAGGATCTCACTGAGTGAGGCTATGGGACGATCTCTGTGAACATCTTTGACGATTAGGGGGTGGGGGGTAGCGCCCCCCTATGTTTTACCCTCAATCTGGGCTCCTGCTTATTCTAACGGTATATATGTAGTGGAGCAAGTTTGATTCGTGATTCATCATAGGCACTTCATCCTGGCTTCACCGCTTTGAGCTCACGCTGCTTATTTCTCGTACTTAATTTTAGCATCAGCCGTTGGGCTGATGACGGGTACACTAATTTGCTACTTCAAACGGTCCTGCACAGCAGGTATCATTTCTTTCAAAATGACACAGCCATGACTGCAAAGCCACACGCATACATATTGCATACCACCACAGGTCAAGGTAAATCTGGGGCCTCGGGAAGCCGTTTGCCGTTGATGCCAGCCGTACGAGGGCACTCTGCTGCAGCATCGCAGCCAGATGGGCGTGGCCTGATGGACCCACTGAGGGCGCCGCAAAAGGGGCAGCCTTCGAGTGGTGTCGGCGGTGCACGCAAGTGCAGGTCTTGTAAAAGCCGCGAGATGGGCTACAGTTACTTCACGTCGGAGACGCAGTGCAATCGGGAGTCGAAGAAAGCCAGGACCACTTTCAACTGGTCCGGTCTGGAGAGCATGCAGAACTTGGTGAGTGCCCCGCCAGCACTTGATTTCGGCGAATGAGTGACTGAATGAATGAATGAGTGTTTGAATGAATGAATGAATGAATGAATGAATGAATGAATGAATGAATGAATGAATGGTTTGTCTTGATCCTGGGTGCATGTAAAAAAATTACCGCCTTATCCACAAAGGAAATGATGTTAGAGGAGCCTGCTCGGAGATGATCGGGTAACCCGCGAATCCTCCATACACATCTCCTACCATCATATATAAACGTGGCAATATTGTTATATATACATTGCATATACAATATTTATTGATTTACATTTGAATGCACCGTAAATATTTTGACGAAGTATGTACATTTTATAGACTGTGTTCTTTTGCAAAGTACAAAAAGGGCATCGCTCGATGAGCTCAGGGGTGTGTTTCTCTTGAGAGATGATTACTTTATGATGCAAGCAGTATGTACAATATATATATACAAAGGTCATAGCTCATGTGCCATAAAACCCCACTATTCATTATCATTAAGTACAAGAAGGGCATTCCTCCATGAGCTCGGGGACTTGTTTCCCTTTAGAGATATTACTTTATGATCACTAAAGTATGTTCCCAAGAGATTATCGGTTGTGGGACGCAGTGGAAAGTTCGCAAAAGCCACATCGATGCAGGTGCCCCTAAAGGGGGTGGGACGTTTGCAGTTGTACGACACCCATTGGAGAGCGTAACGTGACATCGTGTTGAACTATCCAATTACTTGGCATGATGCCAACGTTCATATCTCCGACGACTACAAAAGGACCGTCTTTGAACTCGGTCCTGTAACGATGCATTGTTTTCTCAATGTACTTGGTGACGTCATCTTCTGGCAAGTTCGGTGCCAAGTACGTGGTCATTATTATTGCTACCCCGGATGAGAGTTTTGCAGCGGCGTGCTCCCCGTTATTCCTGTGGCTGGTTATTGGCAACGCGATATCTTCAATTGCATCAGGTAGCTTCTCGTAGATCCTGACACCACCCGCAGGACGCTCCGCCTCTTTGGTGCCGGCGACTGGAACGAACATGTTAATGTGCATGTTTCCACCGTTCCATGTCATCGTGAAGCAGAGCACGTCAGCTGGTGTTAGGACGGCATCATGTTCGATGTCATGAACGTGTGCGTTGTGGGACCACACGTTCTGAGGAGCAAGTGTGAACTCGATAGAGCGGAAAATTGACGATGGATGGATGGATGGATGGATTGATGCTATGAGCGTCCCCTCTATAACGGGATGGTGACATGTGTGCCACCAGGCTCGCAAGAAAAAAAACGAAATCTTTTTTTGTATGTTGGCCTAATGCTTTATGTATTTCGAATAAATCGATCTTATCAGAAGCCCCGCCGCGGTGGTCTAGTGGCTAAGGTACTCGGCTGCTGACCCGCAGGGCGCGGGTTCGAATCCCGGCTGCGGCGGCTGCATTTCTGATGGAGGCGGAAATGTTGTAGGCCCGTGTGCTCAGATTTGGGTGCACGTTAAAGAACCCCAGGCGGTCTAAATTTCCGGAGCCCTCCACTACAGCGTCTCTCATAATCATATAGTGGTTTTGGGACGTTAAACCCCACATATCAATCAATCAATCTTATCAGAACAAAGAAAAATATAACCTTGGGTGGTGGTGCGCCATTTAGTGAGCATTGTTGAAATCACCGGAGATGATGCCATCAGCGGCGACCGGAGAATGGTACACTGGCAACACTGGTGTACACGGTGGCGGCCACCAGACAAGGCGCAAGCATAAGACGCTTGTCGAGCAATCTCCTAAAGAAAGCATGACAGGGACCCCTGCAGGGTACCTGACACATATTACACCAACATTTGCATGATTTATCGGCAGTTCGTTAGCTTACCACAGCTTGTGCCTCTCTAATATTTTCTTTATCTGTAATGTATGTTGTGGTGAGTCAACTTAAAAGCATTCGTGAGCAACCACAGGCATTGCAGTGAATCGAACAGCTTAAACTGTAGGCCGCTAGGATGCTCCAAGAAACTTCAGTTACTAGATCGCTTCGGTTTGTCGTTCTCTGTGTACATCACTGCCTTTGTTTTTCTAACGCATCCAAAAACACAACATGCTATTTCAACTATCCCCCCCCCCAAAAAAAAAAAACAGTATTTGTCAAGTATATCGCGTCATTCGCATATCTTTGCTTTCAGCAATGCCGCCTTCCAGACTCAACCGCTACATCTCCGAGGTCCAGGGCTGCGTTCTGCGAGACCACATTGATAGCCGCCGGGTTTTGTCTATTTTGGGCTGCGTTCGCCATCATCATGATCCTCATGCGAGAGCGTCGTGGTGCGTCTGACGATAATGGGAACCCTTTGTGCCAGACGTATGACTGCATTCAACATGCCATGCTTCTCGCCAACATCACGTCGGCTTCAACCGTGGACCCCTGCGACGACTTCTCCAAGTATGTCTGCTCCGTCTTGTCTCCTTCTGACAGATTTCAGAAGAGCGGGGGTCACTACGCGTCCTCCTCAGCCATGGACGCCATCATCTACGGCTGGTACGAGGGCCTCGAGGAGACCCTTAACGCCGGGGTTAGCCATGTACCCATCGGTATCAAGGCTCTGGAGATGTACGCTGCCTGCATCGCCGAGCCTTCGAGGTACCGCACGAACCCGGCCGAGTTTCTGCGTTTCTTGAAGCATATTGGACTGAGCTGGCCCGAGCCCCCTCCAGAAGACGTCGATGCCCTCTCTGTGTTCGTGTCACTCACATTCGACTTCGAAGCTCCGGCCTGGTTTTCGGTTGACATCAGTGAGTCCAGAGACCAGAAGCACTGGCGGCTCGTCATCTCCCCGGACGGTTACCTGCCCATACTACTGGTGCAGCAACGGGGCATATTGAAAAGTGGTGGGTTCACGTCCTACTGGAGAAGAATTTGGAACGCGTTGGTGCCGGACGTCGCCCCTCCCGGTGAGTACGAGCTCGAAGCCGACCGCCGCGCGATGGAGGATATCTTGGGCAAACTCCGCGGAGCAGCCTCGAGTCCTCAGAAGGAAACCACACCGTTGAGCCTCGGAGATATAGGCGGGTATACAAACCCCGTGTCGTCCTCTGGATGGCTTGATGCTCTCAACAAAACCTTACCTCTACCCGTAACGACGGCCACGGAGGTGTACATTACCGACGTAGGGTACGTGAGGACGGTCGGCAGCCTCTTCGCCAAGTACAACGACAGGCAGCTCGTCCGGCATCTCTCATGGCTATTCGTGCAGCTGTACGGCCCCGTGGCGGATCCCCACCTTCTCGTCGACCGACACGGTAGCGACGAAGTCGCGAACGCGTCCCGCGCCCTGTTCTGTGGCTCGAACGTCGAGATCTCCTACAAGCTGCTCGTCTCGATGCTGTTCTTCGTCTCGAGCATTTCCGTCCCCGACCGGACTTTGGTCGACGCCTGTTTCGAATCGTTGATCGTAACGGGGGCGGACAAGGTTGCCAACTCCAGCTGGCTGGACGTGGATAGCAAACTTCTCGCTGGAGACAAGATCAAGGCTGTCGAGGCTCGTGTCTGGCCCGATGAGATCCTCGTGAAGACTAACTTTCTGGAACGGATATACGAGGAGTTTCCGGAAGGCCGGACGTCGTTCGCCACTTACTGGGTCGAGTCTCGGCGAAACATCCGCAACCTCAAACGGAGGAAGCTGTACCGGCTATTGTCCACTCAACCTCCTAGTTTCCGAGAACCGTACCTAAGCTACGATGCCACTCTTAATCGTGTACTATTTGCTATGAGCGCCCTGGTAAGACCTCTGCTCTATAGGAACGGCACAAAAGGCATGTTGTACGGAGGCATCGGTTTCCTGATGGCGCTCGAAATCGTCAGGTCATTGGACGTCGCTGGCTTGCGATGGGACCCCAACGGCAACCTCGCCGCCGATTTCATCCTCTCGAAGTCGTCCATGGAGGAGTACGGTGAGCGCGCCACGTGCTACGGCCCCGAAAGGAACGTGAGTGCCTTTCCAGAAGTTCCAGCGTTGGAAGTTGCGTACGCTGCGTTTCAACAGGAGCTGAAAACGGATGGACGCCGGTACAGGATTGGCTACAATTTTACCGAAGAGCAAGTGTTCTTCTTGACCTTCTGCTTGACGATGTGCCTACGACGCTACGCCGTCATGAGCCCCGTCGGCACCGACTGCAACAAGGCGGTGCAGAATTTCCCCCCCTTTGCGAAGACGTTCTCTTGTCCCGAAAGTTCCAACATGAACCCGAACGTCCGGTGCAGGTTTTTTGACTGAACGTACAAAATGCAAACCTGACATGAAGAAAAATGACAAGCTCGATGGTATCTCGGTGCTCTTCTTCAGCAAGTATCAGGTTTGCACTGCGCTCTTTAAAGTGACAACGAGAAAGCGACGAGGCAAATTTCCTGCGTGCACTTTCACACGCACCTTCGTGTCATATAGCTGACTTCCGAATAGAACTGCAAGTAAGGTACGAATGCACGTGTTGTCGACCATCGATTTCATTTGCCGTTCAGTGCCCAAGCAAAGGCTGATCATTTTCACTCGGGCAACTTATTTGTGCAGAATATTTTGGTTTATTTTTCTAAGCTCTTTTTCTGAACGTATATTTCATATTTGATTGCCTTAGTCATTAAAGAACTCTTGAACTTTATAGCTTCTGGAACTCTATAACTCTATAGAAACTCTATAGGAACTTTCGAACTCTGTTATCACCCAAGACACCAAGAACTCGATAGCTCTGTCTACGCTTGGTTGAATTGTATAACTTTATGATGTAATGAAGCTCAATTGAATGCTGCTATCAGGACTAAATTTACAGTAGTCTATTTTTGCTTTCGTTGTTGATGTACGAGAAAAGCTTTCACCGTTTCGGCAATAAAACGTTAAGATTCAAAGCATGCTGAAGTGACCTCACAACAGTCTACAGGTAATGTTCACATCGCTAAAACACTTCTATATAGACCAGCATGGGTTTCAGCAACAAGCGTTAAGTGACGAACACTTGTGTCACTATACTGTCAAAAAAAGTGTAAGTTCTGGCATAAATTTACTGCGTTGGGGCAGGAAATATATGCAAAAGAAAAAAATTGTCTCGACAGCAAAAATACTTGTGTAGCAAAACTAGTTGTTTCTGATTTACTAATTTACTAACGCAACCGGCATTGTAGCCCTGGGCTTTCTCTTTTGTCTGGCTTGGTTAACCTTCCTGACTTTCCTCTCCATCTCTCTCTGTCAGTTATCTGGTGTGCAATGGGCAGTATATCATTCGGTGGCCGAGTCGCATCTATCACAGAATAGAGCTTGGCCGCAGGGATCATAAGCGGGCGCATGGTTCCCCTTCAGGGGGGCGAAGGTTCGTCGAAGCACTTCCCACCCCCTCTCAGGGGGCTGCCACTCCATCGGCCCCCTCGTGCGTATGCTTATGACAGTGATGGCTCCCAAAAAGCAAAAAAAAAATCACTGAAATATATATATATATATATTTAGAAATGTATAAGATCTTATTGATGGACGTTATGGAATACCACTGCTGAAAGTAACATGTCAAACTTTTTTTTTTAGAAATGTACGAGATCTTATTGATAGACGTAATAGAATACGACTGCTGAACGTAACATTCAACTCTTATTTTGACAAGCAATGAAATCAATTTACTGAACTAACAACATTTTTACAAATGTACGAGACGTTATTGATAGACGTTATAGAATACAACTGCTGAAAGTAACATTCCGTTCCTATTTTAGCAAGAAAAGAAATCAGTTTACTACAAAATGCTTTTTCTAAAGCTAAGTTCAAGACGATAGTTATAGCGCGAGAACAAAACGACGACACAGAGACAAGAAGGACCTCACGCTATAACTATCGTCATGCCGTACTAACTAGCCCAAGCTGCCACACTTCTAAGTTCAAGGTTTCAATATGTTACGCAGTTTTTCTGTACGTATGCTTCGTTCCCACGCTTGCGGATTTCACGCCACAAGGGAAGCGTACATTTTATAGTTTTTGTAAAGCAATTGCGAAATTATTTAGCTATTTTTCTTGAAATTACTGGACATTGGGGGTATGTACTATTGGAATACAACCGCAGAACACTGAAACATCAACGCCCCGCCGTGGTGATCTAGTGGCCAAGGTACTCGGCTGCTGACCCGCAAGTCGCGGGATCGAATCTTAGCTGCAGCGGCTGCATCTCTGATGGAGGCGGAAATGTTGTAGGCCCGGGTGCTCAGATTTGGGTGCACGTTAAAGAACCCCATGGTGGTCGAAATTTCCGGAGCCCTCCACTACGGCATCTCTCCTAATCATATGGTGGTTTTGGGACGTTAAACACCAAAAATCCAAAAAATCACTGAAACATCAACAAAGAGATTTGTTTCACACTTTAGTCTACACACGTTTCACCCGTTTAGTCTGTGAACACTGAGCTCCATTAATTGACAAGACCCCGAAAACGTCTTGTACTAAGCGACATATTTAATGACGAAAAAATACTTACGCAATCAACAGAACGAAGGTGCAAGCGCTCAGTTTAATGGCGAGCGCTTTTCGCTTCTGTCATGTAGTGCGAACACGCTATCAGAGTATTTCAACTCTACTAAACATCCTTGTCCAACGAATGCCTTTGGGCCGCATATAAGGTGATAGAGACAGCGATTTATTAAGGGATAGCTACAAGTGTTGTTCTGACTTTTGTCAGTCAAAAAACAAGCACTTGCTGCGTGGGTTCATTTTGGAACCCTGGGTACAAGAAAAGGTTCTCGCGAACTCGGGAAAGTTCTTCAAGGCCTTGTTGCAGTTGTCTCCGACGTGGTGAATGCCAACGTGGCCACGCACACACGTCATGTAGCAGAGAGTGATGAAGAAAACTTGCTCTTCACTGAGGTTCTTGGCAATTCTGTAGCGACGACCGTCTTTTCTGAGAGCCGCTTTCAGAGCGGCGTAGGCGACTTCTACAGCCGGAATTTCCGGAAAAGCAGTCATCTGCCGTCCCCGACCGGGACACAAGTCCAACATGACGAACTCTTCTAGAGACGCCTGCGACAGGAACGAGTCGACGAAGTTGCCGTTGGGGTCCCATCGCAGGCCCTCTCGGTCTATGGACTTGATGATGTGGAGTGCCATGAGAAACCCGATGCCCCCGTACATAGCGCCTTTAGTGGCGTTCTGGTAGTACAATGGAGGGACTAGGGCGCCCAAGGCCACATGTACGCTATTTGCGATGGCGTCGTACATCAGGTATGGTTCTTGCGAATTTATCGGTCCCGTCGAGAGGCGACGGTAAAGCTGGTAGCGACTCTTGGACCGACGGATTGCCCTCCGAGAGTCGACCCAGTAGAGGGAGAATGACGTCTTATTTTCCGGAAACCCCTCGTACATGGACTCAAGGAGCCTAGTCTTCAAGAGCGCTTCGTCAGGCCAGATGCTTGCATTGACAGCCTTCACCTTGGCGTCGGTCAGGTACTTGCCATCGGCGTCTAGCCAACTACAGTTTGATACCTTTTCGACAGCTGTGGCAACCAAGTTGTCGAAAGCGGCGTTTATGGATGCCCTGTCGTAGTCGGAGACTCTAGCGACATAGTACAACGTCGAAAGAAGCAGCTTGTATGGAATTTCGACGTTGAGGCCGCAAAACAAAGGGCGGTAGACCAATGTGATGTTGGCATCCTCCAGTTGATCTGAGAATAGTTGAGGATTCACGACTGGTCCATACACCTGCACGAAAGTCCAGGACAGATGGCGTACCAGCTTTTGGTCATCGTACGCGGCGAACAGGTCACCAATGGTTCTTACGTAGGCTATGTTAGTTAGGAAGACCTCGGTGGCGAGCGTAGGGCGCAGCGGCAGGCACCCCGCCAGCGCCCTGAACCAGCTCGCAGGTGTAATTGAGGTCGTGTAGTTCGCCATGTCTGCGATTGATGATAGCGCCGTCCTTTTCAGCGGCTTCGTGAGCGCTGCGTACAGCTTGGACAGAATGTCGTCATTCATCTTGGCCGTCTCCTCTATCGCTTTTTCGTCGACGGAAGTGCTAGAGTCACTAACGAGCGATCGTTGCATAGCCTTCCAAAACGAGACGTATTCCTCAGAGCGCATCGTGTTCTCATGACGCACCCACAGCGAGGACGTGTAACGGTCGGGAGAGATGACCAGTCGCCATTCCTGAGAAGCCGACGATGACTCGGCGATTGCCACCGAGAACCAAGCCGGCGCTTCGTAGAGAAACGCGAGCGAAACAAAGACGCAGATGGCGTCAACACCTTTCGGAGGGTCCTCGGGCCAGCTGAGCCCGACCTCTTTCAAGAGCCGCAAGAACTCGGTCGGGTCGGTGCCATAGCCACGCGAGCCGTCGACTCCCATGCACGAATCGTACATCTCCAAGGGCTTGCGACCGGTGCGGAGTGTCACGCTGCCATCGCGAAGTGTTTCTCCCAAACCGTCCAACCAGGTGGGAATGGCGGTGTCCATGGCAGAGGGCACCACACTGTTGCCTTTGGGGTGGGCCTCGCCTATATATGACGACACGGCTGAGCATACGTACGCACCGAAGTCCTCACAGGGGTCCACGCCCGTGGCGCTGGTGATGTTGGCGATTAGCTCGGCGAGTCTGACACAGTCGTCCGTCGTGCACATTGGATCTTCCCGGTCTTCCCGCGTCTGCTGCCCCCACATGAGCAGTAGAATGCCCAGCGTCGTTAACCAGAACGTGCAGCAGAGAGAGCCGGCAACCATTATCTGTCCACTATCCACTCGGCCGACTCGTGTACCCCTGACGGTGGCATGTGGAGCTTGAGCCTGAAAAGATAGCCAAATGACAGGTAGAGCATTGTGGCCGATCATCGCAAAAAAGAGGGGGTAAAAGACTGACTCCGTGTGAATGTGGTTTGCGAGCATTATACTGGCGGGTGTCAAGAGGTGCAATTACGATAGTGATCCAGCTCGATCAAGATCAGATCTTTCGTTCACGATTTGTTAATCTGCGCAAGCAACGAAACAAGAAAGTCAATTATTGTTGCCGGAAAATTTGACCTGGATCAAGCTCGATGCTCGATCAAGATTAAATCTCTCGTTCACGATTTGTTAATCTCAGCAAGCAACGACAGAAGAGGGTCAATTGTTGCAGAAAAATTTGACCTGGATCGAGCTCAATCAAGATCAAAAGTGGCCGTGTCGCATTGCTGCAGGGTTGTCAGCAAACTTATTGCAGCTGGAGATGTACGGCAGTCACAAGGCTAGAGAGTTTCATGATGAGCGGTGTTATAGCTGAGCCTGTTTACCTTGCGGTGAGCACGCAAGTACCACACTGTCGCGGTCGGCACGTAGCTTTTTCGATGGCCAAGACGGGGCCATGCTATTTCAGACCTGCATCAGCCACTTTGACACGTTTTACCGTATGCCGTGAGCAACTCGCGTGGCTATAAAACTTTAACGAAATCTATTTCCTTACTATATGGTAAGCCAGCACGGAAAAATACTTGAGTATACCACGTAGCAAGCCTCCACTATTTTTCAAACTTTGTGTGAGAGTCATGAACGCTGGCGAAAGCTCTTCAACGTGAAAACATGGTGCGCGTGCGTCTCTGTGGGCACGTGTGCGTGCGTGGGAGAGAGTTAGAGACAGTGAGAAACGGGTGCTGCATGAGCTATGAGCCACTCCCACTGGTTACGAGATGGCTGAGGACAGACTAAGCGATTTCTTGCAGGGCGTTCTTCGTAAATTATAATGCACAAAGGAACACGGGACAGAAAGAAATCAGAAGTGTCCCTTGTTTCTTTGTTAGCTCTGTTTTATGAAGAACAATGAATAACCAACACGCCTAACCTTCTTTCTTTTGTTGACAGCGTCCTGGTTGAGAAATTAGTTATGTTTCCAGGCTACGTTATAAATCTCGGTATCGCCACTAGGTCGAAGCACTGAATGTTGTTGCAATTTGAATGTAACACGAAGCAAGGCTAGCAGCTCACTTCATCAGCAAACGCGGCCGCTTCATCGGGCGAAGCCACCTTCTTGCTGTCTATGTCTTCAACGCAGACTTTGCGATGAAAGCACAACACCTACAAAGCTATGATCCATCTACTGATCATCTCTAAAACTACCGGACACGGCGTGCTCGACCACGCGTGACCACGCCGCACAGCCGTCCCTCTTTCGGCCGCAATCTTCGCGCACCTTTCGCGCGACGGAGACAGCCGGCTCGTTTCATCTCTGCTGAAGCCAACGTTCGTTCTAATAAAAGCGTTGGCTTGAGCTTCGTTCGTTCGCAGCGTTACCGCACTAACAGTCACACGCTTAGCATGCGATGCGCGGAGTGATGTTATCGATTTATAAGTAATACAGAACATGACGGCGCCAGCGATGACGACGCCAAAACTGCGCCTGTAGTGCCCATGGCAATAAATGTGTATCGAGCACGCGTATAGAATCACTTTTAAGAGAAATGAGATCATTCATACGATACGCTAGATGCCATACCTCAGACTCACTCCGAGAGATTTTCGCCGACTGTCCTGATACTGCCGTTCCCGAAGTGCCAACCATGGAGAGCCTATCCGGCGTTCGCACGTAACCGGACGACCAGTGCACAACGGAAGGTCGTCTTTGTCCTTCGAAAGGTCGTAACTGCGCATCCTTAGATGTAGCGGCATGTTGGAGCGACCTTTCTGTCATGCTTCCCGGCGGTAGACTTGACCCATCAAGTCCCACGGCAACTTGACATTCCGGCGACGTCTTGTCCGGGCACCAGCGCCCAAAGACCTCGGGCATGCTGGCGCGTGATCCGAGAACCAGCGTCGTTTCGTCGAACTTGGTGCTGGGCGACATGTCGAACAGGCTGCCGCCCCAGTGACGAGACGATGCCCGCCTGCTTGGAACAAGCGTGCCCGGAGACGCAGCGACGAGCGAGGCTTCTGACAACTGCCGCTGCCGGCCAGCTAGTGTGCTTGGTTCTGGTACTTCCTCGGCGGGGCTTTGTGTCGACTGCTGCGGTAACCTAGCAGACGATTCTCGTTCGATTACGGACGTCTGCGGCGGTTGGTGAGGAACAGGCGCCTTTCCCTCGGAGATGGTCTGCTGCGGCCCGCTGTCGCCTTTAGGTCGTAGCCATCCTATCTCAGGGGCCGCTGCACTTCCAGCCGATTGGTCTTCCGGTTCCGGGACTAACTTTGGAGCTTCGCTACTACTCCGGAAGGGCAAGGCGTCGCTGGACTCCGGCTCATCCACGGTCGCAAGAGTAGTGCTGCTCCAGGCCGCCGACGCTTGCGAAAGGTTCGCCGACGCCAGCAAAGTAGAGCCTTCGTTCGACTTCCTAGAGCTTTTCTGGTGACGTTTCTTCCTTTTCTTCCGCTTCTTCCTGCCGCCATCTTGTTGCTTTCGCGGCTCTGGTATTGCCTCGGGGTTTCTGCGCATGGAATGTCAGCTTAGGTTTAGCTTAAACGGACTTTAACATTGGTAAACTGCTCACTCTAAAAAAAGAGCGAGTAAAAAGGGTGTCTTTTTGTCCCACAACAATAATCGTCATCTATATTGCGTTCCATCCTTGCGCTATCGCCCCGCGCCCGGTACATTCCAGTCACGATCGACATGCCCATTATCCGGGTTACATTGCATTCTCGGTAGGAAAGTGGCCAGCGCCGACTTTTCAAGAAAGGAAGCGCACGCAAGCCTGACGACGATTATTGTTGGGGGACAAAAAGACACCCTTTTTACTCGATATTTTTTTAGAGTGCTCTTTCACAAGTCCGAATTCTCCCCCTTTCCGCGATAAAATTTTTTGTAAGCCAGCAAACGCGTAAAAAGAAAATGTGAGGGGCGATGCCGCTTTGAAATTTCCGCGCCATGACGTCATGACGTCATAAATTTTGACGGCATCTATGGGATCCTACGTGGTTCCTATTCGCTAAAGAAGTAAGTTGTCTTATGAGGAAACTGTAGACCTAAGATACCATGTTGCAGAAAGTTTCGTTGAAACAACCTCGCCGAAATTAAAATATCACGCTATGATCCCCATGACGTCACTTGCGGCAATTTCGGTGCGATACTTCATTATTAAACCTCAATTTTCTCATCTATTAGTACATCCATTGTACAAAGATTAATGACTTTCGCATTTTCTTGGTGCAGTAATCAATCTAAACCAATTCGTTGTTTTGTTTTATTCTCCACTTAACATTAATCAAGCTTACTTTTCTTATTGGAATTAAAAACCAAATTCTCAAACATCGCGAATTCGCTTTGCCAGGGGTCAGCTGACTTCTCTAATGAGTATGTCCCGCATTGTTCTTGGCTGAAATATTCTCATACAGAAATTGCAAGTGGAATACGCTTATGTTAACACGAGTGCTGAAGCATGCTCTGCGGTCCCACTTCTGGCCAATTCTAGTTGTCGAATCCACGCCCTGCTCCAAATATTCGTCAAGTCGACTTTAAAAGCTACACAACTCAACTGGCAACAGTAACCAATTTGTATAAATCAAGTAGTCTTACTCTAAATCGGGCAGCCCGGTGTTCCGCGTGGCCATGACGAGATTTCTTCTTCTTCTTCTTCTGGCCTCTCGGTGTCAAACCGGCTCGTGGCGCACGCAGCACTGCACTTTTTCGTTCTCAATTCAATTTATTTAATAATAATTGTCATAAAAGTTATTATTATTATTATTATTATTATTATTATTATTATTATTATTATTATTATTATTATTATTAATATTATTATTATTATTATTATTATTATTATTATTATTATTATTATTATTATTATTATTATTATTATTATTATTATTATTATTATTATTATTATTATTATTATTATTATTATTATTATTATTATTATTATTATTATATCTGAAGTTTTACGTTTCCACGCATCAGTATTACGAGTGACACTGTAGTGGAGGGCTCCGGAAAATTTGACCATTTGGTGTTATTATTTAACGATACCAGGCGGGTGCTCCAGAAAACAAGACACAGCCAAACTCCAATATTGGGTGAATATACATAAAATATATCATGACCAGCACATCACAACGCAAACCAGAACGTTTATTGCTGAGCCTACGAAGCATCCTAAGTGCCCGTGCTGTTTTAGCTGCCATCTTTTCTGTATGTGTACTCCAATTTAAGTTTTCAGTATAATTCAGTCCTAAGTGTTTAATTGATTTCACCTGCGGGATAAAGTCCTATCTGTAAAGTACGGAAGTCTGCACTGGAACGCTTATTGGAAAAACTACGATTGCACATTTCATGATGTTTAATGATAGATTAATGTCGTCTAACCGTGTGTCCAGAGCGTTCATAAGAAACTGTAACATCTGATATAGTGTACGTATATCTGCAGCTGTATTAAATATTCGATTTCGTCAGCGTATACATACACCTGTGCATCATGTTGTCCTGAAATTGCGCGCAATAAAACATTAAATAATAATGGTGACCATACCAAACCTTGGGGGAGATCTCTAGTTTATTTTTACTTTGAAGACGACACACCAGCTTGAGAACAACAGAATTTTCCATCTTTTAGAAAGGAGTAAACCCATGCCACGAAGTAATTTGGTAAACCGACGTGCATTAGTGAATTTATTAGTTTAATGTGTTCCACACTGTCATAAGCTTTTGCAATAGTAAAGTTACTAAAGCACTAACCTGTTTCTTAGAACGAGCTAGTTCTATCCTGCTTTTCAAATCGACACGGGCACACCAAATGGAGCAGCCACGCCTTAATCCGATTTGGCATGGGCGTAAAATTGTGTTTTCATCCAACCAGTTGTCTATCCTGTTGTGTAGAATTCTTTCGGTTAGCTTTACCAGATTAGATGTGAGTGAACTAGACCTAATGTTATCCAAAGTGAACCCAGCTTCATGTTTCTTTGATAAAGAAATTATTTTCGCGATTCTCCACTCAGGCGGAATCCACGAATGTCTAATGGAGTGGTTAACTATTGCAAGTAAATCTTGAGGTGATACTTTATGGATTATTTTTATTACCAATGCAGTTATTTCATCAGGACCTAGAGCAGAATTGGGCAACATTTTCACTACTTGTGCTATTTCCGATGCTGTAACCCTTTCGAAGTCATCGCTGTTAACAGGGCACGGAGAGTGGTAAAAGCAAGCAGCCGTGAAGCGGCTTTCAAGCCCTTGAGCAATATTTTCTAGAAAAGTAGGCAACTCACTTGGTGTTCAGCCTATCGATTCGAGGTTTGTTGGTGGTGGGATTACTTTTTTTGCTTCATAGATTGATTGATTGATTGATTGACTGACTGACTGACTGATTAATTGATTGATTGATTGATTGATTGATTGATTGATTGATTGATTGATTGATTGATTGATTGATTGATTGATTGATTGATTGAAACATTATTTTGGTCCTGAGAAGACGCAGGGGAGACCCCGCGCCACCCAGCTAATCCCACGTAGGGACCGTCAAGCCGAGCTCGGCGGCCCGTTCACGGGCACTGTGGGCGGCCAGGGTTTGATCCTCAAGTTCGGGGCTGCGTAAGAGCGCAGCCCACCTGTCCTCGCTTAGGGTGGGGCCGATGGCTTCACATTCCCGGAACACATGGTAGGGAAGTTGCAAAATAATTTCCTGGGGCCTTGCGTTTAAACGAACTCAGAACGTTGGCTATCATAGTTATCCTTCGCAGCGGCAACTGTTGGCAACTGTTCATTTAAAAACTGCAGCTGCGTATTTATAATCACTCCACTTTCTACTGCATTGATTATTGAGCATGAAGTTTTCGCCACACCGCTTTTCTTAGCCTGTAATGACGTGAACAATCAGAGTTCCACCAATGATTCAAACGACGTTGTTTAGAGACCTGAACTGTGAATTTAGCTTTATTTAAAGATTGTTTTAGAACATCATTGAAGTTGATAACATTCCGCTCTTCATTTTCCTCGGTTAGTTTTGACAAAGCCACATGTAGTGTCTGTTCAAATGTATTGAATTTGATGTGAGAAGTGGGCTGCCTGATTACTGAAGTCACGGGGCATACATGCTCAAATAATATGGGAAAATGGTCGCTATTTGTACTCGAGTTCAAAGTAGACCATGTAGAAATACAGAGGCTAGGACTACAGAAAGTGAGATCAATCGCAGCATGAAACTTATTGCACACAAACGTGGGGGTTTGCTGGTTAATGCATGTTAAATTATTTTTAGCAACAAACTCGCACACACGCTTGTATACTCATATCTGTTCTGAATCCCCACGAAGTGTTAAGAATTGAAGTCTCCTACCACTAATATGTCTTTTCTGCAAGACGAAATTGCGGTATCTAAAACACTAGAATTTTGAACACCTGGCAGAAAACGAGCGTTTACTAACGAAAAGGGAAGGTGTCCCTGAAGAGAGATACCTAATGTTAAAATTTAACTTTCTAAATCATTACTTGACCTGTAACTTTTACCCGCTGCACAATTTTCTAAAAGATTAACACTGCTAAACCACCACCTTGAGAGCGGCGGTTTAAGCGAAATGTTCGGTGGTTTTTAAGATGAAAGATTTTATCTTTAGAGAGCCAAGTTTCTTGCAACACTATAACATCTGGGGAATGCTGATTAAGCAGGTAAAACAAATCAGTAGTTGCGGAAAAAAATTGACCGACAATTTTACTGCATAATTGTTAATCTACCTATTTTGAGGATATAAAAAATCTTCTTTTGATGCTATTTCTTTCTGATATTTTTTTTTTACTTTTTCCTTTAGGACTCACTCGAGATCCATGTTCTCGTGGCGACGCCCGCCGTTTAAGTTTTTTTTTTTTCAAATTCAATTTGTGAGTCCTGCGAACCTGAATCAGAGTTCCAATCTAAATGTTCAACGGGAATTATTTTATGGCCACAGTCCGACGGACCAGCTCTCGATGAATATAACTCTTCAACAGGTGTTGCTATTCTGTGGCTGGATTTAGAAGGCCCTGTTTATAGAGATCATGTATTCACCTCTTTAGCTGAAGAAAGCATAGAAGCTGCATCTGGATGATTAACATTCTTGAGGTCTTGAGCGATTTGTGCATTATTTGAGCAAATGACAACGTCAGCGTCACGAAAAGGTTCTCCAATAGCTTTGTCATTGTTTTCCCAACGGTCGAGGCTATCACTTCTGAGAGTGACGAGTCCGTGACATGGTTATTACGGATCGCAGCAACAACGTACCGAGAGCGCTCTGCGATGGCGATTCGAGTTTCGCGTCTCGAACAGCGTTTTTGCTCAAATATTTCCATAAACTGAATCTACTGAGCTCTCGCAGGGCATGTGCCATCATTAAATGGATGAAGGCCACCGCAGAGACAGCAATACATTTCCTGAGCTGTGCATTCTTTAGAGTTGTGTCGTCCTGCACACATTTGACACTGCTCTAGTGATCGACAAGCCTTTATTCTATGCCCAAAACGTCAGCATTTATAGCCCTGCCGTGGACGAGGAGATAGCGTTTCGACCCGATATATCAGTGGCCACGCCTTGATCTCTGTTGGACTAGTAGTTCCAGCAAAGGTAACTATCACCGACTCTGCTGGGGTCTTATTTCTGTCAGCGCTACGTGAAAAGCGAAAGACTGCCACCAAGCCTGCTGCAGAAAACATCTCTAGAATTTCAAGCGGAGACAGGCTCAAGTTCACTCTACGAAGCCTTTCACACGGGCCAAGTGAGAAGGAACAAAAAAGTTCACTGGGCGAAAGGCAAACGATGTGCATTTTAGCAGATCTGATACGCAGGCCTGATCTGGAGAACATCCCAGAATACCTCCACAACCAAACTGTCGCACCTCGGTGATGAGTTAGAAGTGTTCGGTCACCTTCCATAGCTCCTCCTGGATGCTTTTTGGGTTTTTCGTGTGAATAGAAGCCCCATTTGTTGGGACCAGACCCACCGGAACGCTGCTGAGACCACTGCACAAGAAAAGATCAATGGGTAAATTATGATTAGCGAGGGATGCCGACCAGGCGGAGCTTTACCTGGCCGGGAGACGCGACAGACATCAGTCAGCTGAGCTCAAGTCAGCTGAGCTCAAGTCAGCATCTCCCGCAATGGCCGCACACCCCAGGAGGATGCCCCCAGATGCCGAAGACAGCCACACAGGAACTCGAAGAGGCACCCAGGCCAGGCAAGCAAGGTCCGTCAGACAAGAAAACGTGAAGAGCAGCTGCCTCCGTTGTTGTTGTTCGCCTGTAGTCAGCTTGAAAAAAAAATTTTACTGAGCCCAAGTATGAGCAAGCCCTCAGGCCAAATATATTTTATGTGCTAGAATGAATGAGCTCCACATTTTTTTGCAGACCATATTACAGATTTATTTTTCTGCGTCAGTGAGTACCACAGGGATATTTCATCATTTCTGGGTACGCGATTCAAATCATTTCATTTATTTCTTCGTTCAAGAATTATCTTTCTTAACTACAATCTCGAGTCGTGGGGTTGAAACATTTTGAGAAGCCAGCAACAACGACAACATAAAAAAAAATTGGCAGATCCCACGTACAGTGGGAGTCAATTATATGCGAGGCCTGAATGAGGAAGGTTGATTTGTCACTTAATAATCAGCGCAATGTTACGAGGTGGAGGCAAATGATGCCATACATGACTTACGTGTTATTATTATCATGTTTGGATGTGTCGTTTACCTTCGTCATCTATTTACATCACGTGATACCAAATTTAGTATATGTAGAGCTAGCGAAGAGGCCGCGAGCACGCTATGAACGTGGTATGTTGTCACTTTCTTAAAGGCACGCTTGTCAGCATTATCATGTTTGCACCAGCCATACTTCTGTCGTCCATTGACGTCACGTAACGCCAAATTTGCTATATGTGGAGTTAGCAAAACAGCTGCGAGCGTATGACGAGGGGCCCAATATATTCCGATTTAGCTTTGACGCGCGTACACTGGGCACAGCGACACCACGTTA
Source organism: Rhipicephalus microplus (assembly GCF_043290135.1). Lineage (NCBI taxonomy): Eukaryota > Metazoa > Arthropoda > Arachnida > Ixodida > Ixodidae > Rhipicephalus > Rhipicephalus microplus. Next base: position 45,362,806 of record NC_134702.1, on the reverse strand, counting down.
GCAAAACGTGAGCACTCTATAGTCTGGAGCGCTCGATGGTGACGGACGCACTCCACATCGCCTCCGTAGATTTTCTGCTATTTCTGCGGACATCCACCTTGGTACCCCTGAAACTTGGATTTATCGTCACCGCCAAGTTCTCCGCTTCGCCTAGACAACACCTTCGTCCAGGTGGGTCCAGTTTTGACAACTTGAGGGACGTCCTTCACTCCCGGCTACAACGCCGCCTCGCTAAGGGCTCTCAGCCCGGCGATGGCGGCCGCTAACGTGGTTACGGGCTATGATCCTACCTCAAGCCAAATGCTGTCCATGGAGATTTCATCCTCCGAAAACACTATGCCATCAGAAGATGAATACCTCGACGACATGGTGAAACTGTGGCAACGCAAGCAAGCGAAATCGAAGTCTGCGTCTCAACAACAACGAGACGCCACGGCGGGCCACCATTCCCCAGCCTTGCAAGGAACGCCGGCGCGCCATCCCTCCGGCGGTGTGCCTACCTCTGCTCCGTCCTCGCAGCCAGCGAAGCAACGCAAGTGGCGTCCGCGTCAAACTCCTCGCCTCTCTCGCGACGACTACATCGTAGTGCTGAAACCTCGCGTTCCCTGCGAGCTACGCACATTTGTCCCGGCCGATCGCGCGGGCGACGCCATCCGCAGCTACCTCGGCGACCGGACTACCACGCAAATTCAAGTGTGGCCAATCTGGGAACAGAACATCTTGGTCTGTAGCACCACCATTTTGCCTATGGCACAGCGACTCCTCGGGGACTTCCAGCTGCAAGTGGGGGATCAGCAGCTGCCCGTTCGAGGCCACGCCAAGGCACCAGGGGATACATGCAAGGGCGTCATCAATGTAAACCCTGCTGAAAGCCCGGAAAAGATAAAGTCTGAACTGTATTGGCCTCAAGGTACTATCCTTGCGGTCCGCAAACTCGGAGATTCCGCGGCGGCGGTGGTGACTTTCGAGGGCACGAAGTTACCCCGCTTCCTCTTCTACCACTGCGTGGCGACGTATATCCGCGCCTATAAGAAAACGGTCCCTGTATGCACCAAGTGCGGTACCATCGGTCATCGACCACCTCAGTGCCCTCACGCCGCTCCAACCCAGTGTGCCAAATGTGGAACCCCCGCACCTGCAGGTCTCAATGCCCACGACTGCCACCCCAAGTGCCTCCTCTGCCACGGCGCCCATGAGACTGGGACCAGTGGCTGCACGGCAAAATACCGAAAATATCGGAAACGCAAGCAGCCCTCAACATCTCCTCGAGGGACCACCTCATGTTCGTCACAGCCAGACAGCAGCACAAACCTGCATCATTCGGCTCCACCACTCCACGCCGACTCTCAAGCATTCCCACCGCTCGAAGCACCAGCGGCGGTACCTCAGGTGAGCAGTTGGGCAGGGAAAGCTGCTTCTAAGCCTCTCTCACCCCCTTCTGTCGATCCTCCTTCTCCCGAACTTGCGGCCCTTCGCCAGCAAGTTGCGGCACTTCAAAAGCAAAATTCTCTTTTAACTAAACAACTCGAACTCTTAAATAAGCGACTTCAACCCCAACAACAGTGTACTGCAAGGCCATCCGGTATTGCCTCCTCTGTCCAGGCGGCTACGCCAGCTATGTCCAAGCTTAGTCCTCGCGCTAAGTCCACTCCCATTAAACCGCCGGTTCAAGCAGCCATGTGTACTCCAGCACTCGGAACCGGTGCTACATCTACTCCAGAAGCTCTTGAGGCTCCTGGGGCACCTCAGGTTCTCTTGCCCGCTAACGAAACTCTCCCTAGCGAAGAGTACACCCCGCGCGTAGAGGAACGCCTCACGCGCGTCGAAGCTTCGATTAATCACCTCCTCACCAGCTTCTCGGTCCAACGCATAGTAGTAGAGGTTACCCAGGCTATTCAAGCTTGGGCAATCACCCAGTTTCAACCCAAGGCATCGCGTTCCCGCTCCTGCTCGGTGAGCAGTGAGGGTACAGCTCCACGGCGTCGTCGTAAGGTGGCTACCACCACCCCGCCGTCGGACAATCCGGCCTCCGTGCCCCTCCCTGCCTCTGAGGATTCCGAGCGGGACATGGAGGACCAAATATAAAACCTAGGACAGTCACGATGGCTACCAATCGTACGTCCCGTTCAAACATTGCGTCTAAATTCGAGATCATACAGTGGAATCCTGGAGGCTTCGGGAACAGGCGAAAGCGTTCACATCTTTCCCTTTTCCTCAGCTCACTTGGCTCTCAGCCGGCCGTCTTGGCGCTCCAAGAATCTGGCCCTGCTCCATCCCTTTCTGGATACTGCTCCTATGTAGGCGGCACCACCACATGCCTCCTCGTGCATAAAGCTTACACGGCGATACAGATCGACCTCGATCTGGATCTTCCTTACGACTACTGCATGATATCAGTGCTGTCTCAGCGGAGGGGCCAACCATCAATACATATCTTAAACGTGTACTGTCCCCCTCGCCTTGCGAGGGCTTCGTTTGCGCATCTCTTCCATCGGGCACTGCGTATAGCGGCCCGACAACCACTGGTGATTGTCGGGGACTTTAATGCCCCCAGCCCTCACTGGGGTTACCACTACGAGAAGGCCCGGGGCAGAGAGCTCAAGGAGCTCATTTCCTCGCTGAGCCTGACGCTTCTTACCGATCCGGCACAACCCACACGTTCCGGCAACTCGGTCACGCGAGACACATGCCCCGACCTCTCCCTCACCCGTCACATCCGCGATGCTACATGGGAAAATTTAGGCGAAAACCTAGGCAGCGATCACTTTTTACTCCGCATTTCGTTCACACCGCGGCATAAAATGCGCCAACACTGGGGCCAAGCCCGTCTCACCGATTGGACTCAGTTCAGAATGCAACCATTCCCCGCCGGCCTCTCCTCGACCGAATATGCAGCGTGGGCATCATACGCTCTTCATATGAAACAAGCGAACACTCGCACCCTTGCAACCTCTAATTTGACTCCTGCAATCGATCCACACCTCCTACATCTTGGCACGCTCGCCGCGGGCTCATAAGGCGCTGGAAACGCAACAAACTTAATCGGAAACTTCGCGCTCGCATTGAGGCGCTCACTGCAGAGGCGGCCGCATACTCCGCACAACTTTCCGATGCTAACTGGGCAGACACCTGTTCGAAGGCTGCAAAACAGATGAGCTCTAAGAGTGCGTGGCGACTCTTTAGAAGCCTTCTCGATCCCTCCACCACCAGGGGAGAAACGCAACGCCAGCTCCACCGTGTTCTGCATGCATTTCAGGGCACTACGGATGAACTCGCGCGAGAACTTTGTGACCGCTACATCTGCCGCACAATTGATCCCGCAGGCCCAGCATATACGTATTCCGGCGCCCCTAACACCGACCTTGACGCCCCATACACGCTTTCTGATTTACGATTTGCACTCACGAAAATGCGACGGGGCACGGCCCCTGGACGCGACGGAATCACAGTATCGCTCCTGGCAAATCTTCCCGACCAAGCACACCTCTCGCTACTCCAGCTTATAAATTCGATATGGGACGGTTCTCCGCTTCCAACGGAATGGACCACATCGGTCGTGACATTCATTCCCAAATCGGCAAAGTCCGTTAGTATTGAGGCACTGAGACCCATCTCACTTACGTCTTGCGCAGGCAAACTCATGGAAACCATGGTTCGCGAACGCCTTTCAGCCTACTTGGAGGCCAGGAGCACCTTTGCCGACACGATGTTTGGCTTTCGCCCGCATCTGTCGGCGCAGGACGTCCTGCTCCAGCTTCAACACGATATCATAGAGCCGACTACTATGCGCCATAACGATAAAGCCGTGCTCGCTCTCGATCTCCGCGGGGCGTTCGACAACTTCAAACACAGCACTATACTCACTAACCTGTCTACCACAAACTGCGGGCAGAAGACTTTCAACTACATTCGCGCCTTTCTATCACATCGCACCGCCTTCATTCGCCTTAATTCTACCGAACACGGCCCGTACTTATTAGGCACGCGGGGTACACCTCAAGGGGCAGTTCTGTCTCCTCTGCTTTTTAACCTGGCGATGATGAACATCCCCTCTCTTCTAAGCGAGGTCGAGGGAATACAACACGCATTATATGCGGACGATATCACAATCTGGACCAACACCGGCTCCTTAGCGCAAATCGAAGAACGCCTGCAAAAGGCTGCCCTTCTGGTGGACACCTACGCAGGTTCATGCGGCCTGGAGTGCTCTCCAGCTAAATCGGCTCTTCTTTCAGTCTCTCCGCTACCGCCGCCTCAAATTTTTCTTCCGTCCGGGCCCGTCCCGTCAGTGCAAAATATTCGGGTTCTTGGCCTTCACCTCACATCGTCCTTGGATCCAAAGGGCACAATAGCAGGCCTCAGACGCACTAGCGAACAGGTGAGCCGCATGATACGGCGAGTTTCTACCAAGCGCGGCGGCCTCCGCGGGTCTCAGTCCCTCCGATTGGCCCACGCGTTTGTCACCAGTCGCGTCCTCTACGCCTTGCCTTACCTTCGCCTGCGTCGTCGACACGAGCACCAGCTGGACGTCCTTCTTCGTTCAGTATACAAACGCGCTCTGGACCTACCTATTGCAACTTCCAACAGCCGATTCACGGCTCTGGGGGTACACAACACCTTTGCAGAGATGCGCGAAGCTCATCGCGTTAACCAAATCAATCGACTGTCGCAGACGCCTTCAGGGCGCCGTCTTCTACACAGACTTGGCCTTAACCCGATATCTGACCAAGACCCTCTGCAGCCGGTACCAGAGCTCTGGCGTCAAAAGCTATGGGTGGAACCTCTACCCCGTAATATGAACCCTGACCTCCATCCTGGCCGTAGACTAGCACGCGCCGCGGCCCTTCATACGCGACACTCCGATCGTCCTGGTGTTTTCTACGTGGACGTCTCGGGTCCCTCCCCCTCGGGTCACTTCACGGCTGCCGTGATTACAGAGGGCAAACACGTAGATGGCCTCTCCTTTCGAGCAGACACAGTAACGCACGCTGAAGAGGTTGCCATAGCTTTGGCCGCCTCTCACCCTGCCTCACGCACCATCCTGACGGACTCGCGCTCGGCCTGTTCTCAGTACCTTCAGGGTTCCATTGCTCCGCTGGCGGCTAGCCTACTACAGGCAGCCTCTTGGCGCTTTAACCCTCATCCCATTCGTATAGTGTGGACCCCAACAACGAGGCGGCAAATGCCGCTGCCCGCGCTTCTCCTATCCGGGCCGTTGCCCCTCCATGTCCCGAGACGGAATCTGGCAATACCAACCTGACGCGCTTTCGCGAAATTTTGGCTTATTACCGGGCTTCGCGCCGCCTCTACCCGGACCCCGCACGCGGTTTGGAGAAAGCGGACGAACGACTGCTACGCCGCCTGCAGACGAACACCTTTATAAGTCCGGCGGTCGCCAGGCACTTTTTGCCGGAAATCAATGGCACCTGCTCGACCTGTCATGTGCTCGCCGACACATATCACGTCGTAGCATCGTGCCCAGTTAATCCCGTCCCTTTCTCATCCCCTTTTCCTATCCCAACTAGAGAGGCTTGGGAGGAGCACCTGCTCGGCTGCTCTACCTTGGCTGCACAACGCTCCTTGGTGGAGCGCGCACGGGCAGCTTCCAGCTCCACTGGCGTCCCGGAATAGGGTCTTGCCACTCTAGCACGCCGATGGGCCACGTCGGCACTCTCTAGTAAACTTTTTCTGAAATAAATGTTTTTACCACCACCACCACCATCTATAGTCTGACGCTAGGTGCAACCGGCACGACCAGCGTCCGTCGGCGCGGCCCGACGGCAACCAGCGCGAAATGCGACATGCTGCGTTTAGCGCCAATGCCTTAACCAGAACACACTGCGTCTCCCTCTTTTCGTGACGGAGGGACGCCGGACGCGCTGAAACGCGCATGCGTCACAGCAACGCAGCGTGAACCGGTGCCTAGCATGGCAACGCCGGCATGACGCGACTGAATGAACGCCAGCGAGCACGCGCACCGCGTCACGTCGAAGTTTATTGGAGCCTTGACTGTGGTATGTAGTCATGTTCTGACATCACACGCATCTGATAACTATCATGTTTGCACCAGTCAGATACCTTCGTCATCTATTGACGCCACGTAGAACAAAGCTTGGCATATGTGAAGCTCGCGAAATGGCCGCGAGCGCATCATGAGTGTGGCATGTAGTCATGTTGCTACATGACACGTAGATAGATAGATAGATAGATAGATAGATAGATAGATAGATAGATAGATAGATAGATAGATAGATAGATAGATAGATAGATAGATAGATAGATAGATAGATAGATAGATAGATAGATAGATAGATAGATAGATAGATAGATAGATAGATAGATAGATAGATAGATAGATAGATAGATAGATAGATAGATAGATAGATAGATAGATAGATAGATAGATAGATAGATAGATAGATAGATAGATGAAATACCAGAAAACTCGGTTACTTATATTTAAAAGCACTTAAACAACCTTAGGGTGCAAAAAAATTAATCCAAAGTCCCCTATTGAGTTGAGAGATGTGTTTTAATATCATTATGATTTTGGCACATGGAGCCACTCAACTTATAATATTAGACATTTTCTTCCTTGTTCCTTTGAGCCCCACCTTCTGCCTACATCCCCCCCTACCTATTCCGCCCTTGTCCTTGTTAATACAATAATAAACTGTGAACGTCTCGCCCGAATTGCTACTCAGAGTTCTGATGTTAACTAATACAAAGCCTGAGCGAGACAAAGTTTTACAGCTGTTTTGCGAATAACCGCTCTTCAAACATTCTGTTTACCATTTAACGCTACCCGTCTCTTTCTTGGCCTACGTTAGTACCTTTCCTAAACAAATTCAATTTTTCTTCCTTGCTTAGTACGCTCCGAACTGCAAGCTAGTAACGAGAAGAATGTGGCGTCCTCCTTGAGTATACGGGACAGACCGGCAGCGTGCGTTTACCGCTCTCAGTTCTCTCGACTCCAAATCTAACTCGACCCTCCAGATTTCTTAGTCGGAATTGTAAATTTAGTTGTCCCTTTTCTCTAGCTTAGTTCATTCCACAACTTCGTTTTGGGGGGAGAACCTCCCTATGCCGTGGATCATGCGTCCACGATGTATGTAGTAGTAGTAGCAGCAGGTATCCATACCTTCACGGCCGGTCTGTAGAGGAGCGGCACGCGCGTACCCTTTTCAATTGAGGAGAAAACCCGCGCACGTTAATCATAAATAAAAAGATAGTTGTTTCTGATTAAATAACTTACGGAGACGAGTATTGCTGACTTAACCTCCAATAAGATTTCCCTTGCATTTGATGCTTACAAAAAAAATAGTATCAGAAGGACGCACTTAGAGCACTACCTGACCAGAAAGAGTTGCCACGTTAAACTAGCTGGGCACAACCTCTTTGGTTTTAGCAAGGTTTAACGACGCTTGGGCCTAAGCACCATCAATACAGTGAACTAGTATATAGCCGTGAACTAGAGGCGGTGAAAGGTGGGAAGTAGACTCAAAGCGCTGGCCGTAATAAAGTGCGCGAGTGTTCCACCTCTCGTTTAGTCCTTGGAATGTCCGCTGGATGGCGGTACATGCTGAATAAATGATGAAAAGATGCTAGGTGGTGGTACTTGGAGTGTTCACTAGACGGACGGTTGGATGGACGGACGGATGGACAGACAGATGCACGGACGGACACATGAATGGATGGACTAATAGATTGGCGCATGGAAAGACGGACGCACAGACTGACGCACGGACGGAATGAACGCATGGGCGTATGGACGGACAAATGGATGCACAGACGGATGCACGAACGAACGGAAGCAAGAACGAATGGACGAACAGACTCTTCGCCCCAATCATGATCATGAACTCCGTGGATATGCTGTGATTTTTTTTATGTTGTAACGATGGAATAAATTTATTTACAAGATGAAAAGTGAGAGATTCGTTCCGCATCGCAAGGAACAGGATGGTCAGCCGCACAAGGGCTCACTGCTCACGCACGCTTCTTCCGCCTTTTCTTCACTTCAGTGGACTCCTGTCACGTGAAAATATTTTTATATGCCAATTCACTCTGGCGAAGAAAGGGACTTTTGGAGAGACAAGAGAGAAAGAGATAATAAAATGAGGGAAAGGTCGGGAGGTTAGCCACAAAATGGAGCATCCGGTTTGCTACCCTGCACTAAGGGAAGGGGGAATGGGGAAGAATGATGAGAAAGAAAGTGAAGATGGAAATAGACGCGTGCCAAAATAGGGGGGGGGGGGGGCTGGGGTGCTATAGTCTATACAATAGGCCACTGCCACGCAAAAAGTTCAGTAAGGTCTTCAGTGTTTTCTGTGAGCACACAAATCATGTCGCCTTTCAAGCAATGATTGTTCAGACAAAGGTCTGTCGTCTAGGCGAGCTAACGCAGCAGCTAGTTGCCGTCTTTGCACGCTGTAACGAGAGCAGTGACAGAGAACGTGCTCTATAGTTTCATCGCTGCCGCAATGACCACAAGCAGCACTGTCTTCCATGCCGATTCGGAAGGCGAAAGCTTTGGTGAAGACGACACCAAGCCATAGTCGGCAAAGCACCGTTGTCTCTAGTCGAGAGAATCCAGGCGGAGGCCGGAGTCGACGAGGCGTGTCCAGTCTATGCAGTCACGTGTGCCGTAAGCACTCGGCGTTCGACAGGGATTTTAATTCGGCATTAGCCATTTTCCGGATTGTCATTGCAGCATCAGTCCTTGAAAATGGTATAGATTCTTCTTCACCATCTTCGTGTGCTGATCGAGCAGCTGCATTGGCATGTTCGTTGCCCAATATGCCGCAGTGACTTGGAAGCCACTGAAACATGATTCTGTGTCCTTCGTCGAAGAGGTGGTGAAGCAGCTCTCTAATTTCCAGCACTAGTTGTTCGTGAGGTCCCCGGCGTAAGGCGAATATCAAACACATTAGTGCTGCCTTAGAGTACGTGAACACGCTCCATTTCTTGGCTTCTTGGTGTTTAATGATTTTAACTGCGCTACGTAGAGCAGCAAGTTCCGCAGCTGTCGATGATGTCTGGTGGGATAACCGAAACTTCACCGTTGTCACTGTTGCAGGAAAGATCACCGACCCTGCAGACCCATCCACTTTAGTTGAAGCGTCAGTTTATAGATGAGTATGCTCACTGTACATCTTATATAACAAGAGAAGGGAAAGCTGCTTTAGCGCTGAAGACGAGAGCCGGGATTTTGACCCTACGCCTTGAACCGTGAGTTCAGCATGTGCATAAGTCATGTATACTCCATGGGGGAGTGGAAATTCTGAATGGAGTTGTATATCCCGTAAGAATGCGTGTGCGATATGACAAGACTGTCTGGCAAAATGAGGCATGAGGTCGGTCTTCTGGCAGTGAAGCTAGATGATGGGCAGGGGCGCGAGTAAGATGCCTCACATGTGCTCTGAGCACTTCCATTATGATATGCGTCTTGAGCGGGTAGTCATTAGCGATCTCGATTGTCTCAGCTGTTGATGAACATCGCGGTAGCCCCAGACAAACTAGCAGAGCCATAGCCTGGATGCTTTCGAGAGTCCGAATGCTGGTTCTACAGGTATTGGTCAACACAGGCAAACTGTAGCGCAAATAGCCAAGAAAAAGCGTCTTGTACAATTGCATCATTGCATGTACTGAAGTCCCCCAGGTTTTTCCTCCAAGATACTTGAATAAGTTAGCAATTTCTGTCAGCCTCTTCTTCAAGTGGGCCACATGTGGGCCCCAGCAGAGGTCTCTATCAATGAATACGCCTAGAAATCTGTGCGTCCTGACATATGGTATGACTTGGCCGTCGATAGATATAGCGTATGGTCTCATTGGCTTTCGACTAAAAGCAATCAATGCGAATTTCGCTGGCGAGATTTTCAGACCCTGTTCCTTGAGGTACACTGATACCAACGTCACAGCTTTCTAGTCTTGCGCGTACCTGAGGTCTTGTCACGCCAGATGCCCAGACGCAGATGTCGTCAGCGTACATGGATAACTTTACCACACTTGGTAGTCGTTCTACAAGACCAATGAGAACGAGGTTGAAGAGGGTTGGACTCAAGACGCCACCTTGCGGAACTCCACGATGCGTTGGGTGTTGGGAGGTTGAACCATCTGCAGTGTTCTCAAATAAGGTCCGCCCTTGTAAATAACTGCGTGTCCAACAATACAGTTGTCCGCCTAGGCCCACTGACTCAATGGCTTCGAGGACGGCGTCATGAAGAACGTTGTCGTATGCTCCCTTTACGCCAAGGAACATGGCATCAGATAGTGGTTTACATGCCTTTTGATGCTGGACATATGTGGCGAGATCTATAACATTGTCGATCGAACATCGGTGACGGCTAAAAACAGCCATGGCGTTCGGGTATATCTCATAGTATTCCAGGTACCATTCAATCCTGGTCAAGATCATTCTCTCCATTACCTTTCCTACGCAACTTGAAAGTTAGATCGTTCGGTAAGAGGTAATGTCCAGGGGAGATTTGCCAGGCTTAAGAATCGGTACCAAGCGGCTAATCTTCCAATCTTGCGGAACGACGCCAGCTTGCCAGGAATCGTTGAAGATGTTAAGGAGTGCTTCTCGTGCCCGTTTACCAAGGTTGCACAGCATCCTGTATGAAATGTCATCCGGGCCAGTCGACGACGACTTATTACATAAGACGAGAGACAAAATTGTCAACGCAATATCGGACTCGTTTGAACTAGTTGGTTAGTCTGGGTTGCCTAATGGGAGCAAACAGAGGTCTACCATATGCTTACAAGGAGCAAACGATTCACAAATGCTAACTCCTTCATTACAAGGAAGTAACAGCAGCAGCAACGGCCCCCCCCCCTTTTGTAACTAAAGAAAATAAACCCATATTTAACTGTAATAAATAGGTCACTGCGTTAAACGAGTTGCTCAGATGTGAATAAATAACCCCGTTACGGCGTTGAAGCATAACCTAACGCCACTTATGCGCCATGAGATGAACGTCCTGATCGACGAGAAAAATTTGTGAGCACCCAGAGACAGTAGGATTCGAACCCAGTACCTTCCGCATTTACAGCTGACGTTCCGCCGGTTCTCCAGTTCAGCGGTTACGGCTCTAAATCTGTCCCGCTGCTTTGCGTTCTGGAAAGGGAAAAGAAAAAAAGTGAGGAAGAGGGAGTTGAGATTTTTTAACACCAAAATACACAGCAAGTACAAATGTTACCTTCATAAATTTCTAAGCAAGAAGTTTACGGGATCGAATTCATATTACCACGCCTCCTGCATGGTGACGCAATGAGAAAGATAGCACAGTTTCCGCGGCATGGGCCTAGAGGGAAGAACCCACGATCTAGATCAATGTGGCGCTAAGCAAGAGCCCTCATTTCGTTGCTTCATCCAGGCGCGGCCAGCGACCTGCGGCGGTGTCGACATTCGACCGCCGTCGGGCCACTCTCTCTGCTTTTCGGTGGTTTCGACAACTTAACTCGCTAAGAATAGAGAAGTCAGGCTCTCAACAAAGGAACCAGCCTCTCAACGAAAATATTTCCTCTACAGAAGGCGCTTTCTTTTTCTTCCGCCGTTATTTTATTTTCCTTGAGCAAATACTGCCTAAGATTTCATCATTCCCTCATCACTGTCACTCTTTTTTTCTCTTCTGAAAGCGAAAAACGAGCCGTCTTGAGTACTTTCCTTTGTTACAGCATCGGTGAAGTGGTACAAAGCGTTCGCCCCCGACGCATGGGGTACTGTGTTTTGTTTCTATTGCATCACCCGTTTATTCGCCCACTTTTCTAATGGATTAGATAGTTATCCGAAATGGCATTCGGTAATGTAAGGGTACTCGTCTGGTAGGGCTTTCGTTGGTTCGTAAAAGCTTTCATTCAGTGTTCAGCTGCCTGACGACCCGGGCTTAGGTCCCCCACGTCGCCACGTCCGGTTTTCGCTTCATCACCGCTTTGTGGGCCCGCTTCAAGGGTATGGCCTGTTGTGAATCACTACGGTTATCGCCCACTGCGGGACCACCAGCTAGCGAGAAGAGTAGTCTTGTTTCTAGTGCGACATTGCGAACAATACGATTGTATCACCTGAAAGAAGATATTAAGTTCAACTTTTTATAGACGATAGTCTTTTTTTTTGTATACTAGAATGCAAAAGTCGTGTCTGTCAGTCTGTCTGTCTGTCTGTCTGTCTGTCTGTCTCTCTGTCTGTGTGTCCGTCTGTCCGTCTGTCCGTCTGTCTGTCCGTCTGTCTGTCTGTCTGTCCGTCCGTCTGTCCGTCTGTCTGTCCGTCCGTCTGTCCGTCTGTCTGTCTGTCTGTCTGTCTGTCTGTCTGTACATTTGTCTGTCCGCTCTTAACAATGCCTCAAACGGCACAAAACGGCTGACACCATCCGCAGCGCCCACCAAGATTCCTCAAGATTTAGCATTCATAGTTATGCGATTGTCAATTAAAAAGCAATTATTGCGCATATCTGAAGCGCAATAACATCACGTCGATGTTTCTCTTCCTTTCTTTCTCAATCTGTCTCTGTACTCATTCTCTCGCTTATCAGAGGTATTGTTTCCCACTGCAGAATAATGAGCGCACGTCTTCCGGGATTGAAGCATAAAATACGATAATGGAGAAGAGAGCACGTTCCGGTACATGATATTGGAAGGAAACACTTTATTGAATTATTCATAATGAAGTTTAGCACGTTGCAGGCCGCTCCCACGACTGATCTCAAAGATCAAGTCCCTCTGCTGTGTCGCGGGGTCGTTGTACTACTCTTGTTCGAGTCCACAGTCTGGCACTATAGTTGATTTAATTATGCTAGCTGTCTGTCTGGAACACTACGTACACGGGTTCGAATCCCAAGCGCTCCGTAATTATCCTTCCAGTTCTACTTCACAAAAGTCTTTGGTGCTGTGATATAGCGGTGGCTTCTATTAGCTCATCTAAAGTGTTGAAGACGCCCAGCCCTAGAAGTTAAACCGTAGAGGTGTTCGGGGGAAGCCCTAGTGCAGTTATGATGTCTTTCCTTATAATGGATTCAATGTTATCTTTCTCTGCTCTACCCAATTTAAGATAAGGGGCAACGTATAGTACACGAATTATTACGAAAGCCTGAACCAACCTTAAAAGATTGGCTTCCTTCATCCCCGCACTCTTGTTAGAAATGCGCATAAGCAGGCGGCATGTCTGGTTCGCACAAGTTTCGAGTCTCCGAAAAGTCGCAGTGCTTTTTTTTTTATTTGATTGTATGCGCATTCCTAGAATTCGAATACTGTCTACGGTTGGAATAGCGTTGCCACTCACTCTTAAAGCGATGTCACAACCCCTTCCGGGGGGATTATTTGTTTTCTTTTTTGTTACCGTAGAAAAAGAGCATCTGATTCTACGAATCGAGCGCTTTTGCGGTTATAGCTTTGGCTCTGGTCTGCTATTTCACTTAGTGCCAGTGGAAAAGAATGAAACGAAAGAAAAGGGGAGAGAGGGGGAGAGGAGAGTTGAGCTTCGTTGACGTCGAAGAACCCAACGTGGAGGCTAGGTGCAAAAGATGACCCCAATGAGTTTCCAAAGCAAGCTGTGCCAGAGCCAAATGAGGTTAACAGCCGGCCCGAGTGGTGACATAAAAAAAAATTCAAAGTAAAACAGTTTCCGTGGCATGTGCTCAGAGTGAGGAAGGCGCGAGATCAATGCTGTGCTAAGCGAGAGCACACACTTCGTTGCTTCACCCAGGCGCGGCCACCGACCTGCGACGGTGTCGACTTTCACCCGCCATCAAGCTGCGCCCCCTGCCTCCAGGCGGGTCCCGCGACTTAAGACGCCGAGAACAGAGCAGTCGAATTCCCTATGGAACCAGGGTCTCAAACAAAGGTAGTTCAGCTGCAAAAGACTTTCCTCTTTTCCTTCGATGTTTACGTTTTGTCTTTTTCTTTTAGCTATGCTGTCTGCGACGGCAGCATTCTTATATTCTTGTCTCTCTATCTCTTTCTACTTAAGGCTGTAAAGAGCCGTCTTCCCATCTTTCCTTTGCAGCGGAGGTGATGAAGAGTTATGTAGCGTCCACCTACATAGCGGGAGGCACTGGGTTTGATTACTAGCATCGTCCGGGCACTCATAGGCTTTTCTAGAAAATTAGATAGCTATCACTAACTGACACTCAGCAATTCGTATCGAAAGGCATTCTAATATTTGCAATGGGCCTTTCTGATATGTCTTGAAAGTTTCTATTACTGCGTAACCTATCGTGAATCACTGTAACTGTCACTACTGTGAGATTAGGAGCTAGTCGGAAGAGTAGTCTTTTTTTTTCACTTTATTTTATAGTCTCAAACAATACGGTTATATTACCTGTATGAATAAAGTTCAACTTCCCTTACTCTTTTCTCTCCAATTTATAATGGCATATGCTGTCCACGGAACTCCAGTGTTCCAGTACTGCTACACAATGCCCCGACAATCATAGGACACCATGACAGGCGTGTTTTTTACATTACAAAGCCACCTTTTGAAACGTCTGGCACCGGCGTCAAATGGAAGCTTCTTTCAATTGTTCATCTGTGTAAGGTTGTCCCAGGTCCCGTTAATTATGGAGGTGATCGCCGGGCTAATTCTAAGGGCCGAAGTATCGGCCTCCCCGAACCGCACCACGAAAGCGTGGACAATTTAGAAGTGGTCCTATTTGGCGCGCCAGCGGACGCCGGCTGTGGCCCAAAGAACAAGTCAGAGCCGAGAGTTGATAAACAAAACAAAATTATATTCTCAACTATGGCCGATCAAAACGATACACAAGTATGCACACTCGACAATAGTTGAATACACTATGTCACCATTCAAACAACGTATACACCACGCAGTACAATCAGCCACACTCGAAACAACGGACACAGACAACAATACGCACTACAATGCAGTCGCATGCATCGAACAACCAAGACACTTAAAGACTAAAGAGTTAGAAAACTTATTCAGTCCAAAGTTCTTGGAACAAAAGTCTGAATGATGCTCTTCCGAGAATCACTCACTCAAAGTCCAGCGTTGTTGTCGTTCTGCTGCCCCCGAAGTTTCTCTTCCAGGAAATCTCGCGTCTTCAATTGGCCGCTCTCCAGGCTCCAAACTTCTTCGCCGGAAACACGTCGGCTTCACACACGCAGCTATTGCCACGCGTCTTCGCTCGATAGCGGTAGACACACACTCTTGCCTGTAGCTCGAGTCTTCACCCCTCAGGTGGAAATCCTCTTCTTCTCTTTTTTCTTCTCCTCCTTTGTCACGGAAGACAAAAGGCTTCGCCCACAAGGCGGAACTCCCTACGCACTCTGGCGCATACTTTCTTCTTCTCCTGCTTGTCACTAAGGACAAAACCTTCGCCGACAGACACGGCGGAATACCCTACGCACTCTGGCGCTAACTTGCTTCTTCTCCTGATCTCCCATCTCTTCTGCTCGGTTAAATACCTTCCGCGCGAGATTCCCGAAAATTCTCATCATTTCGTCGGCGCGATGCGCAGCGAAGGCTGGGGGAAAGGGCGAGACGGTACGAGGGCCGTCCGCGACGGATGACGCAACCCTGCATCACCACGCCCCTTTCCATTGAGAACGTTCTAGGGCTTGCTCCTACACCACCTAGAGGAACTTCTGTCTCGGTGGTGTTGCTTGCTCGGCCGCCGATGCGAGGAGGTTCGACGGCGAACCTACGCTTCCGAGCGGAGAGGGACGCGCGCCCGGGGAGTCTTTGGATGCTTGTTTTCTTTCTTTTTTTATCGTTGACCTCGAGGCGCTTCGTCACGAGAATTTGGCGGCGCGCTCTTTTTTGAGCGCTCGTTTTGTGACAAAGGTGCCATTACACTCGGGTGCCCTTGGTATGTTCCCAAACGCTTCGTGAAAGGGATGCTTTCGATGTGACTGAAGTACGCTCGCAGTTGTATCTAAGTTTTGGAAACTGAAGCCCTTTTTATCGTTTATTAGAACCCACACTGCGAAAACCGGCGTGATCTGGCAAGCCACTGGTGTGAGTGGCCATAAATCTGCGTTCCTTGAAATGCGCGCAAGCCTATACTATTACTCCCTCAACAACGGCCCTAGCTGCACATTACACAGCCCATACCCAATATATACTGCCGGTACTGAGTACAGCTTCATACCAAGACCTACGATACCTCCCATTTCTTCACCACGTTTGGGAATGCTGCATGCATGTGCCGTATTGAGGTCCCGGATTGCTGATTAGTCAATACCTTTCCTGCAATAAATGGTTCTCGTTTTCTCTTCTCAGTAGCCAGTTCGCGCATGTCCATTTCACCGTACCATGAATAGGTTTCTGCGCTGACAATAGCATGGGGAGTCATAATATATTTTCGGACCAGGTTGCTTCTTCGAACTTATTGGTGCGTGGGCTCAGGGGCGTTGTAACGGGCACATGTAGTACGCTTGCCTCCTGGAATGCTCATCAGCGCGCGTCAATACCATATATGGTCATCGGTAAGAATCGGTGCTCGACCCGGGGAGTGACAAGCACGCGCCTATCGCAAGTGCTATCTGTGAAACAAGAGATATCGGCTTCATTAGCCCCGTCGTGAACATATATGAAGGGCACTGCAGAAGCGCTGTTAGCTGGGCCAGTTGGTTCATGCCGAGATTAGAGAGGCACAAGTGGAAAAAAACTTCGCGCATGCGCACAGTTCAGATGGTCGACTGCAGAAGCTGAAACGTGTGGCCCCGGTGCTTTTCTCGGGCTTGATTCCGATGGTCCTTTTAAGCCTTTTCAATTATCGGTGGTATCGGTTCAGAAATGATAATTGGTGTTCAATGCCCGTGTGCTACCTTCTTCATTTTCGTCGAATCTGTGATGAGTAGTTCGATATGCCCAATTTTTGTAGCACAAACTTCTTTTTTGCTCGCGGACTACTTCTTAATTCTTAGCGGACCATGTCCTAAGCTGTGGGCCTGATTTGTGTGGTGCTGTTGTGGCACATACGCACTACACTATAAAGAAAAAAAATGGTTATCTGACTTTTTCTTTAGTTCTAAGATGCCACTTTTAAAGAAAGCTCTTTTAGGATAGCTCTTTAAAGAAACACTTAACGCGCTTTGAAAGTTATTGTGCTCTCTTCTGAGAGTCGTGCGACCCACAAGAGAGTTAAAGTTCCCCTTTAGAGAGCCTGCATAACTCGGAACTCTAACAAATAAAAAAGTCAGGTGACTACTTTTTGTTTTCCTGCTGAGCGTACGAGTTATTGCGCTCATACGGCGGCTGCATTTTGGTTTCGCCTAACCATACACACCTTAGCCTAGCCACACACTTTTTCGCCTAGCTATGCACACATTCAGTGTACACATAGACGACAGCACGAAGAAAAGACGTTTACTCCTTAATTGTTTTCTTTCTTCGTGCTTTAGTCTAATTTTTCGCAAAAAAAAATCAACAATATACACAGCACTTATTCACTGCGTTAAATCTAACTTCACCAAGTTCCTACCACCTTTATATCGTCTCTGTCTTTTTGGTTGTTTGTTCCAAACTTTTTATTGGCTCTTTATTTTCTTTCTTGCGTCCCATTTAGCCATGCCCTTCGTTATGCATCTTTCATATCCGGCCTAGAAACAATTTTCTGCTGCTGACAACGTGCCCGCCAAGCTTCACGGGCTGTACACGTGTGAAATTCGTTTCGATCCGCGGAGTTAGCAGTCGAGTCCTTGATCTTTTGCTCTCCACTTCATTCTCCTTTTTTTTCACGTCTCTGTTCACCGGCACTGCAAGAACTCGCTTTACTGTCTCTGTCGTTCACGCTTGGTGGTGTTCCAAACCGACATTTTAAGTGGAGTAACTCTGCGCAGCAATTTTTTATGTCGGTTGTGCCAAAATAAGAACCTATGGAGCCACTTTAATTTGCTTCTTTAAGTCAACGGCGTTCACTTTGTGTATACCGTCGACGTCTCCGTGTCTCCGCGCAACGGGATCGAACCAGTCTCTCAACGGATGAGTTATTCTACAGCAGGGCCGGATGGCAGATGAGTGTCCACGTCACTATCCGGTAAGCAAGTGGATACACCGGTAGATGGAAGAGCTCCATGGCTCAGTCGCGAGACGGAGTGCTGGATAAAGGTATAGAAAATGAACGATTGAGGGAAGTGTATCGAATAGGCACAGCGAAACGAAAAGATAAATATTATTCTCTCAAACCTCATTATAACGAAGTTGCATTGTACACAAAAATGAGTTTGCTATATCCAAAAGTTATAAAGGTGCATTCCTAAAACTATATTGCAAAGCTATTGTTCACTTCGTTATAAGCAATATTTCTTTATATCCGGATTTGTCATATCAACGTTGAAGTTGTGGGAAGCATGCACACCGGCTGTTAAGAGATAGCGCCACGAGTTGTGCAGTAGCGGTGCGCGCGAACCACTCGCAATCTTCGAAAGGGCCAGCCTGCGCGTTGCCCGGGGTAGAAGTGCCGAGCGAAGAATGGATGCTATCAGCCAAGCTGGCTGATTGCAGCTAGCCGATGATCATGGTCACCACGCCACTGTCTCGTCCCTGGGCCAATCCTGCCGTATATGTTGCATTTAAATAATTATTTTTTTGTTAACGGGGTTGCTTGGGCGTTGGTATGACATGATTCAGATAAAAAACAGAGCCAATAACGAGGGACAACAAAAGAAGGAGACAGACAGTGGCACTGACTTACAAGATTTATTTGCTAGAACCGCACAATGTATACTTGGGCATTATCTGACAAAAAAGAGAAAAATACAAAACAAAGAAAACAGAATTCACCTAACTACTGCGTAATCATCGTCATAACGCACCATGAACAACACGCGTGCTAACGTTCTGAAGAAAATCTATTTCTTTTTGTGATAGCGCACAAAAAAAATTATTGTTACTTTTATTTTTACGTGGAGCCTCCGTTGTCCTTGCTTTAACTACGAACTAAATGCAGCAAGCCGATACCCACAGTTGGCGCCCAACGTGGTTTTCGCTCCCACCCGTAGGAATGGCACGGCGGACGTAGGTCCGGACTTTGGTTTTGGTTAGCGAGCTTTCGTTGGCGGGAACTTCTTTTTGTACGTGTGTTCTTGTTGCGTGGTATTTGTTTTCTCCCCATTGCGCAGGCAGGCGGAAAGCAGTTCTACCCCGGGACCATCTTGCCTACCAGCGACAAAGAGGACTCGTCTCCCCAACCAGCGGAACAGCTGCTGGTACAGCAGCTGGACACGTTTTAGTGCGTCACTTAGATGTGAAACACGGTCACGTACCGTGTTGCAGTATGGCCAAGGAGTCGTATAAGGTAAGTGAGCCACAGCTCCGGCCGCAGGTCGAGCTACCCGCAATACGGGCTACGACGACACGAAATCGGTAGCTGACTTCCTAGACGAAGTAGACACCTATTCCAAAGCTATTGGCACCTCGGAAGCGTACGCGATAGCCCGAATCTTGCCGTTGGCTTTACGGGATGCCGCAGGACGATGGTGGAGTCTACCATCGCCTCTCACCACATGGGCAGATTATGATAAGCGTTTCCGAGAGAAATGTCTGCCCACTGGGTACAAGCAGCGAGTCCAGCGTGAGCTCGTACTGAGAACCAAGCATCCGGACGAATGTTAGCTCGAGGACGTCCGGACTATGTAGGAATTGCATCGCCGAGCAGCACCGACTGCCTTGGAAAGGAACAAAGTCGCTCGGGTCATTCGACAGAGTCATCCCAGATTCAGGCCACTTGTTCATGGGCGCACATCCGAAACCATCGAGCATCTCGCGCAGGACGCCCGCGGTGCACAAGACGCCCTGTTAGTTTAGAACACTTAACGTACCACCGCCATCGCCTCTGTCTGATCTTGAGCCGTCACCGCAGATTGACGTGCCCCCGTTGTCAGTCCCTCATGCGACCAGACCAGCACAGGCGCAGTCACGACTGTCTCCCTCTGGTTACGTATTCGGCGGCCTGACGACAGCAGGCCCAGGAACCGGACGACTCAAGCAGTGCCAGGAAGACAAATCCCGCTTTATTCAGTTGGCGACGCATTTTTAAGTGCTACGCGTCCAATCTGACGTTGACAGGAAAGGAAAGAAAACAAGATAGCACATCAAGGGGGGCAATCTTATCGAAAAGCCCCAACATAGAAAGGACAACGAGCACTGTGTATGTTACAACTCGGCCAAAGCTACCCGTAACGGATGGCGTTCACGAGGATAACGCTTCATGAACGACTGGAGGTGGTAACAGGAAGCCAACGTGTGGGCTGGGTAATCTAAGCAGAGCACCGATACGTTTGCACGGTCACATTGTCCATCGTCGCACGGTCACAGTTGCTTCACAAGCACGAATACGTCAAGGTGCATGGAGGTGCAGCCGTTGAGGGAGACAGTGCAGGACGAAACGGAGATGGCATGGTGCTTCGTCTGGAGCACGCCCGCGAAATTGAGCTGGAAAGGCCAGGAGGAGGTGAAGTTCCGAACGGGCACCACACGCCGAGTGCCGGTTTACTGCTTGGCACAATAGGTTGCAGCGGACGCCTGGAGCAGGGTTGATCTTGCCAGCTGGCACGACAGCAACTGAAATGGCTCTGTGAACGAGCGGCAGAAACGCAGTAACTGCGTCAGAAGCAACATGGGGCCCAAATTCAGAAAACCCGACAGTTGAATTCACTGGGAGCAGACAAGGTGAAAGCCGAACACGAAATGAACAAAAAAAAATACTTGCGCCAAGGTACATGTACACAAGCGATAGAAACAATGACCATTTGTTAGCAGGTACGGCTAAGGCAATCAGCATTGGCATGATTATTGCCTTTCTTGTGCCGTACTGAGAAATCAAATTTCTGAAGTGCTAAGCTTCAACGTATCATGCAGCCGTTTTCGTGAGAAGCTTTTTTAATCTCAGCAGAGGCATTTTTACGCGGCTTATTCCAATACGCAATGCTTGGCTCTGTCTTGCGCTAAGCATCCGTGAGAGGACTAGCAATATTAGCAAAGTTTGGAATGTAGCTGCTGCAGTAGTCAACTAAACCTAGAAAGGAACGTAAGTTAGTCTTTGCGGCAAAGGAAAGTAGTTAGTGATTGCCTCAACTTTTAGTTCGGAAGGGCGTCGCTGCCCTTGGCCAACAACATGCCCCAACATTTGACGAGTTTGAGAGTCAAGCCTGCCTCGCGTATTCGAAGAAATACATAGTGTAGATGTTCCAAATGCTGCTGACAAGTGCTCGAAGAAACAACTATATCGTCAAGTTATGAAACAGAGAATGACAGATCCTTCGAGCACTTCATGCATTAGCTTTGAAAAGACGAAGGGTGCATTTTTTGAGGCCAAAAGTGAGCACAAGAGGGTGATATGTGCCTGTTGGGGTCATAAACGTGGCGAGCTTACTAGCGTTTTTTTTTTTTTGCGAGACCAGATCTAACGTAGAAACGTACTGTATCGCGGACACTTTCTCCATCAAGGCCTCAACGTTTGGAATGGGAAACATGCTCGTTTTTGTTATCGCATCCAATTGTCTATAGTCGATGCACGGTCGTGGTTCCTTGCCAGGTCTACGATAAACATGGGTGACACGTACTCGCTTTCCCTGGCATGATTAGACCCAGTGTCAACATGTTTTGAACGCATTCATTCAAGACGTTCACGTGACAGGGCGAAAATCTTCGCATCCTTGTTCGTAAAGGTTGGTTGGATGTCAACTCAATGTCGTGCTGCACAAGATCGGTCTTCCCGGGATACGGACTAAACAAATCGCTGAAGTTGCGTACAAGTAGTTCCAGCTCTTTTGATTTTTAGTTAGAGAAGCTTGTTTAGTGACAGATTCAAGTATATATATTGTTGATGGCAAAGAACAGTGGGTTGGTACGTGGGAAACAGGAACGTTTATCTCTTCTGCTTTGGTCAGCACAATGCTCAACGTCTCTGAGCGCTCGATAAACGGCTTCATCAAATTGCAATGATGTATTGTCACGCTCGTCGCGCTTGAGCGAGTATTTGTTTCACGACGCTGTTACTGGTAAAGGCCCTACAATGCCTACTACTAATCGTCGAAAAGGTTCGCCAAGCAAAGGTATTGTATCAGAGGTGCTTTCATTTTTTAGGTGGGCTGTCCATTTCTTTGGCAAACGTTGCAGGAACATACCCAGTGCTAAGACACTTTGAAGCACATTGGCCAGTAGTTGTTATTCAGTGATTTGCTTTTGGTCTTGTTGATGCCTAAATGGCCAGCCCAGCTATCCCTGTGAACCAAACCCAAAAGTGCAACTCGATACTTTTTGGGAACTACAAGCTCTTCAAAGCAGTGGCCTTTCTTTTTTTTTAATGTCCTGTACAAAATACCTGCTTTCACTACGAATGACACTTGTTTTTTGCTTCAGTTTTGATTTTTCCCAGCACGTCTGCAGTGACTCGTCGTTTGCTTGCTTCATTTTTAGAGTGCCTTTCTCTACATTAGCAAGAAGTTGAAAATTTTCACTAACTGGGCTTATCGCTTCGCCTCGGAGCGCATTACCAGTGGGAGAACTGTTATCGACGGTTGGTGTGATAGGCACAGTTTCGTTCGCTACGACAGCTTGCAATGGTTAACGTTGGTCTTGTAGTGCCATCATCACCATCATCATTTTTTCCATCACCGCGCCGCGTCTCTCGCGCAGCTGGCACGAGCTCGAGCTGCGCGAGAATTAGAACGAGCTGACACGCCTGGCGTGGCGGACGCTGGTAGCCGACGTGGCTCCGCTTCAGGCCTGCAATAAAGTCGCGAGATCGGCACGGCCCCATCGGCCGCCTTCGACGTCATCTCACGTCTCCTCTTCTCTCGCCGCTACATTGGCGACCCGGAGAACACGCCCTTCGCCGAACGGCCCGCGGCCATGTTCCCGCAACTCTGCCCACCAGTGCCGCCGTTCCAATCGACCTACCCCAAGGTATGGTTCATGCAGCTCGATGCCGTTCTGGCGCTGAATGGCGTCACGGACCAGCTGCAGATGCATGCCATTCTTCTCGACGCCCTCCCGGTAGAGTTGCGCCATCTCGCTGCCACTTCAAGCACCAGCCCGCAGCCTTACGATGCCCTCTGCACTGCGGTGCTCGCCCGCAGCGGCAACACATACCGTCCGCTTCCGTTTACCCGCACCAGGCAGGTTTCCCCGGCGTCGCAGAGCAAGGTACGAACTGGTCCGCAGCCCTCCATTGACCGCTACCTCGGTACCCCGGCTTCGACTTCTACACCTGATCCGGTCGCAGAAACATCCACTCCTGCACCTGATCACGACCGCGAGGTAGAAGACTCCCCCACTGCGACTGACCTTCCCTCCGAGAGGTACATTCCCTCAGAGCCCCCGTGCAGAGCTTCATCTCACGTACCTGCTACCTGCACGTTTTCCAAGAAAGCGATGGCACGCGACACCGTGGCCCTCGCCGTTTCCGCGACCACCAGCTCAGACGTCTCGGCCTCCTCCTCGCCGCAGCTGCTGGTCAGCTCCTCGACGGTGCCCCCTGCCGCTCCGCCACCTGCCACTGGTGCCAGCAATGGTCTGCCGGGTGCCTCGCCACATTCCACTCGCACCTACCCGGCCAGCAGCCGACCACACTCGGCGTCCCCGCTCCCCGCCCCTGTCCCTGTCTCTGTTTCGTGGTCTACGACGGGCCCCAGCGCCGTGCCTTCGCGGAGCCAGAGCCTGCCCTCAATGCTCGCCCGCAATGGCCTCACGTACCAACCGCTTCCAGGGGCCCGCGACTTTGGGGTTGTCACTGCGTCGCAACGTGTGCTACCAACCGTGGCCCCACCAGACTCCATGACGGCCACCTTGCCGCCCGCCTCGGAGCCTGGCACAGGTGACCTTTCACCCGTTATTGACCTCCCGACTTCCTCTCGTCTGGCCACTAGCGACGCGTGTCCCGCGTACAAACTGCCTACACCATCTGTCGAGCCAACTGAACTGTCTCCGACCCCTGTCGAGCCAGCTGAAGTGCCTACGACATCTGTGGAGCCAACTCAACTGCCTACGACATCTGTTGAGCCAACTGAGCTGCCTACGACGTCTGACCAGCCAACTGAACTGTCTATGACGTCTGACCAGCCAACTGAACTGTCTATGACGTCTGTCAAGTCAACCGACCTAACTACAACCACTGTGGAGCCAACTGAAAGCATGGGAACAAGCACTGCCACCAGTCCACCAGCGTCGAATACCTCGACAGTGACTGAGGCGACAACTGAACCCGTCTTTCCTGCACAGCCTCCCATGACGCCATTTCCCGTGGTCCGCGTATTCGGCACGGCGACGAACGAGTCACAGCCGCTGCCTGCGGACGGCGTGTGTGACTACACCTTCTACGACGGCCTATACGACACGGGCCCGTTTGACACGCCTTACAGCCCGCACTTTAGTGCACCAGTTGAGCACGTTCTCAGTCACGCGTCGCTTCACAGCGTCACTGAGTACGGCCTCTCTTTCGCCTACAGAAACGCATCACAAGTGGCGCGAGACCTCGAAATTCCAGAGGTGCTTTCCACGATTGAAGACCTCTGGGACCGAGCCATCCGCCATTACGGATTTCTTTCCATCGAGCGCTTACTTCTTCGTCCACTGCGCAACTCTCAGTGTCGCCCACCAGAGACCCACTGGTTCCCGATGGTCACTACACGTTGACAAACTGGACTTGCCAAAGGAACACTTTATGGACTGCCGTTCATGTACATAGCATTTGTCGCCCTCTTTCTTTTTTTCATATGCGTTCAAATGGCGCAAAGCGCTAGGGGGGGAGCCCTGTAGTGCCATCATCACCATCATCATTTTTTCCATCACCGCGCCGCGTCTCTCGCGCAGCTGGCGCGAGCTCGAGCTGCGCGAGAATTAGAACGAGCTGACACGCCTGGCGTGGCGGACGCTGGTAGCCGACGTGGCTCCGCTTCAGGCCTGCAATAAAGTGGCGAGATCGGCACGGCCCCATCGGCCGCCTTCGACGTCATCTCACGTCTCCTCTTCTCTCGCCGCTACAGTCTAAAACATTAGCGCCACAAGTAGCGTTGGTAGCTTGCGCTCTTAAGTGGGACCTCGTGAAGACCATGAAGTTCCATTCCTGCATTTTGCAAGTCCCTTATTGATCTGGTAAAAAAATGTAAGGAATCTTTCGAGGTAGCTTATTGGAAACCGCAGCGTCAGTTTTAAATTTACCGAAGGCACCCGTCATTTCGTCTCTGGCTACACCGGCAAGCACTTCATGTCTGGCTTCAGTGCCTGACGCACCCATACACATGAACCTGTGAAGTGCTCGGGCTTAACAAATGAAGGGTGGACAATATCAAATGTTCCTCCTGTGTCACGCAGAACCTTGCAACTGATGTCGTTAACCTTCATGT
The DNA here is from genome assembly GCF_043290135.1 of Rhipicephalus microplus. Taxonomy (NCBI): domain Eukaryota; kingdom Metazoa; phylum Arthropoda; class Arachnida; order Ixodida; family Ixodidae; genus Rhipicephalus; species Rhipicephalus microplus. The sequence continues at coordinate 45,337,504 of NC_134702.1, read as the reverse complement.
CATATGTATAAGGTATAAGTAAGTCACTCTGTGGTTAGAAAATTGACAGACACTGTTGGCTCTCGAAAACCGCGGCTGCGATATGGCCTGGTTGTTGGCATTTATAGCAGACCAAGGGTTGTTTTGCTTCGAATTTGGAACTTCCAGGTTCACTTGCGTTAATTACATGCCCATGGGAGTAAGCATCTGGTTTTCCTTGGTAGGTGTATCGCGTTCCATTCTGAAACTTCTTAAATGCTCCCGCTGGCTTCTTTCTCTGTTCATCCTAACTTTCCACTCTACTGGAACGTTACTCGCCTGCCAAGCTAGCTGCCATTTGCAAAGTCTCGACGTTTGGCTTGTTCTGAATCTACATGCGCATTTGGTCCGAAATGTAGGCATAAAACTGCTCAGGCACAGACAGTTCAACAAGACGTTGTTTGTCCGCGTATGCGTTGGCGCTCTTAAGCCCTTCCTTTAACAAGCTCATGGACCTGTAGGTGAATTCGGAGAATGACTCCCCTTGGACACGCTTCGTGTTACAAAACTTCACCCTCAGGGCTTTTGCTGACAAGTTCGCCTCAACTGAAGCTTAACTTTATCGTAATCACGAGCAGCTTCGTCTGGCATTCTCGCGATTACATTGGCTGCCTCATTTGGGAGCAAATTCAAGAGGCGTTGCGACCAAGTCCCTTTTATAAGTGCTGCTCTTGTACACGTCCTCTTGAAGTTGACTAGATATAAAGTGATGTCACTCCCGGCCTTGAAAGGTTGAATGTATCCACGCATGTCGAAACTATCATTTCGTTCAAAGTTATGCAACTGCATCTCTTTTAACTTCAGTTATACTTCTCGATCTTTAAATTTTTTCGGAGACTGCTTTCCAACACTCCTCAACTTCGTCGGCGTTTGCTTCGCATTTGGATATCGCTTCAATAATTTCAGGCTTCCACATCAACTTCTGCACAAGGATACCGAGCTCTTCAAAAAACAACACTATAGGTTGGGTTTCGTTAACGACGTGAGGATCACTCATGCTGTTAACAAGTGTCACTTAGCTATGTACTACTATTTAGCAAATTCAACAACTACAAAGAACCTCGACTACCAAGTGAATGCTGCAATGCTCTCAATGAAGTCAAGTAAGCCGAGCTCTCGCCAAACCGGACACTAAGGTCGCCTCCGACGCACGCTCCATATCGCCGCCACCAGCTGTTACGTATTCGGCGGCCGGACCACAGCAGGCCCAGGAACCGGATGACTCAAGCAGTGCCAGGAAGACAAATCGCGCCTTATTCAGTTTATAAGCTCTACGCGTTTATAAGCGCTACGCGGCCAATCAGGCTTTGGCAAGAAAGAAAACAAGATAGCACTTCAAGCGGGGCAATCCTACCGGAAAGCCCTACCATAGAAAAGAGGGCGAGCACTGAATATATTTTACACCCCGCGCCCTGGACCACTTCGCATATGAGCAAGGGCGGTGCGGTGCCCCATTCGATACCGTATATCTCGGGTCAGCTCTTTCTGGGAGCAAGTGTCCGCGAAGCAGTGTCATAGTGCAGAGCGCTCGCTCGTTACTCGAGCTAAAAAGCGTAGTCGGCAGCTGTGCCAGTCTCGATATAGCAGGTTCACCTGTCCTGCCCGATCCGCCTACGACAGGCTCTTCTGCAATGGGTACTCCAGGGGCCACTCCGCTGAAAGGCGTGACTAACTGGCGAACGCAGACATGCGGAAGTCGTATGCTACCAGTGTGGTCAAACTTGTCACGTGATGTGGCACTGTTTGGCATGCCGTAGCGCAAATACAGGTCATTCGGCAAAGTTATGTGGCCGTCGAAACTAAACACTGGCAGTGTGTCGCAACCCTCGGCCATCAATGCCATGGGCGGGGAACGCCATCCGGTACGTATACAGACGAGGAACAACCAGCTGGTGAGTCAGTCATAGTCCCCTCTGTTTGCCACATAGCACAGGCACAGTCGCCACAAACTATAATGAACGTGAAAGCACTAGGACGTATCGAACCAACCCTTTTTGATACTGGCTCGGGAATCTCTTTGAAAGGTGACGCGTAGCTGGAACAGTGTAACGCTTAAAAGCTGAAGCTTCGTAACGCAAATATTTATTGGAGAATGGAATCGAACCATGTGTTAAACGCTGAAGCTTGTGTTCATTTGCGGATAAGCTTTAATCGAAAAACGAAGCGCCAGCAATTTCTTTGTCTGTCTTGTCTATCAGTGCGAATGCTTATTGGCTGAGATTTTATTGCAGGCGAGGGGTTCACGCTCGACATTCCGGCAAGAGGCAACCGCCTGCACGGACAGTTCGAGACAACGCCCTTCGCGGGGAACACAGGCTCCGTGCCAGTGCCAGGAAACACGGAAGGCTTAGAAGCCATGCAAACCACCTGTCGGACTGCTTCACGGTCACGGAACACCAGGGGAAGCAGTTGGACGCCACGCTCACGCCGTTTTCGGGAATGTTCACAGAACGGCCCAGGATGACCGACGTGTTAGTGCATCGCATCAACGCTGGGGACGCCCAGCCTTGGCGTTGTAACCCGAGACCACTGAGCCAGCACAAGCGATCTCTTCTCGATAAAGCGCTTGACGAGATGTTCGACACTAGAGCTGCGCGACTCTCGGAAAGTCCGTGGGCATTCCCAGTGGTACTGGCACCAAAGAAAGACAGTACGGCATGCCTTTATGTGGATTACCGCAAGATCGACGCGGTCACGGTGAGATTCTTATCCTATACTCCAGCAATATCGAGCATAACCTACGCGCTTGGAAATGCGAAGTTCTTCACCACTAATAATTGTTCTCGTGGGCACCTGCAAATCCAAATTCACCCTGACGATATCCCGAAAACGGCATTCTCATGCCATAGAGGCATGTTTGAGTTTGTGCGTATGCCTTTTGATCTTTCTAACATGCAGTCCGAGTTCCTATCAGCGCATGATGGATATGGCTGTGGGTGATGCAAAGTACAATTGCGCACTTTGTTATCTTGATGACGGTACGGTGTCTTTAACCCTTGCATACTGCATCTTTAACACTTGCATACGGTTCTACGGCGCATGTCCGCAGCCGGTCTAACAGTTAATCCCAGAAAATTGCAGCTTGCTACTAACAAAATCAACCTGCTTGGGCGTGTTGTTGACAATGGTGAACTAAAGCCAAACCAAGATAAGCTTCGCGCAATTGCAGATTTTCCGCGGCCCCGAAACACTAAGATATTGCCAAGGTTTCTGGGAATGAATGTTTTTTTTTTTCGCGATTTCATTGCACAGTGCGCAGAAAGACGCTAAATGCGGCCCTAGAGAAATGAGCAACAAGCTGCTTTCGGCACGCATTTGAGAGCAATGCGTTCCTTCAGAGTCCAGATCTGAACAAACTTTTTTTTGCAGGCCCATGCAAGTGATTTTGGCCTTGGCGCAGTCCTTTACAGAAATGCGCCAGCGCTCTGAGGTCCGTTGCTTTCGCAAGCCACACTTTAAGCGGTGTGGCGCGCAACTACTCGGTAACGAAGAAGAAGACATGCCTGGCCATCGTTGTTGCATTAAAGAAGTTTGACATGTTTTTAGATGGGACTAAGCTTCTTATTCAGACTGATCATCAAGCATTTTGTTGGCTGAAACAGCTACCAAACCCCTTCGGACGTTTGGCCCGATGGGCGCTTACGTTGCAGCGATGCGATTGCGTCATTGAGTACAAGGGTAGCACTAACACAGTTGCTGACGCACTTTCACGTGCGCCGTTATCTGTGGAACCCCAGATAGAGCCGGAAGCAGTGTGTGTAGTCACGACGCCACCCGAAAGTGTGCATTCCCGTTGGGGTACTTTGGTGACAAAACGGGAGCTTCTTGCAGTGCAGCAGAGTGATGGATTCTGTCGTAAAGTGTCAGAAAAGCTTGCGGATCGTGATCCAGCTGACACAGGGAGCAACTAGGAGACACTCCTACCTACTTCGGGATGGAGGCATCTTGTTCCGGTATTTTCTCCAGGTGGACAATAGTAATGCAGAGTCACCATTTTGTGTTGCTATTCCTCGCAAACTTCGCAAGATCTTCGTAGCGTAGTACCACGACGGTGCCTTAGCTGGTCACTCTTCAGGGCAGAAAACTTCCGAGAAGCTGTGACGTATAGTAACTTGGCCAGGCATAAAACAGGATGTGTTTCGCAACGCGCGTTCTTGTTCAGTTTGTCTAAAGGCGAAACCACGAGATGGTTTACCGCTATAGGACCGATGCAATCAGTTGAGAGTACATCGCCTTGGCAAACAGTAGCATGTGACGCAATGGGTCCATTCCCACGAGTCCGCAACAAAACCTGCTTGTTGTGACTGACCGTTTCATCAATTGGGTCGAATTGTTTCCTTTACGTAAGCTGACTTCGCACAAAGTATGCGACTGCCTTCAGCGAACCTTCACCAGGTTTGGATTCCCTGCCCAGCTGATCACGGACAACGCAACGCACTTCACCAGCAAGGCGTCCACGGATTCCTGTGACGCCCTAGTAATTCGTCACAATCGCACATCTGTGTATCACCCGCAAGCTGACATCACTCAAAGGGTAAATCAAAATAATAAATCTATGCTTGTCACGCATGCCACTCGTCACAAGAACTGGGATCTGAAGCTGGCAAAGATATCATTTGCGGCTAGAACGACAGTGAATCGGTCCGCAGGTTACACTTCTGCGCACAATGCTCCGACGCGTGCATCGACTACTCGGAAACCTTATGCAAAGTTTGCAGATGACCTGAGACACCTGCTGACTGGTGCAGTACAACAAGCTAGATAGCACCTCGATGTATCCCGCATAGAAAAAGTCGGACAATATGATAAGCGTTGGAAAAACATTAATTTTGAGCTTGGTGACTTGATGTTGACACGCACACACCCGCTAAATGATGCTTCGAAACATTTTTCAGCTTCCCTAGCAAACAGGTGGGACGGGCCTTATAAAATAACTCGAAAAGCCAAGTTTCCGTACATGCTAACAGGTTTCACGACTAATGAAGTGTATGGCCCTATTCATGTCTTAAACCTCAGTGTTGTTTTTTTGCACACCATTCAGCTGCTGGGTATCCATACATTTCACATCGGAGCCTGGCCGCCCAGTCACTAACACCACCGAGCAAGGGGTACAAATTTGCGTCCGCGGTAGCGTAGCAAAGAGGGATTTTAGAAGATGGCGTATTTCCTTCCTTGGTTCTTGCTTTTTTTCCCCTCCCTGGGCTGTTATGTCCGCCTCGTTGTTTGGCGCAATACTCAAATACTGACTTTGGTAGCAAGATAGAAATATTTATTGGTTTTTTCATTATTCCTCACCACAGGGTCCCTGCAGTCGGACATAACCTGCAGACCTCCGGTCCCCAGCCAGCCTTTTCGAGGGGGGATGCGTGGGAAACACGCGTACCGGCTATCAAGAGATGGCGCCACGTGTTGCGGCGCGCGTGGTCCACTTGCGCCCTTCAGCAAGACTAGCCTGCACGCTGCGCGGCGGACAAGTGCCTGCGCTGCAAAAAAATGGATGCTGTCAGCCAAGCTGGCTTACTGCTGCTGCTCGAGGATCATTATCACCGTGCCGCTGACTCGTACCTGGGCGAACCCTGCCGTATGCCGCCTTTAGATAATTAAATTTGTTGTAGCAAACCGGACACGCGTCTGGTTGACCTCCCTGCCTTTCATTTCTTCCCTCCCTCCTCCTCCTAAATTTGTGGAGCCTCCGTTGTCCTTTCTTTAACAGTGAACGGGACGCAGCAAGCCCAATAACTACACGGTGTAGCTCTATATCATAATATTACTCGTCACCTTACAGTCTCCAGATCACATGCATAGCCGTGAGACATGTGGATTCTGAAGCAAAATCGGCACGGGGAAGCTTCACTGAATGTACAACTTATGTGCGCGAGATATATCTAACGTTGAATGAACATTTACATTGTATGTGTAATGAATTGGTGACAATGAAGTGTTTTTTATACCTCCACAATGCTCGAGTAAACCAAAGTGATTTTTATGAATATCTATTTCTTTATTTCTGAACAAAAAAAGGTTATAAAAATTTCGCTGATGGTGACTAGATACAGTATCAGCATTCAATGACGAAGAGGCGGACATCTAGACGAAGATGTCACCCTACATTGTGACGATCTCGTCAAAAGCGAAACTCCCAATGCCACCAGCTACACGTCAGCTTTTTTTTTTTTCCGAATAGAGAGAATACTATGCAGGGCATGTTTATATAACGATCAATACAAGACTCACTGTTGGACAACTGGTAGAACGTCACCTTCGAAAGTTGGAGGTGTGGGTTCAACTACCAATACCACCGGCTATGCCTCGGCATTTCTTTTTTTTTTTTTTTCAGGTGCGGAGGGTAGTAGGCAGTGGATGATTATATGAGAACCTAAACGCGATTAACTCGAAGTATTGTTGAAGGTCACCGTCCACAAGGGGTTCATCTTGTAGGCACCGAAGCTTGCCACATTGGGCAGCAGGCGTATCATGGTCAGCGCATCCCGAACATTTTCGACCCGACTCAGACATCTTCGTCTAAAATGACGCTATTATTAACAATTAAGATTTCATTTTAACAACTGAAGCAATATAAACTGTTATTTAACGCAATCCGTGACTATGTTTCAGCGGCTCATAGTGTCTGCTGCCAACACTCCACCGGAGCCCATGATCCTGCGATCCGACCACTTCGACGGCTGAATGCAGCTTGGCCGTCGGCGGATAACGCTCAACTTTCGTGTGACGTCCCACCTTGTAACGATCAGACTTCAACGTGTATATGTCATTTACGAGCTGGTACATTTGCTTCATTGAAATAGATACCAAAAACCGGGGGAAAAAGTTGAGGCCCTTGTCATCTATGATAAGGCTCCACTTTTTTCTGACGTCACACCTTGTCACAAACAAACTGTTACGCGAAAAAACCTTGACACGCGTGAAAAAGTAAAGTACCTTGAATTAAACCCCTTTTGGCACGAAAAGGGACCATTTAGAGAAACGAGTAGCGCCGATTTCACGCAGCACCAAACAGAGCAACTGCCACTGCCAACGCGGTGCTAGTGACGTCATGCGGACGTCTAAGTGCCCGCCTTTCAGGGCCGAAAAGTAGCTGCGGGCCTTATTTCAAACTAAAGGTTCCCCTGATGCGTTTCCTTCTCCGCACTAAACGTCGAGAAGCAGACGGAAAAGTTGAAGCACTTATCACCCATGATAAGGCCCAACTTTCGTCTGACGTCACACCTCGCAACGAACGTCTACCACACGTATGATAGCCTTATACCGAGCTAAAGGTTTTCCTGGTGCGTTTGCTTCTCCGCACTACAAGTCGAAAACCGTCTAAAAAGTTGAGGGCCTTATCACCTATGATAAGGCCCAAGTTTTGTCTGACATCACACCTTGCAACGAACTGTATGCCAAGCGTGTAAGAGCCTTATTTCGAGCTGAAGGTGCCCCTGGGGCGTTTGCTTCTCCGCATTACATGTCGAAAAGCAGTAGAAAAAGTTGAGGCTCTTATCATACATGATAAGGCCCAACTTTTGTCTGACGTCAAACCTCGCAACGAACGATCTGCCACGCGTGTAAGATCCTTATTTCGAGCTAAGGGTTCCCCTGACTGGCTTGCTTCTCCGCACTACATGTCAAAAAGCAGTCGAAAAAGTTGAGGCCCTTATCACCCATGATAAGGCCCAGCTTCCGTCTACATCGAAACGAACGTCTACCACGCGTATGAGAGCCTTATTCCGAGCTAAACATTACCCTGATGCGTTTGCTTCTCCACACTACATGTCGAAAACCATTGAAAAAATTGAGGCTCTTATCACCTTGATAAGGCCCAACTTTGGTCTGACGTCATACCTGGCATGAATAACCTTATTTCGAGCTAAAAGTTTCCTGATGCATCTGTTTCTCCGCACTACATGTCGAAAAGCAGTTGAAAAAGTTGAGGCCCTTATCACCTATGATAAGGCCCAACTTTTGTCTGACGTCACAACTCGCAGCGAACGATCTAGGAGCCTTATTTCGAGCTGAAGGTTCCCCTAGTGCGTTTGCTTCTACGCACTACATATCTAATACAGTCGAAAAAGTGTAGGCCCTTATCACACATGATAAGACCCAAGTTTTGTCTGACTTCACAACTCGCAAAGAATGATCTGCCACGCGTGTAAGATCCTTATTTCTAGCTAAGGGTTCCCCTGATTGGCTTGCTTCTCCGCGCGACATGCCGAAAAGCAGTCGAAAAAAGTTGAAGCACTTATCGCCCATGATAAGGCCCAAGTTTTCTCTGACGTCACACCTCGCAGCGAACGATCTAGGAGCCTTATTTCGAGCTGAAGGTTCCCCTAGTGCGTTTGCTTCTACGCACTACATATTTAATACAGTCGAAAAAGTGTAGGCCCTTATCACCCATAATAAGACCCAAGTTTTGTCTGACGTCACAACTCGCAAAGAACGATCTGCCATGCGTGTAAGATCCTTATTTCTAGCTAAGGGTTCCCCTGATTGGCTTGCTTCTCCGCACGACATGCCGAAAAGCAGTCGAAAAAAGTTGAAGCACTTATCGCCCATGATAAGGCCCAAGTTTACTCTGACGTCACAACTCGCAGCGAACGATCTAGGAGCCTTATTTCGAGCTGAAGGTTCCCCTAGTGCGTTTGCTTCTACGCACTACATATCTAATACAGTCGAAAAAGTGTAGGCCCTTATCACCCATGATAAGACCCAAGTTTTGTCTGACGTCACAACTCGCAAAGAACGATCTGCCACGCGTGTAAGATCCTTATTTCTAGCTAAGGGTTCCCCTGATTGGCTTGCTTCTCCGCACGACATGCCGAAAAGCAGTCGAAAAAAGTTGAAGCACTTATCGCCCATGATAAGGCCCAAGTTTTCTCTGACGTCACACCTCGCAACGAACGTCTTCCGCGCGTATGAAAGCCTTATTCCTAGCCTATAATGTTCCCCTGATGCGTTTGCTTCTCCGCACTGCATGTGAAAAAGCAGCCGAAAAAGTTGAGGCCCTTATCACCCATGATAAGGCCCAAGTTCTGTCTGAATGCAATGAACTGTCTGCCAAGCGTGTAAAAACCTTATTTCGAGCGAAACTTTCCCCTGATGCGTTTGCTTTTCCGCAATACATGTCGGAAAGCAGTTGAAAACGGTGACGCTCTTATCACCCATGATAAGGCCCAACATTTGTCTGACGTCACACCACGCAACGAACGATCTGCCACGCGTGTGAGATCCTTATTTCGAGGTAAGGGTTTCCCTGATGGGTTTGCTTCTCCGCACTACATGACGAAAAGTAGTGGGAAAAGTTGAGGCCCTTATCACCCATGATAAGGTCGAACTTTTGTCTGACGTCACATTTAGCATGAAGAGCCGTATTCTGAGCTAAAAGTTCCTCTGATGCGTTTGCTTATCCGCACTACGAGTAAAAAAAAAACGTCGAAAAAGTTGAGGTCCTTATCACCCATGATAAGTCCAACTATTGTCTGACGTCACAACTCGAAGCGAACGTCTACCACGCGTGAAAGAGCGTTTTTTGGAGCTTAAGGCAAGGTATATGTAAACTGGTAGCGTGACTTCCATAGAAGCTCATGCGGCCAGTAGTTGGTGGCTCGTTGCTACCGTCGCCGTCTACGTATGGAGGGAACAACTAACAGCAAACAAAAAGTAAAAATTTAACGTCACAACCGGAAGCGGTAGTGACATCGTGCGTTTCTTTCACATGGCGCGAAATTGAAAACTTTCCAAGTGCTCACCTTTTACGTGTCGTTATAAATACGTGATATTATTGAACCTTATGGCTCGCTAATTGCTTGTTCGAGAGAAAAGAAATACCAAGAAGAACTATTAAGGAAGCAAAGTTGTTTTATTAGCCGCATGGTGCACTTGCAATTGCACCGATAACTTTAGAGATGAAAATGTGACCGTAGAGTATTTTGTTGGTGGTAGTGGTGGTTCGAGGAAGAATGAGACGCCCAATTTCTGCAGCCCATTAGGGAGCACGGCGCAGCGTCTTGGGGAGGAGGAAGTGAGAGAAAAGTGATAGCAGTGAAGGTGTTATAGGTTTAGTGGCCAGGCGAACATCAGCACGGGCGGCAAGCCGGCAGCAAGGGCAGAGGTGGCAGCGGTCCCGGTCTCTCGTCGAGGACATCACCAGGCTCCGCAATCCTGGCAGATGGACGGGACGGAAATATGAAGTGCTCCAGTGTGGAGGCAGGAAGACCCTGTCTCCGATAGGCTGTGGTGAGTCTCGAACCTTCCTGTGCCAAGGCAGGGCAGGCACAGCGGAGGTGTTCGAGGGTCTCGGGGTCGTCGCAGCGGCCGCAGGCCGCGATCCACGTGCAGCCAATCCGCAGTCTCAGCAGGGCGGCTCGTTCCCTCCTGGCTAGGCTCTTTTTTGGCAGGAGGTTCGGTACCCGTCCGCTGGCCATTCGCTGGCCATTCGCTGGTCTGTGTGGACTGTGACGAGCAGCTTCCTCAGACAAGCCTGCGAAAAGTCCCTGCGAGGGAGGGCGTCCCACCCACTTGACTAAGCAGCAACCCTTGCATACCGTGAGCATACCCGAGCCATATGAATGCTTCGTACAAGTGCTACCAGAATTTGAACAGAGAACACTCTCTATCACGGTATTGGTTGAATATTTTGCGATGGTGAAATAAAAGCCCTTTGTGGGCACAACGGGTCATGCCTACGTGCAGTTTTTTTACACATAAAGCATATTCTACTCTTCAAAGTTGCTTCAATTTCACTTCGAACACAAAAAAAGAGATATTCGCACGAGCTTACTTCCATTTCTTAAAACAAATGTGCAAGTTATTTCGGGCGCATTTAAACCGCCGCATATGTTTTATAACCAGTTAACAGTTGCATAACAATGCCAACAGCCACATGGATATTAGCAACACTAGAAACGGTAAGCTTATATGAAGCGTTGGTGCTCGCGAGGATTTATGTAGCCCTGCACCTTGCTACATAAATCAATTTTAACGAATGACGCGGATTGACGCCTAACTACAATTGACGTTAACCAGAAGTGACGGCTGCATCATAGGAGTGCGCATGTAATGTTTATAAAATTTTATAGCCAGAACTGCAACTGCAATTTACGTTTCACAAATTCTCTACTTGAAAAGTAGTTCCGAGACCTGTCGTGGCTCCGTGGTTGTCACAAGCGAGCGCTCCGAAAAAGCGCGCGCTGCCGAATTATAGCGACAGTAACGATACCAAGCGCAGAGAGGCGCCTCAAGGTCAACGATAAAGAAGGAAACAAACATCCAAAGACTCCCTGGGCGCGCCGTTTCTCCTCCCCTCGGGAGCGTACTTCGCCGACCGACCTCCTCACATCGGCGGCCGAGCAAGCCCTGGAAGGTTCTCGAGGGAAAGGGGCGTGGTGATGCAGAGTTGCGTCATGTGTCGCGGACGGCCCTCGAAACGTCTCGCACTTTCCCCTGCCTCGGTGCAAATGTCCTCGAAAAACTAGTCTTCTGCCAGCCGTACAATCCAGGTGTTATCCTCGGCCACCCGTGGTGCTCTCCTCGTACCATTTCCGTCCTCGCATGATAAATGCAATGCAGGCTTGTTTGAACAGGTTTCATTTTAAGACATCACTGCTGGCATGCCATATGTTCGTACCTTCACGATATGTCAGCATTGTTTTGGTCGTGTGTGGTACTGTGTAGCAACATAGTTTGCAAAGAAAAACCATTAGATAGACATTAATGTATTTCATTGCGTAGGAGGGTCAGTGGTTGTGCGCATGTACTACTGGTGTGCCAAAGTAAACCCCCGTCAAAGTAGGCAGCACCATATTGTCAGCAGAGCGCTTTTTCTTGCGTAGCATCGCACTTTCAGTGCAGCCCAAGAAATACTAGGGTGTTTAGAATTAGATATCTATGTATTTTCTAATGTTTACCTATTGATATTGCACCTCAAGTATGCCTAGTCTTTAATTTTTGATTGACAATGTTCACAAGTATAAATGCAGCCACCAGATCAAGATGACTGGGCGTTCAGCAAGCGCTTCAACTTGGGCCGGGTGAGCAAAATGTGTGACAGACAGACAAACAAAAAGAATGACCTAAATTTTTCTATCCATGTATTTCAAGAGACTATCATCGTTGAAACAATTCGAATTATTTTCCAAAACACACGACGGAGGATTTAGAATTGCAACACGTCGCGCCGCAGCACATGGCGTCAAACGACCTGGCCACAAAGCATACATCCTTTAGCTAACTAACGGTGAGCAACCTATATACACCATTTGCTGTTAATGGTACACAGAGCTCATCACTTTTCGAATAGTGTCTTTCAGCTCACCTTGAACAAAAAAAAAAGAGCAGCCACAAATCATATGTTAAAAAAATTCTTTATTTTAACCACAAGATAAAGACTATATACTTCAAAACTGGTGTCAAAAAGTGACAAGCCTTCTGGGTAAGGAGGGGACCACGTTTGTAAGGGGCATTTAGGGAGGGGAAGGAGATTTTAGCCCGGGCGGCAGAGATCACGCGTTGTAGGACGACGACGAGACATCGCCGCCGTGGCCGGTCCAGTTCGTGTGGACGAATTTGCCTGGCTCGGAGAGACGCTCGTACGTGTGTGCCCCAAAGTAGTCACGCTGAGCCTGCAATGAATAGACATTAATGGGTTTTGAACACTTTTCCGAATTATAATTGAGTAGTCTTGTGATTATTGCACGACTTTTCAAAAATCACGTCACAAAATGTTTTGTACCTGTCAAGCAGAAGCAGTGTTAAGAGATTTGTCGAACAATTTAAGCACTTTTTCTTGTTTTACAAGCAGTTTACTTTCAGTGTGATGGCGAGAACATGCGCTAGCACGGCGGCCACGATAAATATGTAGCTGAATATGTTCAAATCGGCCAAGGGCAGTTGACTTGGGTATATGGTGCTGTAATTTCAGTACATTGCATCATTTGTAGAGTAAAGAGGGAGAGATTTCTAGGCGACTGAAAAATCAAATCCAGGGCACGTGCTGCTCACTATAACATTGGTCTCTCGTGTTCTCAGGAGCCCCAACTACTGTTAATCAGTGTTTTTTGACCACACGCCCATACAGTGCTACAGGGCCCCTTTAAGCAGAGTAAGGTTCAGTTCTGGTCGAACAGCGACAAGGTTATCGGGTAGTATGTCGAGAATGGTGCATGAAGTGAGGCTGCATTGTGTTTGTAAAGCGGGCCTTAAATGAGCCGATTGATTTGATTGGTACATGGGATTTAATGACCCAATACGAACCACTATATGATGAGAGAAGCCATAGTGGAGGGCTTCGAAAATTTAAACCGCATCGGGTTCTTTAACGTGCACTCAAATATGAGCACACGGGCCTACAGCATTTTCGCCTCCATCGAAAATGGAGCTGCCGCAGCTGGGATTTGATTTTGCGGCCCGCGGGTCAGCAGCCGAGTACCTTAGCCACTTAACACCGCAACTGAGGGCCTTAAAAAAGCTGATACTATTTATGTGCATAAACTTTATATGGAATACTAGCAAGAAGTAGCAAGGTATATAAAATATATTGCCGAGTGATTATGAGCTATATATCTAAAAAGCCATCAATTTATTACAACACGAACACGAAATCTGAAAGCAGCTGTTTAGAGGCACTTTCATTTTGCTGTATATGAGGCACGGAATTCAGGGCAGTGTTAGAAATGACCTTCTGCTTCAACAACGCGAATGGCGGGATCCCCTTGCAGGCACAGCGCACCTGCGCATTTTGGTGTTCATGTCAACGAGCCTCTGCTTTGTAATACAGTGTTGATAATTTCAGAAAACTATCTGAACTATTAGGTGCCCATTTGCAATAGTCCTGCAGCATTAGTTTATATACCCAACCTACACACATAATGACAGAAAATAGCTTGAAATGAAAAAAGCTATTTAGCTGGCCTTAGACTACCATTTGTCACACTCGTAAAGTGTACCTGAATAAGGTTGGCCGGCAGGGTGTCCGAGCGGAATCCATCATAGAAGGCAAGCGCAGTGCTGAACGCCGGTGTGGGGATGCCTAGCTGCGCGGCAGTGGCGACCACGTGGCGCCAGGAAGTCTGGCAATCGCGGATGGCATCCACGAAGAAAGTGTCGAGCAGAAGGCAGCTCAGCGAGGGGTTCTTGTCAAAGGCAGCCTTGATGTTGCCCAAGAAGGCGCTGAGGGCAAACGAGAATAACACAAATTACACGTGTGCTACCTCAACAATGACGTCTCTGTCAAACTTTTAATATATTACTGGCAAGTCACTACTGAAAGTGATGAGAGCACTTGAGCCACTTGCTTTCAAGACTGCAATAATGTGAAGTTGTCTTCAAGCCGCTCGCTCAAATAAATAAAGCAAAGTACCAATCAGTCATTCATCATCATCATCATCATCATCACCATCACCATCACCATCATCAGCCTGACTACATCCACTGCAGGACAAAGGCCTCTCCCATGTTCCGCCAGTTAACCCGGTCCTGTGCTTGCTGCTGCCAATTTATACCCGCAAACCTCTTAATCTCATCTGCCCACCTAACCTTCTGTCTCTCCCTAACCCGCTTGCCTTCTCTGGGAATCCAGTCAGTTACTCTTAATGACCAGCGGTTATCCTGTCTACGCGTTACATGCCCAGCCCATATCCATTTCCTCTTATTGATTTCAACTATGATATCCTTAACCCTCGTTTGTTCCCTAATCCACTCTGCTCTCTTCTTGTCTCTTAAGGTTACACCTACCATTTTTCTTTCCATTGCTCGCTGCGTCGTCCTCAATTTAAGCTGAACCCTCTGTAAGTCTCCAAGTTTCTGCTCCGTAGGTAGCTAAGTACCAGCATTATACAGCTGTTATATACCTTCCTCTTGAGGGATAGTGGCAATCTACCTGTCATAAATTGAGAGTGCTTGCCGAATGTGCTCCACCCCATTCTTATTCTTCTAGTTACGTTATGCTTGTGGTTGGGCTCCGCGGTTATTACCTGCCCTAAGTAGACAGTCTTTTACAACTTGAAGTGCACTATTACCTATCTCGAAGCGCTGTTCTTTTTCGAGATTGTTGTACATTACTTTCGTTTTCTGCAGATTAATTTTAAGACCCACCTTTCTGCTCTCCTTGTCTAATTCCGTAATCATGAGTTGCAATTCGTCCCCCGAGTTACTCAGCAATGCAATGTCATCGGCAAAGCGCAGGTTACTACGTTACTCTCCATTAACTCTTATTCCTAACTGTTCCCATTCTAGGCTTCTGAAAATCTCCTGTAAGCACGCGCTAAATACCATAGGGGAGATTGTGTCCCCCTGCTTTACACCCTTCTTGATTGGTATTCTGTTGCTTTCTTTATGAAGCACTATGGTAGCAGTTGATCCCCTGTAGATTTCTTACAAGATGTTTATAGTATATACTTCGTCTACGCCCTGATTCCGCAGTGTCTGCATGACGGCTGATATTTCTATTGAATCAAATGCCTTCTCGTAATCTATGAAGGCTATGTATAGTGGTTGGTTAAATTCTGAGCCTTTCTCTATTACCTGACTGATAGTATGAATGTGGTCGATTGTTGAGAAGTCTGTTCGAAATCCTGCTTGTTCCTTTGGTTGATTGAACTTTAATGTTTTCTTTACTCTGTTAGCAATTACCTTTGTAAATAGCTTGTATACTACAGAGAGCAAGCTGATCGGCCTGTAATTCTTCAAGTCCTTGTCATCTCCTTTTTTATGTAATAAGATGATGTTAGCATTTTTCCAAGAATCTGGTACTCTTCCCGTCAGGAGACACCTCGTAAACAGGGTGGCTAGTTTAACACTATCTGTCCTCCATCTTTCAGCATATCTGAAGCTACCTGATCCTCACCAGCAGCTTTGCCTCTTTGCATGCTCTCAAAAGCTTTTCTGACCTCTATCATTACTGGTGGGGTATCATCTGGGTTGCTGCTAGTTCTTATAGTATTAAGGTTGTGGTTGTCCCGGATACTGTACAGACCTCTGTAAAACTCCTCCGCTATTTTAACTATCCTATTCATATTAGTAGTTATTTCGCCTTCTTTTTCCCTTAGTGCATACATCAGATTTTTGCCAAGTTTCCTCTTCACTGCTTTGACGCTTCCTCCATTTTTCAGAGCGTGTTCAATTCTCTCCATGTTATACCCTCTTACATCGCATACCTTACGCCTATTAATCAACTTCGAAAGCTCTGCCAGTTCTATTTTGTCTGTTGTACTTGAGACTTTCATGATTTGACGCTTCTTAATGAGATTCTTCGTTTCCTGAGAAAGCTTGCCCGTGTCCTGTCTAACTACCCTGCCTCCAACTTCCACTGCACACTCCGTAATGATACTCGTCAGATTATCATTCATTGCATCTACGCTAAGGTTGGTTTCCTCACTAAGAGCAGAGTACCTGTTCTGAAGTGAGAATGAATTCCTGTACTTTCCCTCTCAGTGCTAGCTCATTGATTGGCTTCTTGCATATCAGTTTCTGTCGTTCCTTCTTCAAGTCTAGGCGAATTCGAGACCGTACCATTCTATGGTCACTGCATCGTACCCTGCCAACCACTTCCACATCCTGCACGATGCCTGGGTGTGCACTCATTATAAAGTATTTCGTTCTTATTTTTGCCATTAGGGCTCCTCCACGTCCACTTGCGGTTTCCTCGTTTTCAGTAGAAGGTATTCAAAATCCGTAAATTATTGCGTTCTGCGAATTCTACTAGTAGCTCTCCTCTGGCGTTTCTAGTACCGATGCCATAATTTCCTACTGCCTGGTCTCCAGCCTGCTTCTTCCCTACCTTTGCATTAAAGTCTCCCATCAGTATAGTATACTGTGTTGTTACTTTATTCATTGCTGATTACGCATCTTCACAGAAGCTTTCAACTGAAGCGTCATCATGGCTGGATGTAGGCGCGTAAGCCTGTACCACCTTCATCTTGTATCTTTTATTCAGTTTAATTACGATACCTGCCACCCTTTCATTAATGCTATAGTATTCCTCTATGTTGCCAGCTATGTTTCTGTGAATTAGGAACCCCACTCCCAGTTCTCTTCTGTCTGCTAAGCCCCGATAGCAAAGGACGTGCCCATTCTGTAGCACCGTATAGACCTCATCTGTCCTCCTAACCTCACTGAGCCCTATTATATCCCATTTAACACTTTCTAGCTCCTCGAATAGTACAGCTAGACTTCCCTCACTAGATAACGTTTTAGCGTTAAGCGTTGCCAAGTTCAGGTTCCAATAGCAGCCTGTCCGGATCCAGAGATTCTTGGCACCCTCTGCTGCGTTGCAGATCTGACCGCCACCGTGGTCAGTTGCTTCGCAGCTGCTGGGGACTGAGGGCCGCGAGTTATTTGACGTATGCATGTGGGAGGTAGTGGCCAAATCGTGGATTGGCCATCCACAGATTGGGTGGCTAATCCTTCTCTGGTGAGGGAGTGCATTCCCAGCGGTGGTTACCGGTGAGTCCGCACCCCAGGCCTCTTAATGCAGTTCCATCACCACGCGGATTTTTTTTTATCCGGTTGGAAACTGTGCGGCACCGGGAATAAGTCATTATCTTTATTTAATTAAATGTGTTATGCAACGTTTCCTAAAACTACAACCAGAAAGTTAATTGCAACTCTGACTCAACTGTGTCATTTTGCTTGTGTTCAGTCCTAGTAAAAACATGATTGAACATGAATCCCTGCCTTTGCTGGCTGACTTTTAAAACCATCATCGAAATGCAGACGCTACAGCAGAGATGGAAACATATGGCCTTCAATTCTGCAGTGCAATACTTCTTACTATAATCCATCACAGTGTGTGTGCTGTTGCAAATGTAGGTGCTTGTTTTGCACACTGAATTTTGCAACACAGTGTGCAAGTACCTGCTCACCAAGGACAGCAAAGCACCCATGCTACCACGGAGAGTCGAAGATAAACTATCCTCGTTACACTGTCTCCAGAACTGGGCCATTTCGCTTATCAAGAACACCAGGGAAGTAAAGAATAGTAAACTTCACTTTCACGAGGAGGGAGTAATGTATTCGAAGATGTACGTTTCTCATTGTAGAGAGTGTTAAGTGCTCCTCGTTTTATTGTGCAGTTCTGTAAAGAAAACAGTGACCAACCGAACTGTAGGGGTATTACCAGATGTCCATATCAGCAGATTCAGAAACACGTGCTGCCTCCCGTTCTACTCGGCAGGTCAGCGGCAGGCGCTAAGCAAGTGCGGGGACAAATACTGGATTTGCTTTCGCACTTAAAGAATCGCAAGCGACAAAGGTGTACCACTTTCCAGGTGACGACCATCCAGCAATTACACATCAAGGTATCCAGAACTGACCTCCGAATGATGCAACCACCACGCCACATCAGAGCAATGGCGCCATAGTTGAGGTTCCACTTGTAGTCATGAGCTGCACTTCGCAGCAGCATGAAGCCTTGGGCATAGGAGACAATTTTGGAAGCATACAGTGCCTGAAAGAGAACGAGACGAAGGATTTGACTGAACTGTTCATTGACACATTATTAAAGAAGGGGAATCATTCAAGAGGATCGTTTCTTTGTTAGACAACTTATGAAACTTAGACAATGAAGCCAAGGAGGCCATAAAAGATTACTTATTGCTGGTTTTTTATTGAACAACGATGATAGGCACTCGCTGAACCACTTTCCAGGGTATTTATGTGTGTAATTTCTGCAAGTGTTAACGATGGCCACTGGTAGCCAGGAGAGGCAGTGTGGCTCACTTTTTGCCAAAAGACGTCATGTGATGCACGAGATGGTAGCTCACCAATAGACTCGCACTCTACCTAAAAGCCAAGCCTGCAAGTACTTCGCTATGACGCTTTCGCCATGAAGGTATGAAAAAAAGGGAACTGTTCAAGGCGCTCGTCTCTGTTAAACATAACTAATGAAATTGGTGTACCACAAATGACTCGTTAGTTAACTGGCCAACTCTTCGGACTTGATGCAATGCAGCCATCAGTGGTACTCAGCAGGAACAGAAGGCTTATTACACATGGACATTTTTGCAATCTGCTGACCACAGGTGGGAATGAATCTTGCCTACCCAAGCAAAACAATGCAAAACAATACAACTGCTAACTGTAATAAGTACAATACAAAAGCTCCCTACAACAAAAGCCCTGTGCAACAAGTGTCTACGTAACAAAAAGAGTCGAAATAATTCATGTTCTTTTAGT
Source organism: Rhipicephalus microplus (assembly GCF_043290135.1). NCBI lineage: Eukaryota > Metazoa > Arthropoda > Arachnida > Ixodida > Ixodidae > Rhipicephalus > Rhipicephalus microplus. The sequence continues at coordinate 45,318,319 of NC_134702.1, read as the reverse complement.
AATAACATGTGTGATGAAAGAATAGCCCTTAAAGAAATTAGGAACTGCCAATCTTTTTTATTGCAATAAACACTTGGATTTCAAGCATAGATTCGTGAGACAACTGCAACTTTGAGGTACAGCAAACAAAAGGCTAGATAAAAAAGTGGGGCAGGTACGCTTAGAAGAGTCTTGAACCATATATATATGCCTTAGACTTTGCGAGAAAACCCATTCTGAAGATAACAGACACTGCTATGAACATCACAGCTAAATCTAGCACTTGTATGTAGCTATAAGAGTTTACGATTGGAGCACAAAGTTGCCCTTGTCTCAGCCGCCTCCTTTGTGTGGAGGCCTGGGCTCACTCTCCCGAGAGCTGCTGGCCATTGCCGTTTCATGTTTAGCAGCAGATAGCAAGCACGTAGATTAATGGCTTACGTAAATCGCGAGCGATGTTTGGATCAGGCGAGTTTCTTGCCACGTGGTGCAGCCATCTGTCGGCACAGCCCTCCATAGCTAGCCTAACACAGTGAGCAACACTTGCTCACCGGAATCGCAACAGGAGAGAGCAATCCTGTTTCATCACTCGTGCTAAAAGTCGTAACAAATATTGATGTAACTTCTTTTCCCTATGCCACTCCTCCCTGTGTAGCTTTTACAGTGCGATTCTCGGGACGGACGACGAAGAAAGCATTTTTAAAGCACGCAATGAATCCCTTTAAATCTGCTTGTTCTAAACAAATTTGAGAAATTCATGCGGCAATCGATCGGCGAAGCTATAGACTGACAGCGAGGCCACTCGATGAGTACTTAAAAAAGTGGTTCATGGAACCTTTAAAAGTAGGAGGACTGTGTTAGACTCACCTTGCGAATGTGCTCAACAAACTCTGTGGGGTCCCCAGTGAGCTTTCCGGTCGGGCCAGACAGGATCTTGCTCGCCTCAACCCTTTGGTCCTTAAGTGAAGACAGGCAACGGGCAAATACTGCTTCGCCTGAGATAAACGGTACAAAAGAGTCATAGCTTTACACAGCCAGCATAAAGATTTATTTGCAGACCTTTAAATGTGCAGCTGACTCCATAAACTATAAGAGCCCCGTTTTGTTCATCCTACACCCAAATCTTTCTTTTTCAACCCAATCAACCAAACAAAATTATGCCAATGAAAGATCAGAGAACATTGACAGCCGTGTTGAACCTTTGCTATAATTGTGACGTAAATTGAAATGCTCAAACATTGAAGTTCGAAAAAAATTCACACTTTTCGTTGGTGGGATCTTACCCACAACCTCCTTTGAATGTAGTGGGTCAGGATGCCACCAATGACTAACGAGATTTTTATCCATTTTAGCACAATTTAATGCAAGTGAATTACCCCACTACAACTAAATAATAATGTCCCCAATGCTTTTCTTGGCTTCAATGCCTGCGAGATTTATCTGGTACATTTAACAAAAGAAACAAGCTTCTCAAGAAAAAGTTTGCCTTCTTCCATGCATTTTTTGAAAGGGCCCTTAAAAAAGCTTCAATATTTTTTTCAAACATTTCAAGTAAGTACTCATCCTGAGCTGAATGCAGTCACAATCAACCATGCCACACGTGGCAGTGTTACGAGCTGCGTGCGTGCCACAAATTGCAAAAAACAATCCCTCCTCCTCTCCAGGCCTTTTGGGCCTCCATCTGACGTCACGAAGTTGACTGCGACCAATCATGACTTGGGCTGTGCATCAAACAAAGATACTATGAATAGTCTGAAAGTAGCTGCCCACGCTCTTGTTCACTGTGGCAGCTCCCCAACTTGCACGGAGGAGCTCTGGCACGGCGTGTCACCGTGTTAATCCACCACGTTGGCTATCCTTGAAAGCACACGTGCAACACAGGGTCCACGCCAGCACGATTCGTAGGAGCATGGGCTGAGACAGCAACGGCGGTTAGCTAACAAACACAGAGTTGACAGAGTTGCGGCAAATAGAAGTAGACTGTTTTGAATGGAGCATCAGCAATGACATATGCCCCAAGAGATCTGGAAGGAAATTCGGCAGCGAGAGCAAAGAGGCTTTGGAAGAGGAGCAGCAGAGGGTAACTAAGGAAAGAGCGAAAGGGGCACTCGCCATATGTTTCGATCGTCAAATGCATCTAGCTCTGCTATTATGATTCACACTATTTCGAAAAATTTTTACGACTACCTGTTCATAGTAGCCTATAAAAATTGTTGGAGTTTAACAACCCAAGACCACAACATGAATATGAGACACAGCAGTGGAGGGCTCCGAAAATTTTGACCACTTGGGGTTTTTTTAACGTGCACCTAAATTTAAGCACACGGGTCTCAAGCATTTTCGCCTCCACATAAAATGTGGCCACCGCGGCCAGGATTCGATACAGTGTCCTGCTGGTCAGCAGCCGAGTACCTTGGCCACTAGACCATTGTGGCGGGTCTGTTCATCGTAGACCTGTGCACAACTTCTCCACCACAACTATATTTAGACCTCTGGGTGGTTTGGGGCTTTTTAACAATGTCAGATTGCATAAAAATTACTTTAGTTCAAATAATGAATCTAAAGTGCTGAATTTCACAAGCAAAAAAAGTGACCCCACAATGGCATGGGCCGAGTAAAGAAGTGTCCATTTAATCGTAGCGATAGCGTGAGCATCATAATAAACTACCCTTTTAGCGTTACGGTCTGTATGATGAAGCATTCGAAAGGTGCCACGAACTTTGACAACAGTGTTCGGCTGTATGGTCCAGTTTGTGGCTATTCTACATCATGCCTTTGTGCCGTTTGCGAAACAACCACTATGACTGTGTAATCGAAGTGAATTGAACTCACCAATTAAGGTAACTGGAATGCCGTGCTGAAGAGCAGCTATTGCCGTCCACTTGCCTGTTCCTTTCTGCAAAGACACCAAAGAGCAACAACAGGGTAATATTTTACATTAATAGAAGCACAGATCTGTGAATAAGAGCTTTTATGATTCTTCGAAAACTAAAGTGAATTCTAAAATTTCTAAGGCAACATATTTTCTATAAGCAGTATTAAAAGCGGGCACAAGTAGCTTCTTTGCAAAATTGCTTTTTCTGTATCACTGGCTTGCACATAAGTCACAGCCAAGGCATTAACCAGGGTCTATAATTCAGTGCTGTAAACATTTTCTTGGAAATCTCTCTGGGTGCCTCTAATATCCTCTTGGCTGTGATAAATAGGCATGACCACTCGAAAATGCGCTGCCAAGGCACTGATTCCCTCTGTACTCCCATAACACAGTTCACAAGGAGGTGTTTTTCCTCTCCTGTCAAGATGTCTAGAGATGTCCAACTCTTGAGATCAGATGAAAATCCTTTACAAAGTAGGGCCTCTGCACCTCTAAGTACCAAAGTCAACTAAAGATAACAGTAGAACATTAATTGAATGAGGTAAGTAAAACTAAATGTGACAAAAGCAAAGGCATACAAGTAGTTTGAAACAGTATGGTCTTACCTGCCCAGCTGAGTCCCGAATCTTTGTCACAAGAGGCTCCTTGTCAGTGTCCTTGAACTTGAGAATGTTGCTTGTGATTTCAATCAGAAACGAGTCCAAGACGCCCTTGTTCCAGTTGGCAAAAACCTATGAGAAAGACAAGATTTCATTGCTGAGCTAGGTTCCTGGTTCCATACAAATAATACTTATACACACACAGGGCAAGTTATGCGCAGAAAAATAAAAGCCTAGCAAACTGCACTTGCACATGAAGCCACTGCCTATGACAAAAAGCAAAGTGCAACAATAGACTTGTTCGACACTTTGTGCAAAAACCTGCAGTCTTCAGGAGCACAATAAAAACTGCTGCTACCTTTAGCATATCAGGGGGGGTCCTGACCATCTGTGTTCAGGGTGGGAAAGACACCCTTGCAAGTGCCCGCCTCCCCCCCTCCTCCCCCGAGACTTACCTTTAGAACATCATACGTTTGAATTTCTTAACGGTTCAGTATAGCACATTCAAGGTTTTCATAGACAGATTTTATTTTAGTGTGTACCTGTGTTCAATACCCCTCAGCAGACTAAAAATAATATAATATGCTTGATCATTTCAAAGAATACTTTAGTAAAACAAGGCGATTGCTGAAGCTGGGACCCCATGTTCCTTTTACAAGTTTTATTTCAAAGCATAGCTTATTTCTAATGTAAATAAAAAAACAACTCATATTGTAGGGAACTATGCGAACGACGACGAAGCAGCTTGAAACGGCAAGCCACAGCGTTGGTGCACGCGCTCGACCCGAGCTTGCGTTTGTTTTGTATTTTCGGCCTGTTGGCGTTCCTCGCTCTTCTGGCGTTCCTCGGCCTTCCAGTAGGTCTGTACTTAAATAAACTGCGTGACATCTGGTGGAGGTGGGTGGACTCCCGTACAAACCTGGAACTTCGCTCCCGTACGCTTCCTCTTCTACGTGACACGAACATGGCCACCGAGACGCCTCTTCAGGTGGGACCTTCGACCGTCCATGTCACTTGCGGTGCCGTGTATCCTCAACGAGACCCTCCTATCTTCACGGGCTCCACTGAGTCGGACGTCGAAGATTGGTTGGCAAGGTACGACAAAGTCGGCGCAAGTAACAAATGGGACGACCCAAGTAAGCTGGGCTACGTCACATTCTACCTTGCGGACACGGCGCAACTGTGGTTTAATAACCACGCAGCTGACATTACTACGTGGTCTGCATTCAAGACGGCTATCACGGACGTCTTTGGACGACCTGCGGCACGCAAGCTTCAAGCCGAGCACCGTTTACGTCACCGTGCGCAGCAACCAGGTGAGACCTACACGGGCTACATTGAAGATGTGCTGCATCTATGCAACCGCATCAACTCTACCATGCCTGAGGAAGAAAAAATCCGGCACATATTGAAAGGCATTGACGACGGCGCCTTTTCAGATGTTGCTCGCGAGAAATCCCCCCACAATTGCTGTCCTCGTTTCCCTGTCAAAGCTTCGATGAATTGCGTAGGCAGCGCGCAATTGCTCGTCAAGCCCTCACGACGCCAGACACGCTCGCAAGCTTGCACCAAGCTGCCCATCCTACCGATCAGCAGCCGCTGCTTTCGACAATCAAGGACTTCGTCCGCGAAGAGGTAGCACGCCAGCTGTCACTGCTGCCACTGACACATGAGCCCATGCAAGCTTTGGCACCGGACCTCCAACACGTCATTCGGACCTAAGCCGCTGAAGCCCTTCCGCCGGTGCATCAGCAACCACCAGTGACTACGCCTCTCACGTACGCCGCCGTCGCTGCTCGTCCTACGCAACAGCGTATGCCATACGCTCAACCTGCCACGCCACCCTATGTCGTGCCTACAACCCCAATCGCTGCGCCGTATCCCTACGCGAGATCTTCAGCTCCATTTTACCGTCGCTCAGACGCTTGGAGGACGCCGGATAATAGGCCCATCTGTTTCGCCTGTGGTATCGCTGGACACGTCGCCCACCACTGTCGCCGAGATCCCCCTCCAGTCGACACTGTGGGTAGGCCAATGGCGTCGTCGTCTAGGACGCCATCAAGGTACACCACTGACGGTCCTCGACCCTACGCAAACCATCGGTCACCATCGCCCCGATTACGCTCCCTGTCACCTATGCGTCGCCGACCTGCTACGGAAGAGGGAAACTGATCGCTGCAGCTCCGGAGGCAACAGCTGCATACAATTCAAACTGCTTAAGGCCTCCATCTTTCTCGTCACAAAACGTTATTGACGTCAATGTTGAGGGGACCGCCGCACAAACGCTAATCGACACAGGGGCCGCCGTTTTCATAATCTGCGAGACCTTATGCCGCAAGTTGAAAAAGGTGACGACGCCTCTTTCGGGCCTGATGCTCCACACGGCCAACTCGCAGTGCATAGAACCTACAGCTGTGTGCACTGCACGTGTCATTATCCAAGGTGAACTTTATGCCATTGAATTTTTTGTGTTGGCATCATGCTCCCACGAAGTCATTCTTGGATGGGACTTTCTTTCGCGTCATTGGGCCATCATAGATTGCTCACGTGCAGAAGTTGCCCTTACACCGCTGCCAACCTCTTGTTTGGTGGATTCTCTTCCTGAACCTTACAAACTTGTCGTTGTTGCAGACACGGAAATAGCACCGAGAACATCCACCCTTGTAGCCCTGACCTGTACGGCCGCTCCTGCCGGAACTGTTTTGTTCACCCCGTCTGACGTATTTTCCCGCCGCCGTAGCCTACACCTGCCCTTTGCCGTACTCACCATGGAATCCGGTGCTACCGCCATGCTCGTCGCGAACTCGCTATCGTCGTCAGTTACCCTACTTCGCGGAGAATGTTTGGGTAACATACAAGACGTTGACCTCTTGCGCCCTCTAGAGTTCGCCGAACACGCACCTCACCTCCAGCTCAATGCTATGACGCCACCTGTGGCCACACTGCCCGCGCCAGACTCATTCCAGCCCTCTGTTGCCGCTGAGCTATCGCCGACACAAAGAAGGGAACTCTTGTCCCTTCTTCGAGAGTTCCGTTCTGCCTTCGATTGCGCTCAACCATCTTTGGGTCGCACAGTGAACATCACGCACCACATTGACACTGGTACTCATGCTCCCTTACGCCAACGACCATATCGAGTTTCAGCGGAAGAGCGCCGTATTATCAACGAACAAGTCGACAAAATGCTCAAGCGTGGTGTCATCCAGCCATCGCAGAGCCCTTGGTCGTCCCCTGTTGTACTTGTGCGCAAAAAGGATGGGTCTATCCGATTCTGTGTCGACTACCGCCGGCTCAATAAGATAACTCGGAAAGATGTGTACCCGTTGCCACGCATCGACGACGCTCTCGATTGCTTGCAAGGGGCAGAATATTTCTCCTCTTTAGATTTACGCTCAGGATATTGGCAAGTTCCAATGGCTGATCCTGACCGATCGAAGACTGCATTTGTAACACCTGATGGGCTGTACGAGTTTAACGTCATGCCGTTTGGACTCTGCAACGCCCCAGCTACCTTCGAACGGATGATGGACACCATCCTTCACGGCTACAAGTGGAACACGTGCCTTTGCTACCTAGACGACATCGTCGTTTTTTCTCGCGACTTTTCAACTCGCCTTGTTAGTCTTCGTGCTATTCTCACGTGTCTCACCTCTGCTGGTCTTCAACTTAACAAACATCAAGAAGTGCCATTTTGCCGCACGTCAGCTCACTATACTGGGTCACGTCGTCTGCAAAGAGGGTGTTCTCCCGGATCCGGCGAAACTCCGCGCCGTGGCCGACTATCCGAAGCCCAATTCCATCAAGACGCTTCGAAATTTTATCGGCCTGTGCTCATACTTTCGTCGATTTGTGCGCAACTTCTCTTCCATCATCGCGCCTCTTACCAACCTGTTGACAACTTCCAAAGGCATTTCTGCTTGGTCAAAAGAGTGCGACGAATCCTTCACCGCGCTTCGGCGGTTATTACTATCACCTCCAATGCTACGTCATTTTGACCCTCATGCGCCTACGGAGGTCCACACCGACGCCAGTGGTGTCGGTCTTGGTGCTGTATTGGCTCAACGAAAACCAGGGTACTAAAAATACGTTGTCGCTTACGCGAGTCGACCCCTCAAGAAAGCCGAGTGTAATTATTCCGTCACGGAAAAAGAGTGCCTCGCAATTGTCTGGGCTTTGACGAAGTTCCGCCCATACCTTTATGGCCGCCCTTTCGAAGTCGTCACGGACCACCACGCTCTATGCTGGCTATCATCGCTCAAAGACCCGTCGGGGCGCCTTGGTCGTTGGGCGCTTCGCCTACAGGAATACGACATTCGTGTTGTATACCGATCTGGCTGCAAGCATTCCGATGCTGATGCACTATCCCGCTCGCCGCTACCGGCGAGCGGGATACATATTGTCATATGTATAACAAGATGGCCGCCATGGTCGGATGCGAGTTCCCCTTTGAGATTTTCCACGATTTACACCACTGGCTATTGTTACTACTGCTGTTGCAGCTAATTAAAGTTATGCACAGATTCCCTGCATGTACTATCAACAAGCTAAACCGCTACAATCAAACAATTGTCTTTGTAACAGACCTCGCTCATCTGGTCGTGATTTAGACCGGCTGCATTTTTCATGAGGTGGTAGGCTTCACAGATGAGCTGCATGTCGCCGTATTCGATGCCGTTGTGCACCATCTTGACGAAGTGACCCGAGCCACCGTCACCGACCTGTATGAAAACGAATTACACCTTAGCCATGCGAGGTGCATGCAATTAACATAGGAACACACTAATGACAATAGAACTATTTGCTGTATATATTAATTCATATGATGACAATACAACAAAATTTTTCTCCTACATAATTTTCTGCAGATAGAATGCACCTATACACCTGCTAGGTTTATTCACTCTGTATGGCTACAACTTCCAGTAAAGATCAACAAATAGAAACACTGCTGTTTCAATTCAGCACTTACATAGTGAAGAACAGCAAGATTGCTAAAGGAACTCATTTGACCACTTGCACTTCCAACTAGAAAAAAAAAGTTTTGTATTTGAAAACTTCGCAAGCAATTGTCATGAAATTTAATGCCAAATAAAAACTTGTGCTCCTATGTTGCAGGACACGGTGCAATTAACAGATGAAAGGTGTATTATTATCTGGTGTTTTACATCATAAAACCACATTTTGACTATGAGAGATGGCATAGTGGAGGGTTCTGGAAATTTCAACCGGTTCTTTAAAGTGCACCGACATTGGACAGTACACATGTCGCAACTGGGATTGACCCGCGACCTTCGGTTTCACAGCCAAACACTATAATCGCTGCATCGCCGCGGAGAACAAATGAAAGGTGTAAAAGATCTACTAGTACATCTCTTCATGAATAACCATGCCGACTAGCACATTTTTGTGCTAGTCGGCATGGCGAAGTTGCAGTGCTACTAGCACTGCAACTTCGCTAATTCTTCGTTGCTTTTTTTTTTTCAAGATGCAAGTAAATTATTACTAACCCAATCGCAGCATGGCTCTCCATCTACCTTGGCAGAAATGCTCTGGAAGATCTCCTTGATGTGAGGCCTGCAAGAAATGTGGTGTAGCAGTAATTCAAAAACAAATCAGCTTCAACTCGGCATGAAAGTATCTCAGCTTCACAATGCTCACTGATTTATCTGCGCTTTCCCCTACACTTTTTGCAGCATTACGGCGAATATTAATACTAGCATGGGTTTGGATGTAAAAGCGCACCGTACGGCCCACCCCCTTAGGCAGCTTGCTATGACAGAGGGCATGTTTACCGTACTTGCAGTTGTGGCCACTGTGGTGCCACGTGGCGGGGGCAAGGGAATAGACGCCGGTGGCTGCTTTGGGGCTGCAGCCACTCAAAATTAGTTTGTGGTTCCTCTTGTAATAGAAGTACACCTAATTTATTCAAACAGTGATTCTGCCAATGAGCATCCCTGGAGAGTGCAGACAAGGCAAGCTCTTTGCCATACACAATCTGTGTTTATTCGGGTTGACGTCACCTAGTTAGTGCATATGGCAGATGGCGTAGCCACATTGTCATTTTAGAAGAGACTTTTCTCTAACCCCTTGATACAGTCGCAATTTTTTTCAAATAAAGCTGTTTTTGAGTTCAGTGAGAGTGTTATAATTATCTTTACTATATCTGCATGCCTTCTCTGCTCATGTAAAGCTCCTGAACCAACTCTTGGTCAGAAAAAATCTGCATGATCGTTTGTAGCCCACTGTACCCAAAGTAATATGACACCCGCCTACATTGTGTACACTGCAAACAACTGCTGTTATGATTGCTCTGTTATAAAGAAAAGGAGATGGACAAAGAAAGCACTCCAAGTTTCAATGAAGGTTTCAACAATGGGGAGTTGCCTTACAAAGATGGCAGGTCCGCAACAAGGTCAAATCTCGTCAAAATGTGGCTTGAAAGCAGAAAATGCCGTTGTTTGGTCTTTTTACCGGTTGACTTTGATGAACTGACTAAGAATCTCAGCCAACAGCTAGATGGGACCTACCATGCCTCGGGGTTGCCACCAGGCATGAGCGAGGGACCATAGCGTGCACCTTCCTCGCCGCCACTGACACCAGAGCCCACGAATAAGATGCCCTTGCTTTTGAGGGCCTCGCAACGGCGCTCACTGTCCTGGTACTCGGAGTTGCCACCGTCGATGATGATGTCCCCTTTGTCCAGCAGAGGGACCAGCTTGTTAATGAAGCCGTCAACTGCATCTCCAGCTGCACAAAAATTGCACAAGCAGTCTTTGAAAGAGTGCAAGGGTAAACTGAACGAACTTCCTTAACAGTGCAAAGATCCAAAGGCAAAGATCCCTGTGCAGCCTCAATGGTCAGAGAACAAAATCCTAAAGCCTCTCGTTTTTTTTGTTTTTTTTAAATTAAGAGTGTAGGGACCTTGCATGACAGTCATCAGAGTGAACAAAACGAGTACTGATGTAAATAATGGCAAGTAACCTGTAAAAATATGCGAGTGCAGTAGATCGAGAAAGTCATTATTTGCGACAGCAAATGCATCTATTGCAGAAAAAGAAGAGCTGGCTCAGCTTAACACTTCACAAAAATAGCACTTAAAAGCATTTCGTTGCACATGTTGAACACTGCCTTGTTTCACTTTCACCCCCCCAACTACTACTGAACCTTGTTAATCCTCCTGCCCTGCCGCGGTGTTCTTGTGGCTAAGATACTCGGCTGCTGACCCGCAGGTCGCGGGATCGAATCCCGGCAGCGGCGGCTGCATTTCTGATGAAGGCGGAAATGTTGTAGGCCCGTGTGCTCAGATTTGGGTGCACGTTAAAGAACCCCAGGTGGTCGAAATTTCCACAGCCCTTCACTACGGTGTCTCTCATAATCATACGGTGGTTTTGGGACGTTAAACCCTACATATCAATCAATCAATTAATCCTCCCATTTGCCAAGACAGCATATGCAGTTAGCTCACCCGTGCTCTGGTGTGCAATTGATTCAAGCATCAGCATCCTGAACTGAAGTAAAAGGCCCAAGTTTTTCTAGAAAGACTCCTTTTTATTCTGTTATAGTTAACTTTCCTTAACTCACATTTTTTTTTTTTTACAGGTAAATTTGTACCAAGCCAAGTTTGCAATAATTTCAAGCTGAAAAGTTTTTGGGCATATGTGCACAAGTACAGAATTGAAGCATCGCAAAATATTAGCCAGACCTTTGACAAGCAGCACGATACGGCGCGGAGTCTTGAGCTTCGAGACAAATTCCTCGAGGGAGTGGGCGCCGATGACCTTGGTTCCCTTTGCCTCTTTCTTGAGAAACTCGTCCACCTTCTCAACAGTTCTATTGAAGGCGCACACCTAGGAGACAACCAAAGGCAATTTCAAATCATTAGAAATCAGACCATCAGATCCGACAAAAAGTACTGTGCAGGTCTCCTTTTTGCTATAATGGAATTAAGTAAACATAATATAATTAAGTGAATGTAATGTAACCAAGCATACTTTGAAATGACCCAGTATACTGCGTCATGACTTTGGGAGAAGAGGGAAGTAACAAAACTTGCATTAAAGACGTGTATACTAGTCTTGAAATATTTGTCTAGGCAAGACAGTTTCTTTCAAAATGCACGATCAGCCATTTACCAATATGTGTCGCAGCTTCGCAACGTAAACCGAGCCAAGCCAAAATGCACACGAACGTGGTCACAGATGCAATTGAGTCTGGAAAGAGCAACTAAACAAACTATTTAAATGCATAGATTACAAGATGTCACTATACATAGCCAGACATTGTTATGACAATTTTTACGTACATATTTTGATGTCCTTTTGATATGAGTGCATCATGACGCCTTTGATATAGAAACAGTATTTTGTCACTTTCTCCATTTGTCATAAGCACATGTTGATTACATGCAGACATCAGTGATACTAAATAGCTTAGTTTCATTGACTGTAAGCCAAAATTTATCATATGAATGGTGACCTCTTTAAGAGTATGGCCACTGCTTTGTATGCAACAGCTTCAAAATTGCTGAAATAAGAATTGCATTAGGCGCATTCTCATGCTGTTTTATCAGTGTTATGGGCATGGCCAGAGAGAAGATTATGCACATTAAAGAGGGTTTTTGAATGCTCACCACAAAGCCATGGTCATTCATGTTTAGGATCAGGTTCTGGCCCATGACCGCCAGGCCAATGAGGCCTACATCTGCCCTGCACAAAGAAAGACATACTTGAAAGCATGCAGTGGAATGGCACCTTCCTCTCATATCTGAAATGTTCAAACTTGAACACTGTAAAGTATGTTGAACATGATCGAACATGCAAGTGCTTGTCGACAAACACCTAGGCGGATCAAGACGGCTGTTCCAGTGTTGCGCCAATGCATTGACGAGAGGAGCATCCCTCAGATGTCAGTGCTGCAACTGTGCTTGTCACATTATTCCATTCTTAAGACACATAGCCAAGAATGCTTTTATCGAGTGCATCAGTTTGTGCCAAACAATGGTAATATCCGTGCATGTACACCCATTGTAAATACAAAAATTGAGTGATACATTCTTAAAGCACGCGAAGAAGCAAAATATTCTATTACGCATGTATCGAAAACGTTCACCGCCACAAGCTATAAGCTATATTGAACGGTGCATAATGTGCCCCTTTGAAAGAGAGCTTCCCCTAAACGTCTGCAATCGTGTCACGTGAAACATTGAAGCTAGGCTTTTTTTTTTTTTTAATAATCTGTCTCTCAAAGGTGCTGAATAGATGCAACATCGCAAGAATAAACAAGGTGCATCTTTCAAGAAGTACGTGCTACTTAAAGTAACACGTGGTAGTAATTGCTACTATAAGTATCTACTAACGCCATATTAAGTAGCAGATGAAAGGTTCGTGCAATCAAAAAAAAATTTTTTAACCAAATTTCAATTAGTAAACTTCACTGCACCACAACAATTTAGTACGGTGAAGCACACTAAATGCATGAGGATTTGCTTGCTATTATATTAAGTGAGGCGTGCAACTTAGGGTTTACAGTCTATTTTCCCTTTCCTCTCACCAAGGTATGATAGCATAACAAAAACTCCTGTACTTCCTCTTTTCCCTGTATCTCTCTCACTACAGCTTTCAAACCAACCAACACTTCTGAGGATGTAGCCAGAAATTTTTTCGGAGTGATCTGATTGATTGATTGATTGATTATTAATATGTGGGGTTTAACATCCCAAAACCAACATGATTATGAGAGACGCCGTACTAGAGGGCTCCGGAAATTTCGACCACCTGGGGGCTCTTTAAGGTGCACCCAAATTTGAGCACAAGGGCCTACAACATTTCCGCCTCCATCGGAAGTGCAGCCGCCGCAGCCGGGATTCGATCCTGCGACCTGTTCGGAGTGGTCTGACGTTCATGCGTGAGCTTGCATGTTTAAGCGTGTACCCATACACACGAACAAAATAAACATTTTGGAGAGGGTACTAACTTCACATTCTATTCTAATAGTTACACCACTGTTGACTAATCCTTTTAAGAAAAAAAAAACTTCGTCAGGAAGGCCCATGAGAGAGCGGAGAGGCTCGGCCTACCCGTCCCGACATGTGGGTTTAGTCAGGAGTTGAATGTATATGCATCTCATCCTCTTCCTTCCAGACCAAATAAATTTCTTTTCTGTCTCTCACTCGCAATTGCAGTTCCTGTCACGTTACAGAAAGAACACTTCGTCTATGCAATAACAATTATCGGGTATTATGCGATACTCAGTATTGGAGGTGTCCGAAAAGTTCGACCCCCAGAAGCTGAGTCTAAGTACACGGGCCTCAAGCATTTTCAACCCTATCGAAAATGCGGACGCCGCAGCCGGGATTCGAACGCGCGACCATCGGGTCGTCAGTGTAGTACCTTAACCACAAGACCCCCGCGGAGGGTGTGATACTACAACGCAATCATGATTTGCTAGCGGGACACGTCTCCTAGAGGTAATGAAACCAATTGACAATTAAGCCAAACGTTGGCATTATTTATTGGAAGAGGGAGCACCCTCCCTCGTAGCTTAATTGGTACAGCAGTGGTTCTCGGCCTGTGATGTCTCGGGGACTTTTTCCGAGTTGGCGGAAGTGACAATAAAGGACCCCTTGCAGAGAAAGCAAAAAAAGGGGGGGGGGGGGGGATCATGCCACAACATGCAACGTGAAAAATAGGGGCGGCGTCAGGGGGGTTGGAGCGCCCTAAAATTTTAAAATTCTCGCCTGTCCCTCCTTTGCCTCCCCTCCCTCCCGAAAAAAAAAACCAGTACAAACACAATGAAAACTTCCCCGCTTATGCACCCCCCTGACAAAACTCGCTTGTCTTTCTGTGCCCCCCCCCCCCAAGCAATAAAATCCTGGCGCCACCCCTGGTGAAAAAAAAATGACAGTGACTTAGCTCAGCTATGCCAGGATATACGTAGGTTAGCAAATGTTCAGATGATTATTCTTAGCTTTCCAGATATCATGCTTACAGCTGTTCCAATGACACACACACACGGTATACGTATTATTTGGCACATGTATATTTATTTTGCCGGGCGACTACTTCGGGATCCGATGAGTTAAGCTTCTCCGCTCTACTGCACCGTTGAGCAGCATTTGCACTCTCCTTCTCCATCTGCACTCTCCTTCTCCATCTCCACTCTCCTTCTCTCCTCTGACTGGCGTTTGCCACCCCAGTGGCAAACGCCAGTCAGAGGCGCTATCAAGCGTCTCCAGCGCAGTGTCAGATGGCGACTGCACAGGGAAGGCGCGCGCGTCGGCATCCATATGTCTACCAAGGCTATGACGGCACTCCTCTGGAAAGCGCACACCGGCGGCGGCGAGTCGCGCGCGGCCGCGGCCGTGTGCGAAGGAGGTGCAGGCTCCGGTGCGTGACACCACTGATCGTCTGCGCAGCGCATCGAATTGCGCGCACACCGGCGGCGAGCCGCGCGCGGCGGCGGCGGAGTATCATTGCGCATGCGCACACCAGTGCCACGCGAAATTGGCTCAGCGAGGCCAGTGTAGCTAACGCTACAAAAGCCACATTTTACTGCTACCTGGCGAAGAATGGCCCACTAAAGAGTCACGTTAATTCAGTCATAGCAACCTGTCACCAAGTTGCGCTACCTGACTACATTCAACCTTTTTACAGCTACATTTTCTCTTCAAGTATCTGTATGCTCGCGTGCGGATGTCATAAGACTACAACAAAAATTCGCCAAGAAGGGGGAAAATAAGTTCAGCTACGCCGCAATTCAACAATGTTCTGCGGTGAAGCACCTTAAAATTAATATGGTTGCTGTTGCGGGACATGATGTGCGTGCCTAAAGTTTTTTTTTTTTTAGGACGTATTCATTTCATTTCATTTATTGATACTGTCAGCCCTTTGCGGGCTATTACAGGAGTATTTCGCGGGCCCCGATCTGATAACCACAGTGATGGAGTTTCGAAGACTGGGTTCAGACTCCACCGACAAAAAGGGCGAGTTTTCGTTTACTTTCATTCATTTCAATTTATATAGGTAAGTATCACAACACCAATTATTAAAAAATAAAAAATAATGTTCTCTATGCTTTCTCTTGGCTTGCCGTTTTCATTAGTTGCGTCTAATAAATGGCTACATTGAAACGCACGTTGATTTGACCTTAAGCCCAGCAATTGGGACGTTAAAGGTGGCGCGATACAATTGCAGCTTACGAGCATTAATGCGGCACCGCATGGCGTTCACAGGAAAACTATACACATATCGCATGCGCGATAAGCAATGTCGTACTCGGGAGGCTAGCGTACTTGCTCGTCCACTTGTTGAGCTTCATCGCCGCTGACGCCGGCACGGCTCAACTGGTAGCGCTGCGACGGTAGCGGCGACAGCGCCAACAACCGGTACACCATTTGTTTTCTTTGCTTTTTCGTTCAAAGACAATGGCACATACCCACTCAAGGGGGATTGGCCAATAATGAGCAGACAAAAATTTGAAAGGTCATTCGAAAATGTTGGGAGATCAAAAGAACAAGAACTATATTGAAATGGTAATGATACGTTACAATAGATTAAGACTACGAGTAATATACTTTTCATCTCGTACTTCGGACTGCCGTAAAACTATCAGAACAATTTAGAAGAGATGAATTATGTTTTACCGCACTTTAGTAACAAGTTTTTGAACGCAACAGTAAAAAGGTACTCGAGTAATAGTTTGAAATCACACAGGGCATCAAAGGCATTCCTGGGACACTATGTCATACCCGAGGTGCTTAATACAGCTTATTCAGTTAAGGATAAGACTATTTTTGAAAGAGTACTGATAAGGGTACTAACATTACGGCAGACTTCGTCATCTGTGCCCGCTTGGCCGAAAGCAACCATTGCAACTTCTGCTATGACTCATACCCACTCTGGGGGAATCGGCGAACAATTGACTGTATGTATATTGCGGAGCAGAATACTGATAACCAAAACAGGAAAAAAACTCACGTAAGAAAGATGGAAAACAATTGTTTGTTCAAGCATGCAGATCAGGCACTTTAACTCCTGAATAAAAAAAAACTTTTTAAAAATTACTTCATTACTATTGTAACGATACTTATACAGTAGGAATTCTAAGTCATATTCATTTTGTTTCGTGGTACAGCAGCAACTTCATCGACGACGATTCTGCTTTGGTCACAGCAACGATGATCCTAAACAATGGCACACCCATAACGGGGAAATTGCAGTAGGTGCCAAGAATCAGGGGGCGAGGGGGAGAAGGAAAATGCTAAGGTGGCAGTCTCTCGCTGAAACGCTGCCAGAGGTTCTATTAAAGGCCAACTCCGGCGATTTTTCGACCATGTCAAGCTAATGGTGTTTATGTTCCTGATACACTCTTGTCACCAGCCCAAATAGCTGAAATCCTCAAGAAATCTGAAAATATTTTAATAAGCAAAAAAAGTGAAATACCGAAAACCGAAACCAATCCGGGTGCCCTGTCTGCTTATGACGTACTATTTGGCAAGAACCGGACTCCTGCCGGCGCGGAGTATGAAAACTGTGGAAGCCAGACTAGCGAAGCGCCGGCCAAAGAGCACAGAGGACGGAAGAAAGCTTTTCTGTGCTATACACGTGCCAAACACTACCGCCGTTGCCTTGTGGCCGCACTATAAACGCTGTAGCGGCCACAGAAGCGATGCCATCGGCTGCGTCACTTCCGTCGACAGGCCAAACATGACGTCACACATACAGTGTTGCCAATATTTCTGGCAAGCGAGGTGAGCTTTTCGAGGAAATCTTTAAAAATCATTTGCGAACAATCAGTGCATTTCTCAAAACTGTATTTTGGCATCAATGACGGAAATGTGCAAAGGAACGTACCCAGAGAATTTCATTGAGATCCATTGACCTCGAAAAATCGCCGGAGTCGGCCTTTAAAGTACCGCGCACAACGCAGTCGGCGATCGCGATTCTGCTTTCCAAATCCAGAGGGCGTGAGAAACAAATAGTAAAAAGGAAGCACGTAAGAGACAGTATAGGTGGCAGAAAAGTAGATATCGAACAGAAATAGTGGGGAAATGAGGTCATTCTGCCTGAAAAGGCAGAGAGATGGAACACACATTTATATTTTTTCCTTGCAACAATTCAATTTCATCGAAGTAATTATAAGGCCAACATAAAAAGAAAGATTTCATTTTCTTTTCTTGAGAGCCATGAGACACACATGTCACCACCCCGTTATAAAGGGGACGCTCATAGCATCCATCCATCCATCCGGTGCGCAGACACGAGAGAGATCAAGGCGCAAAACGCAGTTACTTCATTTCTTCTCTCACATCCGCCTCTGCGTTTTTACACTCTTCTGTTTTAACCAAGTAAGAACTACCACAACTGTCTTTCCAGGGGGGCGACAAATTGAATCACGGAATTTCTATCGTCATAGCTGTATTGCAATGACCTCTAGAAAGGTAAGCGGTTATTGTCAGGCCCAGTTCTGTAGTTCGGAATGAGAGTAAAAAAAGAGAGACTGAAGATGAAACAACGTATACGGAGCGGGCATCAGCTCGCCAAGCGATGCCCGGTCAAGCGATGTTCATTACAGGGTACCTCGATGCTAATTAACTACCGCAGCGGCGGGGCAGGCGAAGCGTCGCTCGAGACACTATAGAATTCCTAGAATTCCCTAGAATTCCTGTATATCCGCATGGTACATTATATGGTTAATTCGGCAACGCAACGCCAGAGGAGGCGCACAAACACAGCACTGTCTCGCGCCTTTGGCCATGCATCAGCAGGGCCGGCCCGCTCTCGACGTGCGGGACTTGCACGTTCGCTTTTTTTTTTTTTTTTTGAGCAAATCAAGGCGACAAAAGTATGCCTGATGAGCCAATAAACGCGTTGCTTCTGCACTGGAGGCGCTTGCCAATCTCGCTGCAAGCAATAATAATAATAATAATAATAATAATAATAATAATAATAATAATAATAATAATAATAATAATAATAATAATAATAATAATCTCACAGTACACGGGCCTCTGTCGTTTCGTCTCCATCGAAATGAGACCGCCGCGGCCAGGATCGGCACCGAAACCCATCTATACAATAAGCAAAACGCAAACTTCTCGAAAGGAAGTCGCGCCTTAGTCGCCTCCAAGCCCCCCTCAGGTTACGCTAATGTGCCTCCCTCTACAGCCTCACACGGATGCCTGGATCCATGGTAAGCTTTGGTAATTAACACGAAAGTTATGACAGCGCGAGAGAGAGAGACAAAGGAAGTCCTTGGCCACGTTGCCGAGACTAAACGCAAACCTCTCGCGCGTGCCCTGTCGTTAGGAAAGCTGCGCCTACGCAAGCAGGCAAGCAAGCAAGCTAGCGTTCCGAGACAAGACTACCTCTCAAGAAACAGCAGTTATGAAAGGCGCACATTCGTACGTGGTCCTAACGGTCTTTTTCACTCCTATAATATATACAAGTATGCCAAAGGGGTAAAACTTGCATCTCCAGGAAACGGTGCACCTAAGAGACGCTGCAACAAACCGAGCATTCTTGTTCTCTTCTACACTAGTAGGACTCAACTTTGGAAGTCTGCGGCATTTCCTCCTTAAAGGCGGGTGCACACAAGCCTGCACCAATGGTGTGAGTCATAAGCCGCCCGCAGCGGGACTAATATATATATATATATATATATATATATATATATATATATATATATATATATATATATATATATATATATATATATATATATATATATATATATATATATATTAATTCGCGGAGACGATCGGCTGTTCTACGATCATGTGAGCGAGGCCTCTCCAGACTTCTAGACCACAAGGATGTACAAGTTGCACCCCCTGGAAAGGGTGTATATAAAAGACCAACACAGCGGTATCCGACCATAACCTGGAGAGATGTAAAAGTTACGCTCTCCGGGAAGGGTGTGTGTAGGAGACCAGCGAACAGTTCTGTATAAGAAGGACAACGGTGTAGAAGTTACAGTCCTGATGAGTAGCTTGGAGAGCGTGTATTATAACTTGTACACCTTTGGAAAAAGCTTTCGAATACCCTTCCCGACGCTCTCGAGGACAGGAGGAGGCTCAAAAAGCCGCGGATACGAAACCTTTTCTCTCTCGAGCGCCATAGAAACGTGTATACGCTCCACCTCGAGTCCTTGAGCCAAATGAGGTCATCCTCGCACTTTCCGGTCCACTCAAACCGGCAAATCACCTTTACGGAAGATGCTGATCTTGCGTTAAAAAAAAGGCGTCAACGACAAGGCGCGCACCTGCTTTGCAGCTCATTCATGACGAGCGCGCTTGAAAAGACGCGGTGCCATTAGGAGCCGCTTACGGGGAGTTCAGAGAAGGCGAAACAAGTACGAGACAACGACGACAGCGGAGATAGCCGCGCATGCCCACACAACGACCGAGCAAATCAACCAACCGCGCAAGCGCCCTTCCTTTCTCGGACACTTTCTGGACAGGACGGAGTGCAGTGCGCCTCTCAACAGTTCTGCAGTTCACTCGAGATGGAGGCCAGAGATGCGATCTGGACAATCTGAGTGAGCCTATTGTGCTCATATTGGGCCGGCCGGCTTGCGCAACGGGAATGGCAAAGGCAGTGGGAGCGACCTCCCGGCTCGGCCCTTACTTGAAAACGTGTGCACGGCGTTTTGGCCACAAGGGCTTCCATGGGTGCGAGTATAGGTACAATGTAGTGTAGTGAAAAGTAAGCTTTCAACCTCCCGATGGTATGGATTGATCGCATCTCCGTGCAAAGTGACTTCGTCTGCGGCGCAAAAGTGTGACCCCCCCCCCCCCCCTCCCTTGCATGAGTAAGGCACCGATCCTCTCGCTGGCGCGGGGCCCCGGGAGTTGTCGCGTCTATTCGGCGCGGCGCGCCGAGTGGACGCGGCACCCTTGTCTGGAGAGAACCGTTCGAGCAAAACAAAAAATTACACTCTATGACCCAGAACGGGAACTTTACTTATGTGGTTATAAAAGGGAAAAGAAGGGAAAAGTGGGCCGTACCTGTCTGCATCTGGTGCGACACCTCAACAGTAGCTCGCAAGGGATGGGGGTAAGGAGGGATTAAAACGATAGGATTATAGGTATATGTTGTTACGCCTGGGAATCCACACCGAACGTCAATGCCTCTGCAAAGGCAATCTGTGTCAAGGCCAGTGCTCGAGCCCGCCTGACGCGATCAGCTCAACGACGTCATCAAGCGGCGGCGCCGGTCTGTCATGCAACGCACAGCGAGCTCCCTCAGCCCACGAGCCCGATGAAGCAATCGGCACCTTCCAGTCTGGCGAGTCTTACGCAATGCGTGGCAACATCCCCCGTCCTTGGGTTCAACCACGCGGAGCGGCGGGTCCCCATTGGAGGATTCTGACATCACGGCCAGCGGCACTTCTGGTTGGACGTTTGGTGCCTCAAAGGATCCACTCAGTGCCTATAAAAAAAGCCGTGCGGCGCGTCGCCAGCAGTAGACCTATATGTCAGAGGAGCCTCTCGCTGTTTCGAGCCCTTTCGCTGTCGGCGCGGCCGGTGTCATTGTAAGCAGCGAGTTTCGCGGCGCCCTTCGTAACAGAGAGAGAAGCCGACGGATGCGTGCGAGAGAAGACATCTCGGCTCTTCGAGTCCCTAAGCTGTCGGCCCCAGTGCCGAGTTTGTAACGCCTCTATTTCTATGCTGTACATAAACCTTGCCTTAACTCACCGTCGTCTCTTCCGCTCGTCTATCAGCTCTGCGCAGAAGCAGTCGCGAGCTCAGTAACACACGCTACCAAACGGCTGGAGACCTTGGCGGCGGAGTTCGGAGCAGTGGCGCCTTCGGGACCGTGTTGGCGTCTCGCCTTCGCAACAATATATATATATATATATATATATATATATATATATATATATATATATATATATATATATATATATATATATATATATATATATATATATATATATATATATACATATATATAGAGAGAGAGAGAGAGAGAGAGAGAGAGAGAGAGAGAGAGATGTGCGACGACGGAAGTAAAGAGAAGATAGGAAAGATGAAACACGGTCGCAGGAGTCCGAGGACGGGGCACCACCGGCGAGAGCTCTTGTCGACAACAGGAGATGGCGTATAGGGCTAATCCAGTCGGCTATAGAGCTACGCTGTCGACGTCGTCGGGGACCGGCGTCAGGAGGTGGCGTAGGACCAAGCCAGTCGGCCAAAGCTGCACTGTCGTCGGATATCGCGAGGGCACAACCGGTCGGCACGGAATCCAGCGGGCGAGGGGCGGGAACCCTACCGGGACGGACGTCTTTGAATGATGAAGGGTTGTTGGGTGTTTCAACCTCAGTGACACGGCACTCTCGGGTGCCAGCTTCCCTTTCTTTCTTACATCGACAAGCAAGAGCGGGGGAGGAAGGTTACTGCTGTGAAAGATTGCCCCCCTCCACCCCACACAACTGATATATACCTATATATTTGGGCTCATACAAAAAGCCTAATTGGGCTCGGAGCTTGCTCGCAACGTCGCTAAACAGTGCTTGAGGCACGCCAGTTTTAGAAGTAAAGCGTTAACTAAAGAACAGAAATAAAAGAAGATACGCTTGCCATTCGCAGCTCGTGATTACGAGAAGAAATAAGCGTATACATGTTGCCTAAGCGCGCCATATAACAAGGCGCGGGGACTGGAAGTATATAAGCTGTCGACACGTTCGATCGCTCGAAAATTTTCCGTGTAGTGTGGAAGAAGCTCCGGCTCAATAAATGACACTGCGTGCGTGCGTATATCCCCCCTCTCGTTGTTCGTGCATACCCAAGATCTTAGTAACATACATGGACGTTTACCAAGCGGACAGGGAGGAGGTTCTTCCTCCCCCAACCTTCAGCCCGCAAAATTCTTCCACGTTGTATGTATATACACAAGCATACCGACCCTGAAGTGTTGAACGGTGCAAACAGAACAATACCTAAAGGAAGAGACGACGGCACAAAGAGCGTGCACAATGCGCTCTGCGTGATCGTTGTCTCTTACTTTAGTCGTTGCGCTGTTTGCGCAATTCAACACTTCTGATCGTGAACCAATATGCCGAATTGTCAGCCATACCAACACAAGCACGAACGTACGTCAAAGGCTAACTGCCACCCCCCACCCCCCCTCTCACGAAAAAAAAAAGTTTCTAGCTATGCCTTTGTAAATGGAATAAAAGCCCAACACGAATCAAGCTAGAGAATGTATATACGCGAGCGAAAGGTTAGCGTAAAAGATCTATACAGTACCGACAAAGACCTTGGTTTGATTAATCAAGCGTTTAACGATTATAAATGAAAGCAGCTAGTGCTACTGCTATCCGATATCGTATATAGTGTGCAGCGTACACGTGAACACATCAACAAGCGTGGTACACTCCACTACGGTAAAAGAAGAGGCGACGCCACTTCCGCAACGAATATCCTCGTCGGGAAGAAACCGACCGGGTCTCGAAACGCCGAGTATACCGTGGCTGGAACGATTTCAGCAGGTATAGAAATTTTCACCCAAGGTAACCTTTGATCCGGAATGTTAACCGACGTCTGCAGAATACATTTTGGCCATCGTCCGCTTTTCGTTTGCTCAGGTATATATAAGCAAAGCCGCAGACGACAAGGTTGCCAAAGCTGACCGCTATAGGAAACCAATCCCGCACTGCAGTGGTTCGATTACATAGGCACGCGGTGTGCAAATCTATCGCAATGCAGCACCAGCGGGTATACTTCCCCGCCACCCTTGCGAACAAGCACGCCAACACACACACGCGCGCGATCACCGATGCACAGAAAACGCGCGCTGGGTGCGCTCGATACGTAACGCCGATTACGGGCGCGCGTTTGCAGCTTGCCGCTAATCGCACCGCAAGCCGTCTGCGCGGAATAGTAAGGCCGCACTCGAGTGCGCGCATGCAGGGACGGTTACGCCAGACGGCCAAGCCAAGGAACAAACAAGCCAAAGACCGCCTGTAGCGTGCGTCGAACTCCCCACAAAGCCTTGCCGTCTTGTTGAGAGGTAGACCATGCAGCAACTGCAAGCGCGGCCTTGTGCTAGAAAGGAAAACGGGCGTCCCTCAATTATTGCCGAGGGCCGTTAACGGCGGGCGTTTTCAGCTTCGCGCTAAACACTGGGATCTCTTATAGCTTTCTTGTTTTTTTGTTTTTTCTTGGCGTCTTTTTCCGGGTCGTTATACGTCTCTTGGCAGGCACTGCCCAGGTAAAAAAACTACACAGAGACGGCCGGAATCGAGACACAAGTATAGGCATCACCATATTACGCGAATCAAATGTACTATTGCTGCGCCGTCTTAATACTTTATGACTTGAACAAGCGGCCGTAACAGCAATGTCACACACCGCGAAAGAAGACAAGACTGGACTATGAGTGTGCGCGAGTGTGCTGCCGAATGTGCTGTGTTTATCTCTCTTCCCTCTCTGCTCTCTATCTTTCATCTCCCCCATCCCCCTCCCATGCGCAGGGTAGCAAACCGGCTGCCTATAGGCTGGTTAACCTCCTTGCCGTTCTTGTCCTCCTACTTTCCTTATAACTTAATGTGGCCTCCGAACTTTCGAGGCATGCTAAAAAGAGAGAAAGCGTGATGGGTCACGCTTCCAGCATGTCTGAACTGCTCGCGTGAACCTTATCGCGTTAAAGATCTCGTTTCGCAGAAATCCCGGTTTCAACGTCTTTGGTTGCGAGCGAAAAATCTGCGCAGTTGGTGAAATAGACAATATAACATAATCCGGCGGATTCGAACCTGCGACCCCCTCGCTCCGTGGGGCGATGCGTTTAGCTGCGTGGCCACCACGCATGGCTATATCATGGCTAGCAGGCTGGCACCATCTGGCTTTACGGCAACTGTCCGTACAACGAAAATGATCATCGTACAGTCAACCAAGCCAAGTTTTTTTTTTTCTTTTATATCGACCAAATGCATTAAACACACGCTCAAGTTACATTCCATAGTTATCTGCGGGCAGAAAGCACTTCTAGAAAAGTGAAGAAAAAAAATCTAAGATTCCTGCCGGGAGATAGGAGGGTATACACGTAAAGCCTGCCCCATACACGGACATATATAATGGGGGGAGAGTGGAGAGACCTTCACCCCTCCCCCGCTTCGCCCTCTGAAGATGTGAATCCTGCGCACGACTGTGGGCAGGAGGCAGTGATAGCAATGGCGTAGACCGGGGCTGGGGGAAGGGAGGGGTGTCAGGCCTTTCTACATACATATATATTTTAATTTTGCATGCGCATACGTATATATGCACGCGCACATACAAACGCACGAATGAACATTAAGATGTACGGTAACCCCTCCCGCAAAAAAAAAAAAAAATTCTGACAAGGCTGCTGGTGCGAAGGTTCTAAAAAGGTACAGATGTATTTGCGGTAAGTATCGCGAATGTGCCGTCACACGATAGAGAATGAGCGAGAGAACAACGAGCATATGTGGGATTTAGCGTCCCAAAACCACCATATGAGAGACGCCGTAGTGGCTCCGGGAGTTTCGATCACGCGCACAGGGTTCTTTACGTGCACCCAAATCTAAGCACACGGGCCTACAGCATTTCCACCTCCATCGAACAACGAGTATGCCCTGAAGCTTTACGTGGAACAGGCTAGACCACCATGGAAAACGCTACTTCCAAAATTAGCACGTAACTCAATCACTACATCGTTACTAAGCGAAGGCATCAATGCTGCTGCTATAACGACGCATATGTAACGATGGCCATCGTTTAGTGTGAGAGCGGGCGCGGAAAGGCGGGAGTGTGTGCAAGCGTTCAACACCCCCTCCCCTCCCCCCTTCCGAAAGATGTTCTGGCTAAGCAGCAAGTCAGTCGATAAAGAAGGCCCAAGGACGACAGCTGTTCAAAAGTGATTACAACATATTGACAGGTCAGGTCGTTCACACAATTACGATATGCACGAGACGTTAATTAAAATGAGCACTGATAATTACAAAAAAAAGCTGGGAATAGATTGGCAGATAATTGTAGTTACAGGCGCACACGTGGATACCAGTATACGTTGTAAATGCAGATGCCTGTACGAAGAGAGAGAGAGAGAGAAAGGAAGAGAAGGGGGACTACATAGCCGGAGTCGTAGAACGAAATAAAGCCTGATTAGAATGAAAAAGGCATAGTACATATAGTGCGTGTATCGGCCCGTTTCAAGCGGGATGCATAAATTAGCATCGTCGCAGCTACAACTTGTCCTTCAAAGGTGCCGATTTATGGCATTAATCAACCAAGTAGTCAAGCTGCCTAGGGTAGATTTATCTCACTTGCATGAAGGTTTGCCCACACTTCGTATACTCTCTTCTGTGATGATGAAAACAACTATCAAGCATACGCATGGGTGGGGCTTTTGGCAGGCATGTCTACAAATACACACTCACATAGCATATATACACACCACTTTTTTTTCTTTAATGTTACGAGACCAGAGACAACGCCTTCACACACGATCTATTTAGTTGCACTTCGAGAAGGAGCGGAATTTCACTTCTGACACAACCAGCGTACGCCTATTTTGTTGCTTTAAAATCGCAGAAAAAAAAATACAGTGCGATTATATCACGCTTGTAACGAGGCATGCATGCGAAGACTGACAAAATCAATAAAAACAAAAGCGTCACGGCACCCTGCGCATCTATATCGGAAAACGGAACAAAAAAAAAGCGCAGGTCACAGAATTCGATCAAGCCGAATATCACCGCATGCAAATTGGTTCGCGAGCAGCCGCGTTTAGCCAGAGCGAGTATCCATAGCTATCTCAACTAACTGCCAATAAAAGGCTACAAAATCCGGAATGGACTTAGCTTGCTGCGCGCGAGCGACAGCGAAGGAAGGTCGGAACTGCGAAAACGGAGAGTAGCAACACCCACACGCAAACACGCACACACTCACGCACACACTCACGCACACACAACTTCGACAGGTTGAACGAAAAGGACGTGCGAGAGTTGACAAACGTGTTTATACGGCTCAGTGAGCAAAAGCTAAACTAATAGAAAACGTCCAGCCGCCGCTCCAATTTACACAGCACTGCGGCCGCGAAACGAAAAAAGTTGCCTGCGGCCGTCGCGGTGCAACGGGCTTTACACACGCCAGTTCACTGTACACACGCCTCTCACGTGCGTGCCCTGGTGGGATAATCGGGGTGAACAGTGGAAGTGCCTCGGACAGGCTGGCCGACGTTTAGATAGGAGGACCTATCTTTGTCAAAGACACCTTGTCATCCTTGGCGTCGACGACAAGGCGCCTTTGACAAAGGTAGGTCATCCTATCGAAACGTCGGTCAGCCTGTCGGAGGCACTACTAACCCCCTTAAAACTAACGCGCCAAGGATGACAAGGCGCCTTTGGCAAAGATAGGTCCTCCTATCGAAACGTCGGGTGAGGTACTTCCACTGTTCACCGT
The DNA here is from genome assembly GCF_043290135.1 of Rhipicephalus microplus. NCBI lineage: Eukaryota > Metazoa > Arthropoda > Arachnida > Ixodida > Ixodidae > Rhipicephalus > Rhipicephalus microplus. Next base: position 45,291,444 of record NC_134702.1, on the reverse strand, counting down.
GATTATACCACTAAGTGTTTCTATCTGTCGGCTCCCATCTTGATTTTGGATTTCCATGCGTGCCCTGGACAACGCAACAAAAATTAAAGAACTCAGACGACAGCAGCGAAGTCAACTCGGATGAAAACATCACGTGTTTTGTTTCATCCACCACTAAATATTTCATACACCTTTATGAGAGTTCAAGGGGTGTTGCGGTTGGCCTATAATTGAAAGGGTAAGAGCAAAGTAAATTATCATTCCAAGTAGAAATGACGTATGCCAACAGATAAGTGAAGCAGTTTTACTTCCCAATAATGATAAGTGATGGGATTTTGCGTCCCGAAACAACGATATCAAAATGAGGGACGCTGTCGCGGAAGGTTCCGGAAGTATCGACCACCTGGGGCTCTTTAACGTGCAGTGACATCGAAAAGTACAGACAGATATCGTGCAGTACGTGGAAGGACAGCTCAGGTGATCACGAACTAAAGGAAGGAACATACACAGACGAAAGCAGTCTGGCAAAATATGATATTATTATTATTATTATTATTATTATTATTATTATTATTATTATTATTATTATTATTATTATTATTATTATTATTATTATTATTATTATTATATACATCCCTGCATATATACATCAATTTGGGGGGGGGGGGGGGTCACATGTCAATTTCAGCGCACTGACAAAGTGAAGAACAGCATTTCTTTTTCTGATAACACTATCGACGGTGTGCTTACACATTCCGCCACGTCGACGATTACGGTCTTTGCTTCGATGATCGGCCAAGTGCACTCACCTTTGTGGCGACTGATTACGATACATCTTGAATACATAGGTGAACAACAGTAGTAATTACGAAGTGTGGACACTTTCGCCACCATCGAACCCACGACTTTCGATCGGGTCAGCAGCCGAATAACCACCGCGCCACCGAGGCTGACAGTATACGACGCGAACACGGTTTTCACACCGATCATCATCATCATCATCATCAGCAGCAGCAGCAGCAGCAGCCTGACTACGTCCACTGCAGGACAAAGGCCTCTCCCATGTTCCACCAGTTAACCCGTTCCTGTGCTTGCTGCCAATTTACTACCCGCAAACTTCTTAATCTCATCTGCCCACCTAACCAACCTTCTGTCTCCCCCTAACCCGCTTGCCTTCTCAGGGAATCCAGTTAATAAATGATTATGCGCATTTAAAAGCGATACCTTTTCTGAGCCGTTTTCGGCACTCGTATCAGGCGGCATAATTCCCTCCCATACTCAGCCTCTTTCTTTTGTCGGCCGGCCGAAAGCGTAATGTGGTCGTCAAGAAGAAGAAGAAGAAGAAGAAGAAAAAAAGGAGGTCTTCCCGTCATTTCCGCGCTGATGTTCACCCGGAAGCCAAGAAGAAGGGACCGGACACACGAGGAGGAGGAACGCACGGCCATGCACTCCACACTGACGACCTCAATCTCGCGGGCGCTAATGACGCGCCGCAGCTGCCGAAAACTGACCGAGCCTCATTTTCAAACTTGTCCCCTTCTTTCTGTTCGAAGCGAGCGTCGAGCAGCGCATAACGCGCACAGAGTGCCGGACTAAGTCGTAGAATCTATTTGGAGGTCAAGGATATATATATAGGTGTAAAAAATGAACTCGATAGTCAATTGCAACGTAAAAAAAAAATCTGTAAATATTACGGTGCCTCTGGCTGACGTCACGGAAAGGACGGGCTTTCTTTCGCCAGTAAGCTTACGATAGTTTGTGGTTTTACGCATCCGAAACAACCCGCCACGGTGGTCTAGTGGCTAAGGTACTCGGCTGCTGACCCGCAGGGCGCGGGTTCGAATCCCGACTGCATTTCCGATGAAGGCAGAAATGTAGGTCCGTGTGCTCTGATTTGGGTGCACGTTAAAGAACACCAGGTGGTCTAAATTTCCGGAGCCCTCCACTACGGCGTCTCCCATAATCATATGGTGGTTTTGGGACGTTAAACCCCACATATCAATCAATCAACGCATCCGAAATTAGCAAGCCGCAGTGGAGGGCTCGAGAAATTTCGACCACCTGTGGTTTTTGTTTTTACCGCGCGCCCAAATCGAAGCACACACACGCCTCTATAACATTTCGATTCTAATAAAATGCGACCTCCATGGCTGGAATCGAACCCGCGCCTTTCAAGTTAGCAGCACAGCCCCGTCTACCCATTCAGCCAGGCACCGATGCGACTTCCGTGCTCTTCGTTAAATTAACCTGACACCCTCAGTCGGTTGAATTGGAACTTGCCAGCGCATGATCTCGTTCAGTCACCCTCGACATCCCTGCTTTTATACGTGCTCAGACTTAACCGCCTCAATTTAAATGACCTCACGAGCTCACCATCCCTTCTAATCACTTCGCATAACATTATTACCTAAAGTATAGGTTTTGTTTGTGCGATTGATATTTTTACTTTGCGTGTAACAAGGCACTTGCTTAGAAAAAAAAAAAACTACCCAGAGTCAACGGCGGTTGTATGCCAATTCTGTTAGGGTGCACAAACGATAACTACGGGAGGAGTTTTAACAAACTAAACAGTCAAATGACGCCTTTTCGATCAGGTTTAATAGTTTCCCACCAGAATCGTGTCGAATGCATATCAACGTGGGTCCGACAGATCGCTCTCGACTAATGACGAACACAAAGTGACGAGTATCCATTCTACCAGCGGGTGGGCGCGGAACAAAGTTTGGAACGTGCAGCTGTTCACGGAATGGCGGCGCTACAATCGGTATAGGTGTTTGTTTTGTTTTTTCAGGTAAAGACTTCATGTGCCATGCGGCCGAAGCGAAATTCCAGTTGAAGCCTAGCGATCATCCTGTGTTACATTGTTCGTCCCTGCTCGCTGGTAAAATGTATTCAAATCAAAACCAGCCAGCCCAACAAAAGTCACGAACTATAAACCTACAACACCGGCGATGCCCGTGAAGTATGTTATCTAAATTGCTCTCACGCAGAGAAAAGCAAACTGCCAGTGCCAAGGTGAGCGACACGTGGACGGCCACATTCGTTCGGAGCGCTCGACAGGTGGGACCTCGGAGTCGAGCAAACAATGTTCCAGCCTGGCTACGCTGTACCTTTTATCGATGGAAGGCTCGGGACCGGCCAGTCGCGTATATTGAAACGCGAGCCGCGCGCGCCCTTACGCGAACGTCGAACCGGGCAGCTGCTGTTTGTGTGTATGTACGTTCAACGCAGCTCGCCAACAGGTACAAAGGGCGTTCCACACTAGCCGCGATGGCAACAGGCGGCGGCGCTGACTGACGCTCCCAAGTAGGGTGTCTCGATGCGCGCGCCCCCGCTCATCGAGGCACTCTACTCCCAAGTTTAAATGCACATACAGACCTTGGCTGTGTTCCAATTCTTAGACAGCACGTAGACAGTCTACGAAGACTGCTTAGAAGACAGCATGGAGCCCATGCTGTCCGAGAAATGTAACACATTTAGACGGCTTTTACGCGACAATGCGCCACCTCACGTCGAGAAGAAAAAGCTAAAATAAACAAACGTAACAGTTGTATTTTCTGGCTTATTTCGTGTTGAAATCAAAAACAAATAAACGTTACTCACATTGAGCGTCTGCTTCTGCGCAGACGACCATTCAGGCGAGATATGATCTATCAGCGATTCGCTGAGCAGCCATCTTGTTTAGAAAGCAAAGTATACCCTGCATCGTATTTGTCTACGATGCGGTCTTCTCGGAGTTGTCTACTTTGCCGGCTACGTGAGAATTGGAATGGGACCTAAGATGGCCGCCGTCCATTTAGCTGTCTATTTAGCTGTCTACGGTGAGTATTGGAACAGAGCCATTATATAGTGGACGCGAATGGGGGATGACCTCCGCCGCAGCTCAGTGGTATACAGAGCATTTAACGGGTTATTCGAAGGTCGCAGGCTCAGATCCTGCCAGTGGCAAGTTATTTTTTTTTTGGTCCACTTGTCTTTCTTCACATTTGCGTTACAATTATTTATTACAACATCTCCTATACTTCTCTTGGCAGCACTGCTAGTTCTCATTAATGTTGTGTCTCGCAGAGATAACGAACCCTTAAGTTTGCACATATTTCCTACGTTAGGCTGTCAGACGTAACTTGCACCAAAACGAAGAATCCACAGAACCCGGATAACTGACAATGCGATGTTGTTTGTCAATCTTCCATCAACTCAAAATATTTTTTTGTGTACTTCACCTAGTTGCATAATATAGCTGCAATTATTTTAACCAACGTGTTATATATTACAGTTAAAAAAACATCCGGCCTGGTATTATGTTGATCTGTGTACGCGTAGGTGTGTGTGAACAGTAAAGACCCCCTCCCTCCTTTCACCCATAAATAATCTGAAGAATGCCCCAAGTCTACCCCACACCGCCTGTCACGTCGTTCAAAGTGCGATCGTGGCTACAGATGTTGCATTACAAAAGTTCTCTACCTGCTATCTTTACCAATGGAAAGCTGGGTATACGAAAGACAGGTTGCTGGAAAAGGTAAGTCATTGCTTTTTTTTTTTATTGTCATCCACAGCGAGGCTTACTTTGTTTCGAACTCAACCAACGGAAGAGAGGAGGGGCAGCGGAACAAGCCTGCCCGAGACTGCGTCGAAGGCCGTCCCCTGCCAAACCTCACCGCAACTTGATCGACGCGCAAGACCAAAATAAAACCTGACAAGGCCACCGATAAGGAGACAACGGCAATCATTACCCGCTGCTTGGTGAACTGGTTCCTTTTTTTTTTTTCATAAACGTCGACCTGACACGAACCTTTTGAAGAAATAACCAAAATTTGCGCGCGTTATTGATACGACAAACGTGAACTGCAGGCTGTACGTCACTCGTAAATCGACGAGGCGGAATATGAGGAATGTCGTGAAGGTATCCGGATTACCTTTACATGCCTGTTGTTCCTTCACGCGCGCGGCACAGAACGCCAACTTATCGTTTCCCAATTCCGCCCCCTCCGAAAAGCGCCTACCATGTCAACAGAAATCGAATGCTTTACTTCGAGCTCAACTCAGTCACACAGCGGCGATTAAAAACACACCTTTGCGTGATCTCAGAGAAATGTAGCTGCACCGACCAAAAAAAAAAAAATAATCATCCTCTGAAGAGCAATACACAACAACTGTCGTCCTTAAACGGTATTCGGTACAATAACGTCACACGCGACCAACAAATTAAACGATTCGACCCAGTGGGAGTGCGAACGAACGCGTACTTGCAAAGTAAAAAAAAAAAAACCGGAAGCACCATGCATGAAAACAACTGTCCTTAAACGGTGTTAAACCGCAATGAAATCATTCGAAGGAGTAGGGAAAGTGCCGACGAACACTTACTCTTTTCCAGGTTGCCATTTGGCCGAACGGCTGCAGAGACCGGCACCCATGTCTGACCACCGGAGATGTGAACGCGTAAAAACGGAGACAAGTTGACGACGAGGTCAGTCGTCCGTTGGGCTGTGCGGTGACTAACCCGGCGGCGGCTCAACAGCGGAAACTGCGTGCAGCAGACGCGCACCACGCCGTACGAGATCCGGCACGAGAAGCCTTTTTTTTTTCTTTTCTTCTTGAAGTCTGCAGACGCGACGGTCAGTCCACTGAAAAACGTTGACTCGTTTCTTGGGAAGGATGCCAGGCCACTACTTCAACACCGATTGACGTCAGACCGCACACAGCAACCGAAAGAGCCGCTCAAGAGCTTCCGACGAACCTCGGGCAGTCTGGAGGAAGTGTGCTCGATGAATTGACCACTGGCTACTACCGCTTGGGAAGTTCCAAAAAGACCCGTTTCGTGTATTCCGGCCACTAAAGAACTCGCAACACCCTCTGAACGAATACACAACGGACTGCACCGTTGCTCGCAGAGGGTAGGCGGTAGGAGCAGCTCGATTCGGGGGTTTACCGGGCTTAAAGACTGAAAGGACAATGCGAGCCTTCGAACTGGTCCAATCGCTGCCGAACTTCGCAGATGTGGCACCACTGTCGTTAAACCGAGAAGGAGGTAGATGGGCGTACCTTGGTATTCGTTGATTTAAAATCAAAAACTTATCAAAGTGACAGATAAGTTTGTAGTGACAACGTCACGAAGCGAGCTCGGTGGCAATGTCCCTGTCGGTCACCGGAGCCACGGAACGCAAAAGAAACCCGCGCGCGTGCGCACTGACCAAAACTCTCCACTGAAGATTGGGCCACGCTGATAGGAGTAAGGGGAGAGAGGAGGTTAGGTTGTGAAGCGGCGATGACGGTTACGTAGGCAACCACGCTTGCAAAAGCACATACGCGCGCACTGCACTTGCCGTGCACGTTAGTGATGAAGAGCGAGCGACACAACAGCCGCGCGCAAGTATAAGCACCGTAGTTGTGTCGTCTGTCGAAAGGACGACGTTGTAGCAGACGACGCGTCGACCGACCGGATAGAGAGCGACTAGCGGAGTCGACTCCAGGCGACGTAATAACGCGCGGAACAGCGGTCCGCAAAGCAAAATTAAACGCGGCGCGCCGGCCGCAAAAAGCAAGCCACCACTGGCCGCGCTGCACGACGCAAACAGCGGCAAAAATACGAGTCAAAAGAAAAAGGGAAAAAAAAAACGCGGAACCAGTTTCTGTAGGGTGTCAAAGCGCGCGCGCGTGCGCTAACGCTGCGCGGAAGTGTTGTGTCCTTCCCCCCACCCTCCCTCTTTCTCGGCCCCTTCTTTCTCAACCTCCTCAAAACTACCGGACCTTTGCAAAGCGCGGCCCGATTTTGCAATGTGTGAGAGAAGAGGGGGAGCGGTAGCGGAGATTAATAAAAGTGAAAGTTTAAAGGGGAACGCGAGCCGTCGACAGAGAGACACGCAAACCTGCTACAGGAGGTCCCGAGATGCTGCCCCGCTCAAGTCTAACGGGTTAAAAAGAGAAGAGAACATCACAGTAACAGAATCGGCTACGCAGTTACCGGAGGAGAGAGGCGACAACACACTTTTGATACGAGGAGGCGTGACGAATCAATTGTGGCCGCAGTAACTGCTGCTGTGGCAGCAGCAGCAGCTTCCCGCCTCTCCTCTTGATGTACTTTCTTTTATTTCCCCTGGCGGAAATAAAGCCGCGCAAAACGAAACAACTCTCTCGCGGTAGTCACGCGAGAGAGTGACGCGCGTGCCGCGGACGAAGGATGCATTCATCCCACACTACGCGAACGCGCTGCAGCGCGCCCCGCTAAAGCTACCGGTGTCAGTGCGTGAGCTGCCGGGAAAAGAAGCCCGAAACGTCGTGAAAGCGGAGGAGTCGAGAACTACAAAAACAAAATGGGAGGACGTACTTTATTTCCCTTGTTTTCTTGTTGTTCTGTTATGCTCTAACTTTCTGCATCACGATCCATTCGGCACAAAAGCGAAAAAAAAAAAAAGAGGTGCCAGCAGAAGCGGCACGTGTATAGCGTCCGCATTGTGTGAGCCTGCAAGCGTGTAATTCGGCGTTTACACCTGGTGAAGAGAGAGTCCTCAAGGAGGGAGAATTCTCGGTGGAGTTATGTAGTGCAGCCCGGCCATTTTGGCGGAAAACGAAACTTCGGGGTGATCGCGTCGATTTGAAGGTGATCGTGTTGTAATTTTTTTTATTCAGGGACACGTCATGAAAGAACTCTAAATACATGTACAAATGTTGCACGCACAGGCACGTGTTAAATATTTGCAGATGTTTATATAAAGTTGCTAGCACTTGCGCAACATTACTAACAGTAGCGCGAGCATTAGCAACACCAGAAGCGATAAGCTTAAATGAAGCGCTGGTGCCCACTATGGTGGTAGCCCTTCAGACTGCTACATAAATCAACTTCAGCGCACGACACCTATAACTACAATTGACGTTAACCCGACGTGACGGCTGTGTCATAAGAGCGCATATTTATTGCTTATAAAATTGGATAGCCAGAACTGCAACCACGATTGGCATTTCACGTACATTAGGTTTTACTTAAAAAGTAGTTCCGAGACCTGGCGTGGCTCTGTGGTAGAATGTTTGATTGCCACACTGAGTACTTGGGCTCGATTCGTACAGAGACCCTGACATTCATTATTTACAATCATAGGGTCAACGCTTCCGATGTCAGGTTTGCGCTAACGCTCACGCGTTAAAATTGCCCATGTGTTTCATTGTCGTTTCTGGACAGATACTAATTGTCAATCACCTGTGGCCCATACCCGCCTTCAGTTATGTGCCACTGTCTGGCGGAACGTGTTTGACGACGTACGCGACGGGATTGTGACGTTATGTCTTGACCAGCGCGTCATACTCGTCAAACCATCTTTACCCTCCCATACTAATTTTGGTTCACGTCAATTTAAGGGGGTGATATCGAAAGCACCCAGATGTGAGCGGCTAAATACATACGCAGATAGACGCCAAAAGTGCTTGCAGTACGGAAATTATAAAATTGCTAGGCCTGCGCGGAACACGCTGCACAATCACAGTGAAAGCTGAAAGAACCACCTTTCTAGAGCCAGTTGTGAAGTCGCATGAAGCGACTAATGACCACTCAGGTAGTAGTGGCTATTGGGTGTATTTGGAGCACCCACTACTACAACTACCATTTTTTAGCATCCTTTTCCCTTAACTGTAGCCAGTGAGACCATTGATTGAGACTGGCCTGTCAGCTTTTCTCTCATAGTAAATTTCTCTCTCTCTTTCTAGGATTAGGCACGTAGGATGCCTTAGAGAGCCAAGAATGTCCCTGTGAACGCATTATGGTGTGATAGCGTTTGTACTATTGATCCATTATCAATGTTTGTTGATAAATGATCAATATCGCCCATCGCCATCACGTTGTATACCGTGCACGACTGATGTGCAATTCTGTGCAAACCTCAGGGCAGGTTGTCGATTTCCTAAGGTACTGTACGCCCCATCGTTCCAAGAATCTCGCACAGCATTCGTTATACCAGGACTCTGTGTGGCAATGCTCAGTGCCCGATCTGACACTTTTCTTTTTCTTTCTTCTGTTAATGCGAGAACCTTATATGGCCCACCAAATTCTGAAATCGACTGTCGGCGTCCCGCGGAGTCGAGGACGAGTTATTTAAAAAAAAATACCACGTGGTGACGTAAACGATGACATCATATGACAGATTTTTCGACGATCCGTGACGTAACACCCTATTATGACGTTGTCATTACGTGACATCATATATCGGTGAAATGTGGACTCATCACGGAGGCAGCGCAAAACCACTCCAGGTGCAGAAAGCAGAGTAGATATCTAGTGGATCGACTGGATATCTAGTAGATCGATAGCAAGTGGATCAACTAAGTAGATGAAGACAAAGATGGCATGTGCGTCTTAGTAATCTTAAGCAAATAAATACGGTATCATGAAAGCTTTGTGGTAACCTCACTATAGTGACCGTAACGAAAGATCACCGCGGGTTCAGGCTTGCCACAGGGCCGTGTCTCCGTCGCCTGCTCACGTGTAGCGCACCGTTCCGCACACACTGAACTAGCAAAGCGTTTAGCGTGCCTTAGCGCGGCAAAACAGAAGGTCCGTTCGATTCGCCTGCACCACATGAAGCAGTTCACGAGGTGCTGAACCTTGCCATTCGTTTCAGTGGTGCAGCATTGACGACCTATGAACCTTACCATTGGTTCCAAAGTTGCAGAGCTGGTTCACGGTTTTCCTGCACATCCTATATGCGCTGGCGGTGCCGGCTTGGTGCAGCCGCCCGTGCAGCTGAGCAGACGATGCAGCACTTTGGCATCCGTTCGATTCACCTGCACCAATCGGAACCGGTTCACAGCTGTGCACGCGAAGCTCACAAATTGTGCAGCACGAATTCAGTGGTCCAGGCGCAGTGCGACACCCGAAACGAATGACGATGTGCTGAAAAGGTGCTGGGCTTATTTCTGTTCGCTTAGAATGCATCGTTCAGCTAACACTGACCGATGGAAAACCGCACATGCGTACTGTTTATGAGGCGCAAGCATCTTGGCAAAACGCGTTAGTGGAGGCGGGTACGGCGCTGACACCAAAGTGCTTTGTCGTCTGTCCAGCTGCACGCATGGCTGCACCAAGCCGGTACCGTCAGCGTAGGAGGTGCAGGAAAATCGTGAACCTGCACTGCACCTTTCGAAACGAATGGTAGGGTTAAGAGGTCGTCAATGCTGCACCACTGAAACGAATGGCAAGGTGCAGCACCTCGTGAACTGGTTCATGTGGTGCAGGCGAATCGAACGGACCTGTAGGCGCCGTACCCACCTCCACTAATTACCACGACGTGGTTTGCCAAGATGTCAGCGCCTTATAAACTATACTCATGTGCGGTTGGCCATCGGTCAGTGTTAGCTGAACGGTGTAGACTAAGCGAACAGAAATAAGGCCCGCACCTCGACGGCACATCGTCATTCGTTTCGGGTGTCGCACTGTGCCTGCACTCCGGAACTCGCGCTGCACAATTTCTGGAGTTCGCATGCACAGCCGTGAACCGGTTCAGATTGGTGCAGGTGAATCTAACGGACCAAGACAGTGTTCGAACAACACACTTCATTGCCTTTGGCGGCACCCAGAATAGAGCACAGACTCCCGCACGCGGACGAAGGAAAACACGTGCTTACTGAGCGCCGGCCAAACGTTGACGCAGCCGGAGACCACAGAACACCTACCTGCGGAGACCCTTCCCGGCGCTCACGTGACTCGGTCTCGCACTCTCGAAGCACGCGCGGCACCAAAAACACGCGCCACGCTAAGGCTACGCCCGCACGTGGCGCCATCTATCGCCACGTGCCGTCACCAGAGAGCGGAAGAAGGACAAGGAGCAGCAGTGCGGCGAAAATGCCCGCGCAGTGATCGCGGGCGCTGCTCAGATTCCCACAACTTCAAGTGCGTGGTTAACGTACTGAGAGAGACCCGACAGGTTGTGGAAATCTTTAAACAACAGGTTACACTGAATGGCTGCACTATAGAAACAAAACATCCACTCTCCTTTCATTCTATCTCATTAGGGTTGGAGAAGAAAGTACGAAGCATGAACACGCTCTTACAAAAGCGCATATAGAGACCTATATAAAATTCAGAAATATGGCTACATCAGGAATCGTACATATCAGGCCATTTATGAAGGTTCGCCCTATGTGTGACTTATATAGCATTATATTCCTATTGAATTCCTGATACACGTGCCCCTTGTGAGCGCAGTCATCGACTCTTCTTTATCGATTGGACGTGTCATCGTCATTTGTATAATTTCCTCATCTGTAGATACCACCATCAGTGTGTGCCAGCTCGAGCTCGTCTCTAATGAAGCTCCACCTCATACCCTATATAAATGATGCCTATATATAGCCATATATAGATGGTTGCTGCATATGAATTCGGCTTATATGTCCAGCATAAATTATAGCTTCACAAATCATTCCACAACCTACGAAAATTGCTCACTGATAATTAATGATGCCGGCGCCCCCAAACGCTCCGCAGTCCCTGTCGTGTCCAACATAAGAGTTGTATCTGCACAACGTTACCGCTCAAAATTACTCCCAGACGTTACTGTTAAAAACGCGCTAAACTCTATGCCAAAGACAACCCCCTTGAAAGCTCCCAAGGTTGTTCTTAATTATTACAAATCCCAGGAGCTTATTCTTGAAGATCCCCGCAACTTGCGGCTTGGATCTCTAAGGCAGTAAATCGCCAGCTGAGGCCTTCGAAAATTCAATACCGCGATTCGAAACGCTGACTCCGGCGACAGCCAGTGTCTCAAGGATTTTCCATCGCTTCAAAATCTCACCATCCCTCGAAACCTTATTTTTTAACGCGATGGCGTTAAAGAGGAGCTCCTTTCACAGGATTTCCAGCGTCGGTGTCGACGTCGTTGGTTGTGAGCGAAAAATCATTATCTCATGCGAGACCGAAAGATTGAGAACGATGCAAATGAAATAAATTTAAAAATCCCGGGTCAGAAGGTGGACAGAACCAGGGTCGTTTGTGTCCGAGTGGGGATCGAACCCGGGTCCTTTGCGTGGCAAGTGGATGCTCAACCACACGGCCACGCGTCCACTTACGATTAAAGTGCAGTGATGGAAGTGACTTTTTACTTTTTGGAGCATACTTTGGAGCAAGGAAAGTGCTGATTTGGAGCAGAAAAAAATGCTTGTTTAGAGCATCTATTGGTATTTTCGAAGCAAATATTAAATTTGCCATACATAAATTCAAGTTCAGAGCGTTGTCGAAGCATCTCTTAATCATTAGTCATCATCATTATCAGCCTGACTACGTCCACTGCAAGACAAAGGCATCTCCCATGTTCCGCCAGTTAACCCGGTCCTGTGTTTGCTATATACTGCCAATTTATACCAGCAAACTTCTTAATCTCATCTGCTCACCTAACCTTCTGTCTCCCCCTAACCCGTTTGCCTTCTCTGGGAATTCAGTTAGTTACATTTAATGACCAGCGGTTATCCTGTCTAGGCGCTACATTCCCGGCCCATGTCCATTTCCTCTTCTTGATTTCAACTATAATATCCTTAACCCCCGTTTGTTCCCTAATCAACTCTGCTCTCTTATTGTCTCTTAAGGTTACACCTACCATTTTTCTTTCCATTGCTCGCTGCGTCGTCCTCAATTTAAGCTGAACCCTCTTTGTAAGTCTCCAGGTTTCTGCTCCGTAGCTAAGTGCCGGCAAGATAGAGCTGTTATATACCTTCCTCTTGAGAGATAGTGGCAATCTACCTGTCATAATTTGAGAGTGCTTGCCGAATGTGCTCCACCCCATTCTTATTCTTCTAGTTACTTCAATCTCGTGGTTCGATTCCACGGTTATTACCTGCCCTAAGTAGACATAATCTTTTACAACTTGAAGTGCACTATTACTTATCTCGAAGCGCTGCTCTTTTCCGAGGTTGTTGTAAACATTAGTATTTCCTATTAAATATATTTAACACGCACCAATCAATGTAAATTTCATGTAACAAACAATGGCAGCTGGGCTGCCAGAAATATGCTGCGAAATAAGCTACAAATTAAAATACCTGTATTTGTGGCAAAAATCAATTGCGGCCGGAAAATCTGAGCGCCACATTTTAGAAGTAACCACCGTCCCATATAACTGTTCCCAAACAGGCAGTAGATAATCGGTATGAGATAAAAGCGATCCTGCTCATTTCCACATTTCAACACACAAGCCTGCATGCCCGTCTGAAGAAAAAAAACGGCCAAATGAGCCATATGCTCAAAGTGACACTAAAGGCAAATACCAAATTATGTCAGAGTTTCTGAAAGCTCATTGTATGAGAATGTCTAAAACATCAATAATATCAACAACAGTGTCATAATTACTAAACTATTTTTAAGCTAAATGTATGATACGAAGTGCGCCGTGAGTGGGCCATTCTCGCGTCCTCCGGTATAGCCGCGATCGCATAGTGGTTAGTACCTTGCGTTGTGGCCATAATCATTTCCCCATACACGAAATGATGCCAATGACGTGAGTGTCCGCCTACAATTAATCAATAGTAACAAGCTGCGATAAAAAAGAACTTTCCGTACATCAAGAGATATAAAAAAATTGTGCTTGTCTGTTTCTGCTTGATTTATAGAAAAAAGAACCCCCTGACGTTACTAAGGGGAATGGCGCGAGTGATTAGAAAAAAATTCCGCCATATCCACGAAGTGAATGATGATGAGTGGGCGAAGCTCCGGAGGTAAACCTGGTAAACCATGAATTCTCTGTACATTTTGCCCACTCGATTATATTACATCGCTCCCCCTAGCGTACGTCGCCGCACTAAATCGAACGATTGCCTTCAACCAATGACAAGCGCCATATGTGACATCATTCCTATTTTATAAGATCTCGCGTCTTTCATCAACTACAAGTACCGCTTTCTAGTTTATAACATCTTGCATCTTTTCATCATCAGCTACAAGTACCACCATCTAGTAAACACTACAAGAACTAAACGAGAGGTGGCTACATACAGGAGACGGTACCGCCATCTAGTGAACACTGCAAGAACTAAACTAGAGGTGGCTACATACAGGGGACGGTACCGCCATCTAGTGAACACTGCAAGAACTAAACTAGAGGTGGCTACATACAGGCTACAGGGGACGCACAGCCCACGCCCTAAGGAGCTTCGCCCCTAAAATTGGGGGACCCTAATATGGGGACCTTTGAGAGCTGAACTCGATCGCGATATTATGTTCCTAGTGCGTACTTCAAACCCCTAGTGTAAGAAATCTTTTTCAACTTCTTTTGAACCCACTACGTGGCCTTAAGGGTGCAGTAGCGTGTGTGCCTTTTGTAGTGGGATTAGGATAATCGCAAGTTCTGATGCCCGGTGACAATGTAGTTTGTACCACGAATTAGTGTACCATTGTGAAGCATTGTGAAGCATGTATACAGGACGCGTGTGTTTGTGAAGCATGAAAGTTACTTTCACTGCCTTTCCAAGCACTTCAGTTTTTGGCTGGTTAGGCTGACAGGTGGTGCAATCTAGCGGGGCCCAGTTGAATCAAGCAAGCAGAATCATGGCCTCCCAAGAATGCAGAAAATAGTTCAATGGCCGATGTTGTTACTGCGGCTCCCGCTACTTTTGCTCTACTGCTGCTGGTGTCGGCGGCCGCATAGTTAAAGGCAACGTTTGGCACGGTAACAGTGACATCTAAAAGACTACTTTCAAGCGCAAATGATTTTACGTGCGCCAACACGATGCGGGCGCACGTAGAATCGGGCGATTTTATTTCAAAATAACCATTTCCTTGGCACAAATCTAGCACTACGGGGTTTCTGGAGCACTATTTCAGAAATCAACGTCAACTTAATATAGAAATCAACGTCGACTTAATATTTACCTTTAAAATCCTTTTATATACCCGTTCTTCTCGCACAAATGAGATCAGAGTCGATAATGCTGCACACTGGGATGGATAGTAGAGAGATTATTTGCAGTTTCCTTAAGACTTACATGAGTCTGTCAAAGAGTAGAAGTTTGCCATTTTCATTCTCTCAGTGCCATTTCGGAGCAGCTTTGGAGCGATTACTGAGAAAAATTACAGTTTGGAGCAGCATACGGAGCAGTATTTTTCTTTTGGAGTAGGTTGGAGCAATTCCATCACTGAAAGTGAAAATACCTTAATCTACTTGGAAATAACAGTGAAAGTAGCTTCCATGCTTTAGAGACACACGCGTCCTGTATACCTGCTTCCCAACTCAACATTAAATATTGCAGTAACAATGCGTGGTACAAGCCCTCATTGCCGGCGGGCGTCGGAACATCTGATTTATCCTAATGGCTTCGTGGTTTAAAGCCAGTCACCCACTACAAAAGGTAAACACGCTACTGCGCCTCTTCTTTTAAGGCCAAGTAGTAAGTGCACAGCAAGTTCGAGACGGTTTCATGAACTAAGTGTTTGAAGTAGGGACTAGGAATAGGATATCGCTATCTCGTTCAACTTCTAAAGGCGAAGCTTTATAGGGTCCCCTCTTTTTTATTCACTATGTATAGTTTCGTTCTCCCTGGCTACTTATTCTATTTCAGTAATTACGCTCATTATTATATTGAGAGGAGACTATTTTGCTGCATTACATGCTCTAATTTTTCGTCGCCCCCTTTTAAGGAACGCCCACTTGTTCAGGCGAAATCAGAGCCATTTCCATATAACAAAAAAGAGTGCAGTGCATACAAGACGGGACCAAACGAGAAAAACACACACATCGCCAACCTTCAACTATTTGCATCACCAACAATATTTGCATCACCAACAACGTGCAACATGAGGAGTATTTGCGTGACCAGTTCCTTTCAACAAAACTTGATAGTCGTAACCATATCGCCACTCCTTCATACGTTCATAACGTAATTTTAGCTTTCGTGTTTCATCTATACGCTATACTGCGCTAGTGCTTGTCTTTCTCCGTTGAAGTGTCTACGCATATAGCATTCACTGTATCTCACCCGCCACCTCACGCAATACCCCATGAGGCCTCTGTACGGCATTTGTAAATAAAAAGTAATTAAAGTCGCACGGTCACTTACACATATATTTGCGTTTTAGCATCTGCGCGAGACTATACTAGAAGGACAAAGCCACCATTTTTCTTCCCAGACGACAGTAATTATACCTGGTTCTTGTGAGATCATCGTGACATCACATGATACCACAATTTTTGGCAACCTCTGACGTCATCACAATATGATGTTTTGCATCACTATATAGCGTTGACGACGGCGACCGTCACTACTCGCGTTTGATGAGGCATCTAAGGATTTCAGGATTTCTACTTATTAAATAAATCACTAATGAATGCGCGCTCATCATTTCCAGAGTAGTTGAGTGGAAGGAGGAGGCCTCGATTTTAAAGAGTATGAATACCATATTATTTGTATAGCACTCATGTATGCATGAATGTATACAGTCGTCATCAGCAATATTAACTTGAAAGCTCCACAGCGTAACCTGGAATGGTTTGACCGATGCCAGCTGTTGTTGAAATGCGTCGATATGTTTAGCTAAATTTAGATAAATGTCACATCTGTGGGCGTGCGAACTGCAAAAGCCGACGACCTTGAAATGCTGTCAGCCGACCGTCAAACGCGCATAGGCATGCTTTTGGAAACGTTTACTATGCGCGGCGCGGCCAGCATCGGCCCCTCGATTGCACGCTGTGTTTTTCCTTGCGAGATCGCGTGGAGGCACGAGCCCACAATCACATAGCATTACATACCTGTACAGTTGCAAAAGAGCACGCGAACGTCCACGCCTCTATAAGTGCGCGGGCGGCGTCGCAACTATATGCGGCAGAATAGATACCGAGCAAGTGCTCCCGACGTCGAAAATACATCCGTTCTGTACATTTACGTTTTAGTTGCTACACAAAGCGCCTATAATACACTCAGAACGAAAGTGTAACTGCACACCGCGGATATATACACCCTTAAAAAGGGGCATTTTCACCCCTCAAGAAACAACTATATGCATGCCATGCGCATATAGATAATAAGTGCCTATACCAAATTGAAAAGTTGTTATGTGGGGTTTAACGACCTAAAACCACCATATGATAATGAGAGCTGCCGTAGTGAAGGGCTCCAGAAATTTCGACCGCGTGGAGTTGTTTAACGTGCGCCCAAATCTTAGCACACGGGCCTACAGTAGTTAATTTCGAAGTTGAACACGTATCTTTTAGAAATCATGGCATTGTAACAGTCAGGCTAGAGACTCAATATAAAAAAAGGTCAGCTAAAAACATTTAAAACATAACATGAACAATTTTAGGCCAGTGCGCCGTGTGGGTATTAAACATACCTGAGAAGGAAAATCGCCATCATGCACGCGCACTTCGTGTTTCACGTGCACTCAGACTCAATGAGCTCATGCACCTTCGGAACCTAAGGTCGAGCCTCTGACATCAATGATTCACAGTGGCCCCGTACCATTTCCCGGATGTTCTGCCAGATAGAGTATAATTTTCCGCCAAGCATAGTACTTCCCCAAGACGGTCTCCTGAGCCCGACAACCTTTCCTGGTGGACAAGGCTGCTCAGAACTCGCAGGCAAGACGTCAGTCTGCTCGCGACCTGCTTGTCGAATGGACCATCGTAGAGCAGGCCTCATGACGAGAGGGTATACCAGCAACAAACAGTCTGGCCCGTCATTCTTCGTATACTTTTGAGAAGCGGAACCATCTCCCGGTCTTCGATTGTCCCGCACGCCTCTTTTCCCGCGTGCCAAAAACTGGTTCCAGTCCTCGCGACGAAAGGTCCGCGGGCCGACACACTAGCACCAGCTGATGCACTAGGCGTGGGAAGTGGGCGAAGAGCGCCCTCTGCATCTGGACAGACGAAGCAGCGCACTGAAGACCGTCCCAGGGACGGGTGGTCGACGTTGACGAAGCACAAAGCGGCCCCGACGAGTTCTCAGAAGAACGAAGGAAGCACTAACTACCGACGTCATCGCGACGACGACGACGACCAAGGACGCGTCGAAGACGCCGGGTATGTCGACTCCCACTACGACCGCAGATTCCAAGATCTGCACCGCTACGCAACGTTACCGCCAACGCTCGAGAGAAGGTGGTCGACTCATGTCATCGACGATATTCCGAAGATAGCGCCGTGCGTCGGCAAGCCGGGCGACTCGCTCGAAAGCAACAATCGGCATGGCCTCAAGCGCGACGTCTCGCGTATTCAACGCTGCGGCAGAGGCCGTTCGCCCAGCAAGCGCATCGAAAAGTACCGATATACCACACGTCTCCGTCAACGCGCGCACGCGGCAACACCTTCATCGTGTGCGACGACCGTAACTACGGTATATCTCGAGAAGCGAGGCAGGACACGACGTTCACTGCCTAACGAGCAAGACAGCATAGCGTCCGTCCAGAACCACTTGTCGTCGTGCCGCCTTCTCAAAGACGCGCGTGCCAACGGCTTTGGAAGGACATGGCGCCTGTCTCAGGTCTAACGACATGTGCAGTGGGCGAGCAGGTTGACGTCTACGATAAGCGAACCATCGCCCTACGGAGGGGCAGGAGACACGTATAGAAGTCACCGTGACGCTGCCAGAGCCTGTCATGTCCGTGAAAGTCGCCCAACGACGAGTAGTGCGACCGGCTAGAAAAAGGGTCCACAGAGACCACAGCCTCGGATAGGCTTCTAGGGCGCGGCGGCGAAGGCCAAGTGATGACAACGCCACGCGAGCAGAACGAAGACGTGCCGGAAGCGGCGAAAAGCTCGGACGCTCGACGGACGTAGTACTGAGGTTGCGTCGTTACTGCGATTTTACTCTCTTTGCGAGCAGCAATTGGAAATGAACAGTATTTTGATTTGTGCACACGATTTGCGCGACGTAGGACGATGCAAAGGCCTATGCGTATACCATGAAGCCGGCTTTGAGAACACCAAAGCCACGCGAGATACGCGATTATGGTGCGGTACATCTGCGAGCTCGAACGTTTCAATAAACAGCGTACTAAATGCCATATTTTGTCTTGTCCATCGTCAACTTGAAACATCAGTTTCATGCGCAGCGACATGTGTCTGAGTGAGAGATTTGTCGCTGCATCTAATCACACCTTCGTGTGGCAAATCGCGGGTACCAGCTTGCCCGAACCACTTTCAACCGCGAAATTCCCTGCTCTAATGCTGTTGAGAAAATCGAGAGATATATAAAAAAATTGGCAAATCAATGTTTGCGAAGTATGCGGATGGAAAATGACTGTTTTGTAGTTTTTTTTATTGAGCAAGACATTACGAAGTGGCGCTAAAGATATGTACAGATGCATGCACAGACATATGTTAAACAGCCGCATATGTTTTATATGACTAGTTGTTTACAGTTGTGCAACGATGCCAACACAATTGATATAGAAACACCAGAAGCGGTAAGCGTCTATTAACGTTTATTTGATGATTATATGTGGGGTTTAACGTCCCAAAACCACCATATGATTCGAGAGACGCCGTAGTGGAGGGCTCCAGAAATTTCGACCACCTGCAGGGGGTTCCTTAACATGCACCCAAATCTGAGCACACGGGCCTACAACATTTCCACTTCCACCAGAAATTCAGCCGCCGCAGCCGGGATTCGATCCCGCGACCTGCGGGTCAGCAGCCGAGTACCTTCACCACTAGACCACCGTGGCGGGGCTACTAACGTCTATTTGAAAAGTAACTCCGAGACTTGTCGGAGCTCTGCAGTGTGGTAGGATTCTTGATTGGCACGCACAATGCTGAGGTTCAATTCCTGCATGTCGGCACCCTGACATTTATTATTCGCATTCGTCGGGTCAAGGCTGCGGATATCAGCTGCTCACTCACGAGTTAAATTTACCCATGCCTGTTCTCACCATTTCTGGGCATATATAAATTACCAGTCACATGTGGCACATACGCGCATACCAGTGGCACATACGGGTGATATGTGCCACATGTCTCGTGGAAAGTGTTTGACGACGTACGCGAGGGGATTGTGACATTATTCATGTATTTACCGGCGAGTCACATTCGTCAAACCATCTTACCCTCCCATAATAATTTTGGCCTACCCCAAGTTAAGTGGGTATAGACCTAAATTGGGTGGAGACCTAGGTGGAGGTAGGACCTGTACGTATGTGGAGATTAGATAGATAGATAGATAGATAGATAGATAGATAGATAGATAGATAGATAGATAGATAGATAGATAGATAGATAGATAGATAGATAGATAGATAGATAGATAGATAGATAGATAGATAGATAGATAGATAGATAGATAGATAGATAGATAGATAGATAGATAGATAGATAGATAGATAGATAGATAGATAGATAGATAGATAGATAGATAGATAGATAGATAGATAGATAGATAGATAGATAGATAGATATATAGATATACAGATAGACAGACAGACAGAGACAGAGAGACAGACAGACAGACAGACAGACAGACAGACAGACAGACAGACAGACAGACAGACAGAGACAGAGACAGAGACAGACAGATAGATAGATAGATAGATAGATAGATAGATAGATAGATAGATAGATAGATAGATAGATAGATAGATAGATAGATAGATAGATAGATAGATAGATAGATAGATAGATAGATAGATAGATAGATACCAAAAGTGCCTGCAGTATGTGCCTGGCCCTTGACTTAGGGTGAACCAAAATTAGTGTGAAAGGGTAAGATGGTTTTACAAATATGACCAGCTAGTCGTGGCATGAATAATGGTACAATCCTGTCACGCACGTCGTCAAACACTTTCCGCCAGACAGTGGCACATACCCGTGGGCGTATGTGCCACTGATATGTAAGTATGTGCCACAGTTGATTAACACTACGCAGGAACGACGAGAACACATGGGTAATTTTAAGGCGTAGGCGTTAAGTAAAACCTGACATCGGTAGCGTTGACTTGACAAAATTCAAAGAATAAATGTCAGGCTCCCAGCAGGAATCAAACCCCAGCATACTGCATGACAATCAAGCATTCTACCACAAAGCCACACCAGGTCTCGGAAATACTTTTCACATATAGCCTTATTATGATCTTGAAACGTCAATTGTGGCTGCAGTGCTGACTATAGAATTTTATAAACATTACATTTGTACTCCTGTCATACAGCGGTCACATCGGGTCAACGTCAGCTGTAGTTAAGTGCCATCCACCGAAGATCATTTATGTAGCAGTGTCCAGCGCTACCATCGTCGTGAGTACAAGCCTTACATATCAGCTTACCACTTCTCGTGTTTCTAATACTCATTTGGCTGCTGACATTGTTGCGCAAGTGTGAACAACTGGTTATATAACACATATATATGCGACTGTTATGTGTATGTGCATACACATTTTTTTACATATATTTGGCGTCATTTCATAACGTATTGCTCAATAACAAAGTTTGCGATACGGTCATCTTCCCTCCGCGTGCTTCGCATAACATCGATTCCAAAGGTGCGTGGGATCCGCCCAATTTTCTTTTTTTTTTCCAGTCACTCGTTTTCAAATATGATCGTGTTTGCGGTGCATTTCATGCTCTACTAACTTCAATGATAAAGATAGAGAGAGAGAACCTCGCAAGACGCGATACACAGGAATCGAAACTGACGCAGCAATGAGTCGCGAATTCGAAGCCACATGTGGCACGCTCCTAGTTCTGGCAAGCTGTGACACGCGCAAGCGCTCGTCAAAGCTGGCTTCTCCACAGTAAGAGCCTTCGTTCGGGAAAGCATACTTCACCCAATTTTTTTCTTTCTCTATAATACAAGCATAGAATAGTAGAGCATCAAACGCGTAATCTGAAGACAATTGGTACGGTCCCTATCTGAGGAAAGTTTTTTTTATTGACTTGAATTTCTTTCCGTTTATGTCATAATTACAGCAAAAGATCATTAATTCAAACTCGGTTAATTCGAACTGACGTCCTGGTCCCGGCACAGCCTTGTGTATTTCTATGTGGGGGAAAACTCCCGATAGTTCGAACACGTTGGTATGCCTGCAAACGTCAATTTGAATTGGGAGTCCCTGGTTTTCATTCCTCCTCGCAGAACTCGACCCACAGTGATCAAAATATCAAAATGTGTTGCTACACCAAGTCGAACCGTATTTATGCAAAACAACGAAACAGCAACATTTCTCAGCATATGAGAATGCTGACGGGGCCGCGACAGAGGAAGCGCAAGCAAATGCAAATCACCGATTACTTTTAATTTTGATTGCGTTAAAGTGGCACTGAACGCAACCAATAAGTCGACGTTGATTGTATAAATAGCGGTCCACAAACCTCGCAGTGTTACTTTAGTGCCAAATAAGAGCTTATTAGGAAATAAAATCACGTTTCAGAGGTCCGCATCGGGTTATCGCACTTCAAATTAGCCGCCTCAAACAGAACATCTCACGTCACTGTTGGCTTGCACAACGTTGTTCGGCTTTACTGCACAGCCGCCGACACTAGTAGCAGCGGAACGAAAGTAGCGGTAGCCACAGCAACAACAACGGCTACTGTACAGTTCCCTGCTGTGGCCTCCAAGATGGCAGACGAGCTTGGTTCAACTGGGCCGCGCTAGAGGGCACGACCTGTCCAGTTTAACCAGGCGAAAATTTAGCTTTTGAACTACTCGCGCCATTTCCTATAGTTACATCCAGCGGTTCTTTTTTCCATGAATCAAACAGAAACGAACAAGCAGCATTTTATTACATCTCTTGATGCACGGAAGGTTCTTTACTTAGTGCAGCTAGTTAGATTGCCAGTGATTAATCTTAGGCGGTAACTGTGACGTAATCGGGATCACTTCGAGAATTTCCTACGCGTAGCGCATGTGTTCTCGTGCATTACCTTAATTTCTCAGTAATTAGGGGACTGCTGTTGATAATATTGTCATCTTAGACGTTGTCATACATTGAGCTTTCACTCTGGCGTAAATTGTTATTTGACTGTTGTGTTCCTTTGACTCTGACACGCGAATAAGAGTGCTTTGGAGCATAATTAGCGTAATATATTTCGACATTATGGCTCACTACGTATATAAACGAATTCATTCATTCACAAAACTTTATTTGTGTCCTGAAGCCCGGTCTTTTCAGACCGAGGCGGGCCGCGTCCACGTCGGTACCGTCAGGCCGAGCCTTGTGACGTCATCGTGGACCTTCTAGACTGTCCGTAGTTGGTCTCTATAAGACGCGCTTCGCACCATCATCTGCCAATGCCATTGTTTGTTTTTGGCGTATCAATGACTGACCAATTAATTCTGATCGCTGCCAGAACTCTGCCGACAACTGACGTTGATTGATTGATTGATTTGTGGGGTTTAACGTCCCAAAACCACTATATGATTATGAGAGACGCCGTAGTGGAGGGCTCCGGAAATTTAGACCACCTGGGGTTCTTCAGCGTGCACCCAAATCTGAGCACACGGGCCTCGAGACAACTGACGTTGCAGGGGACGGGGGAGGGGGTGGGTAAACTGCATCTAACTCCGTAATTTTTCAATTTTGACTGTTCTTTCAATACATACGCGCACACATAGAAATGCACGCACAAACCATACATCAACTATGATTAAACACCACCCCCTCCCCTTCCCTGAAAAAAAAAATCGCTACACAAGTGATACAGTGCATAGGCCTGGGGTGTGTTTCAAAACACGGCGCTGAAATAGTTGCCGCGAATATAACCAATACATGAATCATTATTACAAGGTAGTTAATTGGGAGCAGTATAAAAATTACCGGACGTATTTTCGCACACTTGCAGCTTGAATGTCTAACGAGACAAAATGTACAACAGTAGACATTCATGCGCTGAATCATTTTCGCAATGCTGCTAACGACAGGCATCTTGGTTTTCATAGCGTAGGAAGCCATGCCTCGAGCCTTCTGATAACAAGCGCGATACAGTTCCAAGTGTCACGGTCGTCCTCGAGAGCATTTCACGCGTCATTCAAAGGTTGTAAGTTCGGTTCCTATCGCTGGCAAATTGTCTCTTAGTACACCTTGATTATTTTACATTTATATTACATTTACTACGCTACAGTTAAACATAATTGTTGGGGTTTTACATCTCAAAATCACGATATAATCATTACAGACGCCGTAGTGGAGGGGTTCGAAAATTTCGACGACCTCGGTTTCCTTAATGTGCACCCATTATATAGGCACACGGTCCTATTTACCTCCATAGGAATCCGGCCAACAAGGCTGAGATTCGATCCCGCGACCTTCGGGTGCGTAGTCGAGCACATTAACAACTAGGCCACCACGGCGAATATACTACAGTTGAAAGATTCCACTTCGCCTCCCATGGCTTTATTCGTTGTTGCTTTCATCAGCAATCGTCACGCAAGAAAGGCTCAAGACAGGGAACAGTGTGCAGATGAAAACGACACCGTATAAATGGTACAATCGTTTCTAGAGTGCAAAAGGAAACAAGGCGAAAATACGTGCAACGAAAAAAAAAATTGTCCCGTGCTGGCACCCACGTCTCCCCCTCTTTGTTTTAGGAACAACGCGCTAAGTCGCTAAGTTCACTCTCAAACGGAAAGGAGGAGCGTTTCGCGATTAGCGAGTATACAAGAACAATGGAACGATTCGCTCGTGCGTCCAGAACAAAACTGCCGCCCTCCATGAATGCATTGCTTGTTCTCTCTCTTTCGTACACATCGCTCATTCTATCTTAAGGGAAAATGGCCGACAAGCCGCGTCCCCTCTTTCTTTCCAGTTGCTCAAGGTTAGGCTTAGAGGAGAAGGAGCGAAGCGGGAAAGTCCACCGCGGTCGACGCGACAGAATATTTCGACGCCAATGCCGCGGCGCGCCTCGCTCCGCTTCACAGACACGAACGCACACACACGGAAGCTTCTTTTTAACGTCCTGTACACGGCGAGACGTCCCGGACCCCAAGGCAGGAGGGCGAAGAGGGTTTATTGTTCTTCACCAGACAACTTTAGCGGCATCTGCGATCCCGCAGGCCGGACGAACGACGGTTGCGGAGGCCGCGCTCCTGACATCGCACGCTATCGACTCGGTGCGATAGTTTGCAGATACTTTAGCTTTTATAATCTAGTTAACCTCCTCAGTCTCAAGAACGCACTATTGTAAAAATTTTTTTGAAACTGCAATAGCTGACTCGCTGCCCTTCAAAACAAACGCGGAAAAATTATGAAATAAAAAAAATCGAACGGTTGTCTCAAAATCTGATGGTGCCCATTTGCGTACTCCTGATCTCTAAGATTGAATAGAACAAAATATTAGAAATACCTTTAAACATGATCTACAAGGCATCCGCAGTTAAAGGAATGCACTACATACGTTGTCATTCACGCAACAACTAAAAAAAAAAGCTTTCACTTATCACGAGGACGCAGCGAAGAGCTCGTGCAGAATACGCATTCGGGCGCTTCTGCATTACTCGGTGATGTTCGTTCGTTCGTGATGCTATTATGACTAGGAACACGGCGCCACTTCTCAGATCTTCGTTAAAGCAACTCATCCTTACTGTGTCGAGATAAAGTTAGGCCCGCATATATTGAATCGTGATGATCTGTAGCCATTGAAACAACGGTGCCCAATCGGGTACTTAGGGACCGAGGAGGTTAAGTTACCTTTCGAAGAGATTTCACCCTAATGAAAGCGTTGTGGCGCAAACAAAGCGAGAAGAAAGAAGGAGGAGGGGGGAACGAGAGAAGACAGGATGGGGGGTGTAGTACTCTCCACAAGTTTCGAAACCACGTACAGTTCAGTACATCCCTAGAGGGAACACCTAAAGCAGTGAAGCCGTCTCGTGTTAAGATGCCTTCAAATGTTCGGGGTTTACTTCATAATTCGTTATATCGTGACAGATGTCAGCCTGCGGGGATGACCTATACGCGCAATAAAAAGCTTCAAATTAGCGCATTCACCTTCACCCGTAACAAAGTGATATTCGTGGGCACTACACTGTGTCTTGCATGTAATTTCACGAAGTTGGTAAAAAAAAGTAAATTAGGGTGTCTACATTTCAAAACCACGAGATGATAGGCACGCCGTATTACGAGGTGGTGGGTACTTCGGATTATTATTGATCGCACAGAGAAATCTTACGTGCATCTAAATCCAAGTACGCGTTTTCTTGTTGACCGAGAATCCAACCCGCGCCCTCGAGCTTACACACACAGTGCAACACGTCCTCACACACGCTAAACCACCAATGCGGATTATCAGCACATGCCAGGGTTATATGTTAAGTACGGTGGAGTTGTGTTGAGATTGGCGCCTGCTGTGCTGCGTTTCTCGAGATATGTGAATGTTTATTTTGGGGATTTAATGTTCACAAAAGCATGTATTCGATCTCGCCCAATGCCGAGTTGAGATGAACGCGGGTGCTTTCCTATAAAATATATACAGCAAACTGAAATCCCTGCCAGTTATGCTCCACCGGATACCCCTCCTCGGAGGACGGTGTTCAGGCGACGTATCTCAGCCTGATGTGTGGACATTCTTAAGCTTCTATGAACGCTTATGCTTCTCTTTGGTGCCAAAGAGAAGCATAAGCGTTCATCATCTAAACCTAAACGCTAAACGTCGCGCCTCAGAATTATTCCATCGCTTCTGTGAGCGGCGCTGGAAATTGAAACAATGAATCAGTTTAGATTGACACACTGTACTATGATGATTGTGATGTCGTTGGTATCCCTATCATAAACTTCAGGGTCAAAGTCTCATATTTAAATTTCGTGCCGAATACCTCCACGCGAGACGTCACGCATTTCAAAGTTTTGGTGACATGGGCTCGAAAAGATTCTTCGAACTCGGAATGTTAAATCTACAGCCTTCTCAGAGGGCAATGAAGTGGGTCCTAGAACACGTCAAAATCTGTGACGTCACGGCATTCAGTGCGACAATCTCAAGGTGGCGTCGCCACAAGCGCTTTCGCGCTTAACAAGTTTCTCCTCGCTTAGAAATCGTGGTGAATCTGGAACTTACGAAGGGGTGATTAAAAATACGGGGAAAATCATTTTTTTTTCGGTAGCGCCCCATTTAAGATAAAAATTTAGACAGGTTGGTAAAAGACTGCGAAAGAAAAAAAAACTACGCTGAAGAATAAAGCGATATTTCCCGAACGCTTTGCGTCACTGGAAAACCATTAAGAGGAAGAAAGTACATACAACGCAAACAAACAAAAATAAAACTATTTCCGACATACACAGCTGTGGCTTACGTCATGAAAAAGCGTGACGTAGGCGCACTAGGGATTTTTGTGGCAAATGAGAGCCACACGTTCGCAGCCGCAAGTTTTGCAAGGAAGCAAGTTTTCAAGGCAAAGCACGCGGGTATTTCAAGGACGTGCCATTGAACCGAAGCAGAGGACGTCGTTAATTATGGTAGCAAAGTTTCCCGTTTTCAACAACACTGGATACGTTTTGTTCACGCTTATCGCGTGCTCTTTGTGGAACTCGAAACGACGCCCGAGAAATTGAACATATTTTAACACAGTGCACGAATGCGCCGACACAAAAAGGAACAAACCACAGGGCCAAGTGGCCCAGCTTTCAGTCCTCCTACTCACGAAATACCAGTGCAAATTTTGCCCACCTTTGGTGCTCGCTTGGTATCGGGATAAGCGCGACAGCCAAACCGCGGTACACATCATGAAGTCAGCAATACAAATAGCTGTGGTCGCTACCGAAGCCTGGGTCTGATCCAGTAAGCATGTTGGCATGTAAAGGTACGTTGCGTGCTGCCGGTGCCGACACGACAGGTATTTAAAGTGCGCAAATGACTCTGATACAGGAATAGGACGATTAATAACTGTTAGGTTAGTTGCTGCAAATGCTGAATAGCTCCACAGACGAAACACATGTTAGACTGTTTATTTGTGCTAAATTAAAAAAAAAAGGTTAGTTGACCTTTGATTGTTCAGAGAAAGACAAAGAGAGAGATCGTTTCTATCAGCAGTCAAAGTGTGCTGTTCTAACTCAATAAAACAAAAAAAACGAGATATAGTGACTATTAAACAAGACAGTGGTTTAGCATGAAACTTCAGTAACGCAAACAAATCGGGAGCACTGTGAAACGTCAACGCGTAGAATATACCAGAACAGTTTAATTGTCGGAATCCCAAAACCACGATAAAATTACGAGGGCTCAAGATATTTCGACTAACTGGGGTTCCTTACGTGAAAAATTCATACCATCTTCCCAAAGGGGACCCTGATGGAATGCGAAGCAGCAGCGTGCACCTAATCGGGGCCTCAAGTGTTTCCGTCTTTATCGCTAATGCGGCTGCCGCGGCCGGGATTCGATCTCGCAACCTTCTGGTACCTCGCCAGTTTCGGTTCTAAATCGCACGTATCGCAAGCGATAGAACATCACGAAGGAGGCGTGCCTTCGTCGGTATATTTTCGGCTGCTTATAGAGCGATCGCTGAAGAGACATCATCGATTAACTAGTGTCCAGCATCGCGAAACGCTGGCACCAAATACTGTCGCGAGTCATTAAAAAAAACAAAAAAAAAACAGCGGTACTCGTGTATGTGTGTGTGACACGCGCCGGACGTAAACGACCGGCGTGCGATCGAACACAGCAGCGGCTGTGGAGCAACGCCTTGGTGCAGTACCGCCAGCGACTGCAGGAAATCTGCGGCGTCCGTTGCCGACACCTGATCGGAGCTTCCTTTCTCGACGCGCCTCAGCATAGTCTATCACTGCAGAAACAGGCTCGACGTTACCGGTCGAGTTTCGCATTACGGTCTACGTGCGTAGGTGGCGAGATGCGCCGGTACCCTGCCCGCGGCGGCGCCGGTTAACTTCCATGAACGAGAAACGAGCGTTGGACAAGGCAAGCATACTGCGAGCTGTGAACGACGAATTCGGTTATGTGTCCGTAAACTTTAATCCCGCAGCGTTACTTATAATTTGATCGCTTGATCGACAACACACGCGACAAGCAGGTTAATCACGCCACCGCTAAAATCTCGCGCTCCACACACACGCGCGTACCGAAATACGGGTGCACTGCTTGTAGCGTAGCCAGCGATCGCGAAGTCCTTCGGGCAGAGAACAAAATTCGCGCACTTACGTTGCTTTTCGGCCACTCATTTTTTTGGGGGGTCGCCGGAGGAAAGGGTTGGTTGCGATGTGCTGACTCGGTGAAGGGGGAAAACACACGATCCACTGGCCGCTGCTCTTTTCACCCTATCGCGACAGGAAGTTTTCGTTTTATAATTTGCCGACAGGACGTGACGTAAACGAGAAATTACGAGAAGGTGCGCATGCGCGTTTGGTTTTCTCAAACCGAAACTGAAACTGGCTTGTCTATAGTGCATTTACGCTCCGTTGCTAATAGTTTGTTAACCTTTTTAACCTTTTCTGCATCAACTTTCTGCTCACGCACGGCACCTGCACTGAAATGATTAGGTTTGTGGGGTTTAACGTCCCAAAACCACCATATGATTATGAGAGACGCCGTAGTGGAGAGCTCCGGAAATTTTGACCACCTGGGGTTCTTTAACGTGCACCCAAATCTGAGTACACGGGCCTACAACATTTCCACCTCCATCGGAAATGCAGCCGCCACAGCCGGGATTTGAACCCGCGACCTGCGGGTCAGCAGCCGAGTACCTTAGCCACTAGACCACCGCGGCGGGGCCTGCACTGAAATGAACGCATTTGACTTTTTTTTTTTTCCGTGATATAGCGTTTTCTTTCAGTGTTGCTCTTTGTGAAAAAGTCGGCCAACTGAATTGTACTTATTCCTTTTTTTTCGACAGATGAAAATAAAAATTGTACACAAAAGTAAAATCGGGTAGCGTTTTACGACTAAGAGCATTTAGTGCGGAACGTCAGGCGTACAAAACAAGAGAAAACGATTGCTACACCTGCACTTGCATCAACTTGTTAACCCTTACCACCACCAATCTATTCACAAGTTGAAACTATGGATGGTACTAGAGTACTGGTAAGCTTTGTTATAAACCCGTGTTGATCTCGCGTCGTGGACGAGGTCAGTCTACGCTACCAGCTAAATCTCAGGTTGCTAATCGCACACAAATGCGAAAACCGGGAAACCAGAGCAGACAAAATAAATTTCAAAGAAATCCCTTTCCGAGACCGAAACGAATACAGCTAACAGTCACATAACAGAGATTACGTCGCTGACCATGCCTACACCACCATCTTAAATGCTACTGGGGAAAATATATTCACCACCTTCTATGAATGTTACTAATTATAGAGCACCATTTAATGTGAAACTCATTACACCCACTTTAAAGTATTTATCAAGCAAAAAAATAGGGCAAGCTCGTACGGCTTAGACTTTTTCTGCTCCTGATTCCATCGCGTTCATGCACTCTTCTAAAACTAAAGCATTACTGATGGCAAGCTACGCACAAACCATGCCGAAATTGGCCTGTAAACACTCATTTGAAACAGGTTTGCCACCCACAACGGTTTCAGACAAGTAGAGAACAACAACGCAGTTCATAGAAATGATTTTTATTTTTGACAACTATACACGACAGAATGGCCACTACAGGTACCAAACCAAAAATTTTTTTGCACAAGAAACACCTGCACACCTATGGGAGGCTCATATCTAAGCTGGCACAATAAAGAAAGTTGCAATGAAATCATGATCAAAATTTTGATAGAACCAGTATGGTGAAATAAAATCTGGGCATTTTTACAAGCCTATGAGAGAATACTTTCATTGCAAACTTTTATTGGCAACGTTGCTCGAAATCTCAGCAGTAGCAACGTCGCCTGAAAGAGATAAAAATGCTCAAAATCTTTCAGTGGCCTACGTTGAGCTGTTTTAAAAGCAAATTAACTTAAGCCCCTAATTTTTATTGATCATTCTCTCCTAATGTGCACTCGCAAGACGGGAGATATGAACAAATGGCATGACCAATAAACCGTACAGTACATTTCAACGATTGGGCAAGTTTTCTTTAGGCAGTCTACATGCCTGCTGGTCGCTATAACAATTGAAGATGATCACTGCGACTGCCTTAAAAATTGTATTCATCATTACAAAAGTAGACCATACCCTTTTTGAACATGACAGTGTCTTTTCTTATGTTACAAAAATACATAAAAGAACGAAAACAGCTGGTCACGCCCGACGACTTTCCATAGGAAACAGGGCACAGAAAAATGTGAAGGAGAGAAAGGGGGAAAAATATGGTAATACCGGTGTGCTTTCACGGCAGCCAACAAGACGCAAAATAAAGATAGAAGGACTTGCACGAGGAAAAATGACTGGCAAGCGAGGACAACGAGAAGCATTTCTTTGCATCGTAAATGAGGCAATGAATAGACAACCCCCGAATCCATCCCCTCCCTTCCCGGCGATATAAAAATACTCCTCGTCGATCTTTGACACGACCGCAGTTTGCGTCCGTGCCTATGTCGCGATACCTCCCCCCCCCCCCCCCCAGACCCGCACACCCCACACCACGGCAGACCTTTTTTTTTTTGCTTATTAAAAGAGAGAGAGAGAAAAGCAACCGACAGGACCACGAGCAGCAGTAGTAGCAATAGAAAACCATTTTGAAACAAAAAAACTAATGAATCACAATGACATGATTCATAACTCCTCCTTCCCAAAAAATGACACTTTTATAAAGATGCAACATCGTTTGTTACAGTTCTTCCATTTTCTTGTGGGAGAGAAGAAAGAAATGGGAAGGGGGCGCTGTGCAAGAGAGCAAAAATAAAACAACAACAATGAGAGGCAACCAATGTAAAGATGCACCAAATGCTGGAAAGTTGAAGAGAAGCTCTCAGTCGTCAAAGGAGGCTCGCTTTAATTCCTGTTGTCCAAACTGTACAAGGCCCTTTCGCTTGTTGCTCACTTCTCTGCAACACAGAAGACAGAGGAAAGAAACAACGCAACGTTAGACTCGCCAGAGACCCAATTACACAATTTCGTTTTTTGAATAACGGCATTCTCTTCTTTAACCCTTTAGCAACCGAAAGAAGACAAAGAAAAGCTATAAAAAATGACTGAAATTTTTTTTTGTCACTCCCTTTGAAGAGCCTCTTTTTCTAGATAACACTGTACCATTATTTCAACGCAACGCTATTTCTTTATTTTTCTGATTGTGTGCAAGGATACTGCATGAGAGGTAGCGGAGGTGGCACAGAAAGGCGCGACAGGAAATAGAGGAAAAATAAACTGTACTAGAAAAACATGGACAAGTGGCACCATCTTGCATAAAAAAAAAAAACACAACGGCCGATACAGTCATCACCGATTCTGTGTGGGACCAATTTTTTTTTGCCAGCAAGTACAGTCATTGGTACTACAGTCGGACCCCTCTAAAACAAAACTGACGGGGCCTGAAAAATATTTCATTGAAGCGAAAATTTCATTGCAGTGAAATAAAAAAATATATAGCAGACTTGAGCTAGCAAAAGAAAGGAACTTTTATTCTCAAAATTCAGAAAGTGTCAGCTGCTTCCTTTTCTTTCCCAGCAGCGTCACGAGATTTTCACCCATGCATGGCGACACCCCAGAGAAGTACACTGAAACAATAGCCATAACGGGTTTCGTGAACGAACCTAAAAGTCGCTCTAACACAGTAAAACCCGCAGCTGTCCACCGTGAATGCGCAGCCGACAATGCCAACATAGAGGGATGGTATCGTGGAGCGGCTGTTTTTGCCTTATTCCGTGCTATTCTTACCATCCACCACTCGCACCTGGCAGATTTTTTTGATAATGCAGACAAACAGCTGATTAGTGACCCCATTGGCCAACCGCAAAAAGAACCAAAAGCATTACATCAGAAAAGGCATCGTTCCGTGATTGCACTGAGCAGCCATGCGAAGGAAACCATGAACCGAGCTTCAGCTTCAGATTGTCTACGGCTCAAAAGCACATTAGCGGCAAAAGCTGGGCAGTCTCATTGCTATCGCTATCGAGCAGCCCCCATGCTTGGTAAACTGCGGCAGTTCCTGGTGGTGCAGTTCTTGGTGGTGCCAATGCACATTTTAAACTTTGTCGACATATTTTCATGTTCTGAAGATGCATTAAAGTGTTCAAGATTGTGTTTTCTGCATGGCATTAAATACCTGAACTTGGAATTGCATCTTCAAATTTAGTTGAAGCGGAACAGCTTAAGAAAAAGTGCTTGTTGTGGTGGGAATATTCATGCATTGACTGCAATGGGGTGCTGACCAGGAAACGAGAATTTTTCGTCGGAGCGGAAATTTTGTCGTAGTGATGTTCGACTGTATGTTGTTAAAGGACGTCATGACTACTATACACATCAACGGTTGGTAAAGGGTTAACTTAACTGCAACAAAACATAAAACCTGGCCTGCTTTTCAAATCTAACCAACCTCAGAAAAAAGAAAGTAAATCAGAACAGAACGATTGTCCTCATTTTGTTAGCCTTGATAAGTGCAATGGGACAAAACTTGCCATTACTAATATACGAAGCAGACAGAAAATGAAGCAAAAGAAAGCACAGAAGAAATTAACCAATCATTTGAAATGAAATGCAAGCACGTTGCCATCAACTTTGGCAGCTATGATGATGCCATGTTGATGCCATAATTATACCATGATGTTTATACCATACCAGCATTTATCGGCCATTTGCACTATGCTGGCTCAGGCTGCAAGGCCTCGCCTGGCATACACATTGCAAAATGTCCGACAAAGCCGAGTGGGTGACAGTTGCCGTCATGGCTCAATTAGGTATGGCATCACATATGCAATGTAACGTAAGAGACTCAGGTACGGCTCCCAACTACCCCAAGCTGTCCTTTATTCAGTTATTTTCCTTTCCTCATTGCTTCTGCAATTTCAACTGCCATATTTACTCGCTTGATCCTCGCACAATTCTCGCACCCTCCACATCACCCAACAAAAATACGACTTCTTTTTTTCCTCGAGTAATTATCAGACTCCCAAAAACTGCCACAATAGTGTCGTCTGCTTGTTTCAGCCACTGATGATAATAGCGCGCGTCATCTGGCGCCATCTCTAAAGCATCAATCGTGCTATTACTCCACGGAGATTCAATCCAATCCAAGCCAAACCAAAGTGGCAAGTGCGCGTTGCGGCGTGTTTTGTATGTTGTGTTGGTAATCTTGTCACGTTATGGGGCGATACTGAAGCTACACGGCTGCTTTCAAGTTAAAAGTGACAGATCATGCACTAAACAAAGACAACAGGGCCGCCGGTAGGCCCTTCGAGTTTTGTGTTCGCTACTGGTGACGGCAGCTGAAAGCCACCAAGCCGCGTTGGGCCTGCCGTGTGCCTAAAACTGGGATTGATCGTAAACTTTATTTCTTCAGAAGGAAACTGCGGACGATTCTATTAAATAGCCATCAGCCCAATACTGACGTCCTACGCTTACCTTTAGAGGGCTCCTGTTGCGCGACGAATGCTACCGCTATGCCTGCAACACTCACAAGCTTTGCGTATGGTATTCTAATTCTCGACTA
Source organism: Rhipicephalus microplus (assembly GCF_043290135.1). NCBI lineage: Eukaryota > Metazoa > Arthropoda > Arachnida > Ixodida > Ixodidae > Rhipicephalus > Rhipicephalus microplus. Next base: position 45,257,052 of record NC_134702.1, on the reverse strand, counting down.
TTTGCTTGCACTATTAGTGACCCAAATAAATCTTGCCTTGTGATGAACCAGTGCTTTTATTGTTGAGTTAAGTTTTAATTAGTACTTCTCAAACCTTGCTTTTTTTGCGGTCACTTCGTTTTCTTTTTTGCACTGTACATTTTCGTGAAAAGTTTTCCCTGTGTAATTCTCGCGCCCCCAACTTTGCATCGGTTTTCTGCCAAAAAAAAAAAAGTGCGAGGAATATGCAAGTAAATACAGTAAAACTATTGCTCAAATGAATTTGTGCTTACTCCAGCTTCATTGTGCGTTTTCTTCGCATGGATGTATGTAGAGGGCGGGGGCTTGCTTAGAATTCTACGATAATAAAAACTAGCCAATGTGCTTGCAGGACAAGAGGAAGAAGCAAAGCGTTCTCTTACATTCTTGATTAGCCGTGGACACGACTAGTATTGACCCCTGAACGGGTGAGGGAAATTTCCTGCCATCAACGATGCAGCTGCCCCACTAGGAAATCCTGCGGAAAGAGAAAAAAAGCCTGCATTAGTGGACACTGAAAACATCCGCAAGGTCAAACTCAGACACTCAGACACTAATTTTTGACATTCCGAAACAAAAAGTTTCTGCCGCGCAGTGAGGCTCCCTTCACGATGAATGCAAAGTTTGCGTGCGAGGGCACTTTCAAAGCATGTTCATCTTCGTAAAATGCATTGTTTCCATCTAAACATGCTTACCCGTTTGAAAGACTGCACCGCTGGTTTCAACTAAAAATCAACGCATCAGTCACCAACTGCTACTACTTGCACTCTAAAATACTTGCTACTACTTGCACTCTAAAAGACTAACTGAAGAATAGCATCTAAAGGCAACAAACCAGGAAACATGTGCACTGCTCAATCGAGGCAAAAACTTGTTTTCGAGTGCCGAATCGACTTCGGATTACGCTTCAGCACATCGCACCTCACACCTTGACCCATAGACAGCAACAGGCTCTCGATTCACTAAGCACCTAAATCTTTCCCGAATTGGCCTTCTTCGCAATTAAGCTTGTGGGAGATGTGTAACTGTAAGCTATAGCCAATGCTTGCATCATGATGCAAGAAGGTCTGAAGATTTCGGTTGTAAATGCTGTCATCGGCCTTAAATTATGCATTGTGAAGCACTATGTACTTATTACGAAGGTTCAACGGCACTTTTCTGTCAAACGAAAGTTCGTAGGTTTGATTCCCTTGAGCAGTGTTCTCATTATGATGCGGAGCAATATGCACTGCAAAATACCCGTGCACAAGATTCCGCGCACATTACGAACACCCAGGCGGTCAAAATTTATCCGAGGCTCTGATGGCCCCCCTCGTCACTGCGCTCTTGCATTAAACTTCACAATAAAGTCAAGCAGGTTCTTGAATGATATTCTGAATGCAGCCACTGCAGCAGCCAAGGATCAAACCTACAAAGCTCTGAACACAGCATGAAAATGCGGTAGACAGGGAGGAAAGAGAAAGAACTTAGAAGAGAGCACAACAAAAGGCAGTCAGAATTCACAATGTTAGCCTCCTTTAGTAGTGTTTACTCCTTGCTTTTTGCTTGTCAGAATATCCACACCATGTACCTAATCTTGAAAAGTGCATGCTTTATCAGCTTATGGCAGGTTTAAAGGGACACTAAAGTAAAACAATGGATTTGTGAAGATTCATAAGGTGTACTCTGAGGACTGTAACGTTCATTTCACCACCAGTTTACTAACCGAGGAGAAAATCGAGGTCAAAGTTCCCCTTTTAAATTGAAAGCTGAAATCACACACGAAATGACAGATTTCGAAGCGTATTCATAATGTTCTGGCAAAATGGACTCCATTTACGTTAAGTCTATGAACACCACTCGGAGGTCAGTTTTTATCAGCAGTAACTAGGTATGCTCAAGCAGACGCCATCAAAATCTATACTGTCGTTTGATGCGGAAGCTCCAAGCACCGGCGAGGTGTTTGGAAATGCGAGTGGTGTCACCACCCTCATTTCCATTCTGTGCATTTTATTGCTCACCAATGCCTTTTCCTTCATTAATTATAAAGGTGCGATGTATCCAATAATAGATAAATTATTTTTCTCTTTACTGTCCTTTTAAACCAATGTCATCTTGAGTAGTCTTAGTTTTTAACAGTAGGTACCACTTGAATTCTCCTCACTGTATTTTTTTAGTTTCCAGCTTCAATGCCTGCATATCATTGCTGTTCCTCGAAAAGTGTACGCAAAGTGCCAGACTTGCACTTTCCCCAAAGTGGCACAGTGTAGGCAACAAATTGCAGCGAGCGAAGGTGCCAAGCTTGCTATCATTTGCTTGGGTGCTTTCACCCTCTCAGAATCTTCAGCAGTTTTCGAAACTAGCTTTCATACTGTCATAAGGTGCTCCCTTATCAGCTTTCATTTTCTTCCACAATCATCGCCTCAACCGAGCCAATGGATGGACAAAGACAGTCGCTTCATTTCTTCAGATCCAGAGTGCATCGTGAAGGGAGCCCCACGGTACACGCCCATACTGAAACGTCCGGAACAATACCTCGCAGCAGTTGAGAGATTCTGTTGGAGTCATCACACCTCTCCTGCTGCACTCCCTCCAACATGTATCTGATGCCTTTGAAAGAATGCATCAAGTTCCGGTTTCAGCATCGCGAGCAACACAAACAAAAACCAATGCACGCAAAATGGACTATGCTCTATACACCAGCAATAATGAGCACTTCTTGTGAAGAACATTCAGCACAAGGAAAACCTGTACAACTCTCACATGTGGCTATCAACTGCTTTTCCTAAAGCCTAACTGCAGCTGAATTTTAGACAACACTCAATTTCAACCACAGAAAAAAATGTCGGAACAACATACATAGGCTACCAACCGCTTTTCTTAAAGCCTAACTGCAACTGAATTTTAGACTACACTCAATTTCAACCACAGAAAAAAATGTCGGCATGACATAGATAAATGCAGCGTTGGCCCGCTTTTCACCTGCCGAAGTCGGTCGTGCTAGTTGGTTTCCACTCAAACTTCAAGTGCTTCCCTCTCTGCTAATGTAATACTGCGCATATTAGGGGGTGAAGGTTCGTCGTTGCTACCTAAAATATTAGGTTTGGCTGAACAGCGATATGAGAATTCCCGAAGAAATTCACATCATGTTTCTCGTCTGAAACCGGCGACGCTACATTTGTAGGAGAAAGTCGGACCTTTTGAAACACTCGAGCAATGCTTCATAATGTCACAGACGGAAACGGGTAGGCACTACCACATGGAGCTTTTATTAAAGTTCTCCATGGAAGGAACCCAGCGATGTCTGTGGGAGGAGCCAACACTTTGTCCAAGCTGTAAGCGAGTATAGTTTCCTGGAGGACACACTATTTTCACAGGATGAAAAAATGGCTAGCTACGTAGAGAGTAGAAAGAGAGGAACCCCTGTGCAAAGTTCAACAAAGAACACGAGCAAGAAGAGGCATAAAAAGCTAAAAAGAAAAACAAATGTCTCCAGGATAAGGGGAGCTCATTTCCCTTCTGAAATACTACATGAATGTTTGCGCAGTGGAGGTCACCACTTCTGACCTCAATCCTGGTCTTCACTGCTTCGCACAATACTGACCAGTCTATGGCAACGTTGAACAGCACACCCCAAGGCCAACCGCCTCATATACAAGTGCAAGCTACCGCATACCGCAATTTTAAATTAACGATTTTTTTCATAAAACGGGCATCCAAAATTTGGGGTTCAACGTATAATCGGTGTCAACCTATTTGCGTAATCGTAAAATCAACTTCGAATCACAAAGTAGACTTAGCTGAGGGGTCCGACAAACGGTGGTCGTCCTCGAGTTCACTGCTATTCGATAAAAAGCAACAATCATGGTGCGCATGTTTTGCAATCCTCATAAAAATGCTCATAAATTCGTAGCAGAGCTTCTAACACAGGTGCCGGCAAATTATAAAGAAGCCTCGAAGTCTGTTCCCCATTTTTTTCCAGGTTCCACATGTTAACAGTACCAATAATCTGGACAGTTAGAATGGCATTACAAAAAAATTACCATTTGCAGAGAGATAGAAAAATACTGTATTTACCCGCGTAATGAAGCGCTCGCATAATAAACGCACCCCCAGCTTCAGTCATCAAAATTTGAATCCCCCCCCCTCCCCCTGTGGCATAATAAACGCACCCGCTACATTCATCTGCTACAGTCACATTAAGGACACCTGGCGTCTTCTCAACCTCACCCATTGGATCTCTTCCATTTCTTATTACTTTGCCGACCCTCATCAACCACCCAAGCTCACTCCCTCCCTCCCCCCTTTTGCCCTTTGCCAGCCTGCTTATTGCTTTTTTTTCTAGCTGTGCCTGGGTGTGCAGCACTTCCCCCTTCTTATCTGTGCCCCACAGGGGGGTTCAAGAGCAGTGCAAGTGTAAAGACATGGCAGCTGATAAGCACATAGGGAAGGTCACCAACCTGCCTGGGCCAACTTTCTGCCCTTCTTATTTTAGCCTACTTTCTTTTTTTTTTTTTCTTCACTCTAACTATCCCTTGTTCCCCTGTGAGTGCACTCTTTTGGGCAGCCCTCCAGATCACAAGCAGATACCACTGTTGCTGTTAAACCATAGGGAGAAAAGATAAAAAGATAGTCGCAAAGCCTTTTTGTGGCTTCGGAGGAGTGTATGCCTTTGTAAATTGCGAAATGCTAAGCGACCTTACTTTTTTTTTTAATTACCACAATTTTTCCTTCTCTTAAAAAAGTTTTTATAAAATTTACCTCACCTAATAAACGCACCGCCCAACAATGCTCAGATTTTTCAAGAAAAAAAGTGCGTTCATTACGCGAGTAAATACGGTACTTGCAGAAACCAAATATGTCAAATTTAAAAAATGAATTTTTTTTGTCACTTTTTGGTCCCAAAGACCAGTCTGCCCCCTTAAAACCGTGAATCAGACATTAAAATTAACAATTCCAGTTCAATATTTATTCCCTTTACCAAAAAGAAAATCAAAACAACAAAATATAAAAATATCAATGATATGCAATGAAGTGAGTGCATCTGAAAAATCGGTCTCTTGGGTATCGGATGCATCAATCCCACTACGCAAGGTCAGTGGAGGGCCAGAGTTACCCTCTTTGTCATAACCCTAACAGTCCCAACAAACAAGCAATTTTCAGGAAAGAGGAACACTATTTGTCATTCCACACAAAGGTTCACGAAGGACAGCAGTATGAGAAAAAGAAGGTGAACTAAAGATGCTTGGTCCACATGTGCAGGTGCGAACCCCCACAACTCGCATGTTTCCCCCAGTGACATGCAAAGATACCAGTGACCAATGTAGGGAGGCAAGAATGTCAATTGGCAGCGCCAGCTAAAGAAAGTGCCAATTTCCAGGGCAAGCTAAACAAAGTCAGTCAAAGCAGCACAATGAAAAAAGTGCAATCACCGGTGCATGCGTGCACCACTTCACATGCTGAAACACGAGCACAGGAAGCATAAGGAGGATATTACTGTGATCAGACAAAAATGACCCCACAAGCAAGTGTTGGGTGTCGTCACGCGCTTCAATGTCGCATTTGGGGCTGACTGAGCAAGCCACAGCCAACGCGAGAGTCATAAAGACATGATCCAACCAACACCGAGCAAGCACACTTCACAAAACACTCAAGTTTCAAAACAAAGTGCTCGTCTTGGCTCAACCAGGCAGGACAGAATGTCGCACCTGATCAAGCCCAAGGCAGTTTTCAACTGGTCAATCTTATGGCTTGTCCGGCTGCGCTACAAGTTTTGTTTAACCCCTTGTTTTGCAAAGCTGTGAAACACCTTCATCTGACACCATTACGGCTTCGGTGTCTTGTAATGAAATTGGGACAATGGCGACGCTCACGAGATCAGCGTAGAAAGCCTGCACTTTTCTTTTATGCACGCTGATTCATGCCAAAGGGCGATTTCTTCAGCGTGCGACTGATGAGGAGGAATCAACAAGAAATTGCAATTTTGTGAGAAATGAGTGACTTTCTGTAGCAACTGCGTAAATTGGGCCTTCATAAGCAATATCACAGTGCTAAACCAATGAGCAGGCTATGAAGGCTATAAACGAGATTAAGAACTACACCCATTCTTCTAACTATTATCCAATTCAGTATTTCACTACCAATCCATTACTGCAGTATGCATTCACTGCAACATTCCCAACAACAGCACCACCAAGATTGCTGTAAATTGACCAATCGAAAACGTTGCGTGTCACTCTCATGTGGAAGCCACGAGGTGGCTTGTAGCAAGGTGGCTCAGCCTAGTGGCAACAGCAGACCGGCAGGCATAATGTTACTTCTTGCAAGTGTCATTTAAAGACAGGATAGAAACATGATAGATAAAGGTGCAGGCACTGAACAAAAAGCCCGAGTCAGCTGCGAAGAAGTAAAAAATCCAAAGAATTCCACAGGCTATGCAAGTTCTTGCGATGTGCTTGGGCATGTGTAAATCATTACAAAATCTCCATAGAAGAATACAGAAGGCAGGCATGCAAGCAACCCATTTCAGGAAGCACAAAAGTAGCAGGGGTGCGGGGGGGGGGGGGGGGCAGTAAAACCAAACATACGACACACTTCACAAAAAGTGTGAAGGAGTCTGGGTTAGTTCCATAGTTCGACGGTTAGCGCGGTAATAGACAGGGCAGCAGAAATGAGGGAGCGCTCAGTCATTGTAAGTAGGGAAGATTTTCAGGCCAAGATTGCGAGTACAGAAAGTGCAAATGGTTATCGTGACTGACATTGAGGAAACAAGGCACGGGCCATGGGGGTCACTACTGAGAAGCACACTCATGACTGCTCAGTGATGAGAAAAGCAGCAGGTGGTGTTTGCAGCAGACTGACAAAGAGGAAGCGGGCAGACAGGCACAGTCACTGCCTGGCAGATGAAGGCGAGGACGAGGAAGAGGGGGAGTACGGGCTGCTGTTGCCGCCAGTGACAGGCGAGGCAGTCTGACCTGAGGCCTGGGCGAGGGCCGACTGGCTCGAGTAAGCGGCCGCGGCCGCCACTGCGGCGGCCGCAGCCGCGGCGGCGGAGGAGGGTCCGGCAGCTCCTGGTGGTGGTGGTGGGGGCGCGCCAGCTGCAGCGGCGGCGGCCTGTTGGGGCATCACGGTGGTGTGGGGTCCCATGGCGACTGCCAGGGGCGCCGTCTGCCCTGACGGCTGGCCCGCCAGCCGCGACAAGATGCTTCGCTCGGACATCTGCAGCCGCTGGGCTACCGGCGGTATGCGGGCCAGCGTGGCGGGCAGCCGGCTCACATCCGACTTCATGTCGCTCAGCAGCTCCTCCAGCTGGTTCAGCACTGGTAATGGAAAACGAAAATGTTTATCAATTGTATTTTTCTTGGCACCGTGGCAAAATACATGAGACACCAGACACATGGTACAAATTGAATATGGTATGTGAAATGTGTACATTGCATAATTGTAGTAAGGCCAGAACTCGGCCATTCCATGATTGCCTAAAGTATAGTATATGCAATACACTTATACAAAGTTGCATTTTACATGAAAATACCTTCATTATATCTGAAAACTCGTTATAAAGGTATATTCTTAACACTACAGCTACCGCAAGACTATCCTAATTTCACTTCGTTATATCCAAGTTCTTTATATGAAGTTTGAGGTAGAAAAGTAAAATTGGCAAATCTATTGCATAATGTACATTTCAATGTTTCACAAGCTGGGAACAGCTCTTCTCACAAGCTGGGAACACAAGCTGCGAACACATCTAGTTGCTGGCATGGTCGTTCGTAAATATTGCTCTAAATTGATCATTTCAGTCAATTTTCTGCCAAAGCACAAGGCTGTGTCAACTAATTATGGTACCGAGCTTTCACTTGGGCTTTTATGAAAAATCTCGATGGCACAAGCTCTATTCAGTAAAAACAAAGAAAAGCAGAAACAGGTTTGGTGTCTCACCCTTATGGAGGACAGCATTTGCCGGCTTGTTCCCTGCAAGGGACTCTTTCGACAAGTGCTGGTGCGATTCCGCAAGGCACTCGAGCTCCGCAAACCTGGGCACAAAAGCAACATGCTCAAAAGCAGGCCACAGCGAAACAAAACAAGGTTAAAGCTCGTTAGTTCTACACCCGTTAATTCGGAAATTCGGATAATTTGGACAGCTCTATTGGTCCCGGCCAAAGTGCATGTTAATCTATGGGACCAAACCTTCGTTATTTCGTCGGAATTCGGCTCCGCCCCGCTTAATTCGGACAAATGCTGACGGCTGCTGCTACACAAAAGTGTGATAAAGCAGCGCTGGCACCACTGGAGTGAAACCGAAACCTGAGTGGCATCGCCATCATCATCAACTAGTAGGGGCGATCGCAGCGTCACCGAACGTCGGAGTCTTTTTTCTTCTCCACTCAGCGCCTCCGACGCCATTTTCCCTTGTGTTGTCGCGTCGGAACCATCTCTTCTTGCGGAGTTCTCTTTTTCTTCCATTGTGACCGTATTTGCATGCCACCACCATAGTGCGCTACAGTGATGGCAACGACGAAAAAGCGGCAGAACTACGACACGAAGAACTTGGCGACTAAAGCGGAAATTTTGGAAGCACTGAAAAATGGCGAATCGCGACAGCAGGTTATGACCAAGTACAATGTGAAGCTGAGCACGTTGGGAACGTACGTGAAAAATGAACAACAGATTCGACAAGCCTTTGAAAGCGAGAAGTTTCATGCCTCTAGAAAGCGGTTGCGAACCGCAGCTCATCCCCAGCTCGAAGAAGCTTTGCTCCGGAGGATTACTGACTGTCGCAACGCGCATCTGCCTTTGAGCGGACCTCTCATCATGGCGCAAGGTGAGAAGTAGGCTGCAATGATGAACATTGAATCGTTGAAAGCGTCATAAGGGTGGTTTGCGATGTTTCGAGAGAGACACGAACTTGTCTTCAGGAGTGTGTGCGGCGAAAAGGCCAGTGTTGACGAAAGCGTGACCACAGAGTGGAGAAATGTGAAGCTGCTGGAGCACATCGCCGCATATGAACCACGTGACGTGTTCAATGCAGACGAAACTGCTCTATTTTTCAGAGCTCTGCCCTACAAGACAGCGACTTTCAAAAGGGACGCGTGCATTGGTGGCAAGAAGTGCAAGCAAAGGATAACTGTGCTTCTTGCCGCCAATATAACTGGCACTGAGCACTTGCCACTACTTGTCGTCGGGAAGGCGCTTAAGCCACGTTGTTTTAAGAACGTCAAAAGCCTTCCTGTCGAGTACCCAGCGAACAGGAAGGTATGGATGACATCGGACATTTTTCGCGGCTGGCTGCAGCAGTTGGACCGGCACTTCACGTCGAAGGACCGCAAGATAATTATGGTTGTTGACAACTGCAGTGCCCATAACTGTACAGTCGAACTGAAGAACATCAAAGTAGTATTTTTGCCGCCCAACACTACGTCTGCTCTTCAGCCGATGGACCAGGGTATCATTCACTACGTGAAGTCAAAGTACCGCAAGCACCTGCTAGAGCGAATGATCCAATGCTCAGAAGCTGGAAAGTTGTATCAAGGGGACTTACTCGGCGCAGTGCACATCATCGCCCACGTGTGGAAAAACACTCCGCTGCAAGTCATCGCCAACTGTTTTCGGCACAGCGGTTTTGTGAGGCCCGAGCATGCAGCAGTAGCTCACGATGGCATCGAGGAGGTGTCAGCCGAGCCCACAGCCGATGACTGCCCGACTTTCGATGCTGCCCTTCCCACAGATGTGACCTTTCAGGTCTACATCGCAATTGAGCATGGTGTCGCCACGAGTGGTCTCCTGACCGATCAAGAGATTATTAATGATGTCAGGGGCGCCCATGAAGACCAAGATTCCGACGAAGAATCATGCGAGGAGATAAAGCCGCGACCTCATCGCACCTCACGGGAAGTCTCGGAGGCGCTCGTAATATTAGAGGACGCTTGCCTGAACAGTCCCGACAGCTTGCGTGCTGTTGACCATTTGGAACAGTTAAGAAAAATTGTGATGTCAGCCGGAATCTGCGCGAAAACGCAGACAATTACAAAATACTTCAACAAATAAAGATATGCTTCTGCAGCTTGATTTTAAATGTTGTTTTCCCTGTTCATTCGTTAATTTGGCATTCGGTTAATTCGGACAGTTTTTCCGGTCCCGTGAAATCCGAATTAACGAGCTTTTACTGTAATATATATAGAGTCAAGCATGCTTCAAGACATGTGCTTATTATTGGATTGGTTAATTAGGTATACTCAAACCTCTATATAACGAATCCAGATATGAAATATTGGTTATAACAAAGTAAATGAATAATATTTTTACAATTTAGCGTTAGAAATATGCCTTCATAAAGAATTTTTAGATATACCAACTCACTTTCGTGTGAGATGCAATTGCGTTACAATGAGGTTTAAATGTACATCGAAGTCCCACCTCAGCAAACTTGGGGTCCAGGTGACCCATTTCACCAGCAAGATGATGCTTATAGTAACCTTTCCTACTTTACCACAATCATTATAATTATCTCTATGTCCACAACAAGGTGAAGTGAGCGACAATTATGGTATATTCTTGCAACAGCTGCCAATCGATTATTGCAGAGTCTAAGCTAAAAGCAACCTTGAGAGGAACACAGAGGCCATCTCAATAGTTCTTCATGATAAAACAAGTTACGCTTGCAAAAATGAATGCAAGAGAAGAAGTGATCTAAGCAACACACATGCGAAACGTGTTGTCTTGATCTCTGGAGTCCATGATTGCACGCCTACCTTCTTTTGCAGTGAACCCCAACCAACTAGCTACACTTTCAGATGTGAGCAATCATTTCTTACCTCAATGAAAGAATGTGAACTGGAGGGTTGTTTCAACACAGATTTCTGGACCTTCATTTCATATATGTTTCCAATAAACCATCATGTTTTGCTTTCTTGCATTGTGCTTTCTTTCGACCTTGACTTTCACCCATACATGAGTGGTTGCTGTTTCAACGACGAACCACCCGTGGCTAATGAATTTTTGCTGAACGCCAAACTAGTTTACCACCATCGGCTCTCATAATAATATTTGCTGGGGCTTTATGCAAAGCAACACAACATGTTTATAAGAAATTTCTCAGTGGAGGGCTCAAAAAAGTTTTCACCACCTGTGGTTCTTCAACAAGCACCTAAATCTGAAGCATGCAAGTGTGCAGCACCTCTCCTCCATCGAAGCATCGCAATCATGGCCAAGATTCCATTTCGTAACAGACCTTCAGTTAAACGGTTGAGCACCATAACACCTACTAGACTACCATGGCGGGTGTTTCAACCATAACTAAAAACCTTACGCCAGTAGGTTTTCCGTTTCAACCATTAACCACTCACGACTAATTTTCCTTGAACACTGAGCCAAGTCTACAACCATCATCTCCACCTCACCTGGTATTGAGCGCCATGGCCGGATGGTTGGGGTCCTGCGTCAGGTTGAGGTAGGCCGCACGGCGCAGCTGCTCCTCAATCACCAGGGCCTGCTCCAGCAGCTTGAACCTCCTGGCCAGGAACTTGTTCTTTATCTCGAGAAAGTTTCCCTTGCCCACGTCCATCTTGAAGGGCTCGTTGATGATGCTGAAGGCCACGTCATTCTGGATGTCCTGCCAGCGGCCATAGCCGTGCTTCACGATGCCCGCCAGCAGCCAGTAGTCGTGCCGCCGGTGCCAGATCTCATACTCGCGGCCCGGCACGGCCGCTCGTTCCTCATTCTGCCACAGCGTATGCAGCTCCGTGAAGCCGCCGTCGGCAATGTTGAACATGAACTTGCGCTTGGTCAGCGGCACAATGGGCTTCGGTGTCACTGCCGCGCTCGTAGCAGGCGTCGCAGCCCCACTGCGCTCGCCGCCACTGCTACTGCCGTCCGCGGACTTTTTGTCGTCGGCGGCAGCGGGCTTCTTCTCGTCTTCAGCCGGCTTGGAAGCCTGCTTCCCACTCTCGCTTTCCTCCGCTTTGGACGTGCTGGCGACGGCCTCTGGCACGCTCTCTTCCACGGGCTCCTTCTTTACCGCTGTGCAGAAACAATTCGCCCCGACCATTATTTTACTCATTACCTTACCACTGGTCTGGCACTAATCCCGTGCAATATCTGAAAACCAAGCCGATTCAAAATGCCTGCAATCACTAACATACTCCCAGGGCCACCCAAAACAGCATCCAACATTTGCTCTCCTACTTAGTGGGAAAACTATTCTTTGCATGTAGTTTCTCGCTGCTTAAATCGGCAATATATCCTTCCCAATTTCTAGGCCTCCTAGAAACAGAAAGGTACACAAGACCATTCAGTGTCTGCTAAGCCCAAGAATTTCACACTACACCAAGTACTGAAAGGAACGCTGGTGATGGGATCCTGTTAGGCTACCAGCACCAGAACACCAAGCTGCAAAACCCGTAACTCACCGACTTCCTTGTCATCCTTGGCTGACGATGGTGCCGCTTCCTCTTCTTTCTTGGCCTCGCCTTCTACCTTGCTGTCTTGCGACTTGGACTCTGACGACCCTGAGACCTCAGAATCTGGCTTTGCATCGCTCGAAGAGGATGGCAGCTCCTTGCTGGCAGCTTCCTTGGCCTTGTCGCCATCCTCGGTTGACGCCGTGGGTGTTGAAGCCTGTAAGGTAGACAAGCAACCTTGAAACTTTTACAGACTCAGTCTAAACGAAGAAATCTCTCATATTTCCATCATTCAATAACTCAAGCGACAACATTGTGTAAAATGTGGAAGCCTTTCATGAAGATAATTTATTATTTCCCAGAAGCCAATCATAGTCAAGCTGATCTCTCTGACTGAATGTTTGTACAAATGTTGTGAAATTTACATGTACACCTTCTGGAAGTGTTAAACTAAATTATGGTCTATTTTACAGTAATTATTCGGACTGCAATGAAAATAACTATCTAATTATTGTACAGTAGCCATGTTATATTTTTGCGCAAACTGAATTCAATGACGCACCCAAATTAAGCGTGATAGTTATCTTCTGGCAGCAAGCATTCCTACATATTACGCCATCTTTCCGAAAGGGACCATGGTGTGATGCGGGGCATCACGGTTGTGCAGCGCGAGCAGTTTTTCAATCGAGGAACTTGCTAGCAGATGCTGCCTGTGTTAGCTCTGCGAGATGCCACGGGGAGGAATGCTTAGAGGAGAGTGGGGAGGGAGCGTAGGTTAATAGACCTTGTCCCAGTCTGCGTCAGCGTTGCGAGGCAAAATAGGGGGAGCGTAGGAGAGGAGAGAGAGGGAAGGGGGCGCCCATGCACAATGGGGCAGCGAGCGCAAGCAGGTGGTAGGACAGAAGTGGAAAGAGTAATGCACATCTGTTGGAGAGAGGGAAGGAGGAGAGTCGCGCATGCGTACTGTGAGTGCGGACAATAGACGCGCGACATACCCGTGAGCAAGAGATTCTCCGCATCTAAAAGATGAAAGAAATATACTGAAATCACTGTCGAAACGACCTATGTCTAGCTCGACACGGTGCTGCCTTCACAGAAGCGGCCATGTGTAGCAAAATGTTTCAACCAGAAGTGATAAAACAGAACTTTAGACAACAAGAATGCCTAATTTATCATTAGCTCGGTGTTAGCGGTCTCTTCTTTGCCAGTAGCGCACGGAAAGTGCTAAAGCAAGTCACGTCTTCAAGCGTGAATGCCATGTCACCAAGGTTATACAAGCCGGACTGTTAACGAGCATTCAAACAGGGTTCATTGTCTTTGTAAAAGCAAGCACGTTTTGCAAGTAAGCTACTTTAGTCAAACACAAGCCCGGAGAAATCTAGTATTTCATTCTCCTTGTACAAAAGGAAAAAAGAAAAAGCACGAAGTTCGTGCTTTGGCAAGAGGACACATTACAGTCGAGCCCACATATAACGGCCCCACTTAAAACGAACTTCCGCTTAAAACGAACAATATCCGCGTGACCGTCAAAATATACATTGGTTCAATGACACAAAATCGCTCTTACAACGAATGTCTCCGAGCGCTGCTGATCAATTACAGCTAGTGGAGTCAGCGGTCTGCCGACTTCCCGGGAAACCAATTTCGACCACCGATCAGGCATCGACGAGCTGCCCATACATTCTTATTGTTAAACGCCGACCCTGCCTTCGCGCCTCTCTAGTTGCCGCTATCCCAAACCGCTTTTTCTTATGCACCCCTCCGTCCTTTGTTCCCCCCCCCCCCCCCTTCCCGCTACCCTGGGTACCCCGCATCACCAGACAAGGCCCGTGTTTTCACACTGCCACCGATCTTTCGAATACCGGTCGGCTATCTACCCTGTTTTTGATCGCTGGTACTGTCGTTGTTGGCGTCGCCGGCCTGGAGTGACCAGACCATTTGCCAACATCGTCGGCCACCGACTGTATCCGATAGTCTGCATCTAGTGGACATGTGTACGCTACCCTACCGACTCTGATAATTTGCGATTAGTTGCGTTTTAGGACTTGTTTTCACTCACTTCGAACTCGACTGAGCATGCCTTCCACGCGTGTGCGGAACCGCGAGAACGGCTGTTAATTTGCGGGGAACGAATCGCTAAATGTCGAAGTTCGTGAGGCCACGCAAACCCGCCGGCGCAACGAAACGATTTTTTGACAACGGCCGCCGATTCTTCGAACACCGCCACGCGCACCAATTCAGGAGGCCATGCACTCGTTCCAAGTTTTTCTGCGTGCGAGTTTCGCAGACCTTTCAAGCAAGCTACCCAACCTACCTCCTTCCAGTGTGTTTTGGTTTTCAAGGTCGCCATCCCGCTGCATCCTCCCCTCTCTTTATTGCAACTCCTTGCCCTTCTCTCAAGTCTGCTCACCTCTCTTGTTCACAACCCCTTTGCCCGTCTCCGCCGCTCCGCGACGCCCGCCACGCTGGCTCGAATTAGTTTAGTTTTCTGACTGGAAACGGGCCTAGAGCTGTTCCACGCACTCTGGCATGTGTGTTGCGTGTGCGCGTCTTGCTCGCTCTTGGTGTGCGTGTGTGGCCATGATGGCCGACGGGAGGACTAGCACGTTTTTTCGTGCCGCTCAACAAAACATCGCTTGGCTTGAGCATCATCAGAGCGTTGCGGAGCCCTTGCTTATAGCTGTTGACCACCTGGCAGCCAACTTGCCGCTTCGGGAATCCCTGTATTCAGCTGTGGAGATGGTGAATATTTCGTGGGCGGCGGTGATGACTACATGCGCGCGAAACTGTTTTCGCGAGGCATACTTCGTCGATGTCGGGCCTGATGCCGAGCCTGAAGCTTCCGAACTGCGGCGGCGATCTGTGGCCACGCATCGTAGACTCAAACCTGGGAGAGCAGGTGGGACATCTGTTCCGATGGTTTAATTACGAATTACGGCCGATGATGATGCCGACACTGCGAAACCGTGCACAGATTGGGGCATTGTGAATTAAGTACATGGCAAGAGCGATTTGGAGGAATCTGGTTGCGAGAACGGCGAAACTTTGGAGCCAGTGCCTCGTGCAGCTTATGCCGTGGGCCTCGACGAACGAGCACCCTGCCGTTTTAAATGAACTCGAGACCGCCCTTATCGCTTCTGCTCTTCGAAACATGTCCATCACGGACTTTTTGGGGCAGAAAAAGTTTGTGTTTTCACTCGCAACTTTTTTTTAAAAGCTGTGTTTCATTTACTACGAACTTTGGGATACAGCGAACGGATGCGGCGTCACGCTCAGGTTCGTTATAAGCGGGCTGGACTGTAGAAGAGAATATTTGTACTTTTCATACTCTATTCATAGAATCTTTTGTGTGTGCACCTCTACACCAATTGATTGATATGTGGGGTTTAACGTCACAAAACCACCATATGATAATGAGAGACGCCGTAGTGGAGGGCTCCGAAAATTTCGAACACCTGGGGTTCTTTAACCGTGCACCCAAATCTGAGCACACAGGCCTACAGCATTTTTGCCTACCTCTGCCCTAAAGCAACTACAAGCACTCGCACCAAAATTTTTCAGGTCAGGTAACTGCAGATGCTCAGATGCAGGAATACGCCAAACAAAAGACGCAGCTGCCAACAGGCACGTTCCTAAACACTAAATTCTTTTGAAGGAGGCTGGGCTACACAAAAGCAAACTAGCATGCATTGCTCCGAGTTTGACTCGATTTACGATGAACCTTCTGCAGACAGAAGGGCATACCTCAGAGCTATCCTTGTCCTTGGCTGCCCCGTCCTTGTCCTTGTTTTCATCTGTGGACGGTTTCTTGTCCTTGTCCTCGGAAGCGGCCGCTCCATCGGCAGTCGCCTCAGTGTTCTTCTTGTCCAAGCCAAGTTCCTCGGGCAAGATGCTGTAGCTACCATTGATGTGCTCGAACTCTTGTACCTAAGCGTGGTGAAGACACAAGTTTCACAGCATCGATAAAAGCATCAGCAAGTTTTCAAATGAGAGCAATGAAGAAGCAGAGAGGTGCAAAATAGGACTCATCCCAGATAAAAAGGACGCCAATGTAAGATCTGAACGAGATGATAAGAACTCGACTGAAATTATAACAAATAGGTGGAGACATACAAACACAGTTGCCTTATTTGAAGATGACAAGCATCGCTTACTGTAGTAGATTACTGATCAGACTAATGAAACATTTAAAATGACCTCCTGAACAATGCAATGCAAGTGCAATTAAAATTCTCCGGAAGTTTCGACCACCTAGGGTTTTTTAACGTGCACCCAAATCTGAGCACACGGGCGTACAGCATTTTAACCTCCACCAAAAATGCAGCCACTGAAGCCGGGATTCAATACTGCGACCTGCTGGTTAGCAGCTGAGAGCGTTAGTCACCATACCACAGGGTTAAGGGGTAATACAAAGCAAGAGAAAGCTGTCACATTCATCTGCGCTATGGCGCGAGCAAGTAATATTTCTGTCCTTGTTAGGTGCATCGTTTTTTTGCTTGGCAGCTCTTTTACTCCTACAAGCAAATACAAACATAATGACGTGAAGGTTACACACCTTTTTGCGGATAAGGCTCATGACTCCAATTCGTGTCAGCACATGCTGCCTGCTCAGCCCTTCCCGGGGGACGCCGTCAGCAAACGTCTCGGCGTTGTCGACGCCTGGTTCACATAAATGCCGCATGAACAGCGACACGTACGCCTTGAAGTTCTTCTCCGACTTGCCACGCAGGTCTCGCACCAGCCTGGGCAGGCAATAGATAGATAGATATGTGGGGTTTAACAGTCGAAAACCACCATATGATTATGAGAGATGTCATAGTGGAGGAATCCGGAAATTTTGACCACCTGGGGTTCTTTAACGTGCACCCAAACCTAAGCACACGGGCCTACAGCATTTCTGCCTCCATCGAAAATGCAGCCGCTGCAGCCAAGATTCGATCCCGCGACTGGGCAGGCAATGAGAGAGAGGCCATGTCCCCACTGATCAATCATGCACGAAGAGGTAAGGCTAGGTAGCTTATCAGAATTCACAAAGCAGCACAAGACCCGTGAAGCTGGCTTTCTCGCAGCAGACGAATTTCAGTCAGACTTTCTGCTGGTAGAGTGAGTGACGCGGCTCTGAGGGCACTTGCACAATGCATAAAGAAAAATTGCCAAAACTTGCTTCAGTGATGTTTCCCACACTTCCTCATATTATTTGTCACATACCATATAACAAAAACCAATAACGGAAATTCTTTCAGTGTCAGATAAGACTTAGTTTTGATTAAATCCAACTGTATTCATAAAACGAACTGCAGTTTTCTGTGAGAAACATACTAAATTGTCTAATTCTTAAAAAGTTTTATGCCTTGTAACAAGATTCATTAAATCGTTATTTATGTTTGCAGAGTCCTACGTGTGCATGTTCAAAAAATAGAAGTTACGGTGATAATGATAATAGCACATTCTGATGCCCAATCGCAATGTATTCTTGTACCACTTATTATTACTGCAATGTTGCATTGTAAAGCATGTATCGAGGACTCGTGTTTGTAAAGTACGCAAGTTACTTTCACAGCATTTACAAGCAGAGAAAGTTATTTTCACTGCATTTCCAAGTAGACGGCGGGGCGGCTCTGTGGTAGAACACCCACATGCCACGCAAACGACCTGGGTGCCAACTTCGCTCGTACCTAGAATTTATTTATTTCACTTGCTTCTCTCTAGATTTTTCGGTCACGCACAAAATGATTTTTGCTCACAGCCAACGATGATGCCACAGCAGACACCAGAATTTGTGAGAAACGAGCTCTTTAACGCTATCGCATTATAGTTCAGTGTCAACAACAAAATGTTACTTAGCAAGCCATATGAAGCACGTACAAATAGACCTATATAATTGAGATTGGAGAGCCCCAGAGGCTAGCAGATGGCAACTGTGGTTTATTAAATTGTAAAAGCTCACCATTGAGAGTTAAAAGCATCCTGGGGAGGCATGCCATATCTCATAATAGCGTTCAAGAATGCCTTCCTCTGTCGGGCATTGAACCCAAGGACCTGCAACAGAGGATTAGTTCAAACCATGGGCATAGGTAAGTCCTGAAGGTTTGTGACACTAAGAATATAGGAACTTTAGTAGTGGCACGTGAAAATGTGGAACAAACATATTTAGGGAAATTTGCTTACACCATTTAAAAAAGTTTTGTTTAGCCTGAGATGCGCCTTGGCCAACGACTGTTGATTTTTTAGGCAGTTTCATCCTTTTACATCCTTTTACAGGCTTTTTACATCAAACGGCTTCACAAGCAAAGCTGAATGGAGACTATGACGTCAATAAACAGCATGGCCGACGAATGCGATTTAGGGTAGAGGCATCAGACATTCGTAAATTTCATCACAGGATGCAGAGAAACAGCTCATGCATGTACCAGACCCCCTTTAGGACCACTGGGTATAACTTAGCCCGGATCCCCATAATAGCCTGGATTGACCTGCCTTGCACAAAATGCAAAGCAGCCACGATGGTTCGTTTATGTCGTCCACACGTCAACGAATGGCAGTGTCCTTGAACTTTCGGAACAATGCCAGTCATTTCAGCATACTAACTGTGGGAGTGTGGACATGTCGGATGAGTAAGGAGTCATCATTTGCCTTCGTGCAAGAATGTGAAACGAGAAATGTGAACACAGACTTATCTAACCATGCCAAAGTACTGAACTAGACACTCAAGCAGCGTGAGCTTGGCCATACTTTGGTCTACATTCGTTTGTCTGTGCTCCCCGACGCTCGTTTTCACTACCACTGTAGTCCTACAACGCGGTTTGAGACTACATTTGACGTCTTGTTTGAGCATGTCTTCCACTAATGTGAGCGAACGAACCCAAGTGAAAACTAAAGATAACGATTTTCGCTGCATTCATATGATGCTTACACATAAGGATAAAAACAACTTTCATTACGTTATACATATTTGGCAGGCGAAATAAATACACAAAAAGGGCACGTAGCAACATCGCTTGCAAAATTTACACAACTTGATGCGATTTCATATATTTTGATGGCTCCTGCTAGAACCTACATTACTCTTCATCATTAAAAATATAAACGTCGTCTTCCAATGAAAAATTCATTAACGGGGGTTGTGTCAAGTTAACGTTTCGATAAGCAGACTTGTCTTCCTCAAGGCTAGAGCAGTTCCAAATCCAGAACAAACCGTTCTAGCCTTGAGGAAGTCAAGTCCACTAGATGAAATGCCGACTATACACAACCGCCCCTTACAAATTTTTCACCGCAGCCTTCTATCTTCCCCTTCCTATCGTTCTTTTTTTATTTTCTTCTAAGGCATACAAAGACGATGTCAAGTTGCAGAAAATTTTAGTTCAGGCAAAGCGATCAAAAGAGGATGAAGAGTGATGCTTACCTCAATATTCCCTCCCACGCGGGCCAGCAGTGGGGGCAGAGGCCTGTCCTTCTCACTGCCGCCCCGGCTCTTTCGGTTGCGTGACTTCTCTCCCGCGCCGCCTACTCCCCCACGCAACAAGCAGAGGCAAAAAAACAAAAAAGGGCAGAAGCCGTCAGCCCATGCAGCACGAAATGGGACTCGGGCATTCAAACATGTCAAGAACTTCTTTGGGATGCAACAAGAGACAAATAAAGGAGATAAACATGCAAAGACACAAGCCACGAAGGGGAGGCAGTCAACTACTAGATGCAACATACTACTTCACACAGCCTGGCAAGTTCACCAATAGTTGAGCCTTTCTATAAGAGACGTTAATGTAAGAGTCAAATGGGTATAAGGGACACCAGTGCACCTACACTGCAATACATGATAAGGAAATGAATTCATGGTATCCTGCTTATAAGGAATACATCACATAATACACGAGAATCGATCCCTGGTGCCTGTCTTTCATAAAGGGGTTTAACTGTATTTGCGGTGGAAATGATGCAAACTTGCAAATAACACCGCATAAGTCCTTTCTATGCATGAAAAAGCATACTGGGCTGTATTTTGATCGTACGCTTGACATGTCTATGAAAACACTGCCTGCTTGTGGTAGGGTTTGAAAAAAAACGAACAGGCCGCTGTTTTTTTCGAAAGACAAATGAGCAAGAGCTCGCAGACACAGTTTGGCGCACTTGGCCTCGCACCGTAATTCCTCTACACGTAAAACAAGTTTTGCCAATGTCTGCATGCATAAAAAACAGCAGGAATTGTTTAACAATGTAACATAGATTCGTTACGCCAGAAACAAAATATCTGCGACAAAATTTGTATTAGGTGTGGTAGCTACTTTCTCACTGTTTACCCTGAAGTAAGTACGCCCTATGTTTTGGCAAAGTATATCCTCTAAGTGCGAACATATGAAAAAACCTCTTTACATACCCGTCTAATGTATTCATAAGAACATAAATTGGGATACTTTCAGGAAAATGTTTACCGAGATGCCAATGTGTTTTATTATGTTATGTTCAGGTGATATCTGAAGGCAACTTAATTATATAGACCATGATTAGCGACTCCTATTTTGCAATTTGTCATGCAGGCGATGACCAGATAATCCATCTGAAGCAATCCTAACTTCAGCTCAGCATTGTGTCCCTCAAGTTCAAAACTTTTTCAATCAAGCAAAAAAAGCAGAAGAGACATCTATGCCCTAACAACAAGATGCACAAACGAGGAATGACCAAAGCGTTCCAACTTTATTGCAAGCCCATTTGCCATGCAAAATGCACTCTTCAAACCCCCCCCATGCAGCGAAATGAGAAAATCGCCACTCACCGTCGTTCTTCTCCTCAAAGTCGTCATCGTCTTCTTTGTCATCTATGAAAAGTAAGAATCAGGGTTCAACAGAACGAGCTTAAGCACACCACCAGGAGAAGTTGGCAGGCGCAGGATGCCGAAACGACAGAGGGGCACAGAGGTCCACGTCACCACCACATCTTCTTGACGGCTTGCGAACCTCCCACTTTGGGCTTCATCAATGGTGAAAAGAAAAAAACAGGGGCTAGGTTCAAAGGACACTACGGTGCCGAGCTGATCATGTTTCAAACGAAGAGACTGATCGATCTGTTAACTTTTCGGTGTAACTGCATTTTTTGCCCAATGACATGGATCCTCTGTGCCCTCTCCCGGCTCCACTGCGGGTGCCACCAGCTGCTTGCGTGTGCGTGCTGCTCCTTGAATTGCCCCTAGCAGCACTTGTGCTGAGGAGACTCGGGGGGAGAGAAACACATGGTAATGAAAACAAGTCAGTTCAAATTTGTGTAGCAAATGTTTCGCTTATACCGATGTGAGTAAGCTGCAGAGTGGAACGGCAGTTAAGCTGTGTCATTGCGTGAATACAGCCTGCAGTGCCTTCATAAAAAAATATTTCTAAGGCCAAGAAAATTTAGGAACAATACTGCTACGAAAATTCCAAGAAAGATTGCAAGAATCTTAATTATTTGCTGCAAAGAGCAAAGAACTGATTATTTTAGTCTCGATTCATGCTTGTGAAGCACTTATGCGAGATTCGCTTGAAACAGTAGGTGTTAGCCAATTGCATCAATGAACGTAGTAATATTGAAGGCAGCAAGACAATTGAAAAATTGCTTTTGCAAACTTGGGCTCTGCTGTTTTTGCCCAAACTGCTATGCCCCTTTGACAATGGAATGCGAAACTGTCCATAAAAAGCCCAACTGAAACATGAAAAGGTATAAAGGTAGGGCAGTGCCAAACACTGTCGGACCTGGTTTTTGATCAACCAAAGAGCTCTCACAAGTGAAAGGCTTAGCACATTGAAGCAAAACTACTAGCCAGCCTTGTCGGATCAAATTCATGGAATTACTTCGCGCGGAACAAACGGGGATGAAGAAAGGAGACACACGGACAAGCACACTGACAAGCGCTTGTCCGTGTTCATGTTCCATGCAAAGTACTTCAAGAATTAGCAAGCTCATTCCTGCTTTTCTTGCACAAACCGTGCTCTTCCACTTATGAAACATTCAACTCTGGTTGTAATCAAAACCCCCGAGACGAGGAAAATGTGACACGCACCGGATGGCACGGAGAAGTCCGAGTTGTAATCAGACAGGTTGTCCTGCCACGTGGCATCGTCCTGAGCACCCATGGCGTCCGTGTAGTTGACCTGCTTGCGGACGCGCTTGCCCTTGCCAAGCGAGCGCGCCATGTCCTCCTGCTGCTGCTCGTAGTGGTGGCGCAGCAGCTTCTCCCAGTAGGCGGGGTCGGCCGACTCGGCCTCCTGCTTGAGCACCTCGGTCTCAGGCTCTTCCTGCTCGGCCTCCTTGGTGACGTAGGCGGCCACCTTGAACGAGCCCAGGTACTCGTTGGCCCACAGCTCCTTCTGCTCGATCCCTTCCTTGGTGCGGTCCAGCAGTTCCGCCACCGCCTTGTCGTCGTAGTGGATTGTGTCCTCGGCTGAGAAGCGACGACGGAAAAAAAGTTTTAGGCCTGTCTAAGGTGGAGGATTCAACCAAGGAGGATTTCAAGAAATTGCTGGAAAGCTCCCGCAATGCCTTGACAGCAAAAATGAAGCCAGCTTTTACCCACCAAATACCTCGAAAACATGTTCTTTTCTTGTAGCACCCACTTAGGGAAGAAGTGACTTTGATCTGTTAATGTAAGTGCTTCGTCAATTATAAATTAAAAGATAGTTGTTGCTGACAGAATAACACAAAGACGAGTATCTGTGACAATCTCCAATAAACTTTGCCTACAATTAGAGGCTTACTAAGGAAAACTAGTAACACTAAGACGCACTCGAAGCACTCTCTGACCCGAAAAAGTTGCCACACTAAAAAGTCGTTAAGCATGAGAGGAAAACGCTCAGTTCCATTTGTAATTGCCGAACGCTGTCAGTTTATCATGCCCCTAGTAAGATAACGGCCGCAACCACCATCTTTTGGTGAATACGGCTTCACTCTTCGGTAATAATTTACATTTCAGCAATTCTTGAAATACCTCCCTGGTTGACACAACTACAGAAGAAAACAAGTGTGCCTTCTCCTGGTACCTTGAGAATGAGCACTATACTTCCTACCCTTAAGCTTACTTCTCAGTTTCCGTGAGAGCATGACAACTATATTATCTGGCACTTAACAAGCCAGAACCATGTTATGATTATGAGGTAAGCCATAGTGAAGGACTCCATATCAATACTGACTACCTGGAGTTCTTCAAGATGCACCTGAACTTCAATGCATGGTTGTATTTGTACTTTCCCATAAAATATGGCCACCATGGCCACATATGAAACCCATAGCAATAAAAAAAATGCAATGCGAATCAGATGACAAGTAACATGAACAAAGGCTTCTCTGTCAACGCCCCTGTAATATTCTGCATAGTAGGACCTCGATGATACGCTTGCATTTCTGGCTACTACTGTGTAATCTTAATACAACAAGACCTCGATGATACGCTTGCATTTCTGGCTACTACTGTGTAATCTTAATACAACAAATCTCAAGGTATCGCTAAAAATAATTTGTTATTTTGAAAAGTCACTGCAGTGAAAGTATTAAAAATTTGCGCGAAAATCATAAACGCAAACACGTCAGTCGCCTACCTGTGCTGTGTATGCATTCACGACCGCATTATGCTCGAATGAAATGGAAGAAAACGAACAAACACGAAATATCACGAAATCAGTGCACATTTATTTGAGAAAGAGCGCTATCTACCCTGTTGGGGCCAACTCGATTGCTGAAAGACGAACTTTTAAGTGTGCGCATCCTTTTTACGTGCTACGAAGACTCTGCATTAAATACTGATTCTTCACGTTCGTTCGCACGCGCTGTTTCAACGTCATCTTCCCTCTCGTCGCCACTTCCTTATCACGACAAATGGTAAGGATCTCATCCGCCGTCAGCTAAGTTCACATGCATGCCTCATCGTTACACTGTGCATAGTGTTCGAGCGCTAGTGAAAGAGATTACGTCAGAGTGAAAGCTCATCTAAAGCGACATTATCAAAAGTAAGGTAAATGCATAATACATGCGCCGCAGTAGGACATCCTCAAAATGATCCCGATGACATCAGGCAAACTGCCTCAAATTAATCCCTAGTAATCGATCTGGCTGCACTAAATAAAGAGCCTTCTGTGCATTAAGAGAGGCAATAAAATTCTGCTTGTTCATTTCTGTTTGATTTAACAAAAAAAAAAAATAACCACCGGACGTTGCTATGGGGAATGGCACGAGTGGTTAAAAAATTCACGTGGTTCAAATTTTCACGTGGTTAAACTGAACAGGAAGTGCCATCTAGCGAGGCCCAGTTGAACCAAAACAGGTCTGCCATCTCGGAGCCATTGGCAGGAAATCGATCAATGGCCATTGTTGCTGCTGTGGCTCCCGCTGCTTTCGTTCTGCTGCTACCAGTGTAGGCGACCATGCAGTAAAACCGGGCAAGTTTGTGCACGGCAACAGTGACGAGAGATGGTCTGTTTCTTGAGGCAGGTAAACCGAAGTGCGCTAACCCAATGAGGACCACTGAAACGTGATTTCGTTTCAAAACAAGCCTTTCCTTGGCACAAAAGTAACACCACCAGGTTTCTAGACCGCTATTTCAACAATCAACGTCGACTTAATAGTTGCCTTTAGTGTCCCTTGAAGCAGGCACGGCTAATCATCGGTGAATTCGCCACATAGGTCACTCGCAACACATTTTTCACTGTCTTAGCGTTCCCTTCATGCTGATTTTTGAACGTTCAACCGCCAACCAATATGCTAGAAAACAGCCATGGAACAAACGTGCAGGTCAAACCCTCTGATGAAAACAAAAAAGCGACGGGGCGAAGCCTGACGGGAAAAAGCACGTACCAGGCAATGGTGATGGTGATAGTGCTAATGCACATTTGAATAGCGCTGCAAATAACGAAATACACTGGTGTTATGATGATGATGATGATAGTGGCCCTTACAGAGCTAGGCATTATTTTCACAGCTGCTATAAACTTTTTAAAATCGCTATGTGTTATCTTGAAGTGACGTGGAGCTATAAGGTGGACAAAATTCAATGCGATATTCTGATACATTCGGTATTCTGAAATTGGTAGTAGTGAAATATTTTGGCATTAAACCAATGAACATTTGGAGGGAGATGTTTGAAAATTTTGGTAATCTGAAAAAATTGTTATACTGAGGTTTGTTTTAACAAGAGTCGACTGTACTACTCTACGGCAAGTTTGCAATAAAATGTGCAAAGACGCCCGGCTTCAGTTTCTACAGACCTGTAAAAAATGAACCAACGGGATTTTACAAACGAAACAACTAAACAGCGCTTCACCAGTCACAGCCTGCACTAAAGCAGTTGAATAAAAAAAAAAACGAAGTTATTATGCGGGCACTGCTCAAACAAAAAAAGAGAAGAAAGCAATGCCAAAGAGCGAAACTCACCTTTGCCCTCATCGTCCTTGAAGAGCTCCTCGGTGCCGAAACGCAGAATGTCATCCAGTTCCTGCTTAGACATGGTGTTTGAGCGACTGCCCATGCCCGGTCGCACAACCAGGTGAGTCAACATCATCTTTTTCTTCGCGACTTGCGTGATGCGTTCCTCCACTGAGGCACGCGTCACGAACCGGTAGATCATTACTTTGTTGGCCTGGCCTATTCGGTGAGCACGGCTGAACGCCTGCATTCGCACCGACACCACAAGTGGAGGTCAGAGCACTGAGCCGTTTTTTTCAAAACAATTCAGCGCAGACATAGCTCTTGTTTGTGTTCAACAACGAAGAATCTGTTTCAACAACACCCAATGCTACAAGGTATGCATGCATTTCTCATTGTAATTTTTTAGCGATTTGGGCTACAATCTCCAAAACTGACAAATGTATGATCAATGTTCATAATGCCACGTTTTATGCGATCTGTACTTTCAGGGTACGTAACAAGGAATCGATCGGGACAGTAAGTTTTCAAAGCGCTGAAAAGATGGTCGTATCAGCTTGGCTATTGACCTGCCAGAACAGGCCTACCTGTCTCAAGAAAAATAAACGATGAAAGGCTTACATTGCCTAAATGTTCATCACCAATTTTGTCTAAAAGAAGAAGAATTATTGTGATGTTTAAAGTACTAACAACCAATTTAGTGCAAAGGGCGTCCTCGATCTTAGTACCATGCTAGACATTAAAAATTGCATTTAAAGTTTAGCTTCACAAAAGAAAAAAAAAGAGCTTTTCTGATACATGATGCCAGGTTCTCACATTTATACCGTGATAACCCTCAACATAGTGCTTAAACACAGGTGGAAATATCAGACGAGAGACAGATGAGGCACTAGCCTTCAGCTACTGTACACATGGTGTGAAGATAACTAAGGAGCATACAGGCTCGTCTTTAACTCTGGCGACATGACAATCGTGACTGGCAGTGTACGCAGTGTCAACATTGGCAGCAAATTTCAAACATAAGACAGCAATGAGACCCAAAACAACTCCTCACTGCCCGGCACAAACTGTATGCAAATTTTTCTCCACACACTAAACACACACACACAACAATACATGCCTGTCATTCTAAGAAAATCTGAAATGACGTGAATAACAAGTGAATGCAAACAAGCCTGCCATACCTGAATGTCGTTATGTGGGTTCCAGTCAGAATCGTAAATGATGACAGTGTCTGCAGTAGCCAAGTTGATGCCTAGGCCACCCGCCCTCGTAGACAGCAGGAAGCAGAATTGGGGCGCACCGGGAGCTACACAGGAAATTTCATTTTGTACGACGAGATTTTTTCTATGACAAGATTTCAGTGCAGTAAACAATCTAATCAATGCACCGACGTGCCATTACAACTTCAAAAACATGCCATCACACTCGGCTGGACAAGGCATGTGTGAATATTCAAGCACTTCAAATATTTGAAGTAATATTAGTTTTCAAATTGGCTGACACGAGTGTAAATTATTCGAAAGAAACGGATAGGCGGGTACAACCCCATAGTAAATTCATTCCCAGTAAGGGTGGTTTCATTGAAGGTTGGAATCGCTACGCCAAGAAAACACCTATCCATGCACTGCCACAAGGTGCCGCTATACTGTAAATGAATAAGGTACCCTCACATCAATTATTCATTTTTTTAGAGTTTAAAAGCTTGTTATAAAAGCTTATACGCTATACATAGTATATATTTAATATCATGCGATACATACCATTTGAACTATTCTGTTCAAAATTATTTGACAATATCAGTATTCGTACCTCAGTATTGTGCAACTATTCAGCTCTATGGGTGTAATATCAAAGGGCTTAAGCAACGGGTGCACGGACAATTGGACCACTGTTTCACATTCCCAAAGCATAATGCAGCCATACCATTGAACCGATCAATGGCCTCCTGTCGTTGGCTGCCAGTGATGCCTCCATCGATGCGTTCATACTTGTACCCCTCAGCTTCCAAGAAGTCCTCCATGATGTCCAACATCTTGGTCATCTGTGTACAGCAAGCGAGTCATGCGTGCACCAAGCAAAACAATAAACTGCACTAAAGGTTTAATGACCTTCTCTAGACCTTGTCTTCCTAGACTGATCGTGTCAAGAAGACACCGACCGTCTGGAAGAACTTGTTCCAGAAGGTAACTAAAGTACTTTCCATCTGTTGTGGAAGAAGTCACTTGTGCTGTACAGTCAATAAGAAGGCTAAGGACACTGCCAGAAGCCTGTTGCTAGTTTAGTGTCTCGGCAATGCAAGATGAGACTCGGCCATTCAACCCATCTCAAACTGCAGTTAGCTGAGGATGTTCAGGACAGCATCTGCAAACCAGCCAAAAAGTCAGCCATGGCAACCCAAGACGTTCAACAGGCACTGATCACAGGCTCTAGTTGGGGTAATCGCCTATCCACAGCTGTAACAAAACTATGCGATGATTGTCTGCAGCAATGCAGATATTTTTTGCCTTACACGGGGACGCGGCTTTGGGATCGCGAAAAAAGGCAAAAAATTTTTTTGAAAATAAAGTTCAGTTTCTGGGACCTTTTTCCTATCAGATTCCAAAATATCTACCCCAAAGACAGGGCAGAAGTGCTTCAAATAATTTATTTTGCCCTTCTAGATGGCGTAAATTCTGGAAATCGTGAGAAGCACCGATTTAAAAAAAAGTTATAGTTTCAAAAAAGTTGTACTTGCACGCCCTAACTGCAGCCGTGGTTTAACGGTTAGGGCGTCCGACTCGGCTGCGGGAGGTAGCACGTTCGAAACCCACCGCCGGTTAAATTGGGCACAAGCGTACCCCAGCCAGGCGCCTGGCTTTTTTTTTTTTTTTTCAGGGTGTTGCGCTTGGGAGAAGCCTCGCAAACCCCGCTAAGCCCTTCAGAGCGAAACCCAGTTTCGAACGCAAGCTGGCCTGCAAAGGTGGTTCTTGACGTAGTCTCCACGTGGACGACTTTCGAGTCAGTTCAAACCAAGAATACATGCGTTCGCACCCGTGCGATAATGTCAAACACAGAGAGAGCCGATTCTCACACTCCCGAAAGCTTACAAAACGTTCGCGATGGTGCAACCGGAAGCTGGCTTCTTGGTTTCATCAAAAAGAGCATTTTTTCGTGTTCAAATTCGCCGCTTCAGCTGGCTTTCTGATTCGGAAAGAAACGCGCAAAAAGCAAATACTTGGGGGACATTGCGAGGCCTCCGATTGGCCGCATTCGTCATGCTGCCGCAGCTCACCTCGCCGTTAGCCCAATGCTCGCTCTGGGACATTGTTATCTGCTACTTGTGCGTCGCAAGCACACGGCTGTCGAAAAATGCTATTTCTTGATGCGTTAATGGTTCGACGATCACTTAGCCTATAATTATGCCTTAGTTAGAAGCTATAAGCGGATTCTTGATCGGATTACTATGGTTGCACTTGTAGACCGTGTGCCACACCCTCGGAGTCGTCCTTAAGCCTAACTCCACTAACGGTGAGACAAACCTTGAACTTTGCGAGCAATAACAACGCGCTAGCGCACTTGAGGCAACGTGCTCCTTCGCAAGAAGCATGGCCATTTTACGCCCTTCTAGGTGATGCGGATGGGCATTTTATGCATTGGCAGCTGAACAATATCTTGGCAATCCCTACAGAAATTTTCATTCCGTTTTTTGTAACGCTCCTTCAACTGTTCTTTGGGAACTTGCGATATTACTGTTTCGTATTACTCCTTTAAAAATTTTTTCGTAGGGCTTCTTGTTTGTGGTGCAAGTGTTCTTACTGCAGTGAAACTGGAGAAAACATCAACTACATGTTCTAGCGTTGCGAAAAAAATTATTTTGAAAACGCAACCCTTTTGAGCGTACATTTGGCTGTGCGTACAGAAATTGCCAACTATTTACGCTATTCGATAAATCCTCCAGCCCCTCCACAAGGTTCAATTGAAAATTCGTCTCTCATCATGTTTATGTGGTTTGATAAGACAGATGCTTGGGCTAGTTGGCGATTAGGAATCAACAGCGTTTTCTGTCCTAGCCTGTTCTTCTGTAGTTAGGTCGTAACTACTCGTAGTCTTGCGCTGTGCAAATATGTTGGTTTATGTGGTATCGCCTTGAAATTTTTATGGAAGCACTTGAGGCCATTTTTAGTGTCTGTGGCAATATTTATCAAGATCCAACCAGAAACAAAGTCTGTTCTCAAAGGCACGTCCCCTCCTCAAACACATACTCCTCCTTAGGAGTTCGTTGAATGCTTGAGCATAAGAGCCAAACGTTCTTTCAAATCTTGGCAATTATGTTAGCTAGTTAGGCAACGAAACATATCCTACAGTTGAAGCTGGATGTTCTTCAGTGTGGCGATATAATCTCCCTGAATGGCCTCGCTTTAATAAACAGGCTTTCATATCGGGCAGAGGTCAGTGGCATACCTGAGAGAAGATGAGAACACGGTGGCCAGTTTCCTTCAGATGGCGCAGCATCTTGTGCAGCAGGATGAGCTTGCCGCAAGCCTTCGTGAGAGCCGTGCCTTCGTATGCGCCGTTGGGCATGCGCGGTGCCTCCTACAAATCGAGCACAACAAACAAGGCGAGCTACAACGTGGCTACCAACAGCAGATCGCTTTGCAGAGGAATCCCAGCAACATGCTATACACTATGACCACCACATCATCACCATACAGCGCTTCAGAAGACAAGCTCACAACAGCATAGAAGCTACCTTATAAATATACTGCGATAGCATGAACGCATGTTAAAAAAAGAAAAAAAGGAAGAACATACCTGAGAGGCAGCAGGAAACAGATAGGGGTGATTGCAGCATTTCTTCAGGTCCATCATGATGTTCAGCAAGGACACGGAATGACTGCCTCCCTTGGCGTTGAGTGCCTCGTAGTTACGAGTGAGTATGTACTTGTAATACTTCCTGCAAGTCCACAGTTCGAGAGCAATAAGTAAAGCATGGCAACGAGAAGAAGTCCTATAACACGTAAAAGCACGCAGCCCAAACGAGCCCATTAATTCATCCTACTCCGATTGTGGTTTGCACATTGTCTGCGACACTTCCCTCAGCGACAGGCTTATTGGTCTCCATTTCCTCTTTGTGAAGCAGACCTCACAAGACTCCTCGCAGCTAACAAATCTGTACCCCACTTTCGAGACAATAACTCACTCAAGAAATACACAAAATCCAGGGTCAAGTCAAGGTGCCATTAATATGTGAACTGCCATGTGCAAGGAGGCATCACGACAGTACCTCACAGCAATGCAAGCGAAGTATCATCACATCAATACATAGAGTTCTTTTTTTTTTGCGCATTTTTTTTTTTTGCAAGTGGTAGTTGAGGAAGCAGATTATATATAGAGGCGGGTTATATCCTAGGAAATATGCTTGTAACACAGCATGCCACGATGACCAGAAAGAGGGCCAAACGAAGAGGCCTTTAGCTGGCTTTGGCAAACCACTAAACAAAAGTTCTCGTTATTCACTTTAACTCAAAAACATTGCCTGCAGTGCATACAAGAATTTAAATGAATGCGTAGTGGTCCCCTTCATGTAAACATTGAACTGGGAAGAGCTTTACATAAATAAAAACCGCCATAAGCAGGGAGTGATGTCTCAACACTAAGCCTTCATCTTGACAGCACACTGCTAAAAATTGAAAAGCAATTTCTTCTATGAATGCTGCAATATATTTTTTTTCACTGGTCCATGACGGATGAATTGCCAGCCACTGGACTTTTTTAACGAGCACCTGCATTTAAATCTGACACACATTTCAATTTCGATTCATGATGGGAATAAAAATACTACAGATGTGGCTCCGAGATTTTGTGCATCGCCGTCATTTTGCACACTTGTCTTCCGCAGATGCAGTGGCATATAACTATGGCAAAGTCCATAAAGTGTTTTAAGGGTCTCGTCCCAGTCTAAGGGACCCTTGCCAATTATCTCGTGCATTGCAATTAACACGTTATATATAACAATAAAGTCGAGAGGTCAACTGACTCACTTTTGGAGAGGGGTAAGGTCAACGCGAATGATGAATTCGCTCTTAGAGGGCATTCCCTGCATGATAAAAAAAGAAAAGAGAAACATCAGCACGTATATCAGCAGTATCGGCAAACACCGAAAAAGAGTACAATGGAGGGAAAAAAAAATTGAATTTGCTGAGAGAAGAGAGCAATTTTTAGCCGGCTGAGAAGTTGTGAAATTCAGGCCATGTGCTGCGCTATAATACTTGGCTCACGTGTTCTCGGGAGCCTCGACTACCGATCGGCGGCGTTTTCTGATCATGCTCAACAAGTGTTGCTGGGCCCCTTTAAATTTGAAGGGGAGCTTCGCGACAAAGCGGATTTCTCCAGAATAGGTGCTTTCGCGGCTTAGCACTCCTACACTGCAGTGAAGTCACCTTTACAAGCGGTTACATGCGTATATTATTATGTAAAAACCAAAACATAAATCCTTTTTTTTTTTTAAAAAAACCACTATGAAAAGTAGATTTTTGTCTTAAATACCGCTCATTCACAGAAAAAAATTTGCAAGTCTCGACACTATGGGCAGCTGAAGTTGAAAGCCTCTATTGCCGTCGTGAGCATCAGCAGCGGCGCCATAGGGCAAGGTTGGGCAAGGCGTACATTGTTCAAGCAACGCCATTTTTGCCTCGGTTATCTGCTGCCAGTCTGCTGTTTTCTTTTTTTCATTTCCTTCATAAATTAGCCGTAGTCGACGGCAGTTTACAATAGGCCTGTAAGAAAAAAGTTACTGAGTGTGCCGAAGCGCACACCAATCTGGCGGCACAACGGAACTTCAGTGCATCGGAGAAAAGCGTCCGATACTGGAGGAGGCAAAAGCAGCGCATCACATCCTGCAGCAACAAAAAAAAAAAAGAATTGCTTCGTGGACGAATTGCAATGCACCCCAAACTGGAAACACTACTCGCTGAATTCGTCCGAGAGCAACGTGCAAGGTCGCTACCTGCAACAGCAGAGTACATCCGCATGAAAGCTCTCAAGATAGCATGAGACTCTGGGGTCACAAGGGTGCACCGATATATGAAGTGAAAGGGCATTGCGTTGAGGGCAGCGTACTTCCGTTTTTCCACAAATGCTGCATCAGTAACACATTGCATAGAACGGAGGACGATACGCTCTGGGACCCTACTAGTGAAAAACAGACGTCGTCGGACTCAAGTTCAGAGGAGTCTCAGTGACAGCACTTTGTGGATTTTTGGCATTTTACTACATAATATTAGTATCCAAATAAAAAAGAAATTGGTTGTAAATTGGTTGGTTGCATTTACCAAGGTAAAGGTGTGTCACGATATTTTGCGATATTTAAAAATTTCTTTTTCAGAGATTTCAAGTTTGGGGAGTTGATCGATATTCCAGTTTGGCCTATATTCAGTTTTTTTTTTTGTTATTGTACCACAATTAGTTCTCAGATTATCTGAAAATAAGTGATGTCTAATTATGCCATTCCTTAGAAATGATTAGAGCACTTTCTCTCAATATTTTTTAGTTAAGTTTAAAGCGCAGCTGTAGCCAAAGATCCGCCAAATGGAGCTATGCTAATTATATTGATGCTGATATACACCATCCCATAAAAATTTTCAATTGTTTTGATGCTCCATAATTCTGAAGGGTAGTATGCTCAAATTATCCTTCACAAAAAATTGTATGTTAAACTTAGCGATAAAAAAATAGCATAGCTCCGCAGTTTGATTCCTTACAAGTTGAACGGTATGACATTTATTAAAATTAGCTCACGAAAATGCAACGAAAAGTTCCCTAAGGCTTGTCGGGCTGTCAAAAAATGTGAAGCTGAGGAAATGGCATTTCAAGTTTTGACACTTGCTGCAAAAATTTCTCAAAAGCTCAAGATGGCAACACTCGGCCTGCTACACTGCTCATGGCGCACGCGCGATATTCCAACGAATATTGTTCTTTTGGGGGCATTTTACTGCTGCTGGACTGCTTTGAAGGCCCACTTTATTGCATTTCCTGACCGAATTTAGCGTTAGTAATTTGAGAGTAGGTGCTCAGACGTGAAAAAGCTCCGAAAATAACTTTTGCCAAAAATTAACCTTTTGGCCATTTCTTATCGTATTAACTTAGCAAATTTATAGAGCCTTCACTGCGCGAGAAAGTCTTGAAAGATCAAATGCAGATAATCTCAAACATGCACTATCCTACTGAACTTCAAGTTTCGGAACAAAATTATTTTTTTTACTAAATTATTCGGTCTGTTGCTATAAAATGTAACAAAAGGGGGAACCGGGAAATTACACTTGCTCAGGTCAGATTTTTTTTTTTTTGTCAAGTGTTTACTGTACTTTCAATTTCGTGGTGGCCATGAAATATCACATAAGTCACAGCTGCAATTTGTGCAAGCCATTCAGTCCTGTGTTTTTCTGGTCTTGCGCTGTAAATAAGTTCACGATGGATCCTAACCAACTGGCCTAACTTATCGTCTTACCACACCTCAGTACTGTTCACCACACGCGTAAACCCAGACGGGTTATCTCCGCAGTACGTACCTTGAGCACATCTGCTTTGAGCCTCCGCAAGAGGTGGCATCCCAGCAGATCGTGAAGCTTCTTCACCTGCTCCTCTTTGGCCAGGTCAGCAAACTCATTCAGGAATCCCTGCAGGTCACTGCGAGTGCAACACAGCCAACAATCAGTCAAAAGTTTGTTTCCCTTTCCACCACAGGAGCCGTGGCGAATGTTGCTTATATGGCTAAAAGAAATGCTCGAATTTGACGTCTAGTATTACACGCTCAAGTCAACAACATAACGAGATGGCTCTAAATTTCCGGTCAAACGCAAACACGCGCTCCTTGTAATCAAGCAGAACATCAACAGATTTCCCGGACCCTCAAGAAACTGTGCTGAATACAGCATTTTTGGTTTCAAGGAGGCGGTGGCCGCGGCGCAGTGGGTTCGAGGGTCCGAAAATAACCAAAATGGCGGCGACGATAGAGTCTGTGGTTAGCGGTAGAGTCCGCAAAATAAAAAGGCAAAAGCTATAGACGTCCTGAATTTCAGACTTTTCAATACATTGGCTCTATGGGGAACTTGACGGTGCCACAGATGAATCCAGGAAATCAGGCATGTCCGGAATTTCAGGCTTCCAAGAAATCGGAAGTCGACTGAACTTATGAAAGGAGGAAAGCGCAAAACTGACCAAGAAGACCAAAGGCATTGAGGCCACACAAACTCTGGTTCAATTTACAACTGGCAGAATCAATTGCTTACACATAGACCACCACGTCAAAGTGGAACATGCAAAGTGAAACTAGCCCTTCTCTGGTCCTCTTAGTGAACAACAGAACTCATATTTTTACGGCTGCTTATGTTCAGTGCAACTCATATTTTTACTGCTGCTTATGTTCAGTGCCATGCACAATCACGCATCTTGCGATGAATACACTCAGCAACCGTCACCATGCTTTATTAGGTTGACAGAATTGCAAAATAGATGAGTATTATATAGAAGTGCATCTTATACCAAAGTGTCACTTACAGGCTGAAAAGTACCGTAATTAAGCAGTGGAACATTTGTGAAAATCTTCAGGACAGTTGACGACTAAGAGGAGAGTATGATTGTACACATCAGATAATCACAATCTCACCAAGTCGTCTTCGCCTGAAAAGCCAGCGCTGGTCAGACTTACTTGAAGTTTTGCGGACTCAGGAAGTTGAGGAGATGGAAGAGCTCCTCCAGATTGTTCTGGAGGGGTGTACCAGTCAGAAGAAGCTTGTAGTTGATCTTGTAGTTGTTCAGCACCTTGAAGAACTGCATGTGACCACGCACACACACAAAGGACGGGAAAAGTTAATTAATGAAAGACAAAACTTCTCAATTTAGTGTAACGATAAAAGGCAAAACAGACAAGATGTTTCAACAACGGCCTGCTTGCCACTTCACAGACTTCATAAGTAATGTTTCCATAACATGCACATTTATGTAGATTCAATGACCAGCATGCTTCACAATTGACTTGTAAAAGGTATAATGTTTCCAGAACATTCACATCACATGTGTTTATGAAAATGTAGTCACCTCTCAATAATGTTCATTTTCAAAAATGTTAAGCAGGCTGAGGAGCAAATTATTCCCATACAAATGTACATGCCTAGCAGTCCTTACGTGGCTTTGCTGAAATATTTTGATAATCTAAGAGGTACACAAGTTAAACGTTTTGGCCACTGCGTAAGACACAAGAGTGACTGATGCAGAGCCCTGCTCCTCCCATCATCTAATAACCTCATTATAACAAACTTGCATCTTACATGAAAATAAGTTTGTTATATCCAGAAGTTCGTTATAAAGGTTTATTTTAACACTATTGCAACACTATTTTTATTTATTTCGTTATAACTGATATTTCGTTACATCCGGTTTCATTATAACGAGGTTTGAGCGCAATGCCATAAAACACTGACATTCAAGAACAGAAAGAAAAGCTTTCAGGCACCCCCACCTTAGACTGGTTGTTTTTCAGTCGATGAGCTTCGTCCACGACTAGCACTTGCCAATCCACAGAGCCAAGAATGGTGGCGTCAATGCACACCAATTCGTAAGAAGTCAACAACACGTGAAACTTCACGGCTGAATCTTTCTGCAGTGAGGAGAAGCGACACATACGAACATTGCGAAAATCAGAAAGGTGATGGAAATTGTTTACTGACAATGACACCAGAAGTAAGTTGCACAGGATAGGTCAAACTTATCGAACTAAATTCGATTATGCAAGCGGAGATTTCTGGGCAAACAATCAAACCCAGGAAGGTCCCAGGATAACTTCTCCCATTTGCCAAATTACAAGTAAAGTATTGACAAGACATTTTCTATGCGTGTTATTTTTACTTCACTTCACTTCACTTCACTTTTATTTCCTTAAAGACCCCCTGTAGGGGTATTACATAAGGGGTTTATATCCAACCATAGCAAATACCACGAAGTGTCGAACAGCACCAGCATAAAACCGCACCAAAAGGTTGAAAACCAAATGTTCAGAGGACCCTTCAGAAATTGCACCAACGCCACAGCAAAAACTAAAAGCAAGCACTAACCTTCATGCGGCAGGCCTTGTTGGGGTTGCGAACCGCCTTCTCGTCGAAAGAAAACTCGTGCTCTCGAATGACAGCTCGGCTGTCTTTGTCCCCAATATAGGTCACCACGTAGAAATCCGGTGCCCACACCTCAAACTCGCGCTCCCAGTTGATGATGGTCGATAGTGGGGCGCTCACGAGGAAGGGACCGCGGCAGTGGCCCTGAAGCAAGAGTGAGCATGCAGGCAGCAAATTAGAACACACGCTGGTTTTTCAATCACAATAGCATTGACGACCACACGTACCACCACTAATGCATGGGTTTAGCTGATAATGTGGAGCCATTCAATGTTGCACTATGGCCCCATTAATGTGCAGTACTCGTGGATTGAAACACAAATCCAAAATATTTAGTAAAACACCTGGTGTGTGCAATAGCTCAATATAACTACGTCTAGTCACCACAAATCTGGCCTCTGAAGATAATGTTAGGTGTCATCTACCCATTCTACCGTATTTACTCGCGTAATCCTCGCACTCGCATAATTCTCGCACCCCCCACATCCCCGAAGAAAAAATACGATTTTTTTTTTTTTCCTAGAGTAACTATCGCACCCCCGAAAACTGCCGCAATAATCTCGTCTGCTCTTTCCAGCCATTGATGATGATAGCGCGCACCATCTGGCGGCATCTCTTAAGCATCAAGCGTACTATTGCACAGAGATCCAATCCAATCCAAGCCAAGCCGAACTGGCCAGTGTGCGTTGCGGCGTTATGGTGGCTAGAGGGGGGAAGTGTGACGGGCAAGAGCGGAGGGCTGTACGAATTCCCGATGAAAGATGGCGGCCACACCAGGTGGCGCTACCTGCGCCGTAGGTGCTTGCGGCGGTATTTGCCTGCTTTGCGTATGGCTGCTAGACGTTAGTTTCACTTCTTTCTAATAATCGCTTATACACCGCGCCCGTGCTGTTAAAGGCACTACGTGTTTGTTTCGCTAAGAAGCATGTGTTGTAAGTTCTGAGCGGTGCTAAGCAATAGAAAAAAAAAAAAACAAGAATGCTTTTAAATCAGACGGAGGTTATCATATTTAAATGTTTCCTAATATCGGTTTCCTTTGACATGTTTAATCTGCAACAGCGTGCAAAACTAGGCTAGTTGGTTGATCTTCAAGGTAAAAGCAGCGCAAAAGTACGGCGAGAAGGAGAACGACAGAGGACAGGCGCTAAATTTTCAGCGCCCGTCCTATGTCGTTCTTATTATTGTGTTCTTGTTGAGCTGATTTTACCATGTTTATAGTCTAGTTCAGTTGAAATAAACGACTTGCCGACTTTACATTTCACAAAGAGGGAAAAACACTAAACTGTTTCCATCATTCATAGCGAGTATATTGGCTGCAGTGCAGTGCGTTTTTTTTAATTTTCTCTCAGTCCGTTCCCCCCCCCCCCTTCATTTCCTCTTAATTGTAGGGGCTTCCCTTCGGCGTGAAATCTTCGACGCATTTACGTTTTCCGGCTCCTTTTCCTTGAGAAACTTGAAGTGGAGATTGGAATGCTGCAGCTGGAGGCTCTTTGATATTGAACATTTTGTTTGAATATTTTAGCGATAGTTCTATCTATGCAAGATCCAATGATTTCTGTTAACTTACGGCTTTAGATGCATACTAAATACACGCAAGGGAAATGTTAAAACATGTTTATTTATCACACATTTGTCATAACATACTTCCATATCACGTTAAGAGGTCAAATTACTTGACCCTCCTCAACTTCAAGTGTTTCTGGCGCTCCCTTTGGACACTCCTGTCTTTGTTCAAAGATTTCGTCGGGTAAACGGAGGTTGCCGCACACCCTTTGAACTTCGGCGTCGGCGTGAACTGCATCAGATGTCTCCACCTCGGGAAGAACATTGGGATCCTCGTGCTCCTGCTGCTGCACGTGTGCTTCGGGCTCTTGCCTGCTGACAGAGTTCGGCTTTTGCCGTTTTTTAGCAGGTCCGCGCTGCTCACATATATTTCTGTCCTTTCTTTTCACGGGCGCTTTTTTGGTAAAGTACTTCGGTGCGTCTGGGAACAGCGTAGGCACCGCATCTTCTGATAAACGCGGACAATCGCGGGGTATCTCGACAACCTCACCGTTTATAATGTGGCGGTATGTCCTTTCGATGAAACTGGCGTCGAAATGCCGCTCGCAAACGACACTGTCTCTCGTCAGCTCTTTGTCAGCCCGCTTAATATTTCGAGCCCATTGCTCTCGCCTAGAGAGATCCTTCGGGGCTTTAAAGACGGAAAGCTTCTCCGAGCACGATCTATACCCGCCTTTACAGCCAGGGACGAAGCATGTACTTGCACGACTTGACGGCATGGTTCGCAGAACACATGGGTAAACAAACGACAGCGAGCGCGTAGCATCCGAACAAGGTGACGGCACAGCACAGAGAGAACGAGCGTGCCAAAGCAAGCGTGGCGAGCACCTACTACTACACCAGCGCCCCTTTGCGGCGGCCAGAACTTTCATTGCGTTCCGCGCATCCCTCTCCCATGGCGGGGATACAGCGCCCGTCACACTTCCCCCCTCTAGCCACCATAGCGGCGTGTTTTGTGTGTTGTGTCGGTAATAATTTATTGGGCGATACTGAAGCCACACGGCTGCTTCAAGTTGCAAGTGATAGATCATGTGCTGTTATGCCAGCGAGTCCTCGTCAAACGTCCGTGCCTCTGAAAAAGGCAATCTGGGTCAAGGCCAGCCCGCAGTCTGCCTGGCGCGATCGACTCGACGGCGTGAACACGCGCGGCGCCCTCTGGCCCACGTGCATTGAGTCAGCTGTGCACGTGACAGCGAGCCGGCGTCCTCGTGTCTGGTGGTCTGACGCCTGGCGCGGCGACCCCATTG
Organism: Rhipicephalus microplus; assembly: GCF_043290135.1. Lineage (NCBI taxonomy): Eukaryota > Metazoa > Arthropoda > Arachnida > Ixodida > Ixodidae > Rhipicephalus > Rhipicephalus microplus. The sequence goes on along the minus strand of NC_134702.1, from coordinate 45,217,326 downwards.
GCGGAACCTGCCCTGACGACCAGCGGCGCTTCTGTTTGGACTTTTTGGTTGGACCCGGTGTAAATAAAAGAAGCCCTGCGGCGCGTCGCGATCGGCCGTCCTATGGAGAGGAGTCCCTGTGTCGGAGAGCCGACATGTGTGTGAGTCGGCGGTTTTAGGCGAAAAGCTGACCCATGTGTTAGAGAGGAGAGCTCGGCTCTTCGAGTCTCTGTCGGCCCCAGTGCCGAAATTGTAACGCTTCTGTATATATGCTGTACATAAACCTTGTTTAACTCACCGTCGTCTCGTCCGCTCGTCTTATCAGCTCTGCGCAGAAGCAGTCACGAGCTGAGAAACATACGCTACCAAACGGCTGGTGACCTTCCCGGCGGAGTTGAAAGCAGTGGCGCCTGTGGGACCGGGTTGGCGTCGCCGTCGTTCGCAACAGTGGAGGTCAGCGGTGGGATCGGCCCGTCGTTCGCAACAGTGGTGGCTTCGGCGGGATCGGCCCGTCGTTCGCAACAGTGGTTGCAGCGGTGAGATTTCGAGGCGCCCTTCGTAAGGTCGTCGGAGGTGCGTTTCTCAACAGTGGTTGGCAGCTGCGGGATCGGCCGGCGTCAGCGACATCGATGCGGTGAGTGCCTGATGTTTTCCCCTCAGTTCACCAGACTACTCTAACTCAGGTTGTAGTAGTTTAGAGAAGGGCTGTGTGAAGCATTGTAGTGAGCTTTGATCGTTTCAAGCAAAGTCGAAGTGCTTTGAAACCAAAGTTAATGCGGAGGGGGTAAACGCGGGAGTGTGAAAAATTGCTTGCGCGTCTTGCTAGTAGGCTTATAGTGGGTACGGCAAGTAAATTGTTAACAGGGGCAAACAGCAAGAGGCTAGTGTGAACGATGGAGAACCTTAAAGTGAAGGAACTCATCGAAATTTGTGAGGAACTCGGCATAACTTTGGGCCGTGCGAAACGAAAGCAAGCGATCCTTGAGATCATGAAGGATGAGGGAGTGTCGGCTGAGGAAGTCGATGAGGCCTGGGAGGATATCAAAGCACGCCGCGAAGAAGCTGAAAAGCGCGAAGCTCGTGAACGCGAGGAGGCTGAAAGGCGAGAAGCTCGCGAACGTGAGGAGGCTGAAAGGCGCGAACGTCGCGAGGAGGCCGAGAGACAGGAACGCCTCGAGATGAAACGAATAGAATTGGCAATCCTACAGTGTTCGCAAGCGCGGAAGCTATCGCGGCAGCTTGATCTGGTTCAATGCGGTGAACTCTCAAGTGACCTTGTCGGCGGGTCGACGGAACCCCAGAAAGGAAATTTTCCGCATGAGTCATGTGAGCAGTCACGCGAACGGCCCGTCGCGGAAACGGCCAGCGCGGTATGCGTGGGAGGAGACGACATGGCGCCATTGAGTCAGAGCGAGAGGGTTGCAACGCTCTCGCCTGTAGCGGAAAGTTGGAGCGAGCTGCCGAGAGTTGATCGAGAGACGCTCATTCGAGAGCAGCGTGAGGATCTCTCGATTGAGGCGCTAGTGGAAAGCCAAATTGAAGCGCTAGTGGAAAGCCAAATTGAAGCGCTAGTGGAAAGCCAAATTGAAGCGCTAGTGGAAAGCCAAATTGAAGCGCTAGTGGAAAGCCAGAAAAACGCGGCAAAAGTGCTGTCGAAGGAGCACTACGAGAAATCGGGGAAGAAGCGCGCTTTTGAAGTTGATAATCAGGTGATGCTGCTGCAGCCGTACAAAAGGAACAAGCTTGAGGTTGATTGGGAAGGGCCCGCAAAAGTAGTATCGAAGCTTTCTGATACCAATGGTGAATTTAAATTAGGAAGGCGGCCGAACAAAGTTTATCACAGTAACTTGAAAGCAGTCGTAAATTTACTTTTAAGTGCTTCGGAGGAAGAGGAAGCAGAAATTTTTAGTTCTAGTGAGATAATCGAAAGGAAATCGGAAGTAATCTGGAAACAGTTGAACCTGGAGCCTAGCTTAAGTGAAGGAGGACTTGAGAAAGAGGACCTGAGAAAGATTGGTTCCGAGTTTGGAGAGGTGTTTTCGGACCGCCCCGGAAACACGAGGGTGATCGAACACGATATCGAGCTAAGCGGTGAGTAGTCAATCCGTAGCAAGCCGTATCGTTGTTCCCCTGTGCAACGTCGAAAGTGTGAGCCGCTCTTGGTGCCGCATAGGTATCGTCGCCTAAAAGTGGCTGGTTACTGAGGTGGAGCACGTTGCTCCACCGCGCAACTTTGACGTTCGCTAAAAAAAAAAAAAGGAAAGCTAAACGCTAATGGAGGTGCATTGAGCAGTGCGTTCTAGCTAGTACCTTCTCAACCTTTCGGTTTCTGGCTGGCGATTCGGGGCAAAATTTTGACCTCATCACGACCTGGGCTGAGCGCTCTCGTTCAGAGTGATCTCAAGGAGCCAACTTTATGTTGAATTCTAATTCGTTACGTTGTACGTGGGAAAAAAAATTTGAGTTGTCATTTTAAGGGTCTTTTGTCCCACATGTGCCTCTTGATGTAGAGGGAACAAAATTCCGATAGACACGTAGATGGGTATATGTTGTACTATACTTTGTCTGGTGTTCTGTCGGGTGACCGAGGGCACTTGCGTGTGTCGTGTGTTGTCTGTTGTCGATCCGTTCTTGGCAAGTTGCAGAACCATCGACAGGTGCTGAAACCGAAAATGGTCAGAAGAGACGAGCGAAGTTGGCCAGCAAGTTGTGGCGGCAAGCCAGTGGAGCTGGGATCCGTCGTCAAAAATGGGATGTGTTTCCGGAACAGTCTGGAGCTGTATTCTCCCCATGGCCCTGGAGGCGAACCTGGAGGGACCTGGCGAACGAGCGCACCTGACATCCGAGCCCCGTGGAAGCAGCTCGTCTTTCCGGTGCATTGTCTGGCGGCGGGGGTGCTGTTATGCCAGCGAGTCCTCGTCAAACGTCCGTGCCTCTGAAAAAGGCAATCTGGGTCAAGGCCAGCCCGCAGTCTGCCTGGCGCGATCGACTCGACGGCGTGAACACGCGCGGCGCCCTCTGGCCCACGTGCATTGAGTCAGCTGTGCACGTGACAGCGAGCCGGCGTCCTCGTGTCTGGTGGTCTGACGCCTGGCGCGGCGACCCCATTGGCGGAACCTGCCCTGACGACCAGCGGCGCTTCTGATTGGACTTTTTGGTTGGACCCGGTGTAAATAAAAGAAGCCCTGCGGCGCGTCGCGATCGGCCGTCCTATGGAGAGGAGTCCCCGTGTCGGAGAGCCGACATGTGTGTGAGTCGGCGGTTTTAGGCGAAAAGCTGACCCATGTGTTAGAGAGGAGAGCTCGGCTCTTCGAGTCTCTGTCGGCCCCAGTGCCGAAATTGTAACGCTTCTGTATATATGCTGTACATAAACCTTGTTTAACTCACCGTCGTCTCGTCCGCTCGTCTTATCAGCTCTGCGCAGAAGCAGTCGCGAGCTGAGAAACATACGCTACCAAACGGCTGGTGACCTTCCCGGCGGAGTTGAAAGCAGTGGCGCCTGTGGGACCGGGTTGGCGTCGCCGTCGTTCGCAACAGTGGAGGTCAGCGGTGGGATCGGCCCGTCGTTCGCAACAGTGGTGGCTTCGGCGGGATCGGCCCGTCGTTCGCAACAGTGGTTGCAGCGGTGAGATTTCGAGGCGCCCTTCGTAAGGTCGTCGGAGGTGCGTTTCTCAACAGTGCTAAACAACGGCAACAGGACCGCCGGTAGGCCCTTCGGAGCCTACGAGTTTTGTGTTCACTACTGGTGACGGCAGCTGAAATCCACCAAGACGCGTTGGGCTCGGCAAGGTTCCTTTTGGCGTTGCATAAGTTTGTTGCCAGACTTTGGGGTGGCTGTTGCCAGACTGCCGCTAAATTTGGCTGAAAAGCTTTTTCCTGTAGTTGTGGCTTCTTCGTAAGAGTTTGGTGCTATCCGCGGTGCATTTCTTGGCTGAAAATTTTTCTCCTGTAGTTGTGGCTTCTCCGCAAGAGTTTGGTGCTATCCGCGGTGCATTTCATGGCTGAAAATTTTTCTCCTGTAGTTGTGGCATCGCTCTCTTCGTTTTCGTAGAAAGTTTTCCCCACGTAATTCTCGCACCCCCCAACTTTGCATCGATTTTCTGGCAAAAAAAGTGCGAGGATTATGCGAGTAAATACGGTAGTCTAAATGACGTCAATACAAATTGAACTGAAGACTACAAACGAAAGTATGTGCGTTACTTCCCCTTAAGCTGTCCCATTTTATTGCACGAGTACTACACAGTCCTCATGAACTGAAATGTGACAATTATCGCACGAACGATAACGGCATATCTTCTACTCATAACGTGTACACCAGAGCTTCCCTCATCTTTAAAGGCCAGTTTTGTAACAGCACCACGCAGTGATCCCGAACAATCAAGCATATCAGTCACTGTACTGAAAATTTTGATATGTTACATCTGTGAGGACCGCACAACTAAACATCTAATCAGATAGACCTCGAGGGTACTGCCATGTTTGCCGTGCATTTTCACAGGCAACCAGGAGAATTTTGTTCAAAGTGAAGCTGTAGGCACTGATCCTCAGAAAAAGGCTAATCTCATAAACATCGGGAAATCAGAAAAGGTGTTTCTCACTACACTGACAGTAGAGTTTTTGCCGGAGAGGCAAACAAAATATCCATATTGTGGGAATCCGAGGCGCGCCCGCGACCATTTCGGAGGCATTCCGCCGTATGGCCACTCCCTTTCCTTTTCCGTGCTCTGGTAACGGCGCGCGGCGATAGATAGCGCCACGTGTTCTCAAGGGCTGCGAGAATCTGGAGGCCAAGTCACGTGCGCGCCAAAAAGAGTATCTCCTTCATTGGTTGGCGCCTGGTAAGCACGTGTTTCCTTCGTGCTCGTCCCCTTTGGGAATCGCCGGACTGTAGCCTGCCTGGGGGCCTTGACATCCCGGCAGGCGTGTTTACTGGAGCGCTAGCTTCAATACTGTAAGCTAAGCCAACAGCGATGCCTGGTGCTTGAAGTGGTGGTACCAAACCAAGCCGCACTTGCCATAGGCGTACGCATACATGGTTTGCCTTAACTCTCGCGACCAGGCCCAGTGACGATCGTGAGAGTGCGCAGCATAGCCAGGAGGGACCTTTTCCCTACCGGCGTGTCAAAGCTCGCCATTGCCAGCTGCGACGTGCTCGCGGTTTCCCCTTATTGTGTACGTCCGCCTGCAGGAGCCTTTGCTCTCCGCGTCCCGGAGGCAACCGTTGTACTGTTGTTCGGGGTGCCGCCAAAGGCAACAAAGTGTTTGTGTATTTCTGTTATTCGAACACATAGTCTGTTTTGCAGCGCCGCGCTAAATGCTTTGTTAGTTGAGCGCACATGGCACGGTGCGCTACACGCGAGTAGGTGATGGAGTCGCGGACCGGTGGCACGCTAAGTGTGAACCCGCGGTGATCATCCGCTACGGTGACTAGCGAGGTCACCTTAATATTCAATCGACTGCAACAATGCTCATGCAACAAGGAGGAGGAAGAAAGCACCGACCTCCTTGAAGAGCGAGTAGAGGAAGACAATGGTCTGGATGGTCTTGCCCAGACCCATCTCGTCTGCAAGGATTGTGTCCGTGTGGTTGGCCCAAGAGAAGCGGAGCCAGTTCACCCCTTCCAGCTGATACGGGTGCAGCTCGTTGTCGTTCTCAAGGACAAACGGGGGCTGTGACTCGTACTTCCGCTTCGGGTCCACCGGGGCGCGGTCCTGGTTGGTCGGGGTGCCCCTGCCGCCCCGGGAGTCGTCGTCCCGGAGATCCCTAGACTTCTTGCTTTTGGACTTACTCTTCCCGCTGAAGGAAAGAAGGAAGAGGGTGAGCAAGGACAACACCTAAACAGCACAATGATGAAGAATACATGTTAGTGCAAACAAAAACCAATTAAAGAAAGAGGCCTCAAAGTGTGCCAGACTTTTTTGCCTCCTCCTCTTTCTTTCAAATCCTTGTTTCTTTGTTTAGGCTATTGTGTATCCCTACAGTGTCAACCAACTCGTTCGGCAATAACTGATACTCAAGGATGGCAAAACAGAAGCACCTAGTTATGTATGTTCCTGGCTTTATTTTTATCTTAGTCTATAAGAAATGATGTGAAAAACAACAGCAAGTTGAGCTATTTGGTAGACATCCACAAGGAAGGTAAGAATACGGAGAGCAACATGACAGAAAAGGTCAAGAAATGGTGTTCGTGTTGTCTCCCATGTCGGCACGCACCATATTCTATCATAAGAGCCCTATTAATCACTAGAGCTGCTACTACATCAAAGCACAGTGACACAGCGCTCACAGGACATTAGCGTTCACCCCCTGGTCACATGACCTGTGTAATGACTGCTGCTACGGATGCAGAGAAACAAGACAAAAAGCGAGGAATACCCTGAGGACTTCTTGCTCGTGGCAGGTGCTTGATCGGCGTTCTCGACTGAGGCCCTCAGGTCCCAGTAGTCCTGAATGGCCTTCTGGAGATCAGGGATCTCGAACTCCCCGGGCTCCTCAGCCTCCCATGAGGACTGGTCGTAGGGCAGTTCTCGCCACTTGACCAGGTACAGGTTCGAGCCGTCGCGCAGCGTCCGGTGGTTGATGATGCGGTGCACCTGTAGCCATTCGGGCCGGATGCCGTAGCGATAGTACTTCTCCTCCAGGTTCTGGTAGTTCTTGTCTCGCGCATGCTTCTCCTCCCGGCTGCTCTTGTTGTCGCTGGTCCCGTTGGAGCCGTCGTCTGGCAGCGGGGGATCGTCCATGTCGTTCTTGCGACAGTAGTTGCGATACAACCCCGGATGGTAGACATCCAACTAGAAAAGGTAGAACGGAGCCACAGCGTTAGCATTGTCGCAGCTGCCGTGAAATCTTGTTCATTTGGATCTTGAGTAGCCTTTCCTTAGCACGAGTGAAAGACTGGAGAAAAGAAGACACACAGTAACATGTACAGCGCTATGTGTCTTTTCCCTTGAACAGTCTTTTACTCGTACTAAGGAAAACATATTCGAGATGCAACACCAACAAACCTACATTGTAACTCTCACGATAAGATTCCGTGGTACCGCAAAAAAAAAATCAAACGGATGTACAGTTACCGAAGACACAAAAGTTTTTAAAACAAGAACAAATTTCTGGCACAGCACAACACTTTTTTTTTTTTTTTACAGAATGAATCCGTAAGGTCTGCAGTTATATTGCACTAAAGTGGCATGAAAGCTGCAATTTTTATCATCTCACGACTTCCTTCACAAGGCAGTTGCAGTAGAAGACCCACGTCTTCATCGCAACTACACTCACGCGAACAGTAACAAAGGGTTCTAAAGAGTTGTCTCGCTAAAGCTCACTCCGAAAGCAAAACGCATGCAACATGAAAGGAGCAAGATGCAAATGCTGCAGCACCTGGTTTTCAGAGATCCAGGAGCAGTGCCAGTAGGACATGTCGTGCCACTTGACAAAAAACTCCCTGAGAGGCTTCGGCTGTGGTTTCTTGCTCGTGGACGGCTGCGGTGGGGGCGCCGTCGACGTCGATGGCACTGCGGCCACCTGGCCATTGCTGCTGCTCAAGCTATCCTCGGCCTTGCCGCCTTCCTCCTTCTTGGCGTCGCCGCTTGCGTCTCCTTTCACCTCGGCCCAGCGCCAGAACAGGATTCTTTGAACCTTTCCCTTGAGCGGCTCCACCTGGTATCGGCAGCGCAAGCACCAGAAGAAGAGCGTTGGAATGAAAGAAGAGCATGCAGGACATGGAAGATGGCGGAATGGAAAAGAAAAAAGAAAGACAAATAGAGAAAGACAGTTATTTCACTTCGTTTCTCCGACATTATCCTTTTCTTTCACTTTACGAATCCTGCTATGCACACTGTTTCAGATTATTAGTGAAGTTGAACCCGTTTATAAAAGACATGCACTGCGGAGAAGTTCTTGGCCCTTATATGAAGTGTCTCAAATACGCAGGGATGTATGGTGTCATTTTCTGATCAAGCTCTGTTTTAATGTCAACACACTGGTGTCTCTTATACTAACCTAGTGGTCTGTTACATCAGTGACTCTTAGAGAAGGGTTCCGTTGTACCCACAGAAAGATCTGGCACTACAGTCGAACTCCACTACAACGAACGCCGCTTCAACGAAACTTCCGCTACAACGAAAAATTCACTATTCCCCGTCAGCAGTCTATAGGAGTCAATGCATAAATATTGTCGCCACAACGAACACTTTTTCTTCGATCGTCTCGCTTCAACGAAATTTTACGATGCAATTCCAGGCTCATATACTTATTGCTATGCCGTAAATCTAATCTTTAACATTTCAATGCATTTTCAGAGCCTGAAAATGTGTCAACGAAGCATAAAATACACGTGTTGGCACCACCAGAAACCACCACTATACTGCCGCTGTTCAACAAGCATGGGCGCCGCCATTGCTAGATAGCGATGGCAATGAGACTGCCCTGCTTTTGCCACTGGCTTATTTTGAGCCACAGACGATCCAAAGCTGAAGGTCAGTCCATAGTTTCTTTCACGCAGCTGCTGGGTGCAATTGCGGAACAATGCCTTTTCAGATTCCGATGCTTATCATAATGTTTGTGCTTGGCCAGTGTGGTAACTAATCAGAGCAGCTGTTCATCTGCATTATCAACAAAATCAGCTTGCCACTACTGAATGATAACAATGGCATAGAATAATGCAAAAGTCGCCGCTCCACGATACCCTGCCTCCATCTCGGCGTTGTCGAATACTTTTGACGGCAGACAGCTGCTGGTGTTAACGTGTTAATGCAACTGTGTGGCTCGTTCACAAAGGCGGTTTTAGGCGTGTTTTAGCGCGCTTTTCACCATAGTCACGCTATGCATGGGTGAGAATGACGTCGTGACGCTGCTGGGAAAAAATATGAAGCAGTGAACATTTTTAAATTTTGAGAATAAACGTTCCTTTGTTTTGCTAGCCAAGATCAACTATATTTTTTTCGATTTCACTACAACAAAACTATCGCTAAAACGAAATTTTTTCCACACCCCGTCAGTTTCATTGTAGCGGGGTTCGACTGTAGTGTTTATGGGAGCATCAACACATGGAATTTCGTGCAGCATTGGAATGACAGGTAGTACATGAATTTCTGTAAGCTTCGTTCTGTCGGCTCCACATGGCAGCCACTTTGTCGCAAGAAAAATTTTGGCAAAAGCTCAGCTGTCCCAATTTATCATTTTGGCCCTTTTAGGCTGCACAATTCTAACAAGTTTGTGAGGTTTGTCACAAATCATTCTTTTAGCACAATAGCATTAATTCAGCTCGTTTCACAGAAATGTCGGTGTCGGAGTCTGTGGTTGCGAGCGAAAAAGCAGCGTTGGCCGCGAGAGAAAATCCGGGGTAAATGCTAACAAAAATAGGAACCAAAGGGCGTGTGCAGTTTTTCTTTTTTTTTTGCGGCAAAGTTTAAGTCTCCACTGAGAAGCGAAGGCAGGCTAGCAATTGGACAGGTAATAGTACGTGTGTGCGCGTGGATATCACTACGACATCAAGGGTGAAGCTCAGGGGTGCCCCAACTTTCTTCTGAAACGAACGCCAATGCACAGGAATAAAAGAAAGCCACAATTGCATTCCAAGCCAAAAGAACGAAGCTTCAGACAAATCCGTGTACTACTCATCCTTCCCATAGTGGCTGAACAATACAGAGAGCCATAGTTCTCTTAGTAATTACTGCAGGAAACTCTATGCTGTCGTGTACGGTGCTCGGCAATGAAATGTGATAATCAACCCTCGCAGCATACTATAATTTTAGGAGCAGCTGGTGGGCGGCAGATTATTGTTGAGGAACAAAATACAGCCATAATACGAGGCAAAGGCCCTTGCTTTAAGTCGTACATCCCAGTGCGTCCAGTGCGCGAGAGCTCACTCGTGGAACAAAATGTGCAGGTCGCCACAAGGGTGGTGTCAGTGCCACATTTCAACTGCCGAGCAATGTACAGCCCCCAAATCTTTGAAACTATCGTTCGCGAGCGGCAATCTTTTCTGTGTGTCTTTGCCATACGACTGTTCCAAAAAGGGGGTGATCGCAAGTGCATGCCCGCATACCACATGCCCACAAAACAATTTTTTTTAACATTGTTTCCGTCATGTGGCGCCGACACAGAAAAGTCACCGCTGCGCACGATGGTTACAAGATTCGGGCAACTGTACGAATATACACAACAGAGGACGTATGTAGAATAGACAATATTATAGAAAAATGTAGCATTTGCTTGAAATCGCACTGAAATGTTTTAATTGAGGAGAGATCCTGATTTGGAAGTGTAATTCTTTTTTTAGTGCATTTCTATAAAACTGTCACAGTTTATGCTTATTCGTGTGCCTATTTCAAATATTCGGTTACCCTTCTGGTAGAACATGCTGTTCTTAAGGTACTATCAATTGTTGCATGTTCCTTCTAAGGGGAAGGATATTGCTTCTGAACTGTGAGAGTTAGAAAGCAAATAAGCACATCACAATAATATTGAATGAAAAATGCATCCAGTAAACAACAATGAATACTAAGGCATGCTGAACTCTGGTGATCGAAATCTTAGGTGAACAATGACTCACTCGCACATGTTCAACAAATCACAACTATTGTTTGAATGAGATCCATTCTTATTTCACTGCACTCAGTGCTCATTCAAAATCATTGAGATATCTTGATTTGCTTTGAAATTCTAGCAGTTTAAAAAAAAAATCCTGCTCTAAACAATGCAGGTGGCATTTCATATTTTAAATGCTATCTATTGCATTAGAAAATTTTTTGCATGGGTATTTGTATTTGCAAGTAAAGATACACGGGTTGTGAAAGTCTCAGAAAAACATGCTCAGGAACAAAAAAATTTTTTTTTCGAAAGATGGACCCACATGTCGCAGTTTCTGGCACGACTGAAGATTGCACATCATTCTGAAGCACACCACTGCGAAATCCTTCCACTGTGTATGTGTGTGCATTTCTGTGTGTCTGTGTGCATCTTTCTTTTTATGCTAGAGCCTTTACATTGTCCTGCCCTCTACACATCAAGGCACAACTTTTTCTCGGCGGAGCCAGAGCTCACATTTCACAAAAACGTGTTCGTAGGCAAGCAGTGGCCACTCAGCATCAAAAAGTCTATGGTCACAGTTTCACACACAATATTGTTGCTTAAAATGAAACTTTGTAAGCACGCTTTAGTCTCGTTACACAGAAATTATTTTTTGCAGTGCTCTGGATTTTTAAGATTATATACGTTTTTCTTGCAGAAATGCAGACAATTCATGCTGTTGGGAGTTATGCTGTCTGGCAATCCAGATGATGCAGCGCTAAAGCGCCACTGCATTTTTCTCGCACAAGTACTCTTGCATCAGTGCCCACGCAGATGTAAACCGCGTAATGTTTTTCACGCGTGAAAAGCGCACCATGCGGTTGGTTCCATCTTCAAAGCAGGGTCTCCTGTTAAGCTTGTGCCGCAAGCTTACAGAGAGAGCCACAACATAAAATTTTTTCCAGATACTTTCCTGAACTTTCAATTTGTCTTTCTCCCACGATTCATGATCAAGAACTTCACAAATGATTAAATAAATAGAACTTTCAACTCATATTATGTTCACTATTACCAATTTTGTCAGTTCAACAGAGGTAGCATTCAAAGCCCAAAAAAGTGTTGATATTTTGGGACTACACTGTAACAGGAGTTTAGATGGCTTTGATATTCTTCAAACAGCTACCACCATCTACCTTACACACCTTTCTTCCCTGTATTACCGCATGCCTGTTGCACCCAGACAATCATTGACATGTTCATTATCACAGCCGTTTTCTCAAAACAGTAGCAAGCACAGAGTTTGAAGAAAGAAAAACAGATCTTAATTCATATTTACAAATAATATATAAGGCCGCAGTTATGCCTATTTACACAGGTACTATAGGCAGAAAATTTAAAATATACTAGTAGTAGCTTCGTTATTTTTGACAATGGGTGCAAACTACCAGGACGCTCCCACCAAAAGTAACATCCTAAAGTCAGCTCTGTCTGCTCCATCCAAGCAAATTATCTTCCTCCTTTCTACATGAAAAATGACAACAGAGTTCATGAGCAGCTCAAACTGTGGTTCACATGCATTCTCGTCTGGCTTTTTTTTTCGCCCAATCGCCCACACTTCACTCTGCTGGCCATCTATCCTTTTGTCGCTGCATACCTGATGCACTTCCATAACTTGTAAAACCAAAAGATTAAAACTAAGTCATTTCCATTGCATAAATACACACAAACCAAGGAACAACACTCTACTGTTGGCTGGCCGCTCAATGTGCAAGCTTCAATACCCATCAATAAAATCTAGGAGAAATATCCAATTTTCGGCTGCCATGTGTGCCCAATACAAAACCTGTATTGTCTCAATGACATTACATACATCTCCCAAGTATACTATAAAAAAAAAGAGAAGAAATAAAGCCACTGAAATTGATACCAACATGTGTGAAACAGCATTTCACATTTTTGAAAGCTAGCAAAAAAAAAGAAAAAGAAAAAAGTTACCGTCAAGGCATACGGCAAGGAGATACTCTATCACTTCTAGCTTTAACGCTGAAAGCAACCTTCGAGAGCACAACGCTTCAATTTCATTAGATCGTTTCTAGCATGCTGGCCTGTTCATCTCTCTCATTTCACAACCTCAACATTCCCAGAAGATGCAAGGAGAAGGAACCGGAAACATAAAAGTGAGCCACCTCAAAACAATTAGAACATTAACTACCATAAACACAAGACCAGAATTTAAGGAACTGTCTTAGGACGCGTTTGTGCATACACAAAAGCGCCATTTACACCAAATTTGCCATGTACAGGACAAAAATTTTATCGCCTTTAATAAAGTGCAGCAACAATAGGCAATATAACCAAACAAAAAAAACCAAAGCTCTGTGCACGCAACTAGGAGGTTGAAAAACAAAAAAAAAGTATGATTGAACTTCCAACAAACACGGAGGAAATGTGGGGACAAGGGAAAATGAGTGAACAAGGGGGAAACTGATAGTTATTTTCACGTTACCTTTTTAAAGTATGGAGTCGTTTGGACCGGCGAAAGCAGTGGAAGAACGACGGACAGATGGAACAAAATTAAATTGTAACCACACAGAAGAAGAGGCAGGATGGCAGGCAAACCAGAGAAAGCGACATGCAAGAAAGAAAAATAATGAGCCGGTGCTAGCAATTAATAAAAAAAAAGCTACATCGGCAACACCATGCAAGAACCCGGCCAGTTTAAGCAGGTTATTGTGAGCACCATCAACTACACTTGCAAACTCCAAACATGACAAACAAAGAACTATACTAGCAGACCTGTTGGCACTAACGGCAGCACGATATCCCTACGCAAACGGTTGAAGTTTGGCCTGTAAGGTTTAAATCTAGATGTGTGTAGTACCATACCTAACCATTACGGATGCAACCACAACAAAGGATATACCCCACCCCATCAGTCCTTATTAAGGCCCAGTACTATCAACCTCCCTGTCCTCCCTCATTCATTCCTCCTCCTCCTCCAGTACTATCAATCGCTGCACACACTAAGATCAAACCATGATAACACCAGCATTGTTCTGATAAAACAGGAAAGTAAACGTTCTCAAACTTTAAACCTTCCAAAGCTCTGCAAGGGCAGTCCTTACACGTGATACATATACGCACCATAAAAAACGGAATATAGGTCTTTTTTTACTTTTTTCAGAAAACAGCCATAGAAAGTAGACCCCCGTTTTATATACCGGTCAATGGCAGAAAACTTTGCAAGTCTGACCATTACGGGTCATTGAATTCGACCACCTACATCGCGATCATCGGCATTGCTTTGTTTACTACCAGCCTTGTGCCCTAGACGGCCTCATTGCATTTTTGTTGCCTTGGATATCTATATTGTTTCAGAGACGCACCTTTTTTTTTTTCATGCTCTCAACCAGTGGCCAACGACGGTTCATCATAGCGTTAAAAACACAGCAATCGAGTTCGCAAAGGCTAGAAGATATGTGATCTGAAGGGTGTGAAAGAAGTGATGATAGCATATGTGAACGCGAGTGGTAGTCGCGGGTCATAAACTACAACTGACAGTTCAAGAGCCGAGTGTGGAAATGGTGAATAATTAGTGGGCGGCGGTGATGACTACATCCGCGCGAAACTGTTTTCGCAGGGCATACTTCGTCGACGTCAGCCCGATGCCGAGCCTGAAGCTTCCGAACTGCGGCGGGGATTTGTGGCAGCGCGTCGTCGACTCCGACATGGGAGAGTGGGTGGGACATCTGTTGCGATGGTTTAATTACGGCCGATGATGATGCCGACACTGCGGAACCGTGCACGGATTGGGGCATTGTGAATTAAATACGTGGCGAGAACGATTTGAAGAAATGGGATTGCGACAACCACGAAACTTCGGAGCCAGTGCTTCATGCAGCTTATGCCATGAGCCTCGGCGAATAAGCACCCTGCCGTTTTAAATGAACTCAAGACCGCTCTTGTCGCTTCTGCTCTTCGAAAGACGTGCATCACAGACTTTTTGGGGCAAGATAAGTTTGTGTTTTCACTCGCGACTTTTTTTTAAAAGCCGTGTGTCATTTACTACGAGCTTCGGGATACAGCAAACGGATGCCGCGTCACGCTACGGCACGTTATAAGCGGGCTCGACTGTATACGTAATTTTATCGCCGCAGAGTTTTTTAAATGTGTCAATGTGCGACAATGTGACGTTATGAACAAAAAAGCAGGTGTTTCCTACACTTCGCTAAAACAACAAGGTGCTGCCGCCCACCGGTAGCTCATCGTACTAAAAAACCTTAGTTCCTTCACATTATTGCCAGATGGCGCCATATTTGACCCAGCACTCACTGATCCTGCGCAGAATGTCAAATAAATGTTTTATTCTCTCTTTCCAGACAGAAGACTATCGTCTTTCGATGTCCTTCACAGGGAGGCAGCACGCAGATATGCCGCAAATTTTATTATTGGTGGACACTAATCGCATGACAATACGCAGTGATTAGAAGAAAGCCTTGTTCTGGTGGCAGACCGCAGCGAATCTAAAGCTGGTAAAGACAGAGCTTTTAGAGTTTATCCGGAAGCCACACTCTCGTGTCGCTATTACGACTGATGACCTCAAAACGCATCCAAATGAAGGCTGCCAAGACAGTTGAGACGTTTTATGAAGATAACGCTCGAACCCACCTTTAAGCTTTCTGCCATCTGAAGCTTACTTCTATACACAGATTTGAATGAATGGTGTTTCGACTATCGACCATTTGAAACTGTTTTACGTTTAATTAAAGCACCTTCTGTTACTCCGGCCCTGCTATGTACCTTTTTTTCTTTTTCCAATTTTTTGTAGCTGAAGTTGGGGGGAGGGCTCTACTTATATTTCTCTTTTCCGGTTTTCACGGTATATGTATATTTAAAATCTCTGTGCGTGCAATTACTAAATTTCAAGCTCTGTGAATTCCATGAGTCTAATGCAGCAAAAGACGTTTTCTGCTACGTGATTGAATCATTGATACGTGGGGGTTTAACGTCCATTAACCACTATAGAGTTATGAAAGATGCCATAGTAAAGGGCTCCGGAAATTTCCACCACCTGGAGTTTAACATGCAAACAAATCTGAGCACACGAGCCTACAGCATTTTCGCTTCCATTGAGAATGCAGCCCTCGCAGCCGGGATTCGATCCCGTGACCTGCGGGTCAGCAGCCGAGTACCCTAACCATAAGATCACCGTGGCGGGTCCCTGCATTGTGATTTTTGTGATTTATAGAGTACACCTAAACCTCAGTATAACAAAGTTACATCTTACACGAAAATAAGTTCATTATATCCGAAAATTTCTTATAAAGGTATATTCCTAACACTATATTGCATAACTATTTTTCATTCATTTTGTTGTAACCAACATTTCATTACATACGGGTTCGTTATATTGAGGTTTGAGTGTAGTCAAAAAAGTTTGACGAAAGTTTGTCTGGTCTGGTATCATGAAGAGAATGTAGATCCAGTCACTGACCAAGTCATCAAGTTGAAGAAACACTTTGACACCTATATAAGTACCTTGTGTGTGGACAAGGAACCCGTATGGGTCCCGAAACGTCTCCGCTTTTTTCACCCTCACTTGGTCAGTGACCGCATTTACAGCCCTATGATCTATAAAAATCTGAAGGAATGTAAGCTGTGCAGAGCGTGGCGCAAGTGCAGGAAAACCAATGCCTCAGAACCAAAGTCCTGAAAAACCCAAAAAGCCAGGTGCTAAGATTTCAAGTAAAACACTTAAAAGTAATACAAGGCAAAGCCTGTTTAAATGTAGCCAGGCTCATAGACAGGAGCTGTCAGAATAAGGCCTTGGTTGCAGCAATAGTCTGTGAAACAATACAAAACAACTGCTTTGCTCATTGGCGAAGTGTCAGTTTAGCCAATTTTGCAATGAATGTAATAGCAAGTCAGCACAAAATACTTCAACAAACACCAAATGGCTCATCCCTATTTGTTTAGTGTTATTAACTCAGAATTCTGCATTAAGAAAGTGAGAATGTCATGATACCCCGAAAAACCTATCTATCTACTGCTATTTTACAGTTTAGAGAAACTACTAGAATGCTAACTGTACACTACGCAACACAATTCCAGCTAGATGAAAACTGATTTTTTCCAACAGAAGCAATCGTTACATGGCGTGCCTGTGAGTATTTAACATACAACCAACTAAGCTAACGTTCAGTTTCAAATTTTGAAAGACTAGTAACTCCGTCTTCAGAATTCTGAACACTAAGTTCATTGCATAACAAAAAACAGGGTGCATTTTGATGCTCTTGCTTCAATAAAACCTCATTAGGCAGGTTAGATTGGCAAGATGCAATAGGCTAATCCTGCAACGAAGGCACGCACAGCTCTAGGTAAATAAAGCACATTAGAGGCGTTAGTCACACCAGACATGAAAAAATAAAACAAGATGTCTGGAATGTTAATCGGTGAGATGCGCATTCATTGCATCCTCGTTTCCTCTCAAAGCAGAAATGTCGAGGAGGCACAAATGGAACATTATTTTTTTTTCTCGAGGCAATCTGTTAGAGCTTGCAGCGCAAACTCTAATCGCATCGCAATGAGCAAAAAAAAAAAAAAACTATCGCAAGGTGAGAGCAGAGCGGTCCCCAAGAGACGAGCGTGCGAAGAGACAGAGCGAAAAAATGAAATGTAGAGAAGAGGAGGTGATCACTTGCCGAGCAGCGCGGACAGTTCCACTTTCCGGTGGGGACGTTTTTCAGAGGGGGGTTCAGACAAAAGGTGTGGAAGGCCGCAGGACAACTGTCACAACACAACAATTCGCCACCGTCTTTACACACCCGGCAGAACTCCATGTGTTCATCTTCTTCTTGTTCCTGTATACCTTCGCCCTCCTGCGCAAGCGACGGGAGAAAGAGCGAACAATTAGGCACGAGCACCGCCCACAACGACAACACACTATGTACAAAGAGTGCATCATCGTAATCATCCTAAACCTCGGCCTATTTTATGTCTTACCGGAATACTCAAGCCCCATAACCTCCAGGACGTTAAGACGCTGGACTAATATAGACGCCACCTTCTGTTGTGGTTGCAAGTCTTGTATATAAGCGTGTACCAACTAGCCCAGCAACATAAGGATACAATTCAGTGTCCACGGCAGGACAAAAGCATCTCCCAACAATCTCCCATTTGGCCTAGTCTTATGTCTGCAAACCTCTTTAGACCCCCCTTACGATAACTTTGCTGTTCTAGGCTAGATTTTTCATCTCATAGAATCCTTTCTGCTACTTTGGCTAATCCACAGTTCTCTTCCCTACAGATTAAGTGGCCAGCCCAAGTCCATTTCTTTTTCGCTTGTCTCCAGATCGTTAAGAGAAACCTGTAGTTCTCCAAACCACTCCGCTGTTTCCCAATCTCTCAACTTTCTGCATAAAACATCTCTTTTTGGTTCCATTGCACGCTGCACAGTCCCCAACTTTTTGTCTCGTTTGACCTTCAAATCAGGAGAATCTTGGAGCAATTTTGCACATTGCAGATTGTACACTGGTCAGACACACCGACATCAAAAAAGTTTTCAACAGCAATGGGGAGTCAGATGCTAAAAGCGTGACCTGATTTGGTGAGGAGCATTACATGACAAATTCAACGAGGACTGCATTTAGTTCCTGTTCAAATGCAGCCAAACATTACGTAAAAGATAGGCTACATACTGTCAGGAAAAAAGGAGAACTGCGAGCAACTATGACAGGTTACAGTCAGCAAAAAAAAAATACCAACTTGTACCGTAATTACTCGAATCTAACGTGCACCTTTTTTCCGGTTAAGAGAGTTCATAAATCGCATGCGCATTAGAAATGAGTACGAAAAAAAAAATGAATACCGTCATTCTATAGCCATCAGCATTTCCAAAATGGCCGCCTCCTACGTGCGTCGGCATAGCGCGTTGGCCATTTCTGCTTATGTGTTTCCCATGTGCGGCACTTCGTACGTGTTCCGAGTAGTTTGTCATCTTGCAGTGTATTCGCATCGACGCCATGGAAGGACCGACTCCAAAAACTTGACGAGTGCACCACGATGTCGCTTTTAAAAGAAAAGTCATCGCGTGTGCAGAAACGGACGGAAATCGGGCCGCATCGCGGTCGTTCGGAGTTCCCGAAATGTGCATGCGGGACTGGCGGAAATAAAAGCATAAGATTGTCGACAGCAAAGATAAAGGCTTCAGTGGACCGTAGCAGGATCGGTTTCCGCAAATTCAAGAGCTGCTCGGCGAGTATATGATTGAGTATTGAGCGGCACAGCGGCCCGTGACGACAGAACTTCTCCAAGTGCAGGCTATGCTGTAAACCTTAGAAAAATGGCTAATGCAGAGCCAGTTTAAAGTGAGCAGGTGCTGGATAACTAACTTTATGAAGAGGAAAGGCTTTTCCCTCCGAAGGGGAACATGCATATGCGAAAAGTTTTGGGGAGGAGTACGATGAAAAGCTTCACGATTTTCAGAGGTTCATCCTAAACTTGCGGCGCAACAATGGCTACCTGCTTGGGCAAATCGGGAATGCCGATCACACACCCCTTTACTTCGGCATACCTGGCACCACAACCGTCTAGAAGAAGAGGCGAAGCAAGTTCGCGTGCTGACATCAGGCCACGGTAAAACTAGAGTGACAGCAATGCTCCGTTGCACGTCAGATAGGCATAAGCTTCCCCCGTACCTCATATTTAAAAGGAAGACGCTCCCGAAAAAAGTCGTTTTCCCGAGTGGTGTGATCGTGCGGGCCAACTAGAAAAATGGTGTGCGTTGCAATCGATGTCTTACTTTTTTTTTTTTTCGTCGTGGAAACTGAGTGCGCGTTACAATCGAGTAAATACGGTACTTCGCCCATAACTGGCACCAAGAAAAACTCGGTGATGCAAACCAAGTGCTACTTACCAGAGCAATGATCGAGGACTTGCAGCTGCCAAACTAAAAAAGTGCCACTTACCAGAGCAATAATCGAGGACTTGCAGCTGCCAAACTAAAACGTAGTTATAAGATCGTCGACTCGAGAGCACAGAACGAGTACAAGTACACCACTAAGTAAAGCAATTTTCGACAACTGTGACCTCCCAGTGCTCAGCTCAGACGGCAAGCCATGCTCTTCCGGAGCAATGATCAGACCAATGGCGAGGCGTGTTAGAGTAACGTGGCGGACACAGTCAATCAGAGATCTCGAAATGAACTTTAACCATTTGCTTTTTGTACGCTTCCCGAATGAACGACCTAGCTGAAACGGGAAATTTGAAGAGTGATAAATGTAGGAGGAAGCGTCTCGTGAAAATTTTGAAGCCTAGCCATAAAAGGTGAAACAGGAGCAAGCTGGAAATTGAGCCCAGTGTATGAAGAACAAGCGGAGTGGAAGGGGGGCAGCTTCAGAGGAGGTTGGCTTGTGGACGCTCGGCGTGCGCACTTGCAAGTTTTCGTTTTTGTTCACGAGCCCACCCAAAAAGCAATTGAAACAGGAGCATCATAGGAAATGAGCACAAACGCGCGGAGCAAGAGGCTTCAGAGGAGGTTGCCTGTGGACTCTAGGTGGGCTTTTTCTTTTCTTCATGCCCTTTTCGACGAGCCCAGAATGGCGGCACCCGGTTATGCCGTCGTGGAGCTATCATTTTTCTAGTATAGACAGTCGAACCCTGCAACAACAAACGCTGCTTCAACGAAATTTTTGGTGCAATGAAAAACTTTCATTTCCTTATCAGCAGCAATGCACAAAGACGCTCGCCACAACAAACGCTTTTCCTTCTGCCCTTTTGCCTAAACGAAATTTGACGACGAAATTCCTGACCCAAATATTTAATGCCATGCAGCCAACACAATCTCAAACATTCCAGCGCATTTTAGAACATAAAAACGTCCACAATGCCCAGATTGCGTACTGCCACCACCAGAAACCGCCGCTGTTAACAGAGCACGGCGGCCACCATTGCTTGATAGTGACGGCGATGAGACAGTCCTGCTTTTGCCACTGGCTTGAGTTGCTTCTTAGTCGCAAACCATACCAAAGAAGCTCAGCACTCCATTGATCAGTTCTCCATGCTGGAACCTGGGCACCTGGGGTGCAATCACGGAACAATGCCTTTTCCGATGCCAGGGCTTTTCCCGATGCCAGGGCTTTTCCCGATTTTTACGCTTGGCCAGTGCGGCCAATGGTTAGAGCAACGGTTCATCCATGTTATCAACAGGATCAGCCAGCCGCAACTAATGGATGATAGAATAACATAGAACAAGGCATAAGTCGTCGCTCCACGATAACATGTCTGCATCTCGGCGCCGTGGATTACCTTGTCGACGGATAGCTAGTGTTGGCACGTGAGTGTAACTCCGGAGTTCATGCTTCACGCCTGTGCCTCTGTTTGGTTAGTTCAGAGAAGCCATCAGCATGTTTTTGAACATGACGTCCCTATGCATGTATGAGAATCGCGATTCGACGCTTCTGGGTAAGGAAAGGAAACAGCTGACAGTTTTCAAACTTTGCAAATAGAAGTTTCTTTGTTCTGCTAGCTGAGATCAGCTATATCTTTTTTTAGATTTCACATCGTAATTTTCACTTCAAAATTTTTTACACGCACGATCTTCTTCGTTGTACAGGGGTCGGCTAGTTTACAATATGCTTGAGAATTTTCTCTTCGCGTTCCTCAACGGACGACTAACTAAATTCACTAGTTGAGGTCAGTGATGTTTCAAACACCTCCTGTTACACCAGCACACGTGCCTATTTGGTTTTTACCCTTTCTACAAGCCCATCATAGTTTTTTTTTTTCTGTGACTTCATACAGAAGTATTCGAAGAATATTTGAGAAATATTCTATTCAATGTGTACTCAAACTATATCATTTAAATTTGCTTTGCACCCAGACTTCTGCAAATTGCGCAGCTTTATTTTAAACCCTTTCCTGCCCAGAACAACCCCAAGGCACAGAAACCTGCTTATGTATGTTAATCACCAGCTATATGGCCTTGTCAGCTGTTTCACCACACGACCTCACGTCTATGCAGTCAGTCTACTCCTCTCTGTAACACCCAATGCAACAGTGAGAGTAAAGAATGAATTACATTAATTAGCCAAAATACTGCTGAAAACCCACAGGAGAGTACGGCAAGGGCAGGACAATAATACCCCGGCTGCCGAGTCACATACATGACAAGTGAAGTGAAATGTCAGGTGCGGCAACTCACGCAATGTGGGCAGCTCCATTTGCCCTCGGGTGGTTCTTCGAGTTCGGGCTCCAAGCAGACCAAGTGGTAGGCACGTGGACACGTGTCGCACAATATGATTTCACCCCCTTGCTGGCACACCTCGCAATAGTCTTGGTGATCCGTCTGCACGTGGCAGAGTTCGTTGCACAAAAGCACATCAGCACCAGAAAGCGGTAAACCGTGACAAAGAGGCTATACACATAGACAAAGCTAATTACAAATACATGTCACCTTGACACAAAACATGCAAACTAGTCTACACTAATTTGTTCCAAACAGCACAGGAAATGCTTCGGTACTAAAAGCACTTGAGGCAAAAACCACAGTACATGAATGACAGTGCGATATCGTGAATTTGTTTATACTAATACATTTCAGCCACAGTGGCTACACAAAATTTCCAAATACTCACCATGTACCACCTCTGGCCATCTGATGACACAATGTAGTTCATCTTAAACAGTAAATCATTGTAAAAAGCCCTAAAAGATGCCCCAAGAATTTGTAATAGTATCACTTCCGAGTTGGTGCCCAAGTTTTAGGGTGGCACTACTACCTGCATTTTCCGGCTTACCAAACAACATCTCATGACAAAAGTGGAGCTAAAAGTCACCAAGTGGCATGTCTCGTACTAGCATGTTGCCTTTCCACAATATAGGAAACACGAGTTGGGAACGAACTTTCTTGTCCCTTTTGAGCAAACACACCTCGTAGCCATCATTCTCTGCATCCGAGTTGGGGAAGCTCGCAGTCGTCTTGGTCTTCTTTTTCTTCTTGGCCTTCTTGGCTTTGCCCTTCTTGGAAGAACCCTTGTCGCTCTTAGCCGGGGGAGGAGTCATATTCTGCGCTTCTTCCAACGCAGCCTCAAAATCCGCATCGCTCTGATCGCTCACACTGTTCTCGTCTTCCTGCAAAGCGCAGAGTGGGCATTGATGAAAAAGCATGGCACGCAGCTGTCCACAACAAGAAACGAAAATAGACAATACAGAGGTGTGTGCAGTCAAACGATAACACCACTGCCACGACCCATCACCCTGACTTATGTATATATCACATCTGCCCAATGCTAACACACTTTTTTTTTCTTTCTTCTTTTTTTTCCCACCTAGGACCATAGGTCCCAGGCCCTCACACTATGC
Organism: Rhipicephalus microplus; assembly: GCF_043290135.1. Lineage (NCBI taxonomy): Eukaryota > Metazoa > Arthropoda > Arachnida > Ixodida > Ixodidae > Rhipicephalus > Rhipicephalus microplus. Next base: position 45,194,478 of record NC_134702.1, on the reverse strand, counting down.
TTGGGATGCCAAACCAAAACTCCAGTTCAGGCCACTGACAACACTTACCACCACAACCACTGTCACACCAAATCTAGCATAACCAGATGCCAACAAGTTCTCACACAGTCGAGAGACACTGTGCCTCATTTGTTACATAAGTTTGTTAAGTTGTTTTACATGCCAAATGAGCAACAAGTGAGCTGCATTGTGCATTTATGGCATTCCTGAGGTTAGAACACATCCTATATTGACACTGAAACCAAAAGCTAGCTTTGCATGTAGCTAAATAAAACAAATAATAACACTAAAAAATCCCGGCACCACTGACATTTACAGCACGCACTGTAGGTCAGAGGCTATCTTAGTCCCGTTTTAAATAGAATGATTACAAGTTAAGGTTGAGTTACGAGCTGGTTAAGCTAAGCAACAAATGTAACCAAACGAATCTCTCAGTCAGCAATCGAGATAGTTAAGTCAGATGTGATGTGCTGCTTGCATTTTCATTCAGTTGCTGTTCAGAACTAAAAAATTAAAATATGTGATCATGCACTATGTATGATGCATTAGAGTCACATTTACATTGCTGATTTGTATTATGTTACACATGCGTGTCCTGCTTGGGCCACATGAGAAGCCAGCAGTACGCGCATATAGCACATATAGAAACATATAGCACGAAGCTTAGTCCGTTAATGAGAGAAAACGCCTGCATTGCACAAAATTATCGTACCAAGACACCTTGCTTTTTGTGCTTAGCTGTTTCCAACTTCGCAAGAAAGGAAGATCAGGACGGCGTGGCTTCAGGTTGTGTTTCGTTTGCACCACACACCTGGCTAGTACTCTATAGAAAATTGTTCATGGTACAGTAAAAGCTCGTTAATTCGACACCCGTTAATTCGGAAATTCCGATAATTCGGACGGCTCTATTGGTCCCGGCCAAAGTGCATTTTAATCTATGGGACCAAACCTTCGTTATTTCGTCGGAATTCGGCTCCGCACCGCTTAATTCGAACTAATGCTGACGGCTGCTGCTACACAAAAGTGTGACAAAGCAGCGCTGGCACCACTGGAGTGAAACCGAAACCTGAGTGGCATTGCCATCATCATCAACTAGTGGGGGCGTCTTCTTTCTTCTCCACTCAGCGCCTCCGACGCCATTTTCCCTTGTGTTGTCGTGTTGGAACCATCTCTTCTTGCGGAGTTCTCTTTTTCTTCCATTGTGACCGTATTTGCATGCCACCACCATCGTGCGCTACAGTGATGGCAACGCCGAAAAAGCGGCAGAACTACGACGCGAAGAACTTGGCGACTAAAGTGGAAATTTTGGAAGCACTGAAGAACGCCGAATCGCGACAGCAGGTTATGACCAAGTACAACGTGAAGCGGAGCACGTTGGGAACGTACGTGAAAAATGAACAACAGATTCGACAAGCCTTCAGAAGCGAGAAGTTTAATGCCTCTAGAAAGCGGTTGTGAACCGCAGCTCATCCCCAGCTCGAAGAAGCTTTGCTCCGGTGGATTACTGACTGTCGCAACGCGCATCTGCCTTTGAGCGGACTTCTCATCATGGCACAAGGTGAGAAGTACGCTGCAATGATGAACATTGAATCGTTCAAAGCGTCGGAAGGGTGGTTTGCGAGGTTTGGAGAGAGACACGAACTTGTCTTCAGGAGTGTGTGCGGCGAAAAGGCCAGTGTTGACGAAAGCGTGACCACCGAGTGGAGAAATGTGAAGCTGCTGGAGCACATCGCCGCATATGAATTACGTGACGTGTTCAATGCAGATGAAACTGCTCTATTTTTCAGAGCTCTGCCCGACAAGACGGTGACTTTCAAAGGGGACGCGTGCATTGGTGGCAAGAAGTGCAAGCAAAGGATAACTGTGCTTCTTGCCGCCAATATGACTGGCACGGAGCGCTTGCCACTACTTGTCGTCGGGAAGGCGCTTAAGCCACGTTGTTTTAAGAACGTCAAAAACCTTCCTGTCGAGTACACAGCGAACAGGAAGGCATGGATGACATCGGACATTTTTCACGGCTGGCTGCAGCAGTTGGACCGGCACTTCACGTCGAAGGACCGCAAGATAATTATGGTTGTTGACAACTGCATTGCCCATAACTGTACAGTCGAACTGAAGAGCATCAAAGTAATTTTTTTGCCGCCCAACACTATGTCTGCTCTTCAGCCGATGGACCAGGGTATCATTCACTACGTGAAGTCGAAGTACCGCAAGCACCTGCTGAAGCGAATGATCCTATGCTCAGAAGCTGGAAAGTTGTATCAAGTGGACTTACTCGGCGCAGTGCACATCATCGCCCACGTGTGGAAAAACACTCCGCCGCAAGTCATCGCCAACTGTTTTCGGCACAGCGGTTTTATGAGGCCCGAGCATGCAGCAGTAGCTGAGGATAGCATCGAGGAGGTGTCAGCCGAGTCCACCAAAGATGACTGCCAGACTTTCGATGCTGTCCTTCCCACAGATGTGACCTTTCAGCACTACATCGCGATTGATCATGGTGTCGCCACGAGTGGTCTCCTGACCGATCAAGAGATTATTAATGATGTCACGGGCGCCCATGAAGACCACGATTCCGACGAAGAATCATGCGAGGAGATACAGCCGCGACCTCATCGCAGCTCACGGGAAGTCTCGGAGGCGCTGTTAATATTAGAGGACGCTTGCCTGAACACTCCCGACAGCTTGCGTGCTGTTGGCCATTTCGAACAGTTAAGAAAAATTGTGATGTCAGCCGGAATCTGCGCGAAAACGCAGACGACAATTACAAAATACTTCAACAAATAAAGGTATGCTTCTGCAGCTTGATTTTAAATGTTGTTTTCCCTGTTCTTTCGTTAGTTCGGCATTTAGTTAATTCGGACAGTTTTTCCGGTCTTGTGAAATCCGAATTAATCAGCTTTTACTGTATAACAGTTTCACATCACACATAAATGCTAAACCAGGCAAAAAAAAGAAAACATCATAAGCCATAGCAATCAAACACTTACAGAGCTCTGCTTTTTGCGTTTGCCGATGCCACCCAATTTGATTTTCAGTAAAGGCACAGACTTCTTCTTTTTCGTTTTGCTTCGGCTTGACCGCTCCCCATCTGCATTCACGTGAAGGAAACAAAGGCAGGAATGTTAGCGCTGCATATTGACATTTTCAAGTTTCAGAATAAGAAACGAAATTTAAGCATACTACAATCAAACCTTGATATAACGAACCAGAATATAACGAAATATTGCCTGTAATGAAGTAAAAAAAAAATATTCTCGTATAAGATAGTGTTAGAAAAACTTTTATAACAAACTTTTGGATAAAATGAACTTATTTTTGTGTTTTGTTATTTACACACTTTCGACCGCGAGTTTAGGAAGGGGACAACATTTTAGATAAGCAGACTGGCTAATACTTTAGCGAATTTGACATCATACACAGTGCAAGCCAATTTGACCGAATATGGAGCACAGGATTAGAGCACTGCACGGGCCCGGGCCGGCCTGCGGGTCGGGCCGAGTGAGACATCGTTAAATTGGGCCCGGGCCGCGCTCAATCCAAATATGTGCTGTTTGGTGCGTCGGTTTCGGTTTCGCCAGCTATATTAGCCCGATTTCATTGCTCAGCAGTTATTACCACTTGCCGCCTTTCCAAAATTTCAAAATGGCTATAGACTATTCGTAGGAATAACTCTAATTCGCCCGTGTGACTCGACCAGCTTTCTCGACTGGTTAAAAGTTAATTGTTTTAATTTATATATTTACTGCCGTAATTATTGTTTTTACACATCTGACATGCATTCTGCCAAAGTAAAGGGAATACCGCAGGTAAAACACAGATGCCCCCTTTTTGTGGCTTTCAAATAATATTGGACCCATTTCTTGAACCATTCTGTATATCGATATTGTGGCATATCTATGCTGTTTGGCTTTGTTGTTTTGTGGGGTATAACATACCAAAGCGGCCGAGGTTACTTGGGATGCTGTAGCTGAGGGCTTCGGCTAATTTAGATCAGCTGGAGTGCATTATCATGCATTGAAATCGGAAAATACACAGCGTCTGCATTTGGCTCTGTCGGTATGCTACACGTTTTTTTAAAAAACACGTAATATATGTTTCGACTATTATTTGAACACCGTAGAAAAATGTCTGCCAGGTGGTACTGCTGCAACATCAACGGCACACTACTAATGTTATAATAGTGTATATAATACGTGCACGCTGCCAACTAGGAAAACCATTCGAGTGTGCAGATACACTCGCAAGCTCGCCAAGCCTTTTTCTACCTGTGTACTTTGTAGACTCTTCAACACGACTCATAAATAACTCGGGAGCTCTAGTTGGTGCACTGAACTACGAGATGTAAAGTGACTCCTATGATAGGCGCACCAATCGATGGCAATGTTGCAAATTTTTTGTGCTAGCAAGGAAGTTGCAAATATTTAGCACTTAGTAATTACACAAAAATGTTAAGGATCTAATTGGAATGCCCATCATTAAAACAAATTTTTGCTTATTTTTACGGACACCGTGTTTTTCATATTTCGACACCAATTATTAAGCGCCCTCGTATGTAGAAGCGCACGGCACTCAAAAATGTGCAAGAACTCCCACAGCGAAGTAAGAGTTCTATATAAGGAAGTTCGTGATTATGATTTGCTGCTGTACACCTTGAAATGGATGGGGGGGGGGAGTATAAGTACGGGTGCGTTGGCACCTTTTACCAGATAAATGTGCGACAGCTCCTGCAGCACCCAGAGTTTAGGAATTTTACATCCCTTCAGCTTCTCCCCCCATTTCTGCCATCTTTTGGATATTAAGGGATAAGTAAGAGACATCAAAACTGGAAACATGAACCCTTACTCCTGTGAAAAATTTAATGTATGCACGTTGCACGCACTAAGTTTATCTTTCCTTGGTTGTCTGCAGAGGACCAACCTGCTTGCGTCGCACAGTTTCACAAGCTGCATAGTTGCAAGAAAACTATGTGCCATCATAACAAACGTGAACTAAGTCAAATGCGATTGTTGATACGTAGTTTTCTCATTGGTTCGGGTATTCTGGTTTCAACGTTTGCTCATTACGTCCGTATGTCAGTTGTAAATTAAAGCTGCTTTTATGGAAGGTTGGTTCAAACTGGCTACTAGCACCGGTCGCGCGACCATCTGCGACTGATGTTAATACTGGCAGAGGCTGCATGCAGGCGACCAGAAGTCGCACAACGGAAGAGTCACGTCCGGATCTTGTTGTCAGTGAGAACTCTGAAGAGCGGCGCCGATCAGCTGATCGCCGCCAGCCGAGTGAGTAGAGCAAACCGAGCCCGCCGCATTTATTGTTTTCGTCCATCCTCGGACAGCGTTCCCAGTAGCGCCAAGGAGTTCAAGCGAAGAATAAGGGAGTTTCATGGTGCTGTTGCGCTATGCCTCGGTGTCAGCGCTGGTAGCACAGAACCCTCCAAAGAAAGAAAAGCCGTTGAATGGTGTGACCATCCCTTCGCTCACGGTAGTTGTCCGGCAATGCAAGCCGCCTACCTCTCGAGCCGAGCCGACGAGGAGTATTTTCAAGAGTGGTACGTATTCAGAAATGCTCCTTGAATTTTACTTGAACTGCCACAGCCTCCAATGCAGCACAAACGCATCTCGAACGCGGTGTTTTTAGGCGGTGCCAAGGCATGAAGCACAAGCGCGTTCCAAACGCGCAGCATTGAAGGTGGTGGCAAGTCAAGCCAAATTATTCTAAATACGGGGGAAGATAATGCACAATCCATTTTTTCCTTTACTTTCGCGGTGTTTAGCTGCTTGCCAATGCCGCCACGTAAATTTGACACTTTGCTCGAGCTGCTGCGCTCCGCCATCTCCAGGTCAAGTACTCCGTGGTGGCCATGGTGTCACAGGTACAGAGGACCGCACTCGTTTGTATCTGGCGACAGGAGGCCAGCGCAATGAAAAAGCAAAAAATAAAAAAACGAGCCTGCATATAAAAAAATGCTGGTGTCACTTTTGGGCAACGCTGATTGGTTCAAGCAATTTTGCGACTGCAGTCACGCGACTGAAAATCAACCAAGAACAACTAGCCAAAGCATTCGCTTTGTGACAATTTGAGACTGAGATCAGTCGTAAATGGTCGCATAGCCGCTGTTAGTTGCCGGTGTGAACCAACCAAAGTGTGCGTTCTTTTATACAAATGTGAAATAAAAAAGTTCATTTTATTTGTGCCGATCAAGTATCGTCTTACTGAGAACTAGTCAGCTTAACTTTCTGCTCTTCAGGAAACACGAAGTTTTTTTTTTAAATATTAACAAAATTTTATGGCCACATTGGCCAAGCGACCAGTGGTCCTGAAGAAAGGCATGAGCACATTGTGCATCCATGCTAAGTGGGAAGGGCTTCCACGACAATCCTCCTCCTCTCACTTTTTCATCTTTTCCCTTTTTTGGGGAACTCACCAGTCCCGTTATAAAAGAAATTTCCTGTTCATGATTTATTTCTAGTAGGATGCTCGGCAACCGCCAGTGGTAAAAGCGGCTCTGCCGCTGCCGAGAGCGAATACATGGGAAGTGTAGGGAGTTCCCGCCCCCTAGTAGTCCTCTAAGAATTATCTAAAGCGTGTTTTCTTTTTAATTGCATGGCGTAATCAATGACGCTTGTAGGAGACTTGTGCTTGCATGCAATTTATGTAGACTCTGACTATAAATATGAGTGTTCATTCATAAATGTGAGTGTTCATTCATTCTTCGAAATGAAAAAAACTAAATTTTGTGGATAGCACTGCATACATGGTACAACCCAATTATACTTTAATTACTTTGCAATTATTTTCCCGAAGTGTTAAGGGCGTAATTACCCAAAGTACACAGAATATACCAGTTGAATTCATGACACTCAAAGAAGTTCTCAAGACAGTCTAGAAAATATCTTGTTTGTGGCAAGTATCGTCACAGTTACTGGCGGGCGGGAGCATGAAGTTTTCAGGCTTGGCTGGGCTCTGCCTGAAAACACAGGATTTCCACACACACAGGATTTCCATGGCACCGCTGGACACCTAACAATGTTATGAAATTTTAGCTTGCATATAATAAATAACCAAGCAAAAACAAAGTTATGGTCAAGAGAAATGCTATATTGAGGGAACCTGGGTTGGTTTTGGCTGGTGCCAGGGATTCTTCAGCATGCACCTATCTCAAAGTACACAATTTGTTTTTTTTTATTTCTCGATTTCTAGACATATATGCTATCAATATTCCATAAACGGTGCATGAGTGTCCTCAGAAATCCATCTCAATTTATTTCGCATCAAAAATTTTGCTTCAGTAATCTTTTAAACCGAGGTTCCACATGCTCTATCTCAAACACGCGGCCTACGCTCGACTGTCTTTATCCCTTTTCTTTCTCAAGTATGTTCATGAGCTACACGCATATGACTGGTCTAGAGCATTTATTTTTGTGAGGCACCTCATACATTATCAAGAGTTTAAATATGACGTGAAAGTCTTCCTTTCAGTATCAACGCCCATATTTTATTTATTCTGGAGGTCAGCATCGACATGTTGCTCGATTTCTGAAGTCCAATAACCTTCAGAAATTATCCGTACATGAGAAGAAGGCAAGGCCGCCTTTCAGATGACATCAGCAGACACTTAGTACAAACTACGCCCCGCTGCTACTGCCTCCCTCACTGCCCCGGCCTTTGCGGAACTAAATTTCCTGACTGGCCCGATAGCCGAGACGAGTTTGGGACCCACCCCTATTCTATAGCAATGCACGAAACATTGAGCTGTTCCATCTTACCGTTGTCCTTGGTGGAACCAGTGGGTGTGGATGCTGCTGGCCTGGACTGCCGCACTGGCTTGTCGTCTTCGTCGAGGGCGTCGTCGGCGTTGGGGTTGTCCCTCAGGAACTCGTGCCACTTGGCCGAGATGAGCATCACTATCTTGGCCATTGCGATCTTGGGGTTTGCCTGCATCCAAAGGCGCGAGGTTTGGGTGCGGGTGAGAGGGGACTTTTGTTCCTTTTGCCTCACATGCACTTTGTAAACCCTCCCCTACAAGGTCATGTTTGAAACACGGCAGAAGTTCAGGACGAAACGGAGGCTTGAGGTAGTGAAAAATCATTGAGCAGGGAATGTTGCTGGAGCCAAAGTCTGCACAAGTGGTCTTTACCAGCACAGCAACTATGACTAAGACGAGTCTACTTGTTGAAACGACTTCAAAAACGATTTCTCAACAAGTTTTCATCTACTTTAGAATCGCAATAATTCAATTACTTCTCTCTGTTGTCACAGCCAAATAATTACACGAAAACAATTTATGAGGCTCAACACATCAGAACATCGAAGGTGCTACGAGAGACATCCAGCGAGGCGAGGCTGCCAGACTCGTTTACGCTTTCTCAGGTTGGCTAATGCACAAGAAGGACCAAGTACACAGAGCATGTTTCAATTTTTAAACTCGTGTGGCCCCCTACGGCTGGACGTCAAATCTATGACTGTCAGTGCCAGCAGCATGATACCACAGTGACTCAACCATCACGACTTCTCATTATTCCAAATCTGCAACTACTGGCCTTTTGACCTGTCTAATTAGAAACAACAAAAGCCCAGCAACATTCAACTTCATTGCATGACACTGCACAGTGTAGAAACATAAAAATGAAGACCAGTTTTACAATAGTCATTTCTTTTTGCGACTGAATAGTAACATCCATCTATCTCTCAACAATGCACCGGTTACCTTCCAAACTCTAGAAAAACGTCATTTCTGTGCATAAAAAAAAAATGAATGGCGCATTAACACTTGGTAGAAAAAACATGCATGAGTCTGATGCATTGGTTACAAGTCTGCAATAACCTCCACTCAAGAGAGGCTTGGAATACAATGAAAAGTGTGTACAACAGTGTTATATGTTCCTCCTAATTGCCCTATTCCCATTTATCAGAGCCTTTTTCTGCTTGACAGGAGAGGTTATCAACTTCAATCCACAATGGATGCATTACTGAATAACCCTAAGTGGGTTGAGTTACAAGTGAAAATCTTGCATTTATGAAGCACATTTTGTGGCTTTGCAATCCCCATCTAAGCTATTTGGCTATCATTCATTAGTAAGTCATTCACAAGCATTTATTACGTCACTATGCCTAGAACTAAAGCAGCTGTTCATTTAAAGTTGTGCACTAAATGGTGTTGAAGTAAAGCTTTTAACCACTTAAGCTTATCAGATGCAAGAGAATGAGCTGCTGCAGAGACTAGCACAAAAGTTTTCAAGATAGAATGTAAAGATAGAATGTATGCTTAATTAAAAGAAGACACAAGCATGAAAATAAGTTGAACACAGCCAGCTAAGCTTAAGCACTTGAAATTTGCACGACACATACCGTGGTTATGCATAGCAACTGGTTCCAGAAACAATGGGCACTATATATGACATTCGATGCTGCACCATTATGTACATAGGCCTCTGCTACTTCATAAAAAAAAAGGTTACCCTAAAATGTGCAGTCATGTATTGAAATAAAACTGAAACTTGAGTCATTTATGAGAAATTGCACGTTTTGCCAAAAGAACAGATAAATTTAAAAAGATTGAAAAATAAATGTTTCCACCCTAAATCTCTTTTGGATTTGGGGTGGAAACATTTATTTTTGGAAAGGCGCTTTTGTACGTGTATATAAAATGTGTGAACACATTTCACAATTCGCATCTGTTGAGTTGTCCCTTTCCGCACGTCCTCAATGCCTGTACAGTGGTTCATGTATTTCCTGAAACTATTTCCGATTCAAGATCCTCATTTCTTGCCTCTTTCTTTTTTTTTTTATCCCCCCTTTTTTTTCCTTTTGTATTTTCTTTAGACTGCACACTTCAGCCTACTAAACATGAAGTATTGTCACTTCATGGCAGTGAAGTTACATGAGAAAAAGATCGGCAATAAAATGTGATCAAATTTTCACATACCCTTAGTCATGCACGTAAGACAAAACATGCAGCATACAAAGTTGTAGAAGATTATTTCCCAAATGCTTATCTTGCAATTCTTATTTTGCGCTCTCGATCCCCATGCAGAACAACAAACATACCGTAGCTTTAATTTTACCATTGCAATGTCCCCTCTGAATTTGGAATCTAATAGCCACTGATCAGGCTGCAATTCAATTAATCGAGCATAGATCAGTTCTGGAAGCACACTGCTGTTACCTGCAACTCGGCACAAAAAAAAATCGGCTGTTTGCCAACTTTACATTTATTTCAATATAACTTGGCAAAAACATTGCGCCTTTGTCAAGAGATTAAAGTAACAATGTACAAAAAACTACTGGCCCTACATTTTCACTTCCTATGTAGCACAATGGGCAAGATTCTTCGACCTAAATAAGCCATGTTGCACATTTTTCTTTTCACAACTTGTCGTTGCCAGAAAGTTTTTGAAAGTTTAAACCCCCACTATAGGTATTGCTCATCTCTTTTATGAGAAATCTACGAGTATTTCCAGAAACAAGGTATATGCATCGCATAAATAATTTTGAACCTGCAGCATAATATTCTCATTAGTGAATGTTCACATCAGAAGAGTTACAATTACAAAAGTTTAACTTATGGTACAAACTAGCTTCTCCTGTGCCATGTCATTCAGGTAATTTAAATACCTGCCACAAGGCAAGATGCGAGAAACAGCACTGATACAGAGGAACACATCAACACTACCATTAAACCTGGTAACGTCTCTTAAAACTACTATTACTCTGCTGCCTACTGTGTATAAATATGGCTTACAATTCTGCATTTCATTAGCAGAGGTTTGCATTTACATTACATTTTACCTTCCAAGACACTCATCCTGTCTCTAGTCAAGAGCCACCTAAAAAAAAAAAAGTACCACTCCTCCCAGAGGCACACAATATTCGGAAGCTTGTTCACAGTTGGCAGAAGGATATACCATCGCAGCAGATTTCACCTCACGCACCTTAGTGATTAGGGGCCGTACGTGCTGTGAAAAGAGCTTGTAGCTCGTCAGGTTCTGGTAGTCTGCGTCAGTGTACACCATAGGCACGTCCGTGAGACCCAGCTCCTCGCACACTTCTAAAGAGCTTTTTTGCTGCTCTGGCTCGCCTGCACCAGCGGCCGCCTGGACCGCATGGGCGGCAGCGACCGCCGCCGCCGCCGCCACCGTGGCGTCGGCAGACTTGTCCAGCCGGGGCTTCTTAGCGCTTTTGCGGTCCACCACATAGTCACTGTCATTGTCCGAGTGGCCACCCAGCAGCTGGCTGTCACTGTCGTCCTCATCTTCCGAGGCGGCACGCTTCTTCTTCTTCTTCTTGCCCTTCTTGCGTTCGCCGTCACCGCCTTTGCCCTTGCGCTTTTTCGCCTTGGTTTTCTTCGGCTTGGGCGGCGTCTCAGGGGGCTCTTCTTCCTCCTCTTCCCCAGGGGGCTCGTCCTCAGTGCCACCCCCACCGACGCTGGGGGTCGGGGGAGCGCGTGTTGATGCCCCCTCGTCTGACTCCTGGCTACCCCCATCGCCGGCGCCTCCCCTGTTACTGCCCGCTTCTTCTTCCTCCTCCTCCGCCGCCTCCGACCCTGTGCACACACAAGAACAAGGTGGGTAAACAGGGTGACTTCACTACTGACACACAGATTCAATGGAATGTTAGTAGCTAAACAAGTGCACACACAAGAACAAGGTGGGTAAACAGGGTGACTTCACTACTGACACACAGATTCAATGGAATGTTAGTAGCTAAACAAGTGCACCTATCTGAGCTGGTTAGTACATTATTGCAACAAGAGCAAACGGTGCTATACATGGAATGATGAAAACCTTTGATGAAAAATTTATGAACACAGAATGTTGCTGAAGCCAACATTTCGAAAAAGAGGCTCGTCTTCTTCAATGCCGCACTTGCCTTGAAGAAAACTGCGATTGTCGCAATAGTGATTTCAACGACAGCTTATGTTTCCGTATATTTTTTTAATTTTTTCATCCTCTTCCAACTTCCACCTTCCCTTGAACTCTGCCTTTCTAATATACATGCAATGGTGAAAGGATGACAGACAAGGCACTGATGCAGTTCCATCACTATCCCATGTCTAGCAATGTTTGTTCACATCCAAGCTAAAGCTTTGTTCAATTCAAAAAAAGTGCAAGTGCAGCTTGTGGCGCACTGGGCTGTGCCTGGCCTTTGTAAGCTTAAGAATGCACAACACCAACTTTGTTTGCACAATGAACAATTAAGGACGAGTATACAGCGTGCGCCACACCACCATAGCTCAGGAAAAAAATGAGGGCTTAGGTACAGCACACTGTGAATAAGTGCAGAAGGTAGAGAGAAACTTCACCGAATCAAAGGGATAGTAAATGACACAACACTTGTCCGAGTTAATGAGATAGTGTGAACAATGGGCGAGGTAACGGCCATGAAGGCGAACACTATGCTTGTCGATGGACTAGCGTTGAATGCAATGGCAAACCAAACAAATTTATGGCTTCTACATGCCTCGAGTTGCAGTGAAATCCGACACACCTATTCCAGGAGACTGAACTAAATTGCAGTCGACATTCCCATAGGCTGAAGTTTTTATTCGACAAGACGACAGAAGCATGCACCAAAATGGACATAAGAATCGAAGAAAGTGTTGCTTTAAAATATTATTAAGATGATAAACTAGACACCATCCGGCATTCTTGGAAAACATCCCTGTCTGAACTACTGACCGCAATTTACACTCGACTTGCTGGCTGGTTGTCTGCAAGCTACAACGTAACTGCCAATGATATGTCAACATTTTGTTGTGTTCTTAATTACACTATTTTGTACAAAATATTCACACGCATAGAACATGCAGTTGAGCAGAAACTTTATGTATGCATCAAGATTGCCACGATATCTCGCCGCAATTCCTGGCCACCTACAATGATTTGCAAAAGTGTCTTTAGCCAACCATTATAAGTATGTTTACCACTCTGCTGAATAAGAACAGCCCAAGTGAACAAAATAAATCAAAGGAAATAAGGAATAATTACATGCACACAAAATTTTGCAAGAGGTAAGCGGTCACTCATATTACTCAGTTATGGGAGTATCACCATCAATGAAATATGCAATGGTTAGAAGGAATACGAATGATTGTAAACCTTTTCCAACTAGCCTGCTAGTCGTGTCGTGACACTTCACATTAAGTTAGCCGACACTGCAACAAAGAGTATCAAGACATCAAGGTTAAATTTACCATTTGTTCTATCTTTTAGTGACAGAACGTCGTGCATACAGGCAGCCTTCTTTTCATTCCAACAAGCCAGTTATTGAACAACTAAATGTTGTACTATCAAAATTATGAACTAAATTATGATGGGATATCGACAAAACAGCAGGTCTGTCATTCAAAAACACTGCTAACAAAGCCCCTTGAAACATTGTTTTCTTAATGAATGATTCCAGCAGACTGGACTGATTATCTTCAAAGCTTAATGGCTGGATATAAAGGTGCCAAGCTGAGCCTAGTGCCCATATGCCTGTTATTCAATTCATGCAGAAAGAACCGAAGTATAGAATCAAACAAAGCTTAGTTAGATGCTAGGAATGGTAAGCAAGGGCATGAGTACAGCATGGACACATGAGAGAAGTCGGGCGCTGGTGATGTCCCAACTTCTCTCACGAATGTATTGCACGCCTACCATCTTTAATCATGAAACGAAAGTTATATGGTGTGTGTAATTGATCTGATACGAGGGGTTCAATGTTCTGAAACCACCATGTGATTATGAGAGGCGCCGCAGTGGAGAGCTTCAAAAATTTCGACCACATGGGGTTCTTGAACATGCACCCAAATCTGGGCACACGGGCCTACAGCATTTTCGCCTCCATCGAATATGCAGCCGCCACAGCCGGGATGTGATCCCGCAACAAGCGGGTCAGCAGCAGTGTTCCTTAGCCACTAGAACACCACGGGGGGGGGGGGGGGGGGAATGGTGTGTGTAAGAGTTTGTACTGGCATCATTTGAAGATGCAGATTTGCAGTAGTAAGTATTGTAGCATCAATATTTCATCTTTCTTTATGGACAGTCACTCCAAGTATGCTTGAGGCTGAGAAATAGCTTTGTATGGATGTACGAAAGCTACACGGCCAGAACATTGGCCATTCAAGGACTGAAGGATGCCCTCACAAATGTGGTTGCGGTACATGAAACAATCTTGCAGAATATGGAGTCATTACAAATGTAAAGCCAATCCATAAAGTACCTTTCCAAAAGTATTGCATGAAAATTCAAGAGGCAGTGCATCACTGAATGCACTGCACCTCCAGTGAGGTTTGTCAATGTAGTTAATGCACTGTTAGCCAACTCGATGCAAAAGCAATGTCCAAAAGGATGAGAGGCTGCTAATCCTAACTGTGCTGCAATCGACAGCTTTTCAGGCAGTGGAATCTGTGTAGAAGACAAGACGACACCTTAATCAAGTAAATATTTCCGCTTCCATGTTGAAAGCATGCGAAAATGTAGCGTGTTACCACAGAACACCCGCTTTTGGCAACTTGAAGCGCCTGCCAGGCAATGGGCTTAATATTTAAATATACTGAGCAAGCATGCACGACGTTTTGGCACGACATCAAAGATTACGATGTGTTTAATGGACTATCACTTTGAAATCGTTCGATTAATCACATCGGTGAAAATATAGAAAAGGAGGTATGTACGCAACCGCCCTTCGCAAAAAAGTGTTTTGGCATCAGCAGAAATCACGACACTGAAACGATCACGAACGACGGCGTTCGGTGTGAACGGCGCACATGCAATCACACCTTGCATCGTGGTCAAAATGCATTTAATGTGGCGCGTCACAACTGAAGCAGTGCGAAGCATTAGCGAGAAAAGCACATCCCGATAACTGCCGCACAGCGAAACGACACGGCAGTGCAGTCAGTTACAAATGTCGCAATATGCTGACACCCGTGAATTTGCATGTCTAGACAAGCAGGAACTCTGGTTAGCTCTTCGACACCGTGGCGTCGTTTCATGATTTTTTTTCTTTCCTTCTTTTTTATTTCGTCATCGCCGTATAGCGTTTCATTCAAAGTGGCGAGCACCCGAACGCGATGTAATCGCCATTCAAGGCGAAAAGTTGAGGTCCGGGACTGGACTGAGGTGCCAACAGCGTAACTCTCTAAGCACCGAAATGCGAAAGAAAATGCAAAAATAAGGAACCGGTCCTTAGGTGGCGGTGGCCACCCAAACGCGTGCAAACGCGCAGTAGCGTTCGGGGCGCCACGTTAGGACCATCCATAAAGCTCCCCCCCCCCCCACCTACAAACGGAAGAAACAAAAAAAGCAAAACGACGAATCCAAACAAAATTTCATTCTGACAGTTTTATTTCGCCGATGGAAAAACGTAACAAAAACAGCCATTTTGGAAAAAACGCTCCAGCTTAGCCTCGTTCCGAGGTTCAGATCAATATGATAATGAGATATACATATCCGGATAGTTATCCCGCCGTCTTCCTCCATTGGCGACATGCACCGAAAAGCAAAGAAAAAAAAAATCGGGGGCCCGGGTCTCGTTGAGCTTCAAAGACCACTCCAACGTGCACTTCGAAGAAACACCGGCGTGACACCCGTCAACAGACATCGGATTGCGCGCACACCAAAACAGACCCATGTGCTCGGCCGAAAGACGCCGGGTCGGGAAAGAAGAAAAGGCAAGCAGGGGAGCGCTTCGCGTCCGCTGCCGTACGGCTTACTAAGCCTAGCGCGATCAGGGGGATAACGGGGCGCGAAAGTTCGGCGTTTCCGAATTCGCTTCGACGGCACCGACTGCGCTCGCTGACGCTCGCGGCGTGCTCGACGCATGTCTGGCGACAACGCGGGCGGTGAAGGGACGCCGGGTGAAGTGCATATCGAGCAGCCGGCTAGCTATCAAGCGAGCGACCGGCAAGCACGATGGGGGGGTCCACGACAGGTAGCACACACAAAAAAGCGCCCATCGCATCATTGCTTACCGGCTAAAGAATCGTCTTCCGCTTCTTCGGTAGCCATCTCCTGGTCTTCTGACTGTTCTCCGGAAGGCGCGGGCATAGCAGTTTGCACAACGCCGAAACGTGTCCCCGAATACTTTTTTCACAGGGGGCCGGAGAGCGCGCAAGTTGGCCGGGGGGGGCACCACACAGAAGACTATCGGCGTAAAGATGTCTACGTTATTTTCTCACACCCTCCCTTCTCGCTCCTGCAACAAAGTAGAGGAGGAAAATGCTATGAAGGCAAAAGGGGGGGGACGCACGGCAGAGCGCGCGCTCAGTGTGCGTTTGCGCATGCGCTTGGTGACGTCATCAGATATCCCACAAATATTAGCAAGCAGGCAACCCTACTGGTGGCTGAGAGAGGAGAAAAGCGAGAGAGTTGCAAAAGAAAACAAGCGCCAAAAATGATACCACGTGATCGCAGTTGGCAATAATGGCCTACGGCGATGCCGGCGCGTTTTCGGAGACGACGCGACGCTACTCGGACCTCGCTAAAACCTATGTCCGCTCTGTCAGGAGTCGAATCGATGGCTGTCTTGTTACGTAACACAGTCATTACGCATATCTTTAAAAGTGCGACTTGTCATGCGTTTTGACAAAGATGCCGCGATCGGCAAGTGTCATTCGCCTATTTTAACCCCATCCTCCACACCGCATAGCAACTGTCAGCTAATTGCGTCTTAGTGTCTTCACGCGCGCCTTCCAAATAACTTGTTGCTTGTGAGAGTAATGGTACAAGCATCACACCCCAAACTTGCCCAAAGTTCTGCGAACGAAATTTTCATTCATTTCGCACAGCAAATGAATGAGATTTCGCACAACTCGGTCGCTTTATAAGTCACTGGAGCGTCAACAGAAGTGCACTCGATTCTCAAAAGCAGTAAAAGAGGACAGCTCGGCTACAGTGTCTATTCCTACATCAACTAAAATCTAAAGGTCTATTCAAACGCCCGCAGAAGTTCATACCGTTTAGAGAAACTCTTTATAAAAACACGAGAATAACCGATTTTGCGCCATAAACTTAAACTCGCTAAAAATTCAGCGAGGAAATTCATCATTCGTAAAGACCCTCTTCAAGTTCGAACGTGCCACCGTGTCCGCCATTGCTCACATTCGTGAGGACCTCATCTTTCACTTCTTTTCTTCATATCCCTTTATTCGACATGGCGTGCGGACGCCTTTTCTTTCTGTCTACTTTATTTCGTTCCATCATCCGCCGTTCATTCTTTCTTTTTCCTCTTTCATTTCGACAACTGTGCGTCGTCGTCTCACCGACGGAAAATTTTCGTTTTTTGTCTTTCTTTCCCTCCTCGCTTCATCTCTCTATCCATGCCACTCTGTATATCTCTTTCCGACGGCGCCTTTATTTCCTCCTTTCTTTCCATCTCTTTCTCGAACGCTGCCGAAGGAGGGAGGGGTGCCAGATATATAGAGACGGATAGCTGCAACGCCGGGATTCGGAAGGAAAGAGAGTGAAGGGCGAAGCGAAAGAGTGGCGGGGGGTAGAAGAGAAGGAAAGGGACGCCTGGGGGGGACCGTATACTCAACTGAGTTATACATAGCCGGACACTTATCCCATGCAAGGCGCAACGTGCAAGCAAACACGTACAAAATGAGAACCGCCGAACGAAAAGAAGTGCAAGACACGCACACACAAAAAGGGTCGGCCTACACGTATGCAAGCGAGCTTCTTTTTTTTTCTATTATTTTATTTCGGTTAGCGTTAGAGTTACGCAAAACGTGGCGGATTTCGGTTCGTCGTGCATCTGCTCCTGATTTTTTTTTTTTTTCGCTCTGAACGAGCGCGCAAAATATGCAAAAGTTCTCGCGTTGTATGTAACATCCGCGGCTGCGTTCATCGCGCGTTGGGGCGCTGAAAACACGGCGGTTTGCTTGCCACGGTCTTGTTTCGCGGTTGTCCAGTAGCCAAAAGGAGATCGAGTTGTCGTGCGAACAAAGAGCAGTTGGCCGGCCTTCGAAAAAGAAAATAATAGTAACGTGCTGGCGCCGGATGCAACGAGCTTCACACATTTCGCGGTTCGTCCAAGGCGTATGGATTATGCGCAATTTAATGCCTTGATTGTCCTCTCATTTGTGTTTTCGGTTGCTTGGACAATTTCTTTACGTTAAAAAGGCTTCAAAAGTCTGATTCAGCACGATCATTCAATTTAGCGTTGTGCAAAACTTCATGTTTCTGCTTTAAGCAAATATACCGGGCAATTTCACAGCATTAAAAAGGAAGAACTGAAATCATGTGAATATGTACATGGAGCGCCGGAATGTACGGACTGTCCAGAACTGCAGTGAAAATTTTCCATCAGTGAACTCTCATTGCTTTATCTATCTATCTATCTATCTATCTATCTATCTATCTATCTATCTATCTATCTATCTATCTATCTATCTATCTATCTATCTATCTATCTATCTATCTATCTATCTATCTATCTAGAACTGCAGTACAAATTTTCCATCAGTGAATTCTCATGGCTTTATCTATCTATCTATCTATCTATCTATCTATCTATCTATCTATCTATCTATCTATCTATCTATCTATCTAGAACTGCAGTGAAAATTTTCCATCAGTGAATTCTCATGGCTTTATCTATCTATCTATCTATCTATCTATCTATCTATCTATCTATCTATCTATCTATCTATCTAGAACTGCAGTGAAAATTTTCCATCAGTGAATTCTCATGGCTTTATCTATCTATCTATCTATCTATCTATCTATCTAATCTATCTATCTTATCTATCTTTCGTTAAAGAAAGGGACTGCAATGACAGATTTTTTCGTCGAAGCGCTCACACAGATTGCGATTTCCTTTTTCTGCGAATCCTACATTACGTGTGCAACTTGACTCGCTATCAAATCATATTACTCGCTATCAAATCATAATTAGTTCGCACAAGATGGGGCAAAGGGAACATCACCTAGAGATAGAATGGACGTCTTTATTTAACAAGAGAGTTCATGCAGGTGGCGGGTCCTGAGTCCAGGCAACGCCTCCTGTCGCACGACCAGCCTTATCCATGCATGGTGTACTATAAATGCTAATGTAATACACACAAGCTCATCGGCGAGGTCGAAACTGACCGAGGCCGGACATTTGTCCCGCAGTGGACACTAAAAATGATCGGCCAAAGATTGTGATTATCGTGATCTCGTTTCTTTTAAATCTTCTGTTACAAATACAGTAAACAGTCGAACAAGGAAAATACCTAGAATACGGAGATCTGACTTGGCAACAATGCTTGGGCAGGAATGTCATGGATTTCACCTTTGTCAAAACTGATGAAGATAAGTCAGTCTATCGCATAGATATCGGCTACGAGCCTATGAGTATCTTACCATATTGAACCCTGTGATGTTACGAGTAATTTTCTAGTGCGTACTTTCGGTAATGCGAAGAAGCTGTCCGTGGCACCTTATAGGATTTTTTTTTTTTTTACACGTGGCATGCCACTTCCATGTCCATCGGAAGCCGCGGCCGAACTAGCCTAACGTGTCAACCAACAAGCACGGGAACACTGCGCAGAATTCAGCTGATGCTTTTTACGTCTTTCTTGTTATCCTTCTTCTGTGTTGTTGCCAGTACCGTCAACTATGTTAATGCCAGTGCTAAAGTGCGGAGTTGCGCCTTTATCCGGCTCGTGAACAAGCAGCTCGCGAATCCGAGGCTTTATTTAAAGGTGCGCTAAAGAAGAGAACGACTCTTTCCGTATTAGTCGATTACTCTTTTACTACAGCAGAGTCACCACGCTTGCCGCGTAGCGTAAAGACGCTATATTGTAAGAACCCCACCCCACACCTGACACTGTATACACGCATACATACAAAGTGCGAGTATAGCGAAGCGACCTATATAGACGCTCACACACCAGTCGCCAATACGCCATAGATTTGACGACGGGCCTGCGTATAGTTCCCATTCGGTAAAAACAAAACGCGTTGTCTTATGAGGCAGCCAGAGGCTTAACATGCCGTGTTACAGGGAATTTCGTTGAACCAATTTGTTCGAAAGCACAAAAACACCTTGAAATACCCGACATCACTATCGAAGATTTTAGCTGGAAATTTGACAGTCGACCCTGATTTTTCTTACCAATAGTCCTGTAGAGGTACAATAGATGACATTAAATTTTATTTTATCAATATGAACTAGCTTAACGTTTCATTTTAGCTTCGCTTTAAAGCAATGGAAGCTTTGCAGCGGAATGGCACTGTAAGGGGCGTGCCTTCACATTCCCAAACTGCGGCCGCTACATGTGGCGACCATGGTATCCATACGAATGGGGAAACCACAGTGTGTCAAGGTATCCGCTGAAAGGTGAAGTGTTGTTCTTCTCTCTCCCTCTCTCTTTCATGCGAGGTGGAGCGCGGAGGCAGGCCTTTAAGCTAAAATATAACATGGGCTTTCTCGCCTGATTTAATACATCAATACTGTGGTGAGAGGGCTTGGAATCACAAAAAATAGTTCATGCACGAAGAGGCGGCTATCTCTACAGGAATCACATGGTATCCTACTTAGCAAGCTCAAAGGTTGCAGTGACATTCGAACACTGTCAGGGCACCACAAGACAAGGAAACACGTTTTCTTTTTTTTTCTCACGTTTCCAGGGCACACGCGAAAGATTCACGGTGGACGACTTCATCGATTGCACGCCACATCGACAAAAGACCACAATCAGATTAGCTTATCTTGGGTGACAAGGTCGGCGAAAGCCGCTGGATTTGATATGTCTATATCCTCATCTTGTCACTGTGACTCACTGCCTAGCTCGCCCGTCCCTTTCACCCACTTTAGAGTAGTATACCACAGCACCCTATAGTGATTTTATATGCCTATATCCTCATCTTGTCATTGTGACTCACTGCCTAGCTCGCCCGTCCCTTTCACCCACTTTAGAGTAGTATACCACAGCACCCTATAGTGATTTGATATGCCTATATCCTCATCTTGTCATTGTGACTCACTGCCTAGCTCGCCCGTCCCTTTCACCCACTTTAGAGTAGTAGACCAGATCACCCTACTGATTTGATATGCCTATATCCTCATCTTGTCATTGTGACTCACTGCCTAGATCACCCGTCCCTCTCACTCACTTTAGAGTAGTAGACCAGATCACCCTACTGATTTGATATGCCTATATCCTCATCTTGTCATTGTGACTCACTGCCTAGCTCGCCCGTCCCTCTCACCCACTTTAGAGTAGTAGACCAGAGCACCCTATAGTTCAGGTTGACCTGGCAAACAATTATCGCTCTCTCTCGTCCTCGTACTTTGCTATCTATCTATCTGCCCGTCTATTCATCTGCCCGTCTATCTATCCGCCCGTCTATCTATCCGCCCGTCTATCTATCCGCCCGTCTATCTATCTATCTATCTATCTATCTATCTATCTATCTATCTATCTATCTATCTATCTATCTATCTATCTATCTATCTATCTATCTATCTGTCTGTCTGTCTGTCTGTCTGTCTATCTGTCTGTCTGTCTGTCTGTCTGTCTGTCTGCCTGTCTGTCTGTCTGCCTGTCTGTGTGTCTGCCTGTCTGTCTGTCTGTCTGTCTGTCTGTCTGTCTGTCTGTCTGTCTGTCTGTCTGTCTGTCTGTCTGTCTGTCTGTCTGTCTGTCTGTCTGTCTGTCTGTCTGTCTGTCTGTTTGTCTGTCTGTCTGTTTTGAGACTAAGGCTTCCGTTAAGCAACCGCAGTAGCTGCACGTATTTAGAAAAAAAAATGATTCAGACAATTTAGAACATTATGTGAGCTTTATTATCCCATGAGGCATATACTGGCAAACCTGCCCTTAAATCATTTTACTCTCTCTCTCTCCCTGTAACCCAAATAGCTGTGCCTGCTTACTTGTACAAACACTTATACACATGCACCCACCGGACGTGAATCCTTCATACATCTGTAATTGGAAGCAATACTTAGTTTCTGCATATCTACACAAAACTAAAGAATTAAAAGCGAGGATACACCGACATGTATGACATAGATACCGGAAGCTATCCATAATTACCACACTCATTGCAAAATCTTAAGAGTACGCTGAACCATACTTTTGAAGTCGTGCACGGGGAGATTCTAAGAAACCGCTCAGACTTCAACAATACCGACATGCTGTGCAAGAATACTCGTATAATTAGGTAGGTTTAGACGGTTATGATACATCCACCGCACGAAGTTTCAATGCTTAGCCCTCGATATGAGGAAGCAGTCATACATACGATAACACCATGCTATCTACAATATGAGCTTATCAGCTTCCTATTTATCAGCTTGGACAGCTCAACCATATCTTTGAGTGTCTGACAAGCTGCAAGAAAATAAGGGACTGTCGAAATTATTGGAATGAGGGATGATGAGTACACTATAGAGCCGACATTGAAATGTTGCGGAACGTTCTTTGTAGGGGACTAGAAAATTGTTTGAATTAAACGGTGTTCAAAATAGAGGTCCGGTGCTATATAGAATTAACGGACATGACACCCCACTGCACCGGCATAACCTAAAGAAGCAACCTTTCAAGGCCTACAATGGCAAGACCCAGAATGCGCGCATATGCTATGCATCACCCCCGGGATAAGGGAAATGCTAAAGAGCTGCAGATGTGGCGTGGCTTGGTATGTGTCGTAGTACCAACTACGAGACTGTACGTAGTCTCCTTCGTTTACAAGCTGCTCAGAAGGACCATTACACACTCCTGCATCTTTGCAAAGATTGCTTCAGTCTCGTATACCCCTTGCTCATGCTGCAGCCAAGGTGGAATTCGGTCGCAGTTGGCCGTTCATTGCTTTTACCGGGTTCACAAACCGGTAACGTACAAGATAATGTCGCGTTACAATCAACTTGTCCAAATGTACAGTATAAGCTCGTTAGTTTTTACTGAAAGGGGATAATAAAGTCGTTCGAATTAAGAGCAGTTCGAATTAGCGGGCGAGTGTGCTATAGAGTGAACAAAAATCGCACCACAACGCGTGACCGCAAACCAAAGAAGTCACCTCTAAACTCGTTATCGCGAACTATATAAGCGAGTACACTTTTGGAGCAGGCGAATTTGTGAATTAAATTTACCGAACGCTAACAGCAAGCACAATTAATTGATCAGCCAGTCAAATGCCAGAAACGAGCACCGACATGCATTCATAACGCTATCTATGCTTCAAAACACGTTCATTTTACATGGCAGATTTAGCGCAATGAAAAGTAAAAGTATAGTAAGTAATTTTCATTTACTGGCGTTTCTTCTGTCGCAACTCGTTTGAAACTTGCCCAAGAGCTTCAGCACGGCGTCCCCATTCTCGTCTGCTGAGTAGCGCTGTCGCTTCGCTGTTTTGCACCTTTAGTAAACTTCATTTGTTTTTGCACCACATTGTCATACCTATGTGGGCACTTCTGAGAGGAGCAATCAGAACCTGAGGCTCCTATAGTTAGAATTAACCATTGTGCTCCTACAGTTAGAATTAACCGGTGTGGATACCGACGCATCCAAATTTTGCGGATTTTCTTCCCCATAGAAATGCACAAGGATGTGCAAAGTGTACCTAAATGAGCATTTAGTTACACTTTGCAGCTGAATTTAAATACATTCTAAACGTTTAGCGTACCCGACCGTTCGTGTGGGGTGTCCTAGAGCATACAGAGAAAAACCGCAAGAAGCTTGTTTTAGCCTCAAAATTTGGTGGCGCCAACACTTTAAGCTTAATTTTCTTCCCAAATACCACCACTCCCACCCTGTAACATCCCTTTGCTGAATTATTCAGGAGTGTAGGTGCTAGCGACGCATTTTTTTTTTCGCTCATTCGGTTTATCTTAACTGATAAGTGCAAGATAATACAGTATCTCTTCTAATAAAAAAGTAAAATAAAAAGCGCTAGATAAACATACTATAGCCAATCTGAGAAACTATATTAAAAACACACGTTGGCACCTCCGGCATGGTCTAGTGGTTAGGATACCTGGCTCTCACCCAGGAGGCCCGGGTTCGATTCCCGGTGTCGGTACTGCTTTTTTTATGTTTTCATTAACTTCTATCAGCGCTCAAAATTTGTGTGTCGCACCGGCCATCGCTGCCCGGTCAGCTTTCGACCGCCAACATGTATATTACTTCGTAATTATGTTATCAATTTTTTATATACTGTTCTGTTCTCATGCATTTCGTTCCTTCCGAGGTGATCAAGCAACCCTAATTTGTTTACATGTACCAATTCAGCTGGTTATAGATCGCGTGCCATGCCGCACTTTGAGAAGTATAAATTTTTCTGAAGATGGATGGTGGGTTTGCGAAAACGAACACAAGTCAAGAGAACACACACGCCGACTGAACTGGGACATTGACCAGTGGCGGCGAAGAACGCAGTCACATATAGCTTATGTGTGCATAATAATAATAATAATAATAATAATAATAATAATAATAATAATAATAATAATAATAATAATAATAATAATAATAATAATAATAATAATAATAATAATAATAATAATAATAATTATGATGATGATGATGATGATGATGATGATGATGATGATGATGATGATGATGGCTCCACCTTTAGAGCCGGTTGGACAACTCTACTCTGGACGATGCAGTGTACACCCACCATTGCAACAATGTGCTGTTCTTACTACTACGTTAGTGTCACTAAAATAGGACATCACTGTTGTCTGAAGACTCCGCAACAGCAAATATCCCCATACACACATGTCCGTGAGCGCACACATACGACCGCCAGTCACGTAACAACAGAGGGCGTCTTTCCCCTGTTTTGTTGCAAATAGAACGAGATAGAAATAACAAAGAAAATGCGGGAAGTTTGGCACAGCGAAGCTGATTGAACAAGGGTATCAAAGCAGGCTACTTGGTATGTTATTTCAAAATGTGGTTGTTGCACCAAGTATACGAAAAGGTGAAGAAAGGAACTGACGGGAAAGAATCTCAAGTTTACCGAGCGTGACTTCCCCAACCTTTAGATTACCTTCTTTCCGGCGTCCCTCTGAGCAGGACGCCGGAAAAAGATACGAACGTCTTTTCTGTCCATTTAGTTTTCCTCATTTGCGTACTACAAGATGCTCTCTTCAACATTCGCCCACAAAAAAAAAAAGGAGAAAAAAGCTCCGGGATCTTTTGCCCTACAGACAAGCAAAGCCGTGTGCGTTTTTCTACATGACATTCAGTACCACCTTTATTTATTTATTTATCTTTTTCTCTTTTTTTCTTTCTTTGTGTTATTTCATTTGTCCTTATTTCTCTCTTCCATCTTTCTTTGTTCCTTTCTTTCATTCTTTTTTTCTCTATATCTCCCTGTCTTTCTTTCTTTCCTTCTTCGAATTCTTTCTTTCGCATCGCACAGGTCGACGCTGTCAAGGCGTTGAACGCGGTGCGGAACAGCGCGATGGTGCGGGAAAGCTCGGTGGAGCTTTCAGGCGAGCCGCATGAGGAGACAGGGAACACGTCGGAAGATATGGAGTACTCTTTGATTGGCGCACTCACTGCCATGGCACCACTGGCCGAGGGAGCTTGGACAGATCCCCTGATCGGCTGGGGTGCCGTTGGAGTGCTGAGTGAGGCACTGTCGCATAGGGAAGCGCGAACAGCATTGCTGGGCAATAGTAGGCCATGCACAGTCTTGGTGGGATTGCGGTGAGCACTCCCATGAGCTATTGAGAAGGCCTGGACGCCATGCTCGAACGGTGGCACAGGTGCTCCCAGCTGTAAGAGTGCCGTCGGCACTATGACCACGGTGCCGTGAGCGGCGTTCGCTAAAATGCAAGCCCACGGAAGCGATTACCCACGCGGACGCACTTTTGTAAGCCATAGACTGTGCCATTGTAGCAGAACCATGCAGACTAAGAGACCGCACCCATTCCTGTGCAGGCTGCTCAATTATGATGATGATGATGATGATGATGATGAGGAGGAGGATGATGATGGCCTAAAAGCATGGCTCACACCCACTCTGGGGGATTGGCCAAGAAACTAGTAATATAGATATGGGGGATCACATATTACATTTATTAAGCCTAATGAATTAGAAAATGGTTAAAAGAAATCAATTTTACTAATTGAGAGATTTGCTATCAAAACCGCCTTGATTCGATTAAGAATCTTTCTACAGCAGAACAGATATACCATTGACATTGACCTAATGAGGAGGATGTTCTATTTTCTGACCTTGTCGTTTTCTTCTCTCTCGTTCAGTTAATGCTCGAGCCCTTGTACTGCTCTTTGTCATTACAAAGTATACTTGTATATTTGTACCTTACACGCAGAATATTTTGGTGAAATGAATGCGAGACAAGAGACAAGAAGAGATCAGAGTGGATCAGGGAACAAACCGGGAATAGGGATATCATAGTTGAAATCAATTAAGAAGAAGAAATGGACATGGACCGTGCATGTAGCGCGTAGACAGAATAACGACTGATCATTAAGGGTAGCTAACTGGATTCCCAGAGAAGGCGAGTGGGTAAAGGGGAGACAGAAGGTTAGGTGGGCAGATGAGATTAAGAAGTTTGCGGGTATAAATTGGCAGCACAGGACCGAGCTGACTGGCGGAACATGGGAGATGCCTTTGTCCTGCAGTGGACGTAGTCAGGCTGATGATGATGCTGCATGCATGCATGCATGAGAGACTTAGTCATACTAGACGCAGCACGCAAGACCTCGATATACGACTGTTTACATTCAGCACTTTCATCAGCTTTGACCTCGTTTATGCCACAATACAAGCATTTCAAATAGTAATTCATTTAGCTTACTTGTCTTCTTTTTAATTTGAATGCTAGCTACTTTTGCAAAATATGGAAACAACATTTCCTTGGTCTTGAAGGACCATCAGTCGGCCTAATTGCGCCTTTTGCAGTTTGCAGTGATCATTGTAAGTGTAATATGGTTATTAATAAATATCAGTCTTTATAGAGGGTTAAATGATGTAACTAATTTCTGGATTTGTTTGAAATATTTTGCTATCTCCTCCAAAAACAAGGCTACTCCAAAGCACCACATTTCCTGTTTCAGAATCTGTGCTCCAAAGGTCAAAATGTCTCTTCCATCACTGCAGCAGGTCCACAGACTTGACATACGAAGTTTCAGGTAATTTCTTTGAGCTAGTGCTATACTAAACTACAAAAAAGTGCACTATAAAATATGCGACATCCTACATGGAGATTTTTATATTTTCGCATGAAATATAGTAAAAAATGAGGTCAAAGTTTTACTTTGAAACTTGATTGATTGTTTCACTTTGGTGTCCCTTTAATGGTACCAAATTTAAAATAGTCTGTGGCAAACGGAATAGCCCACACATGCTTTAAGAACTCTCGCTGCATGAGCACAAAGGGGTAAAGATGGCTACTAGTGTTTTTAACCTGCTCATGAGCTCTCGCGAATGAAGTGAATGTTCATATTGCTGCGCGCGAAACTCGACAGGGCTTCCTTTCGTGAAGTATAGACTCTTTTGATATTCTTGGGGCGTTGGGAAAATTTTCAAGGCATTACACACCTCTAAACTAATTGAAAAATAGCAGTTTCGCACATTCATTTCGCTCTCGCATGGCACAGAAAGTTCAAATTCTACCATCACACTTGCAAGGTACAGTATTACAGCCGCAGATTGGGCTAGTTGGCGTTTTATTATACATGGTGAAATAGCGCGAAAGTACAACATAGGACAAGAGGATGCAGTGAAGCGCGTCACTGTCGCCCAAGCCTTTTGTTGCAATTTCAAGATATCAAGCTACGCTATAGATATTAATAAGTCATGTTCGGTTGTTCCATACTTAAGGTGAAAAAAAAAGGTTTCCGCTGCCACTTTATTCCTCGACTATTCGTACCTATAAAGAAATCTTTATTGTATCATTCAGAGGCCGAGAAAGAGTCACTCGAGTTCTGCATACGTAGAAGTGTGGCAGCTTCAGCTAGTTGGTATGACATGAAGATAGTTGTAGCGCAAGAACGGAACGACGACAAAGAGACAAGAAGGACATTCGTGTCTTTCGCGTCCTCCTCGTCTCTTTGTCGTCGTTCTGTGCTCGCGCTATAACTATCGTCTTCGTTCTTCATACGGTTGGAACACTATGACAACAACGAGTAACAGTTCCAATAAATCTTGGTCGAAGGCTTCTGGAAAGCGGTGGCATTTCTCAAGAAACTCACAGCTTGGCCTTTTGACGAGATCCCGGAATACTTCGAGGGCTGATGCCCCCAGTCCGACCAGCAACGAAAGATGGCTGATTCGGCACAAAAGTTTGTTCAGCTTTTTTTTTTTTTTCTGGCACTCTGAATAAAGCAGCCGCAGCAGTCCCTTCTTCGTTCTCGGACTTGCTTGAATAGCAGCGTTTCGGCACTAACGTGCCCATTCTCCCCGTCGGACGGTTTACACTGTGAAATTATACACGCCGCAATACTTGGAACGAAAATTGTCAAACCTATTGCCGCAGGCATCAACGCCCAAGGGTTATTGAAGAGTGACTAGGTGAGCAGCGGACATATAACGAAATCTAAAGACGCACAATTTTTTTTCAATTAGTCGTAAGTTTATATATCTCAAAACTAATTTGAGATATATTTTCAGTAGTGCCCCAAATTGGGGGGGGGGGGAAGGGAGGGGGGGGGGGTATCCTGGCTTTGCCCTATCAGAGCTTGTGTTTATTTCAGCGCATTGCCGAGGCATCACTCACTTTTGAGTGGTGGTTTCGTGCTTACTTTTCATTGTTTATTTCTCTGTCTATATGCTGTTTACTGGCGTGACCTTTCAGAGCAGAACTAGCTCACAGAATGCGTGGACAGCCGCTCCTGTCACAGCTCCTGTGACAGCCGCTCCTGTGACCACCAAAGTCGTGGGCACACCCACCGTGCTGGCGCACGGTGAGTGTGCCCCCGAATTTGGTGGTGGTGAATGCGACACGCTAAGCAACGAGACACTGTACTCTACGGTTGCCAAAGCAATTGATTGATATGTGGGGTTTAACGTCCCAAAACCACCCAGGATCATTATGAGAGGCGCCGTAGTGGAGGGCTCCGGAAATTTCGACCCCCTGGGGCAACGCAATATTCTGAAGGATGCTGTGTGGCTGCAGTGGCTTTCCACGATTAGGCAAAGTGAGTTTTTGAACTATTATGCTATTGCGTTAGTGAACAGTTGTGTCACAATTTCATCTGCCAAGTTTTACATTTTAGCTAATAAAAGAACTTTGCTTTTTCAATCTTTCTCGTTTCTTGTTGGCTTTTCTTTTATCTCTCACTCACGCTATTAGCGAGCCGTAAGGCGCTATATATTCGCGTATTTAAAATGGTATGTAAAAGGTCAGCAATGAAGAAAAAAAATTCAGTTTAACGCCACGTAGGGCAAATGCACAACGGCGCTACTGCTTCCAGTTGTGACGTCATATTTCTTTTTTTTTTGTTATTTGTTAGTTGTCCCCTTCACACGTGAATGGCAACGGTGGCAACAAGCCAATTAAGCCACCAACTACTGGATACTTGAGTAGGCTGCCTAGAAGTGGAAGGTGAGCAGAGCGCTATAGTGCCTAGAATACACTCTCTCTAGGCACTATAAGAGCGCCACGCGTTTCCCTTGCCAAAGGCGCCCCTAGCGCCGATGCCGATAGGGGCGCCTTTGGCGAGGGAAACAATTTTTATAGAAGTAGTGGTATAATATTGAACGTGTATAAATTTGAACAACTGCATCGACACAACCTTAACACACCTCCCCCCCCCCCCCCGCCTCATTCATTTTGTTTAACGAAACCAAATGAATTACAGAGAACCGCCATGAGACGGAAACAAAACGTATATGCACGCAGTGCAGTGTTGCGAAATGTGTGCCTTCATTCCGCTCCGATTCCATTCCGGGGAATTACAGCTTGCCGTAAACCTATTTCTTTCGATTCCTCTGAATGAAAAAAAAACTTAGCCCATTCCCTCGCCGGGAATGGCCGGGCAGGTCAATTTCACTCCTACTATTCTTCAACGTAGGAAATGCATACAGGGGTGCAACTGCAGCGTCAATTTGACACGATTCCCCATTTTCGCATCGAGCTGCGCCAAAAACATGAAATTTGAGGAAAGTGCGACCCACTGCACCAAGATGCCCGGCCAGTGTCAATTCTTTTTTTTTCAGTTGCGCTAATTAAAGCGAGAAATCTAGGCCACATAGGCTTGCTATAGTGTGCATCATCAATCAATCCTGGGATCCAGGCACGCAGACTTTAACCCTAAAGTCATTAGGACAGCAAACTCGTGAAACGTGATCGACCAGATGAAGTAACGACACCACGCATCCATCGGTCCACTGGCCACAACAACGGATATGTGTTGGCGGGACGACGCAACGTCAAGACAAAAATGCGTTGCCACAGCCAGCCACACTTCGCGGGAAATGTGAATTTTCTAGTCAGCAAACGTGTCTATGGCATGTTAGCAACTAAAGTTGGAAGCGTAGGCCGATATTACTGCACGCGAACACCGGCCTTGGCAGCGGCCACGTTGCCATAGCAACGGAACATGCGATAGATATCCGGTGCGCTCACCAGGCCGACGGGCGCGTGCCTTTGTTACATAATCTAGTCAAACGTGCCTTGCAAGTTAGCCAAGTTGTGCCATAGACGTAACTCCATCGTAAAAAAAAAGGGAGGATGGTGTAGCGGAAGGAAGAATATTTGTCGGGATTTAACGTCCCAAAACCGCTGCTCCGACCACCTGGGTTCTTGGTTGATTGATTTGTGGGGTTTAACGTTCCAAAACCACCATGTGATTATGAGAGACGCCGTAGCGGAGGGCTCCGGAAATTACGACCACCTGGGATTCTTTAACGTGCACCCAAATCTGAGTACACGGGCCTACAACATTTCTGCCTCCATCGGAAATGCAGCCGCCACAGCCGGGATTTGATCCCGCGACCTGCGGGTCAGCAGCCGAGTACCTTAGCCACAAGACCACCGTGGCGGGGGCACCACTTGGGTTCTTTGACGTGCGCCTAATTCTAAGCAGACGGGCCTCAATCATTTTAGTTCTATTAAAAAAGCGGTCGCCATGGCTGAGATTTCCTCCCGCGATCTGCGGATCAGCAGCCAAGTTCCCTAGCCACTAGACCATTGTGGTGGGGGTGGGCAGCGGTTCGAAAAAGAGTTTTGGCCTTGTACTACACACTCGTGCAGAACGCCACTTAAGCCACCTTGGCCGCAGTACAAAACTGTACTGCAAAAAAGCGTTTTAGGATTTGGAAGGGGCTGTTATCTCTAGTCATGGGGCACATCACAGTTTGCTCGATTACTCATGCGTGTATATGCCGCACAATTACGGGCTGTAATATGATTTCCGATGAGTGAATAAGTTATTGGCAATCTTTTGGAGCACAGTATGACATTTCTGCAGCCCTAAAAAATCGAACAAACTGTGTGCCATTTTTTTTTTTTTTTGCCAGCCCGGCTTCTCAGTTTTACTTATCTCCTGAATCTCAAAGTGGCCAGCTTGGTAGATCCGCATTTGAATCCTCAGGGTCATTCAAAAGATTCTACGGGAGCGGTAAATGTGAACTTTACCACTGATTGGGGTAGTTAAAAATACTACATACAATTCTTTTGAAATAGCAGTGCGCCCATTCCCTCTGCATAATTTAGAGGACAGTAAATGTTGATATATATAAATAAATATATATATATATATGTGTGTGTTTGTGTGTGTGTGTGTGTGTGTGTGTGTGTGTGTGTGTGTGTGTGTGTGTGTGTGTGTGTGTGTGTGTGTGTGTGTGTGTGTGTGTATGTGTGTGTGTCCTGCTCAAAATGTAACGTTTTGCAGCTCCAAAATTTATCGAAATTCCGTTTCAGCGGTTGGATTCCTGTTAGTTTTCTCAAGCTATTAATGAACGCCCCATAAGGCTGATATCACGAGATGCATGTAGATTTGCAAAAGACGTTACAGCGGTCCAGGGAAAGTAGCTTGATGACATGCCTCGTACAGTACAACCACACTAATAATTCCCATCAGAGCCGTTATCCCGCTACGTACAGTATTTGCATGGTAAGCCCACTATTAGAGAAAAAAAATGTTGGCAACACATGTATTTACTTGTTTCGAGCGCATTTCACTAGCTTCACGGCATCTATAACCAGCAGCTAGCAAAGCCTGAAACTTTTGCTGTTTCTAACCAGGGAAGCTTTCTTAGTCTGTTAAGCTTGGTAACTACTAAGCCGCATACGTTGCCAGATCTCTCGTTAACACCACCGTATATCTTGCTGAAATCATCACAATCTTTCGATAGACGAAGCGTAATTTCGTTGACTACTTTGGAATGAAATTTTCGTGCTATGCGATGACACACATATGTGCAAATAGAAGGGCAGACGATGATGTGTACCAAACGTCCATTACCTTTTTTTAACTTTTATGGCTGGTAAACAGTACACAGTGTGCTACTCCAAAGGAAGAGCATAAGTAGTCTTCATTCAGCTGCTACAGCAGATACTAGCTACGTCTTCATATTCTGTCTGCACGTATGCCTGTATGATCTCGCCTGTGATTCGTCCATGCCTCTATGTTTGTTGCTGTAATGCTTACTTGCCTTGTTAGTTACATGAAGTAATTAGTTACCACTGATTAATCTACGTGTACAATAGTACATCGCCTATTATCCTGTACATACTTTTTAATAAATCGTCGTGATATGGAACATATAATATCAATATGCTTAATGCATGCACGTAGCAATATGTATGGCACCTGCACATATAAACGCGCATAAACTAAAAAAATTATTATTGTATTGATCATTCGAGCCAGTACTACTGATTAACTACTTCGCAAACTGGAAGTTTCACTAACCTGCATTTTACTTCTTTACCTTCATGGGAGGTTAGTGCTTTTTGGGACAAGTAAGCCATAAGTATATAGTTGGTGAATATGCCGACCTTTTATATGTTTAGGGGAGCATGTTTGAACAAATGGTGATGTTTTATTATTGTTTAGGCTTGAATGCGTTAATGCTACAATGTCTACATAGTGAATCGTCGTGTAGGAATTCGGGGAGACGCGTCGATATGTGCATTGTGTTTGAAATGTTTTCAAATGTGCGTCACGAACGGAACGTTTTGTTTCACCTTCCGCATTGTTATTGTGCAGCAAAACAACCTTTACAGGCAATAAGTTGGAGTGGTGGAGCACTGCTTACAACGAACAGTGGTCGAAGTCCGAAGCTAAAGGCGCGACATTCACAATGCCATGGCATGTACATATCCTAACAGTGCCCTATGGTAAAATAGTTCTATAAGGTTGCAATGGTTTCAAGATAGATTATACTTTGTTTGTAACATACGCAAAGTGTAACTATTCTAAACTATTTGAGAATAGAAATATCTTGTAGTCGCAGCTTTTGACACTTGAAGTGAGTTAAAACAACAAATTTGTCTTGTCTTTGAGGTTTATACGTATTTAATGGCTCCATCGGCACCATACATAAAACGGGTAGGTAGATAAATTAATATACAATACTTAACAAACGATGCAAACCACAACATTCATAATCTTGAAGGATCGGCGATTGTGGGTGGCACGGAGACCCCGTATAATGCGCAAGTTAAAAAAAAAAACGGAACATAAAAAAATTTCCGACACCGGGAATCGAACCCGGGCCTCCTGGGTGAGAGCCAGGTATCCTAACCACTAGACCATGCCGGAGATGCCAGGAAGATTTGTTTATCTTAATGCACAGACTTATAAAGTGTACTTTTCAAAACAATAGTGATTTCGCCAGTGCGCAGCAAAACGATAACTAGTACCTCTATTGTCCAAAATGCACTAGTATTCTAACTGTACTAATTATGTAGTCTATTTGTTGTTGTTTTTTTTGCGTTCTCCTTTAGGTCATATGTTTCATTTGATAAGACACTCTTTGGATAAACAATAATTGGTATTCCGTAAAAAAATATTTGTTGGTAAATTATGTGCCTACAAATGAATCGGCCTATCAAATACCGATAGATGAATGACGTGAACTTTTTTTGCTTTGTTTTCTGCAATAACACTGATCAAATAAGTAACCTATGAATACTCTTATAACGTGTTATAGCGTGCGTGCGTTGTCTGAAAACACCTTTAAATTTAAATCATATTGTCGGAAACTTTTGTTCGCAAGCCATCGCCATTCTTCCTGCAGATGAGTACGTAAGTGGTGGTTTACATTTGAGACATAACCTGTATAAGCAGCAATAACTTGAACTCATATATTAATCACTCATAGCCCTCGAAATTACAGGCTTTTTTTCTTTCTCTTTTTGCTAATATGGTAAGTGCAAACTACCGTGGCATAGCTTGGAGTGTACCATGTGCTAATATATTAGGTTACGGCAACGTATAAATATTTTTAGTGCTCTGTGTCTGTCGTAGATGACAGATGAATTGCGTTTTTGAATTTACAAGCTGCGTATATTAGGTGTAATAGAAATCATGCGCCGAGCAGTTATATTTATCAACTCTTATTTTCATGAAATCACTCCGGAAAATCGAGAGAGAATGATTTCGCAAGGCCTGTGGCCTACCGCGTCGCCCTGCCGGGTAATTAGCGTGTACCTACACTGCGATATAGTGAATTGCAGTGTTGCTCGCGCATAAGACGTTATGTTCTTGTCAGTACAACGTCGAAACACCGCTTCATCGACAGCAGCTTTGCCGCACGCCGGGAAGCGCTCTCCATCACCATCCGCCTCATCCACCCCATTTCACTTAGTAGCGTGAATCCTTACGAGAGGGCGCAGTGGTCGCGTATTCAAGCGGTGAAAACGAAAGCGTCGCTGCCGCCTGCCACCGTGGCGCTGCGCGCGTCGTCGGCGGCAACTTTTTTGTTAGCGCTTCGTAATTGGATACGAAAATAGAACTTACTTTGAAAGCCCGCCCGCTAGCCGGGGTGTCAGCCAGGGAGAGCGGGGCCGCGCGTGAGGAACTGTTCCGTCCCGGACGAAGAGAGAAACAAACAGGCCAGCGCGAAAAAAAAAAAAGAAAGAAAAAGAACTACCACCATCACCCCCAAGAGCAGCTCGTGTGCACGCGTGTGGTGTGTTGTGGGTGTTTCGACATAATGCTCGTTTCCGTCGACCGGGTATGACCACTGCGGGACGCTGACTTCGTGCGGTGAGCCAGGCTAGCGCTCTTCTGTCGTCTGCTGCCGAAGTGAACCAGACTATCCGGGCGATGCGTCGTCGTTCACTGTCTTGACCGTGGTCCCGCGCGCAACGACGAAATCTCTGCCGCGGTTGACTTCTTTTCCGGTGCTCTCTCTTCCTTTTTTTTCCTTTTTCTGATTAGCTTGGCATCGTCTCCTTTGAGAAACGCTGCTAACGCGTAGCGTGTTGGCCCCCGGAGTGAGCCTGTGTAAAAAATCGCACCCCCTAAAGACGCGTCCACGAGGAGCTTGACTGTGTTTCTTTTCGTCTGCTGCATCATTGTCGTCTGCACCGTTTGCCGTCTGCGGGCAGGATTACTACGTCCTTGAAGCATCGTCTGCTGCAGAAGCCTGAAGTCAAGACAGACGACAGCACTCAAAATGGTGAGTGCAAATTGTTTCGTTATTGTACATACGTGACCTTCAACCTTAGAGATTAGCGTTTTGTTCCCTACGGATTTACGTAAACGATTCCTTCCTTGACAACACGTGGTTCAAAATCTTTATTCTTTTTTTCGCTGTCGAAGTCGACTTCTACCAGCGATGCGACAGAGATTGTATCAAATTGACCACGTTCAGCAAAAAAAAAAAAAAAAAAAACCTGCGTTGCTTTACGCAGCGCGTGAGAAATGCTACCCTGTATAGTTATTACAAGTTATATAAAGTGCATAAAGCCGATGTACTCACTAGTCGGGATAAGTTTGTTCGAGACTGTACGGTAAGACAGGTCGAAGCGCTAATCTCCGTGCTAACGAGATAAACCAGTCGGCGATAATCTCATTTACCGTCGTCACAAGCGTTGTGGTGGTCTATTCGGGCTTCGCACTTTCGAAACGCGATTCAATTCCACGTACGTTAAAATCCGCACAGCCTAGAAACTGCCGGGCCTGTGGTTAGCCTGTTGCACTCTGGACGACGCAAATGGCACAGCACGGTGAAATCGGCTGAGTGTTTTCCATGGTGTATTATAGGGTAATAGGCGTTTTATACACAAAGTAATATGCATTTACCGACTTTCTACTCTCTGCAGCTTCATTCAGTATATAAAACTAAAAATCCGGTTCACAAAGGGTGATACCGCATTGTATGCGTATTCTCGTTTCGATGTCCTTCAATAAATAATTTATGTTCAATAAAAAAAAAACTTGTTTACTGCGCAGATGGTGGTAAACAAGCAAAATACCTTACAGAAATATTGTGTTGCTGAAATTCTGGCTCTAAAGTTAGTGGTTGCAACTCTATTTCGTTGTACAACATGATGTGTTTAAAAATAATTACTGAGTATTTTTTTTTGCAGATTATCTATGGTGCATATAAAGCACTGATAATGCATAAAAAGATTTTTTTGATGAAAATTCCAGTGCTTGCACGAGAAAACATAATGCCGAATGTGTAATCGACCAATTAGGTAAACTTTACAAGACATTTTCTTAACGATGTCGTCGCACTCACAGGGCATAGGGAAATTTTAGCGCTATAACCGAAGAGCTTTGCACTGAGGACCGCACCCCGCAGTTCTTAGATTTTATTTCACTACCAGCCGCACACGATTTGATTTAATTTTTTTCATGACGTAAAAGATATTGAAATTTCAAAAAAAAACACAAAAAATGGTCCTCGTTTACTTGTAAAGGCTCGGGGAGCTTTGAGAACAATTATTTTGGAAATCCGGAGAGCGAAAAAAAAAAAACGTAAGGTAAGCCTTGTCACCGTTTTCTCAGTGTTGCGGTTTTGCTTGACTCAATGTAGAAGCAGTGAAGCACTGAAGCTATTAGCATACTATATACTAGAATTTCCCTTCCATCGAAATGTGACCGAAATGGGAATCGAACACGCGACCTTTAAGTCAGCAGCCTATGCGGTTCTGCGACATTGCTGCTACACTCGCAGGAGAGAAAAAAAATTATTCGTTCCAGGAAACTTCGAAAAAGAAACATATCCTTCTATGGTTTCTTTTTAACAGCAAAAATTGTTATGAGATCAAAACTCGGGTCACGCGAGGCGCCGTAGTTGTCCGCCGCCGCCGCTGGTGTCCGTAACCAATATCACGAAATATGAGAAGAAAAAAATTACCTGAGCGCCAAGGACAGTGGGGCTCGAGCTTGGATCTACTACGTGCCAGCCCAGTATTATACCACTAAGTTACGCCGGTGCTTGGGACTTGATCGCAAACTTGCCTTGGGCAGGCTTCATGTCGGGAAAGGAATCGCGCTAATAGGAGTAATAAAGCATGCGTTGTTCTGAGTGAGTTTCAGTCATTATTTGTAATTAGTATACGCAACTAAATATCTACTTTTTGTGCAGTCTACTTTTTGTGCCCAATGACATGAAAAAACAGAACGAAATCATGGGCTCCAAATGTGTGCGCAAGTAGTTTTTTTTTTGTTGTTGTATACTCATTTTCGGGGGGAAAAAAACCTAACACTTTTGACTTTGGTCCTAAAACGCGGCACGTCGACCGACCGATCGAACATCTCAGTGTCTTCACCGTAGTGATCGATTCTATAAAGTCATACGCTGCATACTTAAATCGCCCCGCCGCGGTGGTCTAGTGGCTAAGGTACTCGGCTGCTGACCCGCAGGTCGCGGGTTCGATTCCCGGCTGCGGCGGCTGCATTTCCGATGGAGGCGGAAATGTTGTAGGCCCGTGTACTCAGATTTGGGTGCACGTTAAAGAACCCCAGGTGGTCAAAATTTCCGGAGCCCTCCACTACGGCGTCTCTCATAATCAAATGGTGGTTTTGGGACGTTAAACCCATCAAATCAATCATCATGCATACTTAAATCAAGGCATTTTGATTACCGAGAAGGTTCAGTTTATTTATAGAGCAATTTATTTCTGTCTCATTTCACCGCAAGTTAACTAGCACGAAGAAGTTGCGTACACCAACGCAGCCACCACTACTGAACGGATTTTATTAGTTTTTTTTTTTTTTCCAGATCGGGTAACAACACTTTAGGTCCGCAGTTTCGGTTTCGCGATATAGTTGACCTTAATTTTTTTCGTGCGCAACGAAGAACCTTTGGGTGTTCATAAAAAAACATTCACCCGCAAAACCCTTGTATAAAAGAAAAGAGACCGCGAACGAGGAACAACGGCAGAGGAACCACATCTTGGAACATCTCCTGGAACGACTCCAAGAAGCGCAGCTGCTGGAGCACTTTTAAACTTTGCCGCCCACATGCCTCGAGTCACGTGCCCCTATAGCTTTCATCCGGGGATGATATACGATTACCCATACGAGAACGAACGAATGAAAAAAAAAATTCAGGCAGCTTTGCACTAGTGGTGCGAAACCTAAAAAAAGGGAGTGGGGGGGGGGGCGGAGCTGGGCATCCTTTTTTTTTTGTTTCTCTGCGGTTTTTTCTCTTTCCTTTTCTCTTCGTGCGTTTATTTTTCTGCTTTTCCTTCCTTATTTAATTATATTCATTTCTTCTTCTCTCTTTATTTCTTCCTCTTTGCCGTTATTTTTACTTTTCTTACATTTTCTCATTTCTTTTCCTTCTAAATCTATTTCTTGCTCGTTTCCTCTATTTTTTTCTATTGTCATACGTGGCTTCGCCTGCGTTACGCCGAACGATGACATCGTACGATGACAGCACACGACAGCCCGAATCCCTTAAGCGCTCCGTCCTTTAAAAAAATCATTATTAACAAGCTTTTCGACGCATGCGCCGAATGGTATATATAGTGGCCCCATCTTCATTAGAATCCACACGCTTCTGCGACGAGCCTCAGCATGGTCCTGCAGGGCTAGGGCTGGACGGCAAGATCAATCACCGCCATCTAAAGGGTGGGATAGGGTGACAAAAGAGGGCTGATGGGTGTTTCTTGTTCAACTCACACTTCCCCATTACGTGTCGTAGCGTTAATTCCTGGTTATTGGTACACGGGGTATTCCTGCCCGTGTAGGCTCGGGTGCATTCCGCCAAAGGGTTGCTGACACCATTTTTTCGAATACGACTCTGAGCAAGTACACAGCTCAGTGAATGCTAGGATGTTTTATTTTGATTTTAACGGCGCACCTACTGACATCGGCACTATATCTTGACGTCGGAGTAAAGTACTAATTACGGTGACTTTACGCAGTGGTCTGTCTAGCTGATATAACGTCGGGCATAAAAACTTCCGAAATGGCCGCCTTTGCGTCACCAAAACATTCGATGAGGCCGATTCTGCATCACCAATGCAGCTACAGTGTATGACGTCCGTGGAAACGTTCCAATATTTTGCGTGAGCATGTGGCGAGAACCCCGTACCATGTTGCGACGTTGGGGCACAGCGAAATTCGAAACTAGCCTTTAAAAACATATTTTAATTACTTTTTTTTTCAGCGTTCACTCGCGCTTAGCAGTACATTTTCAAGGCTATCAAGGGCTTCGCTTGTTACTCGACGCAAGAGAATGTCAAATGTAAAATTTTCGGGCTTGCGAAAAGTGTTTCTGCCCATGTTGTTATCTGTTGCTCACTCGCCGACTTGTGATGCATTGTCACTCTTTGCGGTGAAATTGCACGACGTATTTGTGCTTGGCAAACGGACACGGCTCTTTTCCTTCCCGGCCATCCCCACGGCCCACAAGTGTAACCCGGTGTAACGGTACTCGGGCCTGTAGCCGGGAAAGTCATGCCGGTCTCATTTACTACAGCTGTGACAAGGGATCCTGATAACCATGGCCAAGTCTAATGAGAAATATCGTTAGAGATAGTACACCTCCCACAGCTATCAGCAGTTACACGCTTTCGTATCAGATGCCAATTACAACGAACTATCGCCGCACTATGTACTGCTACTACTACTACTACTACTACTACTACTACTACTACTACTAATAATAATAATAATAATAATAATAATAATAATAATAATAATAATAATAATAATAATAATAATAATAATAATAATAATAATAATCGAAGAAGAAGAACAAGAAGAAAGTTCAGGTATTCATGTAATCAATTCTTGGCCAATCCCACTGAGGGTATGAGCCATGACAGAGGCATCATCATGACTTGCTCTATAATCCCAAGATGTTTAGCAATTTATAAACAAATTCATACATCAAGGCACCACCCGTTTCATGGCCGATTTTCCATGGTGAGTTGCGCCAGTTTAGCAATGGTCAATCAA
This sequence comes from Rhipicephalus microplus, assembly GCF_043290135.1. Lineage (NCBI taxonomy): Eukaryota > Metazoa > Arthropoda > Arachnida > Ixodida > Ixodidae > Rhipicephalus > Rhipicephalus microplus. The sequence goes on along the minus strand of NC_134702.1, from coordinate 45,154,208 downwards.
CCAACCAACCTTGTCTTATGGGTACGATAGGCTTGGGGTGTGACGTACACTTTCTTCCTTTTTTTTTTCTTTCTATCGAAATGCGCAATATCATTAACAGCATGATACTTCAGACGCTATACATGCAACAGTGATGGTCATGCGCTCACATCCAGGCAACAATGCCATGCGGCAACACCAAATGACATGCGACCTCGATAACTTCAATAAACGATCGAATAACCCTACGAGAAACAACCGATAGCCGACAAGCGCACGATCGAAAGATCATCAGTTATTGAGAAACGGCGCACGTGACCAGCGCACCTTATTTTTAATTGGACTTTATTGTTCTGCTCATTGCGATACAGACTTACGCATGAGTCATTTCTGTGAGCGTATTAAATGTGTGCTGCAAGGCCAGTGTTGTGTATGATCCGAAGCATCGTCTTGTGGGAAGTGGTATCATATTTACTAGGTCGTGTCACTGTACCGAAGGCCAGCCTGCAGCAGCGGACGGGAACGTTCCAAACGTAGCTTTTGACACGTCCATTCTAGATTGCATGCATCTGCTCGCGTCACTGGAACGGAACAGAATAAACACGCAGCATCGTCATCCTCATCAGACTGACTACGTCCACCGCCAGGTGGCAAAGCGTCTCTCGTGTTGCGCAAATCATCCCGATCCTGTGCTTGCTGCTGCCACGTTATACCGCTAAACTCAATCTCATCGGCCCATCTAACTTTCTGTCTCCACCTTGCGCGTTCGGCTTCTATTGCAGTTCAGTCGGTTACCCTTAATGACCAGCTGTTATTGCGCCCACGCGCTGCATGCCCTGCCCATGCACATTTCTTCTTCTTGATTTCGATCGACTAAGATGTCCTTAACACCCATTCGTTCCTCGACCCAGCCTGATCTCTTTTTGTCCCTTAAGGTCACACCTACCATTTTTCTTTCAATTGCTCGCTGCACCGTCTGCTGTCTGAACCCTCTCTGTAAGACTCCAGGTTTCGGCTCCGTAGGTAAGTTCCGGTGAGATGCGGTTGCACAAGTTTTTAAAGTTTTTTTTTTCTTCCGGTTGTTGATGGCTTTGGCCCGGGCGCTCTCGTCTGGCAGCGCCATCACGTCCTGAGTAGCGCGAACTCATTGTTTTGATTCAATGGCGCGTATACGGCAGGGACCGGCGCAGCTGCACCGCAAGTATGCGCAAGAAGATGCATCCCGTAGTTATTTCTAAGTTTTTTTCTTTTGTCGTGCCGTCTCGCTCCGAAACGCTGCGGTTATTTGCATGCGGGTATTAATATGCACACAATATATGACGAACTATATGTTATTCGCCACATGCATTATGGATTATTATGCGTTGCATTATACGATATATTTTTCTTATGTTCACAATGGTGCGTCGGCAGTCAATCTTGGTTTACCCACTGATCGACCGTATTTGGTTGGAACCCGCGCATATGTAAAATAAAGTGTGTGCATGCGATCACCTTGCCGCTACAGCTACAGTTGCAATCGAACCCACTATATTACAGTATCGTGAAGTTAAAATGCACGCCGTAATAATGTGCTCCTATCGTTAGAGGCCGAATGAGTGAACGAGTCACTCGGTCAATTAGTAAGAGGCCATTGGTCTGGGGGTGGTAGCTTGAAGCTGTCTTGCGTGTTATTCCAGAGGCGCGCAATACTTCATTTAGCACTTCTGACAGGAACACCCTTCCACGGTCACTCAGCAATACACGAGGGGCACCGTGGCGCAGAATGAAGGTGTGCAGAACGAAGTCGGCAACTTCCGAAGCAGAGGCAGTTCATACAGACGTTGACGATATATCGTCCATTACAACCTACATAAGGGGGAAAATGGGTGCATATCAATGAAGTGAATGCTTATGATGGAGCGAAGCTATAGGTCGTAATGTACATTACGTCTAAATTGAAGTCATCGATTAGTATAAAGGATGGACGGACGGATGGACGGAGAATGATACGTTTTTATTTAAACCACACGCGCGCCATGTAAGCTCTGTATAGAAGGCATCACGCTCATGTGTTCCGCCACTAAGCTTCGACTTTAGGAACGAGGGTGAGCCTCGACAAAGGTTGTGAAGCCCTAAGGCGCTTCGCTCTGAGAACATAACATTGCAGCTCCGATTCGCGCACACCGATAGAACCGCGAAGCTGGTGGCCTTGCGTTCATCAGTCTATCGTATTTCTATGTTTTCCAAGTCTTTCTGATACGTTTTCCTATTGTTGCTCTTTATTAAACACTCTTTGTTGAGCTTTGAGGTGGTAGTATAGCCACCACATTCTATAATCACAAAGTATCACGTGATAGTGGTGCGACTCTGCTAAAGCCCACACGCACTTGTTGGAATAACTGTCACCTTGTTCCTTTTTCTAGTGGAAGTTGTGTGTAGCGGGATATATAAGTATCTAATTTCTGGGAAAGGGGGCGGGGGGGGTTCTAGTGCTTTTTAACTAAGAAAAAAAATGGCAGCATATCCATGGTGTGAATGATGGAAAGTGGGGCGAAGCATCCGTCCGTCCACTCGTTCTTGCTTCCGTCCATCCATGCGTGCGTCTGTGTGGCCGCCAGTGCGCCCATCCGCCCGCCCGTGCGTGCGTCTGTTCGTGCGTCCGTCCATGCGTCCATCCGTCCGTGCAGCCATCCATGCGTCCGTCCATGCATCTGTCTGTGTGTCCGTTCGTCCATCTATTCAACACTCCAAGTACCACCATCTCGCATCTTTTCATCATATACTCCTCATATAGAAGCACCGCCATCCAGCGGATATTCCAAGTACTAAACGAAAGGAGACACATGCACACTTTATTACGGCTTGCGCTTCGTGTCTACTTCCCACCTTTAACCACCTCGAGTGCATGGTTCACTCTTTTTTTTTTTATTGACATGATATGTAAAGAGATGTTTGTGCACCAATATGGCGCCGGCTACTTCTTAGCCGTTGAGTGAAACTTGAACACGTATCTTGAAGCAACACATACAAAGCAGTGCATGGAAAATAGAAAACTCGGGCAGAGATATGCAAAGACACACTTATACGCACATATCACAACATAATGGTAAGGAAATGTTCAAAAGTCAATGAATGAAGTCTCTCATAATGTCCCTCGTTACTATTCGGCCACCAGCACAAAACAGCAAAGCACACGTCTGGTCCTTATAGGATGCATTCGCTCGTATGTACATAATAGTCGACACATCATTCATTTCACAACACACACGTGATGGGTGTCACATGATACTGTACATAATAAGTACATGTGTTACAAATGAAAGTTTGTTCTTTGTTAATACTTATCAGCAATCCCGCTGTCTTGTAAAAAACGTGTTAATGCTTTTAAAGCGTGTGACTGTAAAACTCCAGTAGGCCACAGGCCCAGAAGTTTCTTCATGTTAAACGGCCTGCGGTCTAATGCCAACAGTTCGGACTTAAGACGGCGTCTCGGCGTGTCATGATGTGGACAGTCTATGAGAAGGTGACATACGTCTTCATCTATAAATCCACATTCGCATTCGGGAGTTTCAGCTCTGCCGATTCTGTGCAAAAAATGTTTTGTGTATGCGATGCCTAGCCTCAATCGGTGAATTAGAATTTCCATACGTGTATTTAATGCCAGCGTAATTTTGAAGTCAACAAATGGATCGATGTGATATAAATCGCAGCTCTTTCTATTTGGTCAAACCAAGCAGTTTTGCTCATTCTGAAAGTTGTATTCTTTATAATACTACGCAATTCATTTTTCGAAAATGGTAAAGAAACAGCAACGTCTTTACGAAGTGCTTGTCGTGCTGCTTCATCGGAGCTGTGTTTCCAGGAATGTTGCAATGGCCAGGTATCCACTGGAATTCGATCTCATGTTGCGCCTTGCTTGCTTTAATGAGCTCTTTCAGCGTTTCGTATGTCATACTATCACTTATTATTGTCGTGTTGGTACTGGAGAGTGATCTTAATGCGACCTGTGAGTCACTGAAAAGTACCTATTTTCTAGCGTCTGCTACCGAGTTTATATACTTTAGAGCATACAGAATAGCGAAGAGCTCAGATGTAGTAGATGACGTCATGCGACATAGTTTAAACGATTCCTGAATATTGAGCTGTAGTATGATAAATGCCGATGTTGAAGACGTTGTAGTATTTGAGCCATCTGTGTAAATGTGTATGTACCATGGATACTGCATGTGTATCTGATAAAGCGCTAGTTGTTGAGCAGCTTGAATGAACATGTCTCTCTCTCTGATAATGCCATTCACTGAGAATTCAATGCTTGGTATTACAAGCATCCATGGAGGATAGTCCATTTCAGAGCTCCAAAATTCATTTCTGGGTAATATATGTACATTACTCTGTACATCGTTATGAGCATTGCTTTTATCTCTTAGTAAAATCTCCAGTGCCAATGCGGGGTCCTTGTGTTGCGTCTGTAAGCGAAAAAAATGGTGGCATGTTTCAATTGTTCTCATGACTGGAAAGGGTGGTTGTCGAGTCTCTGCTATAACAAGGCTGCTGGATGTCGCTCGTGGAACACCTATGCAGAAGCGCAGTCCCCTAGCTAATAGTCTTTGAAGTCGCTCCTCTGAAGTGCGGGAAAGGCCGTGTAAGACTGCTGCAGAATACGCAACTTTTTGTCGTATTAAAGCATTGTGAACCGCGAGCATGGATGATACAGCTCCGCCCCATGATGTCCCATCAATTCTGCGGAGTATATTCACTAGCGTATTCACCTGGTTTTCGAGTTTTTTTTTTTTTTATGTGAAGTGCCCATGATAGCGTTCTATCAAGTATTACTCCGAGAAACCGATGCTGTGTTACAATCATTAGTGGTTCTCTTTCTAAATTGAGATTGAAGTTATTTAACTTCTTACGGGTGAAGGGCAATACAGCTGTCTTTGCGTGCGATAGAATCATTCCTCTTTCTTTTAAAAAGTTGTTGATAATATTTATTCCGTCTTGCAATGCAATCTGAATTAACCGTATGTCCGTGCCAGACGCCCAAATGCACACGTCATCTGCATATAAGGAGTATTTCAACCTGGAAGGCAGTCTTTTCGCTAAATCAGCCATAACACAGTTGAAAAGAAAAGGGCCGAGTACGCTTCCTTGTGGCGCTCCCTGTCTGACGTCATGCTCTGCACTATTTCCTTCGCTCGTCTGAATGAATATTTTGCGACCTGATACAAATTTAGATACCCACCGCAAAGACCTGCCGAACAGTCCGAGTTCCAGCATACTGAGCAGAACATGAGTGTAACTGACTGTGTCAAATGCCCTTGTGATGTCCAAGAACACTGCGACCGTCAAACTACCACAGGCGCGTTCATGCTCCACATACGTTACTAAGTCCAGTATTGCATTCATTGTGCATCTCTGTTTCCTAAAACCTGTTAATTAGTTGGAGAATACACCAGTTCTGTTGCACCACCATTGAAGTCGCGCATCAATCATTTTTTTTCCATTACCTTACATAGACAGCTTGTCAGACTGATTGGACGGAAGGATTCAAGGTTCAAGGGCGTCTTAGCCGGTTTTAAGATCGGAATGATGCGAGCAGACTTCCAAGACTCGGGTACAATTTCTTGCATCTATAGATAGGCATCTATAAATATCTAAGAGAATTGTTGTGCCTGTGGGCCCAAGGTTCTTTAGCATATTGTACGTTATGCCATCCGGTCCAGAGGCTGATATTTGACGACATGATGCTATAGCACAATGCAGCTCCCTTAACGTTAATACAGGGTCTAGTTGAGGATGCTGGGCCCAAAAGCAAGCATTAATTTTCTGGCTGGCTAACGCGACAGAATTATCAAATAAGGCACATTGTGATGCGGCGGGCCTACTGATAAGTTGACAAAATTCATCTGCTACCACAGTTTCCGGTTTTTCCAAGGCTACAGCAAGAGCACGAAATGGGAAGCTCTGTGATACAGGGCCACTAAATGCTCGAATTACAAGCCAAATTCTTGGAATAGGTGTGTGGGGAGAGAGCGTGCCACAAAAATCACGCCAGCGTCGTTTACATAAATTTTCTAGTCGTCTGCGCATTACACTGTGGATTTTCTGTGCATTCTTGTATGCTTATAAACTTCCGCTGCGTCGATATGCCCTTTCTGATCGTCGTCTGATGGCTCTTAGATGTTCATACTCTCCATCGACTGCAGCATAGTCTTTTGGAATCGGGACTTTCTTTGTACATTTATTCGCATTATCTTGCAGAAACTCAGTAAAGTAACTGTCGTGAGTTCACTATTTTGTTTTGTTAGGCGGTACCGAAAAGCTTTCCAGTTCGTCAGTTTGCTGTAGCGTCTGACGTCGTCATTTCGAAAGTAGGGGTGATTTATTAGAATGGGAAAATGGTCACTCCAACGTGTTTCTACATCAGTTGTCCATGCCACACCATTCTCTAGATCTTGGGAACACATGGTTACATCAATGCAACTCGAGTAATTATGCCCTCGGAGAAAAGTTGGGGAGCCGTCATTTAAAATTGTCAAATTGAATTTGTCTGCAGCACACTCAACAATGTTCCCACGTGCATCACATCGATCACTACCCCAGATTATGTTGTGCGCATTAAAGTCTCCACATATAAACGTACATGAATTAGAAATATTGAAGATATTCGTTAGCTCTTCCACCGAAATGTGGCTTGAAGGTTGTAGGTGAAAATTGGTCACTGTTATGCACTGCTCACCAAAGGATACCTTGCAAGCGACGAATTCCGGGAAGTCCGAATCACTTGAGTGAACTTGGTGAGATGGTAGGTCCTTTCTGAAGCACAAATGCACTCTCCTAGGACCACTTCGACGAAATAACTTATACATCACGTAGTTGGAGAGGCGGAAATCATCATTCATTCCTGCCTCTTGGATGCAAAGTATTGGAAAGTTATACTGCAAAAAGATTTTACGGAAGTCAGCACACTTCCTTCGAAGACAATTGGCATTCCACTGGTATATGGAGACATCTTTGTAGCGCTTATTCATATGTTACTTGTCGCAGGTTTGACCCGGATTATTGACACAATAGTGCTTGCAGAGGCAGCGGGGCTTTCACTTCTGGCAGGTTGTTTACTTCCGGTAAAGCAGACAGGATTGCCTTAAGTGCTGCGAAAAGCATTGGTAGAATCAATTGCATGACTGATGCAGAAGCGTGGTCTCCATTGAATGGTTCATTTTCAGAGGCATGTTGAGAACGACGTGACGTTTCGATGTTGTAGTTGGGGCGAACACTGGCACTGTCGGTTCTGCTACTTTTCGGCTGAGGTTGCGTGGGCGTTCGCAGCTTTGACGCGTAGGTTGGGTTACTTGAAGGTACTTCTCATGAGTGGTCTCTCGGATGTGCTCTTGGCGGCTCTTTTGGCGGTTCTCTTGGCGTGTTTGTCGGCTGTTGTTGCGGTGGCCGTTGAGGTTGATCACGTAGAGGATGAACAATCTCAAGGTTTGGAGATGGCTCATTGGGGTGCGGTTTTTTTCCATGGATGAGCTCATGCCGACGCATTTTTGCAGCAGCTTTACTTTGCGGGCAGCCTGAATATGAGGCAGCGTGATTACCTGCACAGTTTGCACACTTAAGCTGAATAACTGACTTGCACTCCTTATGATGGTGTTCTTCTGAGCAGATCTTACACCGGCGCGTGTTACGGAAGCTTTTAGCCATGTGTCCGAATCGCTGGCAGTTATAACACCGTAGTGCGGGACCAAGATATTCTTCCACTGGGTGACTGGTGAATCCTAAGTAGATTCTTCCTGGAATCGGGCGGTCATATCGAAAAGTCAGAATCACTGAGTGAAGTGGACGCGACGTTACTCCTCCATCTTCCTGGTGGTAGTATTTTATTTGCCATCGCGCCGATATAACCCCTGCATCTCTCAAGTACTCTAGGAGGGTTTCATCTGAATACTGCAGAGGAACATGTTTTACTTTCCCAACGTTCCGAGTGTATGACTCTGGGATGAAAGGCTTAACTTCCAGGCCACCTACATTCGAAAGCATCAGAAGACGCTTGGCTGAAGCTAAGGAAGCAACGCTGACACCGAAGCTTCCGTCTCTGGTCGTTCTGAATGACTGCACTTTTTCTTCAGCAGCGGAAACTACTTTGGCTGACACTCGATTGGGGTTCACTTTCCAGAAGCTAGCACCTTCAGCTGTTGGACGAAAGACGACTGGGAGGCCCTCTGCTCGTTTCTTCTAATAAGTAATCAACGTAAATGGTTCATCTTCGCCCATATCTTCTTCATCACTTAGGTAATAGGTTGACGTTTCATCGTCGAAAGGATTCTCTTCTAAGCGAAGCTTCTTGCTCTCAGCTTCATCGTCTTCCATTGCTGCTGTGCTCACTGGAGCCATTTCGCGATTGTGAATGAGCAAACGGGCCGGCTTTATGATGCTTTGGCGCACCCGTAAGTTCCCAGGCTTTTCATTGTGTCCTGCAGTATCACTCATGTGGTTTAATGCACTTGGACGAGCATAAGCGTCGAGGCGATGGCTACCAACCACCATAGTGGTCGCGTACTAGCCAAGTCTTTGATAAAGGAAGTTCGTACCTGTAGGGCGCCGAGCCCTCGAAGTCTTCACCAGACGTGTCGTTGGCACACCGCGGAGAAATGGATGCCAGCGTAATAATAAAAGAAAAGAGCAGAAATTGAACACTGCACAAAAACAGTGACCGAACAGATCCACTTCTTCTTCTTCTTTTCTAGTTCACTCTATTCATGGCACTGCGGCCAAACGCTCGCTAAACCTTTCTAAAACCAAGGAGGTTACGCCCAGCGATTATAACGTAGCAACCCTTTATTTCAGATAGTGCTCAATGTACATGCCAATGGCTGCTAAGGGGGAATGAGAGACAGAAAAATTCGGCTTTTACTTAACGCGCACGCTGCGAATTTTTTATTGTTCAACAACGCACACAAGAAATCTGCCACCGGCACCATCTTGCAGGTCAAAGCGTAAGACATGTTACTCACTACTACGAGGGACGACCGAGTGCCGCTTTGAAGAGCTTCGCGCCTCTAATGAAAAGTGAGCCTTGCAACTATCTGCATCAACAATGCCGTTCAACATTGCCATGATTGGACTGTCAAAGAAATTATCGAGCATTGAAGGATTGAAGCACAGCATCTACGCAGATGACATTACCATCTGGTGCACAGGTGGAAGCGAGGGGCAGATTGAGAGCGCTCTGCAAGAGGTGATTTACACCGCAGAAGAGTACCTTCGTCCTTCCGGACTCAAGTGCTTCTCGAGTAAGTCAGAACATTTAGCGTATCGGACTGCACGCCGGAGACCGAAGCCCAGGGGATGGAAGCCGTTAAACCAGATAGACATCCACCTCCGTACAAATCAAGGGGATGCCATCCAGAGGGTCGACTCCATCAAAGTTCCGGGCATGCTGATAGAGTCTACCAGCGCCAACAGCAAATCTATAGCCAAGTTAACTTGAAAAACAGATAGTGCGGTGCACCTCATACGCAGAGTGGCCAACAAAAGAAATGGGATCAAGGAAGACAACCTCATCAGGTTGATGCATGCGTTTGTTCTAAGCCACTTCACGTACGAGGCAGCAATGCACAACTGGTCAAGAGCAGAGTCCGAGACACTGAATGTACTCCTCAGCAAAGTTATTAAGAAGATCCTGGGCCTACCCATACATACCAGCACCGAGCGTCTGCTTGAGCTTGGCATTCACAACACGCTCGAAGAAATAGCAGAAGCCCAAGAGAGAGCACAGTTTGCAAGGTTATCCACAACAAAGTCGGGGAGAATGATCCTGCAGGGGCTGGGCCAACACCCAATGGCAATCAGACGTAATTACAATTATATCCCCGACAACATCAGGGACAATATCATGGCATCTCCTATACTTAGAAACATGCATCCAGAACACAACGTCGGAAGAAGAGTAGCGAGGGCCAGGACTATACTTCGTCAAGTCTCAAACGAGGAACGAAGGGTCGTATTTGTTGACGCGGCTTCCTACGCCGATGGGAAAGCGTTTGTGGCAGTGGTGGTCGATGGGGCTGGCCATGTCGTCAACTCAGCGACGGTCACGACGAAAAACCCAAATCATTGCGGAACAGGGGGCCATCGCCTTTGCACTCAAGATGGATAACATTGAAGTCGTCTACAGTGATTCCATGGCAGCACTACGGGCGTTCGTCAAGGGGACGGTCTCTGAACAAACGCTGAGAATACTGCAAGGCAAGAACATAACGCATCATCTTCTGAGTTGGTTCCCAGCTCACCTTGAACAAATGAGCGATTCCCCTCCCAGCAGCACACGAGGTGGCGCCGTACCTCTCCAACCGCGCCTCCCCGGGGATGCGTTCTACCGGTGAAGGGAATAACCGGGAAATTCTTACAACATATAACGAGCTCACTAAACATTTCTACCTGTCTAGAAGGATTTTCCTTCCACCTCACAAAAATCTAACTCGGCCCCAAGCTCTTATATTAAGGCTTTTGCAAACGTGGATGTACCTTACTTTGAAAATGTTACACATTATGTACACTGACCTATACCAAAGTAATATTTGTCCACATTGTGAGGAAATAGCTTCATTAGAACACATGCTCTGGCAGTGCACCAAATTCGCTCATATATCGAACATCACCTCTGCCAGATGGGAGGCGGCAATCCGCAGCTCATCCTTGGCAGATCAGCTCTGGGCTGTCCACCAAGCCCGCGAGGTGGCTGAGGAGCTTGGAATCTCAGTCCCCACGTGGGAGCTGCCCGCATCACAGTGATGTATGTTTTGGAGGACCAAATAAAAGTTTATCCAATCCAATCTGCATCAAAGTGCGACACCTCAGCCATTCTCGCAAGGGAAGGAATAAAGATGGATTAAAAGAGATAGAAAGGCGGACAGAAAAGTGAAAACGGTTAGAGAAGTCTGTGGACGGAGCCATATCGGCGAGCGGTCGTCGAAAAGAGAACATCAAGGACGGGACAACCATCACCCACTAAACCCGCCGAGCCACGGAACACGTATCAGTCGGCCGAGCGTCTTCCTAAATTCTGTGGCACGTAACACGTTCATGATCTCCACTAGCGTCTGTACGGATCCAAGACATGAAAGACTACAAAGAACAGATTCCCAGTTAGAAAGAAAGAAAAGAAAAACAAAAACGGAAGTCCCGTTCACACGACCGCGGCGCGCCTGCGTGCCCTCCGCCTGTGAAAGACAGCCGGGATAGTTTCCACCTCGACCGTAAAAACAGTTTTTCTCGACTACAATAGACACTACGCATATTATGAGTTAAAAGTACGCCGTGACTGCATGCAGTATTACGTTGAGCCGAAGAAAAATGCTAGAATTACTATTTTGAATTTACAACGACGTTAAGATGTCTTATTTTGTACCAGTGCCACGAATAGGGGTCTGCATGGTTGAGTCAATTATCGAAATTGCTACACGTGCTACTTCAACTTTTGTAGCGATCGGTTTGGCGCTTGGTACCTATATGTAGCGTTTGGACATGTGTGTCTTTCATACTTGGGGCGGCTTTAAGCTCTCCCGTAGTAGAGTACCTGGTACTCTAAATCGTTACCCACTTTTTCTAACCCCCCCCCCCCCCCCCCGTTCTTGAGCTGCTGTATGTAGCTCGTATTTCTAATGAAGCCTGCGGGACGCCTATGTGCTCTCCCATAGTAGAGTACCAAGTGTTCTGAATTGTTAAACCACTAAATCTAAACCCGCCGGCCCGATCCACTAGGCTAAAGGCTCCGACATGAACGGGATGGCTTTATGCTCTCCCATAGTGGAGTATACCTAGTACTCTAAATCGTCGAACATTTCCTCTAACACACATATCCATTGTATTGGTAAGAGGCCCACGGGACGGCTTCATGCTCTCCCATAGTAGAGTACCTAATACTCTAAAGCGTTACCCAGTTTTCTGAACACAAATGTGTGTTTTAGGGGCGAAGCTCCTTAAAGCGGCACCCGTTCGTCCCTAGTAGTAGTCGTAGTCGCAGTGTGTAACCAGTCTTACGTTTTGACCTGCAAGGTGGTGCCGGTGGTAGATTTCTCCTGTGCGTTGTTGAACCATAACAAAAATTTGGCAGATCCCAAGTACAGTGGGAATCGATGATATGCAAAGCACGAATGACGAAGGTTGATATGTCACTTTAAAATCAATAGAACGTTACGAGGCAGAGGTAAATTATGCCATACATGACTTCCATGTCATGATTATCACATTTCGATATGTCATTTACCTCCGTCATCTATACACATCACCCCATACCAAATTAGGTATACGATGAGCAAGCGAAACGGCCGCGAGCGTGCTACGAGCGTAGCATTAGTCATGTTGACCATGACACACGTACCATGATTATCATGTTTGGACCTGTCACTTACATACGCCGTCCATTCACGTCACGTAATACCAAATTTGGTATATGAGGAGGTATAGCCAAACGGCCATGAGCACGTCATGAGCGTGGTATGTTGTCAGATTCTTACATGGTACAAGTATCATGATTATCATGTTTGCCCCAATCATAAGCTTTCGTCATCTGCTCACGGCACGCAACACCAAATTTGGTATATGTAGAATTATCGAAATAGCCGCGAGCGCATCATGAACGGCCCAGTATACTCCGACGTAACTTTGACGCGCGCGCACGCTGGGCGCAGCGACGCTACGCAAGCAACAGGCGCGACCGGCGCGACCAGCGTCCGTCGACTCAACCCGGCGGCAACCGGCGCGAAATGCAACATGCTACATTGTGCGCCGATGACGTTACCCAGCTCCATAGAGTTTCCTACAATACTTACTAGAGGGAACTCTGACGCTAGTGTCTATGGGAGCTGCAACGCACGGCGCTTCAGCGAGCATGGGAATGATGGGTATAGTACACACACTTGTCTAATATTCGTACTTCTGGCCTGCTTTTGGCTCCGTGTGTGTTCGTGTGACTTGGAGCTGTTTTTTTATGAAACAAGCATTAGCAAATGTTCAGCGGTTCCACTTCACCATTTTATTTTATTTAGACTTACTTTCCAAATTGGCCCACGAAGTTCAAGAGGGTTCAATCTTCCGCCCGCAAGTACGAAGACTAGGCAAATGTGTGTATACTACCCATCATTCCCATGGTCGTTGAATGATCTCAGCGCCAGAGTGCCCTCTAGTTATTTTTGAGATGCTCTATGCCCAGCTCTACCCAGACAGCACTGCGTCACAGAAAACCTGACTTCGTTTGCCTCGCTTCGGGATGGAGGGACACCGGGCGCGCCCAAACGCGCATGCGTCAAAGCAACGCAGGCGGCGCGCGCCTGCGAGTATATCATAAAGTAACATAGCTTACTATGTTACTCTATGAGTATATGTCAGGCAGATAAGTGCCTGGCGTCGCATCCCCAGCGTGACGCGACGAGACGAACGCCGGTGCGCACGCGCGCCGGGTCACGTCGAAGTGTATTGGCGCCTTGAGTGTGGCATGTAGTCATGTTCTCACATGACACGCATCTCATGATTATCATATTTCCACCTACCACATACCTAAACATCTATTCACGTGACGTAATAGCAAATTTTGCATATGTGAAGCTAGTGAGACAGCCGTGAGCGCATCATGAGTGGGGCATGTCGTCATGTTCTTACACGACACCCATGTCGTGATTACCATGTCTAAACGTGTCAGTTACCTATGTCGACCGTTCGCGTCACGTAATTCCGAATTCGGTACACGTGCATCTATAGCGAAACGGCCGCGAATGCACGATGAACGTAGCATGTAGTCTTGTCGTTACATGACACGTTACATGTCATGATTATCATGTTTGCACCAATCACACACATTCGTTATGCATTCACGTCTCGTAATACAAACTTGGTATATATGAAGCTATCGAAACGGCTGCGAGGGCATCATGAGCGCGACATGTAGTCATGTTTTTACATGACACGCATCACATGATTATCATATTTGCACCAGTCACATGCCTTCGTCATCCATTCACGTCCCATAATACCAAATTTGGTATATGTGACGCTAGCGAAATGACCGTGAGCATATCATGAGCGTGGCATATAGTCATGTTGTTACATGACACGCATGTCATGATTTTATTGTTAGAGCCTGTCGCTTGTTAACACCATGCAGTCATGTCATACCATACGTGTTTTGCAACATGCCATGTGAACGAAACTACCTCAAAATCAGCAAGACCATGAAATGTAAATCATAATATTCATGACATGCAAGTCTTGATTTTCATGTTATGACTAGTCACTTATGCTCGTCATAGAGTCATGTTATGGCATACCAAGTTTGGTATTGATGTCATTATCGAAACGGCCAGGAGAGCTAAAAGTCGTAAGCGGCAAGATAGACAAATACGCTCAAAGTCGCCGAAGTTCGCTAAGAAATGCTTCGCAATTAAAATTCGCAGCGTGCGCGTTAACTAAAAGCCGAATTCTCCTGTCTTTCATTCCCCATTAGCAGCCATTGGCATGTACATTAAGCACTATCTGACAAGAAAGGGTTGCTACGTTATACTCACTGGGCGTGACCTCCTTGGTTTTAGAAAGGTTTAGCGAGCGTTAGGCCGCAGTGCCATGAATACAGTGAACTAGTATATACCATGAGCTCGAGGTGGTCAAAGGTGGGAAGTAGACACGAAACGCAAGCCGTAAGAAAGTGTGCGTGTGCCAACTCTCGTTTAGTCCTTGGAATGTCCGCTGGGTGGCGCTGCTTCTATATGAGAAATATGTGATGAAAAGATGCGAGATGGTGGTACTTGGAGTGTTCAATAGGTGGACGAACGGACACACAAACAGATGCATGCATGGACGCATCGATGGCTGCACGGACGGGTGGACGCATGGACGGATGCAGGGACGGACGCACAGATGGACGTGTGGATGCACGAACAGACGCACGAACGGATGGGCGGATGGACGCATGGATGGTCACACAGACGGACGAATGGACGGATGGAAGGAAGAACGAATGGACGGACGGATGCTTCGCCCCACTTTCCATCATTCACTCCGTGGATATGCTGCCATTTTTTAAAATGCGCAGCATTTCCTAGCGAACTTCGGCGACTTTGAGAGTATCTATCTATCTATCTATCTATCTATCTATCTATCTATCTATCTATCTATCTATCTATCTATCTATCTATCTATCTATCTATCTATCTATCTATCTATCTATCTAGGCTCCTACGACTTTTAGCTCTCCTGGCCGATTCGATAATGATATCGATACCAAACTTGGTATGGCGTAACATCACTGTATGAAGAACATGTTTGACTAGTCATGACATGAAAATCATTACATGTATGCCATGAATGTCATGATTTACGTTTTATGGTCCTGCAGCTCTTACGGTGGTTTCGGTCACATGGCGTGTTGGAAAACTGGTATGGTATGACATGATTGCATGGCAAACACAAGTGACAGACCCTAACATGAAAATCATCACATGCGTGTCATGTAACAACATGACTACATGCTTCGCTCATGATGCGCTTGCGGCCATTTCGCTTGCTTCACATGTACATACTCGGTACTACGCGACGTGAATGGACGACATAGGTAAATGACACATCCAAACATGATAATCACGACATGCGTGTCATGTAACAACATGACTACATGCCACACTCATGCGCTCGCGGCCGTTTCGCTAGCTTCACCTATGCCAAATTCGGTATTACGTGACGTCAATGGATGACGAAGGTATGTGAATGGCGCAAACACGATAATCATGAGATGCCTGTCATGTTCGAACATGACTACATGCCACAGTCAAGGCGCCGATACATTTCGACGTGAGGCGGTGCGCGTGCTCGCTGGCGTTCATTTTGTCGCGTCACGCTGGCGTTGCGACGCCAGGCGCCGGTTTTGCCATACACTCGCGAGCTTGCGCCGAGCTGCGTTGCTTTGACGCATGCGCGTTTCAGCGCGTCCGGTGTCCTTCCATCATGAAAAGAGGGAGACGCAGTGCTGTCTGGGTAACGCATCGGCGCGAACTTCACGCTGGTTGCCGTCGGGCCGCGCCGACGGACGCTGGTCGCACCTGGCGTCAGACTATAGAGTACTAGCGTTTTGCTAACGTAGCGTTACTGTGACCAGCGTCCGCGCGCATCGACGCTACATTGGAGCATATTGGGCCCTCCAAGATGCGCTCGCGGCCGTTTTTCTAGCTCCACATATAACAAATTTGGTGTTACGTGACGTCGATGGACGACGAAATATATGACTGGTGCAAACATGATAATCCTGACACGCGTGTCATGTAAGAACATGACAACATAGTACGCTAATAGCGTGCTCGCGGTAGTTTCGCTAGATCTACATATACTGAAGTTGGTATCACGTGACGTGAATTTATGACGAAGGTAAACGACACATCCAAACAAGATAATCATGACACGGAAGTCATACACGGCATCATTTACCTCCACCTCCTAACGTTGTGCTGATTCTTAAGTGACATATCGATATTCCGTTGGAGGAAGACGAAGACGAAGTGTTGCAGTAGCTGAGTGTTTGCCGTTCATCTTCAGACTTTGCACTTATTTTCGCAGTTATACGGGGTTCCCTTTTCGGCGGCGATGGAAGTGGACTCATCTGCACGCCCACCCGAGTTGCCGGCGACAGCGCCGGCAGCCTCAAGGAAGCGAAACTGCCTTTCCAGTGACAGCGAGGCTACCCTCATTGACACTGCCGAGAGCGTCGACAGCTCCGACGACGAATACGTGACGTCATGAGCCAGAAAGCAAAGCGGAGGATGCTCAGGGCATCCTTGGACGCATCTTCTGGGAGGGCCTCGCAAAGCCCGCCGAGGTACACCGTCCTATTCTTGCCTACGCAACCATCCATCAACATGAGACCACTGAACAGGCAAGCTGTATCTTCAGAGCTCGAGGCACTGGTGCCGAACAGTATTAAGGATATCAGAGTGAATCCCCGGAAAAATGTTGTAGCAGTGGACGTCGCTCAAGCGTCTGCGTTAGATTCACTGAGCAAAGTTACCGTCCTTGGCGGCATGAATGTTCACACTATCATTCCGCTAGGAAATCAGGCAACTACAGGCGTCATATATGACATCGATGTGACCATCTCGAACGAAGATGTGCCGATTCTTATTAAGCCTGCTAATGATGGGCCCCAAATACTACAGGTGTGCCGTCTAGGAAAGTCGAGATGTGTGAAGATAGACTTTAAGAGTGATTGCCTGCCGACACATGTTAAGGTGGGTCATTTCCGACATGCTGTGCGGGCATTTGTCCCTAAGCCGCTTCAGTGCCGAAAATGTCAGAAATTTGGTCATGTGAGCGCCGTCTGTGGAAATCCTACAACATGTCCTCGTTCTGGTGCACCACACTCTGCCGACAACTGTAAGGCTAATTCCTATAAATGCCCAAATTGCCAAGGGCCCCACGACGCCACATCAAAAGAGTGTCCGAAAATAAGGCAGGAGATTTCGGTTTTGAAGAAAATGGTGAGGGACCGTTCGACTCACCGAGAAGCGGTTGCTGTCGTCAGGCGACATCGTTCTCGTCGCTGACGCTCATCTAGAAAGCCTGCCCACAGTATCAAGTCTTCTGTAAAGCCTTCTTTCGTTGAATCAGCTTCACCACCACCGCTGGACAGAAGGAACAATTGCACTGAGAATGCTGCCCCTGAAAAGGAGGCTCTAGAAGAAGCATGGCCATCACTTCCAAGGATAACCCCTGCAGAAAAACTGGAACGTGCACCGGTAGCACCACTTTCTGCATCTCGCCAAGATTAGGCGACAGAGCGTGACCGAGAAATTTTGACGATGATCAAGTCTCTCATCAATGCCATTCGCTCACTTATAGGCAACACGAACACGCCCACAGCACGATGCGCAGTGCAAGTATTGGATGCCCTGAGTCCAGTGCGTGCCAACTTCGCATAGACGAAATGGCTCTTTCACTGCCTTCATTCCGAGACGAAGTACGTAGTGCGACAGTTTTACAGTGGAATGCCAGAGGACTTAAATCGCGGATCTCATGTTTTCGACATTACGTTTTCCGGAACAGATTTCCTATATTAGTAATATGTGAACCAAATATGTCAAAAGCGATAAAGCTTTCTGGCTACGAAGCCTTCACTTCATCGACTTGTGGTGAGCCCAGCAAAGTAATTATATATATCCGCACAGATTTAACCTACATTCCACATTTGGTGCAACCCCATAACGGAAATCAATACGTATGCCTCCGCGTTGCAAAGAAGAAGGTAGCCTTCACACTTATCGGCGCATACATCTCACCATCTGGTCAGTTCGATGGTGAAAGACTACATGACATCTTGACCGCTACACCTGGACCTTGGATTGTTATTGGTGATTTCAATGCTCATCACTTGCTTTAGGGAAGCACTAAGATTGATTCCAGAGGCCGGAAACTTGCTGAATTCGCCTCACGCCACGAACTTACCGTTATGAATGACGGCAGTCCAACGTATTTGCGTGGTCCGAGATATAGCAGTTGCTCGGATCTTGCATTGGTGTCACGGCAATTCACCCAACAAGTGCGATGGTTCACTGATATTGAGACTCACGGCAGTGAGCATATTCCAACGTATCTGAAGGTCACAGGTTTTGCAACTTCCTCCTCATCAACTAACAGAAGAGTTAATTGGGCAATGTACAAAGCAAAGGTGGAAGAGGCATGCGATGATATCGCGTGCGGCCTCGAGGAGGTAATGTAAAATGTGATGGAAGAGGTTACGTGCGCCTTTAAATACACATAAAAGCGTACAGAATTTGATATAGAACTTGAACGACTACGAACGATTCGTAGGCGGGCGGAGAGGAGGTACAGGCACACTAATTCGATTCATGACCTCAGAGACGTTCGACGTCTACAAAAGAAAATCCAACGTCGAATGGACAAGCTGGAGGACCAACGGTGGAAGAAATTTTGTGAATCACTCGATCCTCGCAAGCCTATGTCCCATATATGGAGGACGGTGCGTGGCTTTGGCTCGACTCCACAACAACGTCCATTCAACACATTGGCTCTCCATCAAGGCCGCCTGCAGGTTGACGTTGCTGAAGATTTCTGCGTAAGGATTGCGGGCAATGTGGTTACCATGAGTGACGAAGTTCTCGGGGATGTTCCTGTAGCACGAGTTTCTGAGCTGAATATGCTTTTCTCACTCGAGGAACTGGATGCAGCTCTAGCCACCTGCAGACGTTCATCATCACCTGGGCCGGATGGTATTACTTACGCTGCTTTATGCCATCTTGGAAGACGCGGCCGAGACCAGCTACTAAAATGCTACAACCAGTCATGGAACGATGGCGTCGTTTCAGAAAGGTGGAAATCCAGCCGCTTGGTACCAATCCTCAAACCTGGAAAGTTGCCGCTTGATCTGGCATCATATCGACCCATTGCGCTACCCAGCTGCGTAGGGAAAATAATGGAAAGAATGGTTCTGACTCGCCTCGAGTGGCACCTTGAACGCTATAATATATACCAAGAGGCCATGGCTGGTTTTCGAAGAGGCCGCTCTTCTATTGATAATGTCATCGACCTCGTAACCTCTGTGCAACAACAGAAATACCTCAAGCGCATCTCGGTTGCAATGTTCCTCGATGTGAAAGGTGCATACGACAACGTAACGCACAATGCCATCCTAGATGCCTTGGCGAACATTGGAATCGGTGGAGAAATGTTTCGATGGATTCGGAGCTACCTGCAGAGGAGATCCTTCTTCGTGCTCACTGCGGAAGGCCGCACCGTTGATCATTACACCACTCGTGGCGTTCCACAAGGCGGGGTTCTCAGCCCTACGTTGTTTAACCTCACAATCATTGGCCTTGTACAAAGCCTACCTCGATCAGTCAATATCTCTACATACGCTAATGATATATGTATCTGGGCTACAGCAGTGACACGACTCCAGGTACGCGCACGGCTCCAAAAAGCAACGAGAATAACGTCGACGTACCTCCATGCTCGAGGCCTCACAATTTCCACCGAGAAGTGCGCCTTAGTCCCTTTTACCCGCAAGCCCATGATCTGTTATCCTGTTTCTATCGACAACGTGAACCTTTCGTATATGAGACGTCATCGATTCCTGGGTGTCATTATCGACAGAAATCTCTCGTGGAGTGCTCACATCTCGCACTTGAAGAAGAGGCTCAGCTCTATCACACACGTGATGAGATTTCTCGCTGGTAAAACGTGGGACACATCAGTGTCATCTATGCTTCAGCTGTACAGAGCCGCTCTTCTTGGGATATTTGCGGTATAGCACGCCCGTGCTTTCCAACGCCGGAAAAACTAACATCAGTGTCCTGCAAAGCATTCAAGTCCAAGTCCTCCGCACATGCTTGGGGCTACCTCGGTGCGCTAATGCGTTAGCAACAATTGGTATTGCTAAAGACCATCTGATCACGACATATATAACTGTTGACACACTCCGGACACATATGCGTCACATATCCAGAGTGCCTAACCACCACCTTGCTAGCTTGCCACTAGAAAGACCAAAGACAGCGTTTTCCAAAGTTGTTGCGGCTAACCAGAATTCTATCTCGTGGAGATTCTCGCCCGCAACCATACCACTATCTCCAGAGTGGTGCATGAAAAGACCGACTCTGCACCTTGAAGTGCCGGGGATATCTAAAAAGGCAAGCCTGTCATCTGCAGCCCTCAAGCAGGTCTCACTGGACCTTTTGCATTTGTCATATGCTAACCGAATTCATGTTTACACGGACGGTTCGGTCTCGGGAAGTTCGACAGGTGCCTTTGTCATACCATCTCGATCAATCACCGTCAAATTCAAGACATCACACTTCACGACATCTACGGGATCCGAGCTCGCTGCTCTTCGAGCCGCTGTGGAGTTTGTTACGCAAGAATCCCCTAGTAGATGGGCCATTTTCTGTGACTCCAAGGCAGCCCTTCAATGCGTGCGAAGTCTACGACGTGGAAACTACCACCAGATGGTGTATCGTATTAATGAAATTTGTCATCGCGCTGCTGATCGAGGACACGACATTGTTTTACAATGGTTGACGGGCCACTGTGGCATCAGTGGTAACCACCTCGCCGACGACGCTGCCCGATGTGCCCACGATGGAGCACCCACACTGTTAATACCCTTGTCAAGAGTAGACGCAGCTAGAGAACTTCGTCACATCGCGCATAATGCCACGCTTGCGCACTGGAATTCTCCACCTAACTCCAATCAACGCCCTAAGAATCTGAAGTCATTACTTCAGAAACAACTGCCATCCAAGATTTCTCGACGTGACGCTACAATGCTGTGCCGGCTGTGGACTGCGGTAGCGTTTACTAAGTCATTCAGCCATCGCATTGGCATGGCGGATTCATCCATGTGTGAAAGCTGCAACTGTATAGAGACTATTGAACATCTCTTGTGCCGCTGTGCCCAATTTGATGAAGATCGCCGGACTCTCCAGTGTGCCTTGAATAGACTTGATGACTGGCCATTTAATGAAGCAAAGATCTTAGGAGCCTGGTCGCGCAGCACATCAGCACAGAAAACCACACGAGCCCTCCTGAGATACTTGTCAACAACTTCATTGAGGGACCGCCTGTGAAACTTGGCATTGTGTGTGTGATGTGACATGTGTCTATCCTTCTCTCTCTCTTTTACTCCCCTCTTCCCCTCCCCATGTTAGGGTAGCAAACTGGACGCATAGTCTAGTTAACCTCCCTACCTTTCCTACATTCCTTCTCTCTCTCTCTCTCTCTCTCTCTCTCTCTAAGTGACATATCAACCTTTTTTATTCATGCTTCGACGCGGGTTCGAATCCCGGCTGTGGCGCCTGCATTTCCGATGGAGGCGGAAATGGTGCAGGCCCGTGTGCCCAGATTTGGGTGCACGTTAAAAAAAAACAGCAGGTGGTCGAAATTCCCGGAGTCCTCCACTACGGTGTCTCTCATAATCATATGGTGGTTTTGGGACGTTAAACCCCACATATCATCATCATCATCATCATCATCATCATCATCATCATCATTATTCGTGTTTCGCATATCATCGATTTCCACCGTACTTGGGATCTTCCCTTTTTTTTTTGGTGAATTATTGTTTTTGAGCACGAGAACAAATTGTTCTCATACGTGGATGCAAAAACATCACCTTACATTGTGAAGACACCTTTGTTTGTAGACATAGCTTTAATGTTTTATATAATTTTCATCATCTCAAAGGTCATGAATGTCCCGTGCTTGTTGTACAACTTTTTCATTGTACATATGAACATCACTGTCGCAAATAATTTATTTTCGCTGTACATAACAGCTTGCACTGTACATACGCATGATCATCATTGCATACCTTTTGTGTACACATAAGTTATGTAAGATACATCTGGAAATGAAATTATCTTAATCGTGAGGCCCTGAATCCTTGTGTTTCTGGGTATTAGGGACGGCTTAATGCTCTCCCCTAGTAGAGTACAAAGTACTCTTAATCGTTACACGTTTTCTTTAACATCAATTGTGAGGCCCACGGGACGGCTTTTAGTTCTCCCCATAGTAGAGTATACCTGGTACTATAAATCGTTACGCGCTTTTTCTAAGCACGGTGCTTCCAGACACTGGGGCAGCTTATTGCTCTCCTGCTCTCACCTAGCTGAGTACCTTCATACTCTGAATCGTCGAACATTCGTTCTAAACACACATTGTTGAATCGTGCTGAACGTTTGAGCTACGTTGAGCGCTTCAGCAGAGCTTGACGTCACAAAAATGAGAAAGTGTGAATGGTTGGAGCCTTCATTCAAATTCTCTTTAGAAGAGAAGTCAATGGCAGTGGGAGGAACCGACGTCTTATATTGTGTTCTAGCGGGTTATAGTACAGTTTAGTGAGTATATACATTTACTCGTTTTGAATCAACCGACGTTCTCAGACGACTGCATTTCGTTCATAGGGTGACATCTCTTTTTTTCACTATACCTAAGGGCAAGATAATTAAGTCTCATGAGTTCTATATAAAAACGACATGGAAAATGACCTACAATCAGACAGCCCCAGTTAGCTACCCTGCATGGTGAAAAGAAAAAAGAGGGGGCGACAAGACGACTGTATATAGCTAAAGGGGCTGTCAAGTTTTTGGCCATTTTGTTTTAATCTACAGAAGAGCAACAACAAAAAAAAAACGATTACAATTGTACTGAATTGAAATATTCGTGTTTTAATTCAAGGTGTTAAGTAAAGTCATTTACACCGTGACAATCTAATAGCTGCGTCATTCAGTGAAATAGATGTCAAGTGAACAAGCGCCATGTCTGTGTCTTTACCTCATTCAGTTCTTTTGCTCATCTACTATGCAACTACAGGGCTAAGTCAAGCGCAGTGAAATGCTTGGCTCCTCCTGTTATCGAATCACTGCATGCTTTTGTCGTCGTCGTCGTCGTCGTCGTCGTCGTCGTCGTTGTTGTTGTTGTTGTTGTTGTTGTTGTTGTTGTTGTTGTTGTTGTTGTTGTTGTTGATGTTGATGTTGATGTTGATGTTGATGTTGTTTAGAGGGGAATATTTCACAGTACCCTACAGCGAACTTCCTATCAGCCACGCGTGTAGGACGCAGAAGTGCCGTTGATGACAGTGGAACAAACATTCAGAAGCGGAAACGACGAGCCGGACGTCACGCGAAACTCGGGGAAAGCCCAGAGCATATCTCATATCCCAGTCGCCAGTTTAAAGTATCTCACTTCATTTTCAGGTCGTCTTAGAATAATGCGATCAGACGTGAAAGTCGAGAAGCTTGCATTACACTCTCAGTGCTAGTGGCTCTCTGTAGAAAAAAAAACGTTACATAAATACAATCATATTAAAAATATAGTGCTGCTGCCGTTTATAAACGAACGCTTGTGTGTAGGTCATATAGTCGGTGCCCAGTCAAATATTCGAAAAGGCCTTTATCACGTCGCTGTCGAGTGACACTCAACAACGAAGCTGATTTGGCGGATCAACTTCGATACATTCTCGTAACTTTCACGGACGACTGAATGCGTGCACGTGCCGAAGTATGAGTGTAAATGTATTACACTATCAGTGTAAATGTATTATATGTACAGTTGCACCTGATATGTTAGAGTGCAGGCGTTGACTCTTCGATTATTGCACATTGGTACGTATCACAGCCCGGATTTATTACATAAGCTTTATCCCAACTGCTGTCCCAGTAGCTCTTGCAGGCCCTGCAAGGAATTCGCCAGCCTAGATCATATGCGGCCCGCTGCGCGTCGATGCGTGCAACTGAGAACTTTCAATAAAGTTTTGCGCCCATCCATCAATCCATCCATAGCACGCAGTTAGCAGTAATTTCTTCTTAGGCGATGCGGCTTTGTTCTGTTGAGATACTTTTGACTGTGCGCCGGGAAACGAAAAGTTCGACTGAGACGGTCAGGTTTCCCGCAAGCTGCCAACTGCAGCTTTCGTAAGTCTGACGCAACGTTGCTGCTTGCGAATAAATCCAATTCATACCATTTCGACGTCCAGGACACAATACTCATGATTCCCGTTCTTTAGTTCATTTCATAGCGAGCACCTAGTCCAGACAGATCCGGTAATGTATTTAGGTTGCACGCAGAGGTTTTTTGATCGATTGGCAGCTCGTAGAGGTCACGTGTTGTATTACACCTGCAGCGTGCATAGAATGTTCCACAGTCACCGCAATGGGACGATGAACTCCTCTTTTTTTTTTTTTTCGTTCGTTCACGCGGGGCCTGTGTTTCGAGGAGTATCGAAACGACGAGACGCTCGAGTACATAAGATTTAGGTACACATTAAATAACCCCAGATGGTAAAGAACGGAAAATGCGATTTACTTATCGACTCATGAGTTCTGGGAATTCGGTGCTTGCCAAGAAAGTTGCCGCATTGACGGTGATGATTATTTTGATGATGACGTGTAGATACGTGTCCTTTTACAAATCTGAAGTGACTACAAGCCAGCTCTCTTTTCTTTCTGTTAAATACACGGTCTCCATTCCCCTAGATTTTTCGTCGATAACTCTTGGAACAGCGCCTATTTAAACGTTTAACTACAGCCGCCATATATACTTGGTCGTCAACTGTCGTGTTTCTGAATACATTGTACTTTTTTTTTTCACCTACAAGTGTTTCTACATTATCACCATTCATTTGCTTTCGTAAGTATTTCAAAGGATTTTTTTTTCCAACACTGATTTCAGTCTGCACTCCTCTCGCTTCAAACAGAGCCGTATACAATACAACTCAACTACAACCCGAATCTTCGCGCGCCGCTTACCGGACAATACATAACACGTGATGGTTAGATACTACATTGGCATAGCGACCTATACGCCATGCACACGCGCTCGTTTGATCAATAGCGACCGGCTCGTTAGTTTGTATCTCGCCAATGTTCGTCTACGTACGCGCCACAAAAGGCACGGGTCCACTGCTGTTCCTCCCCTTTATACAATGCCTTGTGGACAAAAACGCCCGATGGCATTTCGTGCTTTTTGGCGCTTCTTTACTTCTTTCTGTGTAGGCGGGTGTCGTGACGTGCAGTTGACCCGGATAGCGACCGTTTGCCACGCAAAAAAAAAAAAAAACGCAACTTCTTCGATCAACACTCGGACGTTGCAGTTCGCATGCCATCTATGTATCTCCCAATCAATAGCCAGCACCAGTGTCTCTAACTCCTCTCTTAGCCTCGGCATACTCCATTATCCCTTTTCAATCACCCTCTCCTTCAACACACACACACGCGCGAACACTTTCAAACGACTTCCTTCTCTCTCGTCCCGCTGACGACGGCCGTGTTTCCAGGTCGGCCTCTGAAATCTCGAGAACGGCTGCGCCCTCGGACAACACACTCAGCGGCCGGCGTTCGATAATTGATTTTTTTCTTCATCTTGTTTTCTATCTCCGCTTAGTCTTTTCGTTATCGCGTTAGCCAACGACATATTTATACTGTACGAATGGTGTGCGCCGAAGAAGCGCATTTAACGGTGACGTCACTCGCTTCTGCGTTGCTACGAGCTCTTTTACAACTCTTGCTATTTTATTTTATTTGCACGCACGAATACACAAGAACACAGAGGAGAGAGAGAGAGAGAGAGAGCAAGCTGGCAACTGCCACCTGGAGGGGCACAGCGCCTGCTCACTCTTTCGGGAGGAGGGAAGAAACAGGGAAAAGGGAGATAGGAGTGGAGAAATAGGAAAGAAGAGAGGGAAGTGCAGAAAAAAATGACGAAGACCTAGACAAGTATGAGTGAAAAAAAAACGTCCATAGGTTAATTCACTCGCGATTAATTCACTTCAGCTGCTGCGAGCACATTCAAGTCACATCGAACAAAAACAGAAATGATGTTGTTCTGTTTTTCTTCTTCCAAACTCGTTTCGGGTGGTCTCGGTGTTCACAGAAAAAAAAAGAAGAAGAAAGCACGTTACGTCTAGAAATTGTATTAATCTTAACGATGGGATAATAGGAACAGAAAAAAAGAAGATCGTGAAGTACTTATATTTTAAACTACAACACACTTTAGCTACAATAGCTGGCACAGTACAGAAATGAAGTAATCTAATTTAGATGACCACTGGTCACATGGTAGCAGCTTATCCAAAAGGCTGTGCCAATTCGTACACAGGCAAGACTATTTCACCTAAGCGATGTGGGTGCCGTCATCTTGGGCATTTAAGATCATTGATTGATTGATATGTGGAGTTTAACGTCCCAAAACCACGCCATGATTATGAGAGACGTCATAGTGGAGGGCTCCGGAAATTTCGACCACCTGAGGTTCTTTATTGTGCACCCAAATCTGAGCACACGGGCCTACAACATTTCCGCCTCCATCGGAAATGCAGCCGCCGCAGCCAGGATTCGAGCCCGCAACTTGCGGGTCAGCAGCTGAGTACCTTAGCCACTAGACCACCGCGGCGGGGCAGGCATTTAAGTCAACGTTTTCTTGTTTTGGTACATTGCGACGTGAAATAATTAGGTCAGGAAACACTGTATGCCCCAACTCAACCGCTTTCGTGTGCACGCGTCTACCGCGACGCGGTTCCTCTAGTTGTTAAATGTGGGAGACACAAAGGTTAGCAGCCCAACATGGCGACACTCAAATCCCTCTGTAATACACTCTATGAACAATCACCTCTTGAAGGCAAGTCTTCATCGTAGAAAAAAAAATGAACACCAGTTCCACCCCAAGCGAGACCTGTGTGAACTGCATGGCACTGGGTCGCTTGCGTTTCCCGCATTCTTATCTCCTGTTTATCAGCTATTTTCCGTTCTTTTCGCGTGTGGTATCTTCCATCCTTTGTCAGTTCTTTTCTCGTGTTTATTGAATTTTTTTTCGGCGATTATCTATTTCCCTACTATATGGTCTCCCATTTTCCCCGCTGTTTGCTGCGCCGAGCACGCTGCGTCAGCATCCCGGCGCTGGAGTTTCCCTGGCCTCGGACACACGAATTAGCCGTTCGTCGACACTGGCGTTCACGACCAAGCACACGCTGGCTTTTTCAACGTAATATTGGTGAAAATTATGATTATGATCAAACTTGGTAGTTGCTTGACGCCAACGCGAGACGCGAGACGATGACAGGGTGGTATTTTAAAGGGCCAGTAAACAACCTTGAGGTCCAAAAAGTTGTTATGATAAAAAAAATATGTGCACTTTTGCTTTGTGAACATGCTGCCGCAAGAATTTTGCGAATACGACCTATATTAAGGAAGTTACGGGATTTGGAATATCGGTTTCAGCTAGTTTAAAAATTGCGCGCGGCCTCGCCACTCTTCTCTTTCACAGGGAGGGGACGGCGTAGCTCGTCGTCGTGACTGGTTTAGACCAATCTACAAGATGCGTGCGACGTCTAGTCACCGATAGGCGACCTTGCGTCACTGCGAATGAAAGGAGCATTGGTCAGGCGTAGGAAAGGATCGCGGGATTTTGTTTGTTTAGAAAAAATTTATTGCCACAAACGTCAATAACACTCAACAGAACATTTCCGTCTTAGACATACTCTAACGATGATGACAAGACAGACGTCATTTACATGAACATGGATATGAGATTTTGTTTTTAGGGGCGAAGCTCCTTAAAACGGCACCCGTTCGTCACCCGTAGCCGTAGTAGTGTGTAACAAGTATAACATTTTGACCTCCAAGGTGGTGCCGGTGAGAAATTTCTTCTGTGCGTTGTTGAACGATAAAAGATAGTGCTCAATGTACATGCTAATGGTTGCTAAGAGGGAATGAGAGACAGGAGAATTTGGCTTTTAGTTAACGCGCACGCTGTGAATTTTTTATTATTCAACAACGCACAGAAGACAAGAAAGGGTTGTTACGTTATACTCGCTGGGCGTAACCTCCTATGTTTTATAAAGGCTTAGCGAGCGTTGGGCCGCAGTGCCATGAATACAGTGAACTAGTATATACCATTAACGCGAGGTGGTTAAAGGCTGAAAGTAGACACGAAGCGCAAGCCGTAAGAAAGTGTGCGTGTGCCTCCTCTCGTTCAGTCCATAGAATGTCCGCTGGATGGCGGTGCTTCTATATGAGGAATATATGATGAAAAGATGCGAGATGGTGGTACTTGGAGTGTTCAATAGGTGGACGAACGGACACACAGACAGATGCATGGACGGGCGCACGGTTGGCTGCACGGATGGACGCATGGACGGACGCAGGAGCGGATGCATGGACGAAAACAGGGACGGACGCACAGATGAACGTGCGGACGCGCGATTAGACGCACGCACGGACGGGCGGATGGACGCACGGGCGGCCACACAGACGCACGCATGGATGGACGGAAGCAAGAACGAATGGACGGACGGATGCTTCGCCCCACTATCCATCATTCACTCCGTGGATATGCTGCCATTTCCTATTTCGAAATGGAGGCTCTGAGCGGGGCGCAGAGCTGTAATATTCGGTAAACGTGATCGCCGCGGTGTACTCTACGAATTGCCGAGCTTCTTTTGGAGGGTGTAATAAATAAGAGCCTATTCACTTGCCCTTTGAACAGCATCGCAGATTTAAAAAAAAAAGGGGGGGGGGGGCATTTTGTAGATTCGAAAGTGTTCGCCGAAGGCCTGTGGAAACTCGACACCCTACGCCATGTCTTTTTCTGTTAAATAAATGAACTTCGTTAAAATACCGGGGTCCCCACGCAGCGTGTTGCGAGTATCCAGGCAGAGTAAGCTCCACCACTGGGGCAACGCGTCACAGCCCCTCGAGGCCCGCCTGTGCCCTGTTTAACCGGTGGGTGGCTGGCCGGCACTGGGGATCGAACCCCGCACCTCCCGTAGCTGAAGCGGACGCGTACGTGCAATGCCACAGCTACGGTAACTTCGTAGTAAAATAAATGAAGTTTATTTATTATACTGTGTTTTACTTTTTTATTTTTTGAAAGTGTAAGAGAAAGAGGCCACTGCTAGCAATGTTATGGGGCGCGGATGGACGGACACAAGTATGGGCCACTAAATGCTTTCGCCTTAAGATATGTAGGCTAGGTTAGCTACATTGCAAACCAAGATAAAAAGGCAAAACGCTCTATCAAGTGCTTATCTCCCACGCACGGGTCCCCCTAGCGTCATTGAAGCGAAATGATCGCGTGAATGAACCAAGTTGTGGAGACGTTGTGAGTATTTTTCAACACATTCCGGCTATAACACGTCAGTTGTGTGTTTTGTTTTCAACCATATGTTTTATAGAGAGATGTCAGTGGTTATACTTAGCGCCGACTACTCCTATTCGCGGATACAATTTATGAAAAAAAAAACAGCAATAAGAAAACAAAAGTTGCATGAGAGGACCTCCAAGATTTCACGTATATCCGTCGAGTCACATAAATTATCCTACACTGTATTCGCAAAGTCCACCTACGCAGCGACAAAATTACGCTCTGTTTATATCACAGGGTTGTTCACGTAAAATGTGTTCACACGAACACATTTTACATGTACAGATATCGTCGAATCACGTAACAACACTAAAATAAATACAACGAAACTGAACACCTACAGGCACAAAGACTCAAAATAAATTTACGTAAGAAGCGACACAAAGCGCAACACGTCAAGTCAGGTCTCTTTTCGTGCCTGAACAGCCCAGTAGGTTTTCCCAATAATTTTCTAGTATACCACGCGCTTTTACAAACTTGCTTATTACTAACAAGTCTTACTCATTTAATGTTAATAGTGCCTGTGTTTGCAAGGCATGTGTTGGCTATGGATCTATAGTAGTCTACAACTTAAAGATAAATACAGGCTTCATCCTGAAACTGCTCTGCGTCCCCCGTTAAAAGAAAGTTGTGCTTTGTGACTTCCGTATCAACAATAAGTTCCTTTATGCTCCTAATGTAAACACTACGCATCTTGTGAACTAAAAGATCGTCGTTCCTACCGTAATGAATAAATGGGTCTGAATCTATCCCTAAATTAGCCAGGAAGTTCTAGTTTTTGAACGAAAAACAAGCAAGTCGAATATGTGCCTGCATGTGACATTCATTTACTTGATATAAGCAAGACCTGTTTGTGGCTATAATATATTCCAATTTATTAGCCATATCGCTGAGACGGATGTGTGTATGATACGGTACGGCTTTATGCTCTCCCCTAGTAGAGTTTTTCTGAACACGAAGTACTCAACTTTGTTAACCACTTTGTAGTGGCTCAGCTCCTTATGGCGTGGCTCGTGCGTCCCTCGTAGTACGTAACCATCAGTGGCACATACCCGAAATAGGTATAACATTTGACCTCCAACGTGGTGCCGGTGAGAGATTTCTTCTGTGCGTTGTTTACCATAAAAAAAAAGTGCTCAATGTACATGCCAATAGCTGCCGATGGGGAATGAGAGACAGGAGCATTCGGCTTTTAGTCAACGCGCACGCTGCGATCCCCATTAGCAGCCATTGGCATGTACATTGAGCACTATCGGACAAGAAAGGGTTGCTACATTATTCTAGCTGGGTGTAACCTCCTTAGATTTAGAAAGGTTTAGTGAGTGTTGAGCCACAGGGCCATGAATACAATGAACTAGTATATACCATGAATGAATTCGAGGTGGATAAAGGGGGGAAGCAGATACGAAGCGCAAGCCGTAAGAAATTAAAAGCTGAATCGTCCTGTCTCTCATTTCACATTAGCAGCCACTGGCATGTACATTGAGCACTATCTGACAGGAAAAGGTTGCTACGTTATACTCGCTGGGTGTAACCTCCTTAGCTTTAGCGGCCGTTGAGCCGCAGTGCCATGAATACAATGAACTAGTATATACCATGAACTCGAGGTGGTTAAAGGTGGGAAGTAGATACGAAGCGCAAGCCATAAGAAAGTAAAACCCGAATCCTCCTGTCTCTCATTAGTAGTAGCCATTGACATGTACATTGAGCACTATCTGACAGAAAAAGGTTGCTACGTTATACTCGCTGGGCGTAACCTCCTTGGTTTTAGAAAGGTTTAGCGAGCGTTGGGCCGCAGTGCCATGAATACAGTGAACTAGTATATACCATGAATTCGAGGTGGTTAAAGGTGGGAAGTAGACCCGAAGCGCAAGCCGTAAGAAAGTGTGCGTGTGCCACCTCTCGTTTAGTCCTTGGAATGTCCGCTGGATGGCGGTGCTTCTATATGGGGAATATATGATGAAAAGATGCGAGATGGTGGTACTTGGAGTGTTCAATAGATGGACGAATGGACACACAGACAGATGCATGGATGGACGCATGAACGGACGCAGGGGCGGACGCACGAACAGACGCACGAACAGACGCACGCACGGACGGCCGAATGGACGCATGGACGGTCACACAGACGGACGCATGGACGGACGGAAGCAAGAACGAATGGACGGACGAATGCTTCGCCCCTCTCCATCATTCACTCCGTGGATATGCTGCAAATTTTTTTTCTAAACACACAATATGATGAAGCCTTTGTGCTCTGAACATACTGTAAATAAATTTTTCCTACACACATAAGTTTAAGCCTCTCAATATTCATGAATGGCCCGTCCTTGTGCAATTTTCGCATTGTACATCATTGCAAATAAGTTATTTTCGCTGTTCATAACAGCTTGCACTGTACATACGCATGATCATCATTGTTGTCTAACTTTCTGTGTGCACATAAGTTACGTAAGATATATCTGGAAATAAAATTCTCTTAAACCAGTAACCGTTTTATCAAGGTTGGGCGTAACCTTGTTGGTGTTAGCAAAGTTTTAGCGGGACGGCTCAGTGCTCTGCCATAGTTGAGTACGAAGTACTCGAAAGCGTTAAACATTTTTTTTTCTAAACAGCTTCATGCTCTCCCATAATAGAGTACCAAGTACTCGAAATTGTTAAACGCTTTTTCTAACCCCACTTACCCCCCCCCCCCCCCCCGCGGTGTACAATTATGAAAATGGGAATGTCCCTGGGCACTGATTTACCACGTATATTTTATGCTCTACATAGCGTAAATATTTTTTTTGTCTAAACGGTGGGTTTAGACAAAAAAGAGACACGATGATTGGCGGAGCTTGAATCAATGCTAAAGTTGTCACCGACCATTTAGAGACTACTCGTGACATCATGGACGCACAACATGGCGGTTTAGATGACGTCAATGGAGTCCAATCACGAGGTGATCAATCTGCTTCAGTGTGATATCGACGTCTCTGGTATAGGCCATGTGGTTTCATTGCATGATTAGTTAAGAAACAAGCATGCAATATACTGATAATAATAACGGAACATGTCATATTTCGCGTCCCACCATGTCGGTGCTCCAACGCGTACGTTTCATTGACGTCAATGCAAGCCATTTATATACAGGACTCGTTACATAGACCAAAATGTCGTACAAGAAGGATAACATTCGTGCATTGAGAAAAAAAAATGAGTCGCGCGCGTACATCTGCAAATACTTGAAGTGGATGTTCTTTCATGTCTCGTCTACGGGAACGACGAGGCATTCGACGTCATTCGTCGGGCGGCAGTTCCGTTCGTTTTGGTCCCCAAGCGTACGCTGCATCTTATTCGATGCGCGCTGGACAGGTTCAGCTAACGCCCCTGCAGTGGCGTTCGTGACTGAACAAGCAATCCCCGAACACAGGTTTGCCCTATATAGTTTCATCTTATTACCATTTCGCTTCATGCATCTGGAAGTCCTGCTTCCTCCGAAGCATTAGAAGAAAAAAAAAATCGCAGGGACTGGAAAATTATGGATGTTATTCCGGGCTGTGAACAAGCCAGTGGATCGAACTCTACGAAAAATGCAGCGTGGCACAAAATGACACTCCAGGATGGAGATCGGAAGAACACTGAACGCTGGTGTCATATTGCTCTAATAAACGAAAACTAGACTAAAGTCTTCTTTTTTGTGTTTGTGCCATGTTGGCCTGTCCCCGCTATAAGCCACCATAAGTCTTTATATTAATCTGAACTAAGATACACAGATGTATTTATGCCTTACATGATTTTTTAATAGAATTTTCTTCACGTATTTCCCGTATACTTGTGAAGATAGGGTGGCACGACGTGTGTTTGTCGTCATTGGTGCGTGCATGAAAAAACACCGAAACTCGCTTCCCGAGCAGTGATTCGCCAAATAAAGCACCGAAGCTCGTGCACGATGGCAAGTGCATGACGCCGCTGCCTCACACGCTCAAAACATTTCCCGGAAAACGATCGCGCGATTCAAAACAACACCAAGCAGGGTATTTCCCAAAAGCAGCGTTTGATGGTGTCTCATTGGGAGCTTGTATGCGTACAGCAAAGATACATTGTTTCCGAAGCTCCGAAACATAAAAACTAGTTATATGCCTCGGAGAGGCCGCATGCTATAGCTAGACGCGACGCATGTATTTGGTTCACATCGAACGGTGTTTCACTGAACTGCGACAGAGACGAGCTCGCATTCGAGATTAGCCCGGTGCTTATACGCAAATGCAGGGAATGACCCAGCACAACCAAGTGCGGACAGCCAAACTCTACACACGCGAGTGCTACAACGGAGTGTGTTCATTTGCATGTGTGTGTGAGAGGTTTGCAATGCGTGTGTTAATACGACTTCGTGTGCGCCCGTGCGTGTGCGCCCGTGCGCGCGCGCGCGTGTGTGTGTGTGTGTGTGTGTGTGTGTGTGTGTGTGTGTGTGTGTGTGTGTGTGTGTGTGTGTGTGTGTGTGTGTGTGTGTGTGTGTGTGTGTGTGTGTGTGTGTGTGTGTGTGCGCGCATTTGTATTCATGTTTACGTTCGAATTCTTGCGCATCATGTGTTTGAGGAGCACGAAGGCTACAGAAAGAAATGAGTTCATGCGTACCTGTCAGAGCTAGTTTGTGTGTGTACGTGCACGCGCACTCACCTGTATGTCCCTCCTTCCCACTCTTTCCATTCATTACCTGTGTTTGCGTACAGCCAGCCACGCAGACTAGCAATCCTGTTCACAACAACGAGTGTTGGCCTATACATCCCAAGATAGGTCGCCGCAGGGCTTTCCTTTTTCATTTCTTGCTTTCGTCATTCTTGCCGACAGAGCTTGTTTTCGAGCGTGCTTTTGTCTTAGCTCCGCTCGGATGGTGCTCTGTAATTATTTCCCCGGCGAGCAGCAGGGCGCACACTGCTACCGGTGTGCATATAGTGGACGTGTAGAGAGCTACAGTGTAGACAGCTACACTGCGAAGGCTGTGAAGAACTGTGACGTCATACGTCAAGTAGCTTTTGTTCGTTGTTGTCGTGGTGGCTTGCCTGTCGTCGTGGTCAATACAGAATCTGAAGGACCTGGCCCATGGTACGAGGACAATGAGTACGACAAGAGATGCTCCCGTGCTTTGATAAGATCCGTCTGTCCGTCCGTCCGTCTGTCTGTCCGTCCGTCTGTCCGTCCGTCCGTCCGTCCGTCCGTCCGTCCGTCCGTCCGTCCGTTCGTCCGTCTGTCATAGGCATGCGCACGGGGGGGTGGGGAATGAGGGGGGCAAAGTTTGCCCATTACAGTGACTTACTGGGGGGGGGGGGCACTACGATGGAAATAATGCACCCCCCCCCCCCATTGAAGGCGAAGCCTGTGGACGTTTATGGGGGCATGTCATAAAGTGAGGAGCTCCAAAGAAATTTTGACCAACAGGGACTCTTTAACGTCTTTGTGTGTTTAGCTAAGTGTTTAGCTTTGTCTTTACAGGAACATGGTAGCTTCCGTTGACAGCGCGGGGTATATAACCGCAAGCTCACCCTGTCTACCTCCCCACTTTCTTCTGCATCTTTCTATCGGTCACGTTTGCCGAGATGCTGTCGCCTGGCCGGGAATTGAACCCACGTCCTCGAACTTAGGAACGGGACAAGTTTGAGCCGCCAAGCAAACCATGACGGAGATTGATTTTTCAATGTAAAGGACTAAAAAAAAAAGAGGCAATCTTACATTGACTTACCATCGACCTCTCGACAACCGAAAACAGTAACGATAAAAGCTTACTCTTCTCTACGCTCGTGTCCGCGTTTCTGTTTTTCATTTCTTGCCGCAGCAAGGCATGTTATGAGCTGTAATGCATTCCGCTTGCCCAAGCTTTCCTCTCAAGAGCACACTCGCTCAACACGGCACGCCTGCATCGACCATCGCCCACGGCTGTCGATCGTGTGTCTCTCGAAAACACCCAGCCGTCGCACGCAGTGTAGTCCTCCAATGCTTATACTCTGCATGATGGCTACGCTTTCCCCCTCTCTTGGACCCGTACGGAAACATCCAGGAGGACACGCGCAAACGCCGCAACAGTACACTCAAAGACGCGCAAATTCACCCAGGCATACGTGCCAAGAATAATTGAAGAAGCGAAAGCACATACATACATACATACATACATACATACATACATACATACATACATACATACATACATACATACATACATACATACATACATACATACATACATACATACATACATACATACATACATACATACATACATACATACATACATACATACATACATACATACATACATACATACATACATACATGCATACATACATACATACATACATACATACATACATACATACATACATACAAGCGCACAAACTCACAAGCACAGACCAATATTCGAATGTCAGGGCTGTTTAAACACACACACACTTAGGGTCCTGCAGGCTCATTGCGTGACGGCCATGTTGACACACGGACTATATACCGACGATGACGTGCCAGCGGCCAACTCATCCTTGGCTGTCACGTCATCGCGCGGGCTGTCGTACAGCGCTTGCGACAGATTTCGCGCAAAAAGGATATATCGATCTGGCACCACTAACTCTCCCGTCATCAACTCCTGATTTGGAACACGCACGCAGCCTGCAGCAACGACCACCGCAGCCCCTTTTCGGGAAGGACCACACGGCTGTATAGATACGGATGTCGTATACGTGCCACAGGTGTATCTACTGTATACGTTGTTCTTCGTGCAGCGCGGTCTCTAAATGGAGGCCTACCATTCGAGAGCTACCTGATGAACGTTCGGCCTGTATTCTTGTGCGTGCATGTAGTACGAGTCAACACGTACTGTCATAACAAACATGCATGAAGTAGAAACATCAAAAGCACCCGCCGCAGCGGTCAGTGCTTCCGGCGCTTGAATGGCGACTGGAAGGTCGCGGGATCAAATCCCGGCAGCGTTGTCCTCATTTCGATGCTTGCGAAGTGCTAGAGGCCCGTGGGCTTAGATTTAGGTGACGTGATTTACGTACACAGAATTTTTGACCTGGCGGTCGAAATTTCAGGACCCCCTCGACTACATCGTCTCTCGTAATCATATCGCGGGTTCGTGGACCCAAAACCGTAACGTATGCGATTAATAAAGCAACAGGACCTGCTTTTTGCGAAGCGTTTCAAGCGAGCTGGAGCTGCGCGCTTAAACTCGGGGAACGTGAAGCGGACGAGGCCATTGAGTAACAGCGACGAAGAGAAATGGCTGAAGCTATACAGCAGGATGCAAAGTGAACCAAAGTCAGAGAGTGAACAGCACGTGGCGGCTGCCTATCATTTCCAAAAAAAAAATTAATTTCTCCAGAATTCTTTGGGAGGTGCCTCATAACGAAGCTGTACAACACCAACGCGCCACTTGTCAACTTACAGTCCGGTTGGCCAATTACTTGACTAGAGCAACGACTCCCGGGGCGCCTTGTTTCACGTTGACTGCTGCAACGTTCTCACCCAGAAGAGCTCTATCGTGCTTCTAGGTTGCGTTATCACAAGCTTTCCCATTTCTCATTTATGATCGCTGTGCGTACAATACGCATTGTCAAGTCATGAACGACAACTTAGTACTTCACTATTTAACGCAGAAGTACGCACGCAGAATAACGAGACTACTTGTTAAGTCGGCTAGGACCACACAGTAATCAACGCCATGAATTAATGACGTTACCCGCAAGAGACTGGAATGAAAGAGAGTGGTTGAGAAACAATAAAGGGGTAGTCAATTTTCGGTAGTTAAAGTGCCAAAATCAATGCAGTGGCATCTCACGCGATGCGGAGAAGTACGCGATTCGGCTGCCCTGCAGCGACTCTGGCGTTCCCTGGCGAGCAAGTGCTGGCGCTCCAAATGGGCAGTCTACTCGTCATCCAGGGCGGGAAAGAAAACCTTCATGTGGTGATGCGATGACGCTCTTTCTTTCCTCCTTTCTCTTCTTATCCTCACATTACTCTTCTCACTTTCCTCTCTCACCCCTTGCTATACTATAATATGTGTATTGCCTTGTTATAATATGTCTATTCTCTTGCTATACTATAATATGTCTATAACATGTCTTTTCTGTACCATCCACCTCCTGTCTTCTCTCATCCTCATCATGACTTCCGTTTTCCGCACCCTCACCATGCTATAATACATGGTATACGCTATACTGCACATGACTATGCCATGCTTTACCTTGTCCCCTCCTCTTCTCCCTACTCCTCATCCTGACTTCACTCGTCTGTATATGCCCTCACATCTATCTCTCGCCCCTGCCTCCAACTCTTTCATTCCCTAATCCTTATTTTTCTGTCTCCTCTTTCCCCAGTGCGGGGCAGCCGACCAGATACTTGCTTTCCGGTTAACCTCCCTGCTTTTCTTCACATCTCTCTCTCTCTCTCTCTCTCTCTCGCGCGCGCGCTTTACATGATATGTCAATCAATCAAAAGAACTTCATTTTTTATGAAAAGAATAAAAATGTTAAGTGGCTAGTGACCGGTTGAATACGATGTCCGTAGAGAATGTACATGCCAGCTTTGGAGAAACGGAAACGATGGTATAAACACAGGAAATACACGTATACATTTTCTCTTGCGAACATTCGAATTCTTGATAGGTTGCAACTATCTTACTGTACACGGCACTATTTAGAAAAAAATAACGCAATGAAAATGAAATCAAACAGATGTATACGCAAGCTTACGTATCTTGTCTCGTTAAAAAAAAAGACTTGCATGCTAGCCCAAAATTACGTGCAATTTTAATTTTGAGGGTAATCGTGTGCTATATTTTGATTCCAATGAATTCTATCAGTCCTTCTCCATAAAAAAATACACGAGTACGCTGAAAATGACTATTCTATACACGGTTCTGACTGCGTAACGTCACGCAATGCAAATTTCCCCTTTCTCTTCCTCATTTCCTTTATCTTCACCCTCACATTAGTCCTCACCCTAGGTCCGCTTTCCGCCTCATCGAAGTGTGGGCCCCCAAATTTACCTGCACTTAGACCTGGGCAGAAACCTCCTGTAAGCACGCGGTAAATCGCATTGGGAAGACGACGTATACTCTTCTCTTACGACCTTCTTTATTGGCATTCTGTCACTTTCTTTATGTAGCACTATGGTAACAGTTGATACTCTGTAGATTCCTTCCAGGATGTTTATATATGTTTCGTCGACACCCTGATTACACAGTGTCTGCATGACTGCTGATATATCTACGGAGTTAAACGCCTTCTCGTAACCTTTTTGCATATACGAAGACATATACACCACTCTTCCAGACAATTGACTCCCTTCGGCTCTGCAGTGTGATGAACGCTGCAGAGATGGTTGAATGATATGTTGTGAACCCGACTTGCCAAGGACAAAAAATGCCGCCATATCCACGGAGTGAATGATGATGAGTGGGCGAAGCTCCGGAGGTAAACCTGGTAAACCATGAATCCTCCGTACATTTTGCCCACTCGATTTTATTGCAACGCGCCCCCTAGCGTACGTCGCCGCACTATATCGAACGATGACACGCGCCATATGTGGCATCATTCCTATTTTATAACACCTCGCATCTTTCATAATCAACTACACGTACTGCCGTCTAGTTTATAACATCCTGCATCTTTTGGACGGGCGGGCGGACGGGCGGGCGGACGGACGGACGGATGGACGGACGGACGGACGGACGGACGAACGGACGGACGGATGGATGGATGGACGGACGGACGGATGGACGGACGGACGGACGGATGGACGGATGGACGGATGGATATGGCTGTACCCTTTAGATCGGGCGGTGGCTAGCGTAATACTTAGAACTGAACGAGAGGTGGCTACATACAGGGGACGCACAGCCCACGCCTTAAGGAGCTTCGCTCCTAAAAGATTTAAGTTAACTCTAAGAGACCCAAGGCGTCCCAGAAATATGCAAAGAATATCACAAAGGTATATTGCTTCAATGCAGATTGGAATAGGCAAGAAAGTGTAGAAGCAACTTCAAAGCAGATTGAAGCAAGCAAACGACAACAGAAGGCAATCAAGGGCAAAACGAAATGGGCAAAAAAAAGTATAGAAGCCAGCGTTATCACTTAAATGCAGATCGAAGTTGCCGAAGGAGATCAAAGCGAGCAAAGAAGAATACAATAACCTTCAATGCTAGTCAAAATAGTCAAGGAAGGATTTCGCTTTGAAGCCCTCGGGAATGAACGAAGGACTTGGCAAACTCTATTCTTTGCACTGTCAACGGTATAGTTCCCAATGTGGAGGTGTTCTGTGAATTAGAACACCATATTTACACTATAGCGGGAGTGTGCGGCAAGCCATGAAGTATAAATGACCGAGATAAGGTTATTTGTTTATTGTAGAGATGCCCCGTACAAGGCTTGCAACATTTGTTCGACGATTTAGGGCCGTGGGTATTCTGCTCTGGGAGAATGATAAGCTGTGCGTTTAGAACGAAGTTTTTAACGATTTCGAGTACCGGTGGTTTTTAGGGCGTGAATACTGGCAGCAATATATATTTTTTTTTCGTTTTTGGTGATCCGACCAAGAGGCTTGGAAAGAATGCATCAGTTGACTCAACCAGCGTGACCTGCGCCACATCTGCCATTCAGTTCGAAAAAAAAAAAAGAAAGACGAAAGAACTGCAGGGCTATTCAGACAGCTCATTTTGCCGGCTGGCTGTCAAAGGAAGTGACGACACTGTAAAGTTGCGAAATACACCGAATCTCTAGCCGCGCTCGCATAGCTAGAGGCGTCTCTCTTGAAACTGCCGCTACATATAGCAGCCAGCCCCATAGTCGCCCGGCAACACACAAAGCTTCAATGGCATGGGCGTCTACTTTATTACGTCAACTACCCCCTTCTTTTTTGTTGTTGTTTACTGCCACGGGATACACCACAGGGGCGCTCGTTTTCTGCGGCAAGGCGCAACAATGGGCGCTCCGTGCTTACGTCATGTTCGGAAACGCCACTCGTCGCGCGCGATGTGTCGCGGATGACACATGAGCGAACTTTGCGAAACGGGAAGGCTCGCACTTGTAACTCGAAATATCTATACTTACGCCGTTTCCTGCGCCGCATTTGCCTCGGCGGAGAGCCGATGTAAATGCCGCGTACGGACACCGACTAAAGCTGTTACGCTAACCGGTTTACGCTCGAGTAAAGTGTCATCGAATAAGACTACCCCAATTTGTTGTATAATGCGCAGTTTGGTGTGCGTTTATGCTGTGACTGCTAACCAACATTTAATACTCAGCTCGCGAGAACGTCAAGCGCACTCTGGCTTTTTTTACGCCGCGCTGGTATGGTGGTTGCCAACCCGCGAGTCACGGGGTCGATCCCGGCGGCGGTGGTCGCATTTCATACATAAAGTTTAGCTAGACCTGACCCCCCACCCACAAACAAATTTCTGGCTTCGCCACTGTCCAAAATAGCACCCATTAAAAAGAAGAAGCTGAAAAAGAAAACAGCGTGGCTACTTCGCGCCTGTCCAAGCACCCGTATAAACCGATTTTTGTTTTATTGGCGCAAGGACTATGTTTGGCCAAACCTGTATAAATGGAGCCCATAAGCCGTAGCACTACGTTCGATGTGGGGCGGAAGACAGACCATTTTGTGTGCAAAAGATTCTGGCACCTTGGGCGTCTGACTCAATTGCGTAGAGATCAACTAAAGCACTCCTACTTTACTTGAAGACAACAAACCTGAGCGACCACCTGTAGACTGTGTGTGCTCCCCCGAGTGTGCTCGTGATTGTGTGTACATTCTTATCTCTCTGCAACCTCTTTTCTCCCCTTCATCCCTTCCCCAGTGTAAGGTAGCAAACCAGATGTGCGTCTGGTTAACCTCCCTGCCTTTCCTTGCATCT
Source organism: Rhipicephalus microplus (assembly GCF_043290135.1). NCBI lineage: Eukaryota > Metazoa > Arthropoda > Arachnida > Ixodida > Ixodidae > Rhipicephalus > Rhipicephalus microplus. The sequence continues at coordinate 45,112,678 of NC_134702.1, read as the reverse complement.
CTCTCTCTCTCTCTCTCTTTCTCTCTCTCTCTCTCTCTCTCGATGTGGGGCGCTATTTCTAGCACAGATGAAATATAGATGAAACCGAGCTCGCGCGAAATCACTCGACCTCGCCACGCGGTGATGCCGTAACCCTTCAGCAGACGCCACCGTTTCGAGACGCCGGCGCTCCGGTTGAATAGTCACCGATTCGTGCGAATCATTTCGCCACCGCTGCCTCCGGTGTTCATTCGCGCGGAGCTGAGCCCTCGTCGTGCCTCCTTGGAGCGCAGGCATGAATATTCATCTCATCTGGCATGCCGTAATCTGTCAACCCTTACCCTGGCGTCATCGTCGACGATGCGGAAGGTCGGACGTGAACCGGAACCGGCGTCGAAGAAGACGTCGCACATGCTTGTTAGAAGCAACACATAGAGAAAGCGTTTTTTCTATTTTGTTTGTAAACACATGACACGAACGACCGGGTTAGGGAACCAGTTTACGACACACCTTTCGCCTGTAAAGCTGAGTTTTTTCTGAGCAGTAGTGTTACGTAACGAAGCCGAACGTCAAAGCGAGTTGCCGTCGTGGTGTTAATGGAGAGGCAATTGGCTGTCTCCGAGTGAGTGGTGCAGGAGAGGAAGAAACGACATTAATAAGATGAAAGCCTTTAAATTCTTCATCGAACACTAGGTGTGACTATTGCAAGCTCGTAGCCAAAAGGGTGCCCTAGGGCCCCCTCTCCCCAGAAATTCGGCTGAAGGGTGATTTTTACCGAGGACAAATAATGAAAATGGGCTTTTTTCGAGGCTTTCAACAAATTCTCCCTGAGAAAAATTTCTCAATATGGGCCTAGACCGTTGGAATTGTCCGTGAAGGCAACGGGGTGCACTCATTGACACTGGAACGCACTCATTCATTCGAATAATCTTATTTAAAGGTCCTGCGAGTTTTGGGAACGAAACGATGGTCCCGCCTACGTACGTTAGGGCCAAGAGTTCCTGAGTCCCGGCAGTTTCCTCGGTCCACTGGACAGCTCAAAGTTGACCTTCAAGGGCAGAGCTCAGCAACAGTGTCCCAGCGCACGCAGAGACGATCTCTACAGGCTGCATAACCAGTACTATGCGTTATTCTTTCAACCTTCCCCTAATTTCAGTGTGATTTTAGAACCACAGTTTGGAAGCCAGGATGTTTTTCGTGGTGGATAAACCCCTGTTTTGATATGTTCGTGCGTGTGTTTGTATGTGAGCATGTATATTTACTCACGAAGGAATTTTAAAAAAATGGGCCCTGCCCCGTGTCTGCATGTAATCTGCAAATGTCGTCGAAAGACGATAGTCTTGCGTGTGGAAAGAGTGAACAAGACATTTATTTGATGTTCTGTGCAAGAAAATTGGTGAATAGTATTCTGGAGGCGCTGCATTAGAGTGCCTCGAGCATGCAGCGGAGGCGAACGAGCGCATCAAGTCAGGTCACACGTGAGACATAAGCGCCATCTGGCAGTTGTCTTAAAAAACAAAACGCGTGGCTCTGAGACGGGTGTGCGCGCTTATCTCAGAGGCGATAAGCTGTAGAACTTAAGGCGACGGGTAGGTGCCACCACCGTTTAGTTTTAGCAAAGCGTTGCAAACACTCGCCTTTCCGTGCAAGCGTTGCTTGGTCAGCGCAGCGGGATAAGTGCTACGGTCCTTAAAATTACCTTTTCTAGTGAGAGACGCACATGCAGAATATATACGTGTTTTTATGGTGCCCCAGACATGTGCAATAATTGCTTTTTACTTGACAATTGCACAAGCATGAACGCTCAACCTTGAGCAACATAGGTGGGCGCTGCGGATGGGGTCGGCCGTTTCAAGTACCCGATGCCGTTAAAAGTGGACAGACAAATCTACAGACAGACACAGACAGACAGACAGACAGACAGACAGACAGACAGACAGACAGACAGACAGACAGACAGACAGACAGACAGACAGACAGACAGACAGACAGACAGACAGACAGACAGACAGACAGGCAGACCAAAATTTTTGCGTCGAAGGTCCCCAAGGAAGACTGTCATCTTCAAAATTAGTGGAAGGGGGAGGAGGAGGGGTTGTTTGAACACCACAACGCCACTGGACACGCTAGTGATTGACACCATCCTATGACACTGTCAGGACAACTTAGGCCACCCGAATTCGTGACATGGTCGTGTCGTCACGTCATGATGCCATCACACGGCATTGTCAAAGGTGGGCTAATCTCGGAGGCTCTGTGAAACCGAGTTACAGTGTACTGGGAAAGGGCAGTGGACTTACTCGACCACTCCTCTGACGCAGCTAGCGTTGCATAGGATAGGCGGTGCCACAAGCGACTTCTGTAGAAGCTTCACTTGCAGAAGCTGCTCACCGCTGGCCTCACGCACTCTGCGATGCGCAATTCTTTGATATTTAAAATAATCTTGCTCGTATTGCCAGCCATCTGACTATATTAAGACCATATACGTTAGTCTCGATTCAGGAGGTCACCTCGATACACATCGTCGAGGCGACCACTTTTTCTAAACACACAGGGCCTCGTGAACCGTGAGGCCCATGGGACTGCTTCAAGCTCTCTCATAGTAGAGCACCAAGTACTCTAAATCGTTAACCACTTGCCCCGCCGCGGTGGTCTAGTGGCTAAGGTACTCGGCTGCTGACCCGCAGGTCGCGGGTTTGATTCCCGGCTGCGGTGGCTGCATTTCCGATGGAGGCGGAAATGTTGTAGGCCCGTGTACTCAGATTTGGGTGCACGTTAAAGAACCCCAGGTGGTCAAAATTTCCGGAGTCCTCCACTACGGCGTCTCTCATAATCAAATGGTGGTTTTGGGACGTTAAACCCCACATATCAATCAATCAATCAAATCGTTAACCACTTTTTCTAAACACACAGTGCCCTCCAGTAGTAGAGTATAGTGCTCTAAATCATCAACCATCTTTACAAACACAGCCATTTGCGTGCGAAGAAATCTCTTAGCATCGCGGAACAGATTCCCGCTCTCCCACGGTCGAGTTCATCGTACTCCAAACAGTCAAACATTTGTTCTGGAAGAATCATGCCAACGGGAAGTCATGACAGTACGATTGAGAGTATCATATACTCTGTGGCAGTACTTTCAATCGTTTAGTTTTGTTCCTTGACACAAGTTTGCTAATGCAGATAACAAGTACATTAAAGAACACGTTTGCGGTATGGACCTAAAAAACACGTCTGAAACTGTTCTACATTCGCCGTCATGGCTACGAGTGGTGCGTACAAACACTCCAAACTTTGCGTGCACATAAGCATGCCTGATGAAGGGGTCGAGACGACCCCCGCAAGCGAAGCTTGATTGGTAGAATTTCGGGGTTCGTTATCAGTAAATTGTAGGTTCGGTCGTGGCCTGCGGCAAGTTGTCGTTTTTTCTTGCTTTACTTTTTTAGCATATGCATCGCAATTACTACGATGCACTGAAAGCAGCACCGTTAACATCCACTATATCCTCATTTGCTTCGTTATCTGTCGGTTTTCATTAAGGTTCTGTCAAGCAAACGCCGAGTCCCCAAAGTTCGCTGCTTTCGTTTGTTTACAGTAATTGACATACAGTGAACTTAAAGCCGAGAGATTGATTAATTTGATTGATTGGTGGGGTTTAACGTCCCAAAACCACCATATGATTATGAAAGACGCCGTAGTGGATGGCTCCTGAAATTTCGACCACCTGGGGTTCTTTAACGTGCATTCAAATCTGAGCACGCAGGCCTACAACATTTCCGCCTCCATCGGAAGTGCAGCTGCCACTGCCAGTATTTGATCCCGCGACCTGGGGGTCAGCAGTCGAGTACCTTAGCCACTAGACCACCGTGGTGGGGCTGCAAGCTGAGAGAGCTCTGTGAAGTTTTACAAGACGGTGTGCAACTTTAAGCAGAAATTAACAAAAAAAGCAGAAGAAAACGCATTTGAAGAACTAGTACCTCTCGATGTAAGCTACTTGCTAACAGAAGAAGCTTTGGAATAGAGAGTAAAAGAAGAAACGGACTCCAGCCGATGAAGTGGAATAAAACAAAATGCCCAAAGTGGCACGTGAGTGTTAAGAAGGGTAGTTTTACTTGTACTATCGGCGTCACATGAAACATGAACAGCCGCAAGCTTTCGCGATTATATATATATATATATATATATATATATATATATATATAGTGCGTGCCGTCCAGTTATCACCGTTGACAAGCGCGCGCATTCTGTTCGGCATATCTGCGCATAAGTGTGTGCCTGTGCGTGGTAATAAGTGGACGCCACGCATTATATTATCACGAAAACTTACCACTGTTCGGGTTTCATTTGGCGCCGATAGTACCTGCTACATATACAAACAATACAACGAAAACAAGCAAACACAGTGTATACATCTTAAAGAGGAGCACTAAAACACCATTTTTTTATCTCTGTGTATCCGAAAGTTACAAGTCATTACTGGTGCGTTTGGAAAAAGTGAATAACGATTTGACAAGATAACGATGACGATGACGTCAGCAATAACGATTACGCGAGTTACCGACGCGCCCACACTTGGCCAAGTGGCTGGACACACCGTGTGAGGCTTTAAATACCTCCTTGGGTATACCAATGACAGCCGTGCGTATTGTAGGCATTGCAAGGCAACTAGGCAGGCCTCAATGAAAGTTCCTGTCGGGATAGTTGTATTCTGTGCACTGTCTTCTTCTCTTTTCGGCTAGTTCTTTCTAAATTACTACAGGGAAAATAGGCAGCTCTATTCACGTCCTCATAGCAAGCTCAGCGCTACGGAGGCAACAGCGCTAAGAAGAATACAGACTAACACTTACATAAATATGGCCACTCTTCACCTGATCCACCACAAGCGTACAGAGATACTGCTGACCCGAAGGTCGCGGGATCGAATCCCGGCTGCGGCGGCTGCATTTCCGATCAAGGCGGAAATGTTGTAGGCCCGTGTGCTCAGATTTTGGTGCACGTTAAAGAACCCCAGGTGGTCGAAATTTCCGGAGCCCTCCACTACGGCGTCTCTCATAATCATATGGTGGTTTTAGGACGTTAAACCCCACATATCAATCAATCAGGCGTACAGAGATATATGCCCGTGGTGTGGAGCTACCCCAACACTCTTTCACATCACGTGGGAGTGTGCAGAGCATGACGAAGAACACGACACCAATAGCACATGGGAGGAATGGGAAGCGCTGCTGTCTATAGCCCAGCCCAGGTGGGTCAGCTGCGACTGATCCACAGAGCTGAACGGATGGCTCGCGCCAGTGGGGCCCTGGAATAGGGGCACCACCCTGCCGGACAGGCTTTGCTCTTCACCCTGTATATTCCTCGGGGCATTGGAGTTTTAGCCTGTCGGTATTATGTACATAATAAAGTTTTCTACTACTACTACTACTACTACTACTACTACTACTACTACTACTACTACTACTACTACTACTACTGCTACTACTACTACTACTTTTTTTTTCAGTTTTGCGCTAGAAAAGATGCAACTGGGACAGACATGCCTTGTTTGATTCTGTTACTAAGGGAGTATGTATCTTGTTTGGCGCTCCGTTGAAGTAAGAGCTACATTGAGGTCGCAAAGGAGCAACGGCATGTCCGCCGAATTGGTGCTTGGGCGTCACAATGTACGAGATCTGGAGACGCCGACGGGAGACAGCAGATTAGCAGCACGCTGACGCAGCGAGCAGCGCTCCCTTCTTTGCATAGAGTGCCGAATTGTATTTCAATTAGCAGTTGAAGAACTAGAAGATAATGATGTCGACGCCTTTTTAAGACCATCACACTCGTTTTTTGCTTTTTCGTATATAGTATGGAAATATTGCTATTGCTACAAGTGCAGTAACGTCATAAACGAGTTGTCCGCCTTCCCCTACCTCAATTTATTTCCACATCCATGATGTATGATGCTCTAGTTAGCATGCTCGGTTTTGTATAACTAGTTATTAATAATAATCTATCTTTTTCAAGATGCCACGTCGCGTTCGCCCTTTGCCTAGCGGAGAATTCGTTAAATGTCTCTTTTATCTCGGAGGCTTTGCTTGTGGCAATACCGGCTCTCCCGACCCCTACCAAAGCCCTCCCAAAACGGCAGATGGCTGCACAGGAAGAGGTGGATTGTCGGCAATTTACGTCTCAAAATCACGATATTATCATGAGAGACGTCGTAGAGGAGGGCTCCGGAAATTTCGATCATCTAGCGTTATTTGAGACATGCAGTCAAGCATAAGGACACGGGCCACAAGCGTTTCGCTTCCATCGTAATGTGGACGCCGCCGTCGGGATTCGATCCCGCGACCTTCAGGTCAACAGTGTGAGCATCATAACCACTAGACACAGCGTGGCGGGTTGGTTGTATTGTTGCCTTGCAGTGTAGAGGGCATCATTGCAGTTAGTGTAACCTAGCGTCTAGTTTTTTATTCTTTTTTTATATTTACATGTGTATTAACACCACATGCAGTACACATGTCGAAGCCGTGTGCGAGCGCTCGCGTAAACACCGCATCTCAATGAGCTTCGTCCCAGCTACTCCCAGCAGCATATACGAATGACTAAAAAAAAATACACACAGAGGAAGGGCGAGTGTCGCGGCCACTTTGACGCTTCGCCCCTTCAAGAAGAGCCCCGAGGTTCGTCGACGAATGCGACGCAGTCACGGTCGCTGCCAAATGCGCCGCATTGCAGGCAAGGAGAGAGAGAGAAGGACGAGACTGAGAGTAGGGAAGATAAGGAGAACGGACTGTTGCAAGCCGTGGCGAGCGCGGTGCCCTGCTCTAACTCGTTGCACGCAAGAGAGGGAGAGAGACGTACAAATGCGGAACCCGAGTGCGCACTCCGAGAAGCTGGCTAATTTTCTCGGGCAACTTTTTTTCGTCGTCTTCATTCGTCCTCGTGGTTCCCGCCTTTGTTTTTGTTCACCTTACCACTCCCTTCTCGCCGAGTGTCCTTTTGTGCACGGCTGAAGGAGGAGCGCTGATAAGAGAGGGAGAGAGAGAGAGAGCAGCAGAAAGGATAGTCGTTAAGAAAGTAGGTACGGAAACCTTTGAGGGTCGGTTAGGACTGTGCAGTACGTCAAGTCGAAAGCCTTATTACAAGCCTCATCAAACGCGAAGCTTGACCGTCGGTGGCGTCAACACCATTGATGCTAAAAATCAACCTAACATGATTACGTCCCCGTATGAAGTCATCGCAACGTCTCAGATAGTCAAAACGTGTGGCGACATTATGACGTCACTATGACTACGCGACGTGACGTCACATGATGACGTCATCAAACGATGTTGTCACTTGGTGAAATGGGGCCCGATCACGGAGGCAGAGCCAAACCATTCGACGTGCAGAAAAAATGCCTCCGGTCCCAAACTACGTTAGGTAGATAAAGTTATCGGGCGTGGGCGGCCCAGCAAGCATACATTGAGTAAGGCGTATTTGCCTAAGACTTCTGGAAGTTGAGACGGTTGGAGTAAAAGTACGAAGCGTCCGCATATTCGCGCTATGGCAGGCACAGTTCTGTCCTAGAAAAAGACAAGTCCGATTGTCGAAATAGACACCCCGTGTTCGAAGGCTATCTCATCTTTCCCAACTTCCGTCTCCTGCCTTATTTTTAAACAGTAACGAATTCGCGACGCTGTTGCAACGCACGAGGGATATACTTTGTATCCGTGCCACTTTGTTCGGACCGAGTGCGACGCCAAAGTGGCCCTCCGCATACATCCACAATACATAAACCGGTGGGTTCCCCAGCGGCATTATGAAATTGAACGCCTCCGGGCGTTCGCTCTATTTGCTTGACCAGTGTATGGTCAGCAGAAAACTGCTCCTAAAGGGGTGGTGCAATCAAATTTCGAGGCTAAAACAAGCCTCTTGTGGGTTTTCTGTGTATGATGGGGCACTCCACTCGAACGGTCGGGCACCACGAATGTATATAATGTATTTTTATTCACCACCAAAGTGTATCTGAATGCCCGTTCTCCCCGTCGAAGCCAATCGCAAACACTTCCAGAATTGTCGTAGCTCTCTAGGAAGGCCAATGATAGTTGCAGTGACGTCACACTAAATCTGTAGTGAGCATAGGCGTGCGCAGGTTTCCCCTCCAGGGGGAACAAAGGTTCAACGCAGCGCACCTTTTCCCTATTAGTTATGTCAATGTATGGGTCTGACATAGCACTCTGGTGTTTTGGTGCTCTTCAACTTACATCGCACAATGTACGGGCCTCTACCGATTCGTCTCCACAGAAATGCGACTGCCGTGGCCGGGATTGAACACGCGGCCTTCGGGTCAGCAGCTGATCCCCTTAGCCACTAATCCACCGAGGCGGACATATTTTGTGTAAAGTAGGCGTGAAATAATAAAGCCGGTTGAGGCTTTACGAACAGCACAGAAGATCCATATTAAAGCTCGACGGTCGACTGTAGCACAGTCCCCGTTCAATAGTCTTCACGCCCTCAGTGCATAAGGTGTCGCGTTGACCTGTGCCGAGTTGGAGGATTAGGGTTCGATTCCCCGCCACGGCTCCTACGTTTGAGAGGAGCGAAGTAATATAGTAACCGGGTGGTTAGATTTAGGTGCACGTTTGGTAATCCCAGGGTTTCGAAATTTACGGTGGGTCTCCTCACTACGGCGTGTCCCACAAGCGTGCCTTGACTTTTGCAAGCAAAAGCAGATAGGTCAATTAAGTTCAATTACGTAATTCGCATCACCATCTTCAAGTTTTTTTAGCGTCATGCCTATTATTTCTGCGGCATTTAGACAACCCTCGCACTCGTAGGTCGCAACATCCGGTATTTCGCTGTATCCGAACACAGCCAGGATCAATCACTACAGTTACCGAAGCAAATTCCTTAATTTTTTTTTTCTCACCAATATCCTCTTGTAAGCTTGTAAAGCTTGTAACGTATATCGGTTATAACGAAGGTGTTTCGACTTTCTATTGTGCGCGGGCTATACATACATCCGACGATGAAATCTGGGCGTGTTAATTTTCCAGCAACAATGCATGCAATTAGCGAGACGAAGTACAGTATATATGTGCTTGCGTGGCTGAGAGATAGGATGGACGACTGCATGGCTGCGCCAAAACGACAGAGGGGTAGAAGAGAGAGGAGGAAGGAAAGCTTCCCTTAGGGGAGGGGCGAAGGAAGGGGTTGCGCCTCTTTGCATGGTGGGTGTGCTGTGCTGCTACCACACACCTAGCCAGCCGTCTGCACACAGCCAGCATAGCACAGATGCTGCTCACTTGGACCCTCGAAAAACACGACACCAAGTCCTCTCTCTCTCTTTTCCCCCTCTCTCTTTCTGGCAGGGTCCTCACTCTGAGCTCTGTATAACGCTCTGAGAACCAACTGCTTTCCTCCTCTATTCCCTTTCCATCCTCACTCGCCTTGAACGCCTTATTATTCTCGTCTATTCTCTCTTGCATGCTGCTCTGCCTGCCTCGGCGTCTCATTCTCTTTCTCGTGGTTCAGAGCTCACTTGTGTGTTTTTCTTTTTCTTTTTTTGCATTTCTCTCCGCCTTCTTTCCTCTGGCTGGAGAGAGGTGCCGTGCGGCGCGACGTCCTTTGTCCCCCTCAGCAGCAGCTCGACAGGATATCCCTGGCCCCCGCCGGCGGGAGTCCCTGAAGGTTGACACACTGGCATTGTGCTTGGGCGTTGCCGTAAATAACTGCCGCCTTCGCCACAGCTAGCGTCCCTCCACAGCACGCGTGAAAGAGCTCGGTTTCTGCAGCTGTAACAGTCGCATGGCAGAGTGAATACTTCTACCTTGTTTTTCTCGGACGTTCAGCCTTCTCCCTTACACCGCTCTACCAACAACGTATAGGCCCAACTGAACTCTTTTTCCTTCTTTTTTGTGTGTGTGTGTGTGTGTGTTTCTGAGTCAACCTAAAGTTTACTAGTGAGCGTCGCTAGAATAGCTGCAGGCGTGTATGAAACCGAGAGTGTGCTCAAGAACATAAGTACTCCTTCCGCCTACCACTTGTGTCGCCAGTCCAAACATCGTGAATTTCGCACATTTACAAAAATGATCCCCCATGAACTCGCTCAAGCTTCTACTCTAATACGCAAGCGAATTGTACAGAAAAAAAAAAGTGCGACCAGTTGCACTTGGTGGTAGTAATCAGGTGAAGAATAAGACGCCTATTTGGCGAACAGTGCCGGAACGGCGAAGTTGATGCCGTCATTCATCATGCCTACCCTCACCTATCTTGACGCAGCGCAGCCCTTTCTCTCCGGAACTTCGGATAAACAGCGCTACAAAGAGACCAAGAATGAAGGCAGAGGATCAAGCGCTGTCTGATAACGACTAGTTTTCTCGTACCGAGTGCCTTTTTCACCACGACGCAAGGCCCTGTGACCAGCGCTACGCCAACGGACGGGGAAGACTCGACAAAGCAACACCTTGCTCTTGAAAAAAAAAAAAGTGCTTTGGCTGAATTATTGTAAAGCTACTTATGACGAGTGAAAGGCTTGTTTGGATTGGCTTTTCAAAGTTCATGAGAACGGCTTTTCATTAAAGTTAGGCTTCTTCTCCTCGTCGTTGTTTGCGACGCAATGATGATGGCGGCCGCAGTAGCTTCGATCTTGACACGCTTCTGCACTTAGTACGTTTTTCGATAACGGGCTACTCTGACCTCCTTTTGCTCCAGTGCTTCAATGGGTCAAAATGCCTTTGCTTGAGATTTCTCAGGTATTTCTTCGAGAAGATCGAATGCAGCTTGCGCTGAGAGAGATGGAGAGGGAATAATGATAAAAGACAGACAGGAAGGTTAACCTGGGCTGAGCCCGATAGGTTACCCAGCACTGGGGAAAGGGGAATAGGGAAGGAAAGTTATAGAGAGGAGAAAAAAGCTGGCGCTGAATTGCTTTCACAGTTAGTACAGCTGGCGCACTGTCCGTGATATTGGTCGCTCATCGGCACTTGAACGACCAAGTGCCAGTGGATTCGAACCTACACCAATACCTCTTCAATAACGACATTCGCGCACGATTTTTTCTTCGTCTTCTCAGTCGATTTTATTGATCGCCACCATTCCTTCCCCACATCTGCACGTCCACAATTTGTCCGGTAGACGACATCATTAGATTAAGCCGTCACATCTCACGTTTCACATTCAGACCATTTGTGACGACGTCCCATCTTGTACGGCACATCTCGTAATTTTCTACCGACGTCGCGTGATTCTTTGTACCATTCATGTTGTCGAAGCCTACGGTGACATTTGCCGTTTGATAAAACATTAAGGCTCTAGCCTTATATGTTTAGAAAAATGTTTGACGATTCAGACACGATGCACTTTACTATGGGAGAGCATTAAGCTCTCCCGGTTCAGGTGAACTTTGGACAAGTAGTGTCGAGAAGAAATGTTAAACGATTTAGAGTAAGATATACTCTGCTACGGGAGAACATCAGGCTGTTCAAGTGAAAAAAATTCAATACGCTGTGTTTAAAAAAATTGTTTAGCGATTTAAAGCATTACTACTCTACTAAGGAAGAGCAGAAGGGCGTCCCAGTCGTACAGTCATGATCTGAGCTGTGTGTTTAGAGAAAGTCTTTTACGATTCAAATGACTAGGTGCTCCACTGTGGCAAAGCAAAACAACGCAGCATATCCAGGGTGTGAATTATGATGAGTGGGGCGAAGCTTTGAAGGGTTTTCCGTCCGTTTGTCTGTCTGTCTGTCTGTCTGTCTACCTGCCTGTCTGCCCATACGTCAATCTGTCCGTCCATTTGTCTGTTCGTCTGTCTGCCTGTGTGTCTGTCTGTCCGTCTGTCTGTCTGTATCTATGTATGTATATCCGTCCATCCGTTTGTCTGTCTGTCCGTCTACCTGTCTGTCCATACGTCCGTCCGTCTTTCCATCCGTCCTTCACTTTGTCCGTCCATTTGTCTGTTCGTCTGTCTGCCTGTGTGTCTGTCTGTTCGTCTGTCTGTCTGTATCTATGTATGTATATCCGTCCATACGTTTGTCTGTCTGTCCGTCTGTCCGTCTACCTGTCTGTCCATACGTCCGTCCGTCTTTCCATCCGTCCTTCACTTTGTCCGTCCGTCGGTCCGTCCATTTGTCTGTTCGTCTGTTTGCCTGTGTGTCTGTTTATTCGTCTGTTTGCCTGTGTGTCTGTTTATTCGTCTGTCTGCCTGTGTGTCTGTCATTCCGTCTGTATCTATGTATGTATATCCGTCCATCCGTTCGTCTGTCTGTATATCCATCCATCCGTTCATCCGTTCGTCTGTCTGTCTGCATATCCGCCCATCCGTCCATCCGTTCGTCTGTCTGTCTGCATATCCGTCCATCTGTCCATCCATTCGTCTGTCTGTCTGTCTGTCTGTCCGTCTGTATCTATGTATGTATATCCGTCCATCCGTTTGTCTGTCTGTCCGTCTGTCCATCTACCTGTCTGTCCATACGTCCGTCCGTCTTTCCATCCGTCCTTCAGTTTGTCCGTCCGTCTGTTCGTCCATTTGTCTGTTCGTCTGTTTGCCTGTGTGTCTGTTTATTCGTCTGTCTGCCTGTGTGTCTGTCTGTCCGTCTGTATCTATGTATGTATATCCGTCCATCCGTTCGTCTGTATATCCGTCCATCCGTTCATCTGTCTGTCTGCATATCTGTCCATCCGTCCATCCGCCCATCCGTCCATCCGTTCGTCTGTCTGTCTGCATATCTGTCCATCCGCCCATCCGTTCGTCTGTCTGTCTGCGTATCCGTCCATCCGCCCATCCGTCCATTCATTCGTCTGTCTGTCTGTCTGTCTGTCTGTCTGTCTGTCTGTCTGTCTGTCTGTCTGTCTGTCTGTCTGTCTGTCTGTCTGTCTGTCTGTCTGTCTGTCTGTCTGTCTGTCTGTCTGTCTGTCTGTCTGTCTGTCCATGCGGTTCGTCCATCTAGTGAACACTCTAAGGACCGTCATCTCGCATCTTTTCATCATATATTCATTATGTAAGAGTACCGCCGTCCAGCGGATATTTCAAGGACTAAAATGAGAGGTGGCTGTTACATTCAGGAGACGCACGACTCACGTCTTAAGGAGCTTCGCCCCTAAAAAGCCCTCCCGAACGTAGCCACAATAACGCCAGTTGTTGTCGCAACATCAGTGGTGTGTTTAGGAAAAGTGGGTAACGATTTAAAATTTCAGGTACTCTACTATAGGAGATCTCAAAACCGTCCCGTTGGCTTCACACTAGATACGACCGGTTAAGGTTAAAAAAAGTGGTTAACGATTGAGATCACTTAGTACTCTACTATGGGAGAGCATGTGGCCGTCCCGCGGGCCTGTCAGGCGCACTGCATTCTAAGAGTTTAGAAAAAGTATTTAACGATTTAAAGCATTAGGTACTCTACTATGGGAGAGCTGTGTGCCGTCCCTTGTTAAAACCAAGGAGGTTACGCCTAACTACTAAAAGCGAGTGGACCATATAGAAGCGCTTAGTGCACTAAACATGCAATCAACAGATCAACTGGCTCTCTACCGTAATTACGAAGCTGAGGACCTTGTATTCTCGTATTAATCTTGAAGAGCTTCAATGGCTGCTGAAGTTGTGCTCAATTTTTGGACAGAATATTTTTATTAACGTAGCTTTAGGCAAGCGCAAGAGATTCCAGATGTGCAAATTTTGTTTCTTTTCCTTTAAAATTGTTAATCAAGCTTAGGCGAAAATAGCAAATGTATCGTGATATAGTAACGCTTGGGCTAAACATAATCCTCCTAAAGCAGTGTGCACACCAAATAATGCCACACATACAAGTCATTCACGTGCACATGACGTAGTATTAGTTCTGAAGAGAACCGCGTGCTGGCCGTGTCTGGAGTTCGCCCTCTCACCGGAACACATTCACGCAGATTTGCGGCAGGTAAGTTCCTTCTTTCAAGTAGCTGTGGCGTCGGCAGTGGCACCGTCCACACCTTTACTGTGCATGATCGCGTCTCTCTCGTCTCGTGCCGGCCCATGCAGGAAGACACCCGCAAGACTGTCGCTTCTGTCCCCCTCTCTCATCTCGCAAGGCCGACGCAGGCAGCGTCTGCTAGTAAAAGAAAAAAAAAAACACAGCATATCCACGGCATGAATGATAACGAGTGGGGCGAAGCATCCACCCGTCCGTCCGTCTGTCCAGTATAGTCCTGACGCAGGACAAGGTCAGGCTAAAGGCTGTTTCACATGCTGTGATTGCAGCGGGAAAAAAAACGTTTTGTTCGCTCCAATCGATCTGTTCGCAACCGTTTCGTTTCAGACAGACCGCGAACGGTGCGCGATTTTCGCTCTGCGACTGGAGTGGCAAGTTCTTGCCACTGCTCTTTGTGACAGACACGAATGTATTGTAATAGTTTGTGCATTGTGATATTATGAAGTTTCCGTGAACGGTAACGAATGGCGCGCTTGTTTCGTCATTTAAGAACACTTTCCCGTCTAAATTCATTCTAAAATGAACAGCATCGGCCATTACCAAAACAAACACGTCAAATGTATTTCGATGGTTTGGCCGGACCAGCCCTATTTCGATGGGTCCCGACCAAAAATCGCTCCCGCCGCTGCGATCAGAGCGAAAATCTCCAACATGTTTGAAGCTCGCCGCGGACCGCTGCGGTGGAAGCGAACCGCCCTTTTTTTCGCTGCGAGCGAATTCGCAGCCTGAAAGTCACTAATTTTTGTGTCATGTTCGCCCCTAAAATACTATTTACTGGTATGGGAGGTTTAACGTCCCATAACCACCATATGATTATGAGAGACCATGTAGTGGAGGGCTCCGGAAACTTCGACCACCTGGGGGCTCTTTAAGGTGCACCCAAATCTGAGCACATGGGCCTACCGCATTTTCGCCTCTGTCGAAAATGCATCCGCCGCAGCCGGAATTCGATCCCGCAATCAGCGTATCAGCAGCCGAGTACCTTAGCCACTAAACCACCACAGCAGAGCACTCGCTAGAGCTGCAAAAAAAAAATGACAGGTCCCACGTATCTGGGAATCAACGTTGTGCGAAGAATGTGCAGGGCAGGTGACCATGTTTCAATATTTTTTATTGAGCGACATGTCATGCAATGATGCTAAATATATGTACAAATGCTGCGCGCACAGATATATGTTGAAGAGTTGCAGATGTTTATATAATCAGTTTGCACTTGCCCAATGATGCCAACTGTAATATGCGTATTAGCAACACCAGAAGCTGATATGAAGCGCTGATGTTCGCGAGGATGCTGTCCCTGGACACTGCTACATAAATAAACTTCAGCGCATGGCACCTAACCACAATTGGCGTTAACACAACGTGGCGACTGTATAGACAAAGTACATATGTGATGTTTAGAGAATTGGATAGCCGAGCACTGCAACCATTAATGACGTTTCACGAAGAATGGCGTCTATTTGAACAGTAGTTCCGAGACCAGGCGTAGCTCTGTGGTAGAATATGGTTGACTGCCACGCGGAATGCTTGGGTTCGATTCCTGCTGGGACCCTGAAATTTATTATTTGCGTTCCCGGGGTGGACTCCCTCCTGGTTCTATAGGTATGGCCATCCAGTCGAACGGCTCCAATAACCTGACGGTCACGAGTGTCGCCAGAAGAACTGATAATGCCATCAGACTAATAAAGAAGGGTTGTCAACAGGGACTTGGAAAAGATAATCTCCGGTAAGGTTGGTGCACGCCTTTCTAATGTGCCATTTCACCTGCGTTGCAGCCATGCACAACTGGCAGAGGTCGGAGCGTGATAAGCTCAACACGTCAACCAGAAAGACCATCAAGAGAGCTCTTGGGCTTCCCATCTACACAAGCACGGATAGACTGTTCCGTATCGGCTTGCACAACACGCTGGAAGAAATTTCAGAGGCACAGGAGAGGGCGCAATTCGCCAGGCTGTCCACCACGTGTTCCAGTATAAACATCCTGCAGGGAGCTGGGGATTCCACCGATGGAAATCAAGTCTCACTTCTGCAGCATTCCTCGTCAACAACGAGAACAAATCACCGTTGTCCCCATCCCGCGAAATGTCCACCCCGAGCATAACGAGGGTAGAAGGTGGGCCAGGGCAAAGGCTGTACTACAAAGGGCTCAAGAACATGCCCGGGACTGCTTCTTCGTCGATGCGGCCCGACATCCCGAAGGGAAGGCGTATGCGGCAGTGAGCATCAACCACGAGCTTGGTATCACCAACTCGACAACGGTCCGGACGACGGTGGCTGAAATAGCAGAGCAAGTGGCGATTGCGTTGGCCTTGCTGGATAAGAGGAGGTGCACAATTTACAGCGACTCGAGATCAGCGGTCCAAGCATTTGCCAAGCGAACAATATCGGAACTAGCTTTGCGAATTCTTCGGGACAAAGACATCGATCCAAAAATATTTTATCTCCGCTGATATAAACAAGAGTAGCAGGGAAACATAGAAGTTTGTCGCTTCTAACTGAAGTAATCTACTTGAACAAGTATTGATGGCTATCAATTTTATATAATTTGTTTGGACGTTCATGTTTTCTGTCTGAAGCCAGTGATACAAACATGTCCCTGTACGCTGAAATTTTGCTGTCTGCACAAGCCTGCATGGGTAGCAGGTTATTAGAAAGCCCAGTCGAAAAATTCTTCCGGTGGCTGTGCTCTGATTGTGATTAGTGATTGCGTATATTAATGTAGATATTTAGTGTATGTAGTCATTAGTAACGTGGGTTAGGGACACCCTACGGACTTGGACACTTTTGTTTAAATGTGTCATGCGTGTTGTGCTTTGTCATTTTGTTATTGCGCTTGTTGTATAGACATTGGTTCCATAGGTTTGTTGCGTCCCACGATAGAACAAACTTTTAGATGCGGAGCATCTAATACTCGAGGCTTGTAGTGCGGCGCCGTCCGCAAGCTTCCTCCTCCTTCTTCCACCATCTGTGCATCCCTTCCTCCTCTACACACCGCGCGCGCTTCACTCCTCCACCATCTGTGCACCCTTCCTCCTCTACACACCGCGTGCGCTTCTCCTCTTCACGAACATTCGCTAGCTGTATAATGTAGCGCGCATGCGCCGTCACGCTTCGAGAACATCGGCAGCTGACGCGCGCGCATGCGCCGTCGCGCTTCGAGAACATCGGTAGCTGACGCGCGCGCATGCGCCGTTGCGCTTCTCCCCCTTCTCGAACATTCGACAGCTGACAGTGCATGCGGCGTCGCGCTGTATATATACTTAAGGTCGGCGCTCGCTCGCTCAGTTGCCGCTCGTCGGTTGGTTTGTACGGCGCGTCGACGTCCAAGGTCGCGGTGAAATGAATTCCAACGAATCCACAAACACAATGATCGACGTCCCTTCGACCAGCGCCGCCCTTTCGCATACGTGTGTACGTGTTCACTCATTTAACACCCCCTCCTACAACCACGTTAACCAATTTAGCCATCGACCCAAATAAGTCGCAATTTAACACCCCATTTCACAACCACGTTAACCAATTTAGCCATCGACCCAAGTAAGTCGCACTTTAACACCCCGTTAACCAATTATTATATGCTCCGCATCCTCCTCAGTGTTCCCCCGAGGGAAGCTGCGGGCAATTTTTTTTTTCTAAACGCACAGGTGGCTGTGAGGCTTACAGGACGGCTTTTCGCTCTCCTATAGTAGAGTGCCAAGTCCTCTAAATCGTCACCACCTTTTTCAAAAAACTTATGCGAGGCCCACGGGACGGTGTTATGCTTTCCCCTCGTGGAGTACCGAGTGCTCAAAATCTTCAACCACTTTTTCTAAACACAGAGGGGCATTACTTCCCCCAGAGTGAAGTACTCCTTCTAGCCTGTTTACCTGTGGCTCACTGATCCCGCATAGTTGAGTACGAAGTATTCGAAATCGTTAAACACTTTTTTTGTAATGCGGAGCCTTTCTTGTCGCACGATGTCACGCGTCGTGCGTCCGCGGCGATGTCCACTCCCCCACTGCGCATGCAAGCGCCTCGCATATCGTGCCGCAAGCGTGCGTCGCGTGCAAACTGGATGCTCCCCCCTCTCTCGGACCTCGCAACGGTGCCAGTGAAAACCGACTGCTCAAGCTGCTCAACCGTTCACTGACCACCCCGTATATGCAGGCACTCGATCGCAGAACAGCATCCCACCACCCGTTGAAGGCAACGCTTCTCCTTCGTTCAATAAGTATGAATAATAAATACGAAATAACAATTGAAACATTTCTGAACCATACCATATTACGCAACATTCACGCAATACCCCCCCACCACTCTACAACAAATTTACTCGAGTTCCCCCCGTGGAAAATTGTGGGAGGCACTTTATTTTTTCAAACACATTGTATCATGATATCCCATTCAGTTGTGTTGTAGATGCATGGCACGAGCATCTATCATGAATATAAGAGTGATCGCGTGTTCACTACAGCATCATAGTCGTGGCACATGATTGTGCCTATATGTGTGCGCCGCTTATTGCCGGAACGTCATGGTTCTTTTGTGTATTATCATCATCAGCCTGACTACATCCACTTCAGGACAAGGGCCTCTCCCATGTTCCGCCAGTCAGCTCCGTCCTGTGCTTGCTGCTGCCATTTTATACCCACAAGCTTCTTAATCTCATATGCCCACCAACTTTCTGTCTCCCCCTAACCCGCATGCCTTCTCTGGGAATCCAGTTAGTTACCCTTATTGACCAGCGGTATATAGTGTAAATAAACTTTTTCTAAACTGAAACTTTGCACTAGCATGCGGAAACTAGCGTGCGTGTGAACGTTGCTAATCATGTTTTTTTTTTCGCGCTCGTATTGCGGGAGCTCGGCTGAGCTCCCTCGTGTGTGGAGGGAGTGTAGCAAAGGATGGTGCAGTGCTTCGCCGCTCCTTTTCTCGCCATTCACTCTCTTTCCTCCATTCGCTGCACTCTCCCGCCCGCTCACTGGTTCGTACGAGCGCGCGCAGGGAGGAGAGAGAGCAAATGGCGAGAGAAGGAGCGGCGAAGCACTGCAACTATCCTCCCCTACGTTTTATGCCCACACGTGGAAGCTCCGCCAAGCTCCCGCAATGCGAGCGCGCTCACACGCAGGAGCACGCTCCTCCTCTCCACTCGCTCTCCTCTACTCCGCCCACACCACCTGCTCCGGTTGCTCGGGGTGAGGATAAGCACGCGCACCCGCAGCTGTTGCTATGGGAGAGGGAGTGAGAGCGGAGAGATATCACCTGCCGGCACGCGGACACCGACAGACGCCTGACGTGCCTCGACTGAGAAATGCATTCGCATTTAAACAGGCCACTTCGTTCTCTTCTTTCGTCCCCTCGACCGCTTCACCGTAACAATATCAATTACCGCCAATCACTAGGATTATATGTACCTCTTGATTTTCTTCTAAACGCATAGCACCAGCGTCGATTCTTTTCGCATGGCATGGGGATGATGGTAGGCGAAGCTTGTGCGTATTCTCATGCCTGCGACTGACTGCAAAGACGTAGCCTGACTCGGTGTTTTCGAGTAAACAGAGACCAATTGACTTGACACGACTTGTTTACTCCAGTCACTCGCGCTACTTTTGGAACGACTTTTCCAAACGCTAAGGTTTCGGCGTTGGAAACGAGGAAAAAAATACTTTGTTTCCCCCTACATCAGTCTTTTAGCACGAGTGCCCCGGCCTTTCTCGAACAATTGCCCAAGCAGCGGCTTTCATCTTGGCTTGAACTTCGCTTGGCATGCTGCTACTTCAGCCCTGGACTCCGTGTCGGATGAGAGAGGGAGCTCAGAAAGGGATAAAAAGAGAAAAAGAAGGAAAGATAATTCGTTTGTGTGTGTGTGTGTGTGTGTGTGTGTGTGTGTGTGTGTGTGTGTGTGTGTGTGTGTGTGTGTGTGTGTGTGTGTGTGTGTGTGTGTGTGTGAGAGAGAGAGAGAGAAAGGAGGAGGAAGGTGGGAGCTCTGATTTACCGCGATACTTATTTCTGTGCGCTGCAAGTCCGCGAGAGGGCGAAGACTTTCTTTCTACAGGGCAAGGTCTTTTCGTTATACTTGTGCCTCCCTCCCACTCCCAATCATTACAGAATGCTCCTAACGTTCACTGGTTAACACTTTATTAGATTGTCTATCATACTAAGCCTCACTAATCTATCTATCTATCTATCTATCTATCTATCTATCTATCTATCTATCTATCTATTTGTCTGTCTGTCTGTCTGTCTGTCTGTCTGTCTGTCTGTCTGTCTGTCTGTCTGTCTGTCTGTCTGTCTGTCTGTCTGTCTGTCTGTCTGTCTGTCTGTTTATCTTGCAGTGAAAAATTATTTCCCGACCTTGAAATCAAAGTTAATCCAGGGCCGTATCAACAAAGTCCATACGCGTCACGCGAACACTTTAGCCGATACTGCGGAACAGCTCATGTCAGCTAAAACTAGTGCACACCAAGAAGAGAAGGAGAGAGAAATCAACAACACTGAGATTGTTTTTCTTTCTTTATCATGCCGTATCGTGTACGTCCAAGGTTGGGAAAACGAGTAAATCTGAGAAGAAAAAAAATCGGCACGTGTGAACAGTCGCATTAAAGACGAATAAGCAGAACGCCGCAAAAGAAGAGTGAAAAGCTGGAAAACTATTGAAAAAAATGAGGATACGACAGAGTGGCAAAGAGTTCGGGTGGGTCGCTACCAGCTCGCATTTTAAACGAATCTGGGAGAAGCGTGAACCACGACGAAGAGGCTTTCATCCCATTATCGGAGGGTCAGCCTAGGCCGCCACTTAGAATTGAAAGAAAGAAAGAAAAAAAGAAAGAAGAGTACAATGCGTGGAAACAGTCTGAGATCGAGACTGTGAGCACACGAGAGATATGATTGACTAGCGAGATCACGTGAATAAGCGTCATCGTCATATCAACCATTATCATCATGATCGTTCAAAATAGCAGTTGTTGCTGCATTTAGTTTTATTCATCAACTCTATTCAGTCGATTTTTGGCCACGTGATCTGCGTGATGATGATTACTGATTACTACAGCTGCAGCTACTACAACAACTACTACAACTACTACTGCGACGACAGCACAGGGTAGACAAGACGGGTTCGCTGTAAAAGAAAGATGTAGAAAAGAAGAGAGAAAAAAGCGGTGTTTCTATCTCAAGAAAGATAGAAACACGGCTTCAAATCGATCAAGCACCTCAAGGGGGAGGGGGGTGTATTTTGGGATCACGTCGTGCGTTTCTTTTGAAGTTTCCGTCCGACGAACCCTCGCGAATAAGTCATCATGGTCGCTTGAGAAGTGGACTCCATCGCTTCGTACTATTTGAACGTCTTAGTCGAGCCTTTCTTTCTGTTGCAGATTAAACGATATATATATATATATATATATATATATATATATATATATATATATATATATATATATATATATATATATATATATATATATATATATATATATATATATATATATATATTGTAACGGAGAAAAAAGAGACAACACCCGATTCTGGGCCAGCTGTTCTTATTCTGTCTTCTTCTTCCTCTACCTTCCCTTAGCTGCTCACGCGCCCGAGCCCCAGCGTCTTTCTTCGTCTTGACACTCGGCCATGACTGCGCGCGCGCGGAGCTGGCGGCAAAGTTTCTGCTGGGTGGGCTTGGCTGCATCGTAATGGTCGTCCAGAACCACAATGCAACATGGAGTGACGGTCTGGGGAAAGCGTCTCTAGTGGACGACACTGGCTGCCACGAGCCGGTCGGTCAACGCCACGGTGCGCCTCTGCTTGAAGATCTGTCAGTGTGTACTCAGGTGGGCGGAAATGGCTTTTTCGCTGCGGTTGAACTCGTCCATGGTACAACGTTTCCTGACAACTCGTGGAATACCGCTCAGGCAGACGGCCCTGACTGTTCCGGCAAGGTCGCAGAGTAACCTGGAAATGCTGGTGTTTGTCCCACCGCCGTTGGTGGACTGAAGAACTGCAGTGGGACGCTCTGTGAGGCAGCCGTGTGGACGTTTGTGCTATTTCTCGAAATAATTTGCGACGCAGCTCATGGTTAGGCATCAATACCACAGCAGGAATCTCTGAAGTTGTCCAGCTAGTGGCTTCTGGCGAACTGTCGCATGCAGACTTGGTATACTGGGAGGGAACAGCACGAGGGCTGGTCCTCGAGAAGTTCTCAATGACAGTGGCCTCAGCCTGGCTAGGTGTCTGGATTTTCTCAAAGGAAACATCCCTTGGGAGCCAAGTTTCTTCGCGGCTGAGCGTATGTGCGTCTTCGAAAATGAATGTATGAGTCGTCTGCAAACATGGCTGTGTCAGGTTACGGCTGATCTTGTTTGCATCCTTGGAAAGGCGTGCTTTGTGAAGCGGTAAGGAGTGCATCTGGTTTTGACGATCATGGTCTGGTGGGGTTCAGTTGTGTCTGGTACGATAGATGTGAGCGCCTCCATGTCCTCAAACGACAACGAGCGCAAGGATATCTCCTGTGGAAGGTCTGGTAGTGGTATTCCCGGGTCTAATACCGATGCAGAGTTCACGACTTGCAGAGGAGGACTGTGGTCACTTTGATCAGGGTCAGCAGCAGGAAACTTCTCGATATACTTCATTTCTCGAGAGGCGTCTTTTTGCAAGGCGAAAATGCTCTCATGTTCAGTTACTGAATCATGTAAAGCCTGCAGACCCGCTTCCGTCTGGTCAAGGATGAGCATGGTAAAATCCACAGGCACGTGCGTTTGATGACGTGGTAGAATGTCCAGTAAGATGTAGGCTGGCGCCTCAGCGTGTACCGAATAGTCTGACGACTCTGGATGGCGTTTGTTCGGGCCTGTCGCAGGGCGTTTTGCAAAACTTGCCGTGAGAGACCTACCGTACACAGGTGCACCATCGGGCCGCTGCTCCATGACAGCAGAAGTGCCTGTGCAAGGCAGAGTTACACGATCGTGATTGTTCCCTACATCTTGGTCACTGAGAGACGACAGGATGACAGGGGCTCAAATTGCATCCTCTAGGTCGGGCTTTTCCCGAGTTCCGTCTTGAGAGAAGGTCGAGTTGCATGGACAGGTGGCACAGGGAATCAGACCGAAAGCAGCTGTGAGCTTTAAGCTCCACTCCTCCCATGACTGCTGCTTCCAACCTTCATAACGCTGCCACGCCGCTGCACCTTCCCGAAGACGGTCTATAGCCACATACCATTTCTGATTTTCTGTGCAGGCCGCGCGCATTGCTAGCGCGTTGACGGTTGCCACCTAGCTGTCGGCGTCGTTCCGGACCCCGTGGAATTCCGGTAGTTCGCAGACGGCTGGTGATTGTGAGGTGGCAGGTGGCAACGCAGAGATCACCGACGCGAAGCAGACGAGCTGGTGTGAGAGCTCGATCAGAGAAGACCAAAGCTCCCTGCGCTGCTCCGGTGTGCTTGCCTCAAGTTCGTATGAGGCAGCTACATCCAACACTGCGTTAATGTCACACAATGATGGCAACATTGTAGGAGCTCGCTCGGCTATCAACGCTACCAGTTTCTTAGTCTCGGCGCGGAGCAGTGCGATGGTACGCCGCAACTCCACGGCACTGTCGCACGAGGCTTCTGAACCGCTTTGGTTCGCATCCGTGAAGTACGTGGTTCTAGTAGTACTCACGGTGGTTACACGCACGTCCAAGGAAGCATGAACAGCGTTTCTTGGCGGCTTATGTGTTGGAAGAGTACCGGACAGGGAATGCAGGCCGTGGGAAGCTTGAACAGCATTCCCAAAGGACAGGAGCCCGTGCGTATTACGGCCGCGAAGTGGTAGCATAGTGTCCATTGGGTGATGCCCTGGTACCACAGAGGAGGCATGGACACCGTCCACTGATGGTTCGATGGGCAGCTGAAGCGGCGGCCGGGTTGTTGACTCCATCACCAAAGAAGCGTGAACGGCGTTCCTGGATGGAGGAGCCCGGACTGCCGACGAACCACGAAGACACGTACCGGTGGCTTCCCGCAGAGGGTTCACTTGTCGGCTTGCGCTGACGGCAGAATCCATAGCCAAGGACGCGTGGACGGCGTCCCTTGTGAAAAGGTACCGGTAACGTGTACTGCAGCCGCCGAGGAGGCCTTGACGCCGTCCCCGAACGGTGGTGGCAGTGGCGGCAGATGAACAGCTGCCGAGGAGGCCTTGACGCCGTCCTCAAGCGGCGCTTATCGCGGCTGTCCTGGATGACGAAACCGCGACGTAAGACTTCTTCTTCGTCGGCTGCGCCATTGTAACGGAGAGAAAAGAGACAACACTCGATTCTGGGCCAGCTGTTCTTATTCTGTCTTCTTCTTCCTCTACCTTCCCTTAGCTGCTCACGTGCCCGAGCCCCAGCGTCTTTCTTCGTCTTGACAATATATATATATATATATATATATATATATATATATATATGTGTGTGTGTGTGTGTGTGTGTGTGTGTGTGTGTGTGTCTGTGTCTGTGTCTGTGTGTGTCTGTCTGTGTGTGTGTGTGTGTGTGTGTGTGCGCGCGCGTGTGTGCATGTGTGCGTGTGTGTGTGTGTGTGTGTGTGTGTGTGTGTGTGTGTGTGTGTGTGTGTGTGTGTGTGTGTGTGTGTGTGTGTGTGTGTGTGTGTGTGTGTGTGTGTGTGTGTGTGTGTGTGTGTGTGTGTGTGTGTGTGTTTTGCCTTTCAGTGTTCACCTTTGATATGTGTGAGAAATGCGCGGGGGGTGGAGGGGTGTAGCGGTTTCCATCTCATGGCAGCCGTGGAGCCTCGCAAGATCGCAGACGCTCAGAATGACTGCCCCGAGGGCAGTCACCGTGGCAGTTTTATTACGCGCCTCATAAGCATGCTCAATCGGAAACTAAAACATTACTCCCTATTTTTCGCATCCATCGATCTCGCCAGTTCTTAGGGAAAAAGTGAGAGAGAAAATCAACATAAAAGAGGGACTATATTCATAAGCTTCCACGCGAAAATAGGATTTGCCCGTGGCACGCTAGGCATATACGATGCGTTTGCCAACGAGGATTGATGAATTTTAACTGCGGTGAATTGCCTTGGCCGGTACAGGCGCGCGCACGGTGGAACGGGAAGTAGGGAAGGGTGTGGATAATGTTGCGAACTCTTGACTTCTCACCGCTATTGTGGCCGGATGATTTTTGGTTCCAGCCCACCATTTTTTGCCCCGGCCCACCACCTCGCTTCACTTCCAGAAGACCCACCCAGTGTTTCCTTCTGTAAAAGAATATTGAGCTAACTGGAGTGCCTTCTAGCAGGCCACACGCGCTCCGGAACGTTTCCTGATACCCCATTGGCACATGGACCGTCCAAACCTATGCTTGACAGTGCCGATCATTCGTAAGAAAGTGGAAGTTTCGACACCAGCTTTGAAGCAGCTGACTCTACTTATGCTACATGAATGATGCAAACACCACGTTAAACTTTATACGGATGGCTCGACAAACGTTGGGGGATCAGCAGGAGCTGTGATCTTCCAAGCAAAAGCCGAAACCATCCAGTTTCGAACGTCTCACAAAACAATATCGACAGCCGCAGAGCTCGCTGCAGTCTGATGCGCACTCCACAGCATTGATCGAGAAGCACCTCTAAAATGGTGCGTTTTCACTGATTCTAAACCAGTTCTGCAATGTCTTAGAACTGCGCTACGTCATCGACCTCAAGACCAACTGGTGCTGGAAACACAACTGCATCAACAAGTAATATAGAAATGACTTGATGCAACTTTCCAATAGTTACCAAGCTACTGCGGCATCATAGATAACTAGCATGCCCATGGTGCAGCAAATAACGCTCACGAAAATGGCATGATGGACCCTATAACACCATCCAGAAGCGACGCAGCAGCAAGCATTAACAGGCTAGCACAGAATGTCGCAAGGTCTCTGTGGAACGCGCCCACTTTTCTTCACACCCATCTTCACCGCCTGGATCCGTGCCCACGACTTACCATTATATCTGGTTTATCCCAATCTGAGACAACCATTCTCTGCCGCATGAGGCTTGGGGTGTCTTATAAGAACGCCTTTGCTTGCCGCGTAGGATTGGCAGAGAGTTCTGCGAGTGACCATTATGGCCCCGAGTACAGCTGAGTACAGCGGCCCTGAGTACAACCCTCAGTATGAAGCTGTCAGAGGCAGTCCCTGTCAGCAGCGTTTGCACGCCTCGAAGACCAGCCACATTCCGAAAAATCAGTTTTGGAATGCCGGAAAGATCGGGCTTCACGCCGAAAAGCGACGAAGGCGCTCTTGAAGTTCCTGTGAGTGAGCCCGCCTCGTCGAACGATTGTGACATTCTGTGTATGTGTTTTCGCTTCCCTCCCTCTCTCTCATTCCATCTTCCTTACTTTTGTTTCTCCCCTTTTACAGTGCAAGGGAGCAAACCAGAAACTTGCTTTCCGGTTAACCTCCCTGCCTTTCCATGTTTTCACCCGTTGTGAAAGATGTCCTTTGGACTCGCAAAACGGAGAAGGGAGGGAAAGCTGCTGGGGCACTTTCATAACTGGAACTGGGATCGGTATTCTAGGTGTATCAGCCTTTTTTATTATTGAAAAAAATCGTAAGTAGTAATTTTCAACCATCGACCAATGCAAAAAAAAGAATCTAGTTTTTGTTGCATACTCACACTTTTAGTTCCACGTCTGTAAAGCACCTTTTTTTCTAAATTGCAATGCTGTTCGAATAGCATATCCTAATGAAAAACTACAGTTGTAAAAAATTAAACATACAAAATTAAAGAACACTAAACGCTGTCTGAAAGTAATTCGGTGGCCTGCGTGCATCTTTAGGAATACTTCGAAAATTGTATAGCCATAGCTCTAGTTACCACTGCGGCGCGACCAAATTTTGGCAAGCACTTTCAATGATCACGTTATGAAGCGCACTTCAATGATTCTTTTAAAACACTTGCACGAAAGCGGTGTTACGTTTGGCCCGGCAATTCGTCTGGGCAGACGCCATTGTGCGTACGCCGGTCTACTAGGCAGGCTTTCAACCCCATCGGCGCCCAGTCTGCAAGACGCTGTCCTGTAGACGTTCCAGGAAGCAGTCGGGTCTCAACTAAAGCTTCGCGAGACAGGCCTTTTGTTGATCGGGCTCAAACAGCGGGGGAACGGCGCCACTGTGGCGAGTCAACCTCTTGACTCGGCTTTTGTCATCTACGCGAGGCCATCTCAACGCACCGACAGCCCGGAAGCGTGGGAACGCGTCGAAGAAGCCGTTCACCGGGATCGAGCGTTTGGACTGCCGGAAGCTGAAAGCAGCATGGACCGCTGCTGACGGTCGGTTTAGCGGCCACCTCCCCGGAGGAGCTGAATTTTCCCTCTCCGGACTCTACCTACTCGCCTAGCGGTGTCTTCAAGGCGTGGGCCGGGTGCGTCTTTGTGTGGTGCGTTCCTGTTACCATTAGACCGTTTCGCCCAGCCGAGTGGTGCAATATCTGCACCCTTTCTGGTGGGTGGACCACAAAGACTTCGTCCCCTGCTTTGTGGCAAGAGTGATCACCGCCTCCTTCGGACGGCGGTGACGGCGGGCTATAAAAGCCGAAGCATTTTTGTAAATAGGGCTGAATCTTGAGCTGAATCATGAGCTGAATCTTGTGTGGTATTATGAACTGAATCTCTGTTGTACATAATGCGGGATGTTCTGGATTCCTGTACAGTTTCTTTCTTGCTCCTATAATGTAAATAAACCTTCGTTCTACCTCTTTTAACGCATCTCCTCACTGGCGAAGATCAGCGATGCGGACGACGGCGGGAAGCCCGCTACCCTGAAGAGAACCCGTCGTACCTGCCATCGAGACCTTCCTATTCTTAACAACTGGTGGCAGCGGTGGGATGCCGCCATCAACTTCCTTACCATTACAGCGGAAACAAGCCGCAGCGTTTCCGTTCGAAACGCAAGTATTCGTATCCCGTCTGAAAACCTCGTTTCCTCGAGCACGCGTTGGTTAATTATTTGTACAAGCTTTTATGGCGCCAAGTGGCCGTTTCAGTTTCAAAGAGTGCCGAGTCAGGTGTGGCCCAGAATGGTTTTCATGTAAACACAGCCGGCTATACGAGAGCACATGAAACCACGTTCACGTGAGCATTGGTCTGACAACTCTTTTCAGCCAGAGCTTTCGGGATGTTGCTGTAGAATCCCATCTTGGATGTTGTAAATATGCATGGATCCCCAAAAATGCACTGGAGAGGCAAGTATGTGAACGTTTGCCCTTCCGCGGGCAGTTCATAAAGGAAGGACACCCACCTTCTGCCGAAAAGGTCAGCAATCAGAGAGCGCTCTCAAGGAGCATGGCAGCCAATCTAGTGATGCAGATCGCTGTCTTGTTTGCGTCAGGGAGACCCTGCTACACTTTTTGACCATGGCCAGAAACGTTGCCTATCGGTATTTCAGGCTCCTGAGAACACGCGAGCCAAATATTATAGCGCAGAACGAGGGCCAGCAATCTACAACCTGTCTCTCCCTTTTTCCTTTGCTTCCCTCTGCAATTTTGGCACAGTTTCCGTAGGGGCCTGGACAACCATTTCCAGACGAAAATTCGCCAAGACACAGAGATCTTTCGCGACTTTCCCGCAAGGGAAAAAGCTCATGAGCCGTGGCATCGTCAAAAAAGCGGATTGATTCTCTAAGTCACCTATAAAGCGTATCCCTCTTCTCTCGACAAATGATGCCATAAACTCAAATGACCGCGCCATAAACCAAAAGCCTACGACCATTGGCCGTTTTGAGCATCGTGAGCACCATAGTTGCTTGTAGCACCGCTATATGCCGCCACGTGCCCACGTGTACCATCAAATGGGAAGCAAGCCGTGCGTTTGAAGTAGAACAAAAAAAATGCTCATGGTCACGACGTGAACTGACGAAGGAACGCATTTTCTTGCCCTCCTCATTCCTCTTACTGCGTAGCTTGCTAATACACGAAATTCACTGCAACTCTGTAGTACTGTATAGTACTGTGCGTATAGTACTGTGCGATTCTTTGTGGTGCACGAAACTTCGCTGTGATTCCGCTCTTAATTGACGTATTCTACATATTCTTTCGGCAGTCAGTTTTTAAGGCGATAAGCTCTTTTAGTGAAGTCATTTGACCATTACTTTAAAAAGTGTTGCAGGCCACTTCAACAAGTTGACGCCATTTGCTTGAGATGGAGTGTATCGCCTTGGGCTGCACACGCTTTCAAAGTGATTTTAAGTATGTTCTAGGCTATATTATTCGTTTATATTTCGTAGATAATGCATGTTCTTCCACACAAATACATCATCCCACGAGGTATTCCACCTAAAAAATTTTGTGTCAATACTTTTTTTCAAAAAAAAAACTGCTTGGCACATGAGGTTTAACTCTCGTGTACTCTGCTCGGCATCACAAATTACGTGCGCATCTGCGTGAAACGCAGCAAACACACCATAACAAGCATTAGAAGAAAATGAAACGGAAATAGTTTCGCTATTTTCATGGGAAAACATATATCTTCAAGTCGCACACCATTTGATGAAGACAGTTGTTTTCCTGTGGAAATAACTAAATGCATATAAAACATTGCATATAAAACAGTGTATTCAAAACAAGGCTACCCCGTGCCGCAGAGGAAAAAAAGAACTTCCACCCAACTTCATTTTTCGACAATTGCCGGCTCATACTGTTACAGCAGCTGGCCAGCTGCGCAGATCCCATGTAATAACATCGCCCGAAGCACACGCACCGGTAAATAACCTGCAGCGAGAAACGGCCCCACAAGTTGAGAGAGTGCTTATTCATTTTAGCAACAAGGACGCAGGCTGGGCAACGCTTATATGCGTGCAAATATAAAACGACGCAGCGTCTCGGGCGCTATAGCTGTTTATAAACGTTTAAAGTTTCTTTTTTTATCCGTAATTCATCACGCTCGTGGTGGCCGGCCGTTTGGAATTGCGTCAGTCGTGTTTGGTTCGGTTTGTTGTTGTTTCCGCCGCCGGCTCATCCGTCTCGCCGCGAGGTAATAGCACCCCGACGGTGAAGCACGACAGTGTAAACAGTATATATAGAGTCGGAGAAAACTGCCGCGCCGCCACACACTTCGGAGAAGATGGCCACCCCGAAAACAGCACCACGCGGTCGCCGGGCCGACCCGCCATTGGCGTCATTTCCGGAATTGGCAATAGAGACGCCTGCGTCAATCAATTGGCAGCGAGCTTGTGTTTCTGTTTGAATCGGGCACTTTTGTTTCTCTTTCTTTTTCTGTACACCCTATGTAGGTATAGCAACGTAAAAGTTCAGACTTGTTTGCGCACTGGCCATACGATTGCCTGTAGGCTTGCTCGTATTGACTTAGGATACGCATCATTTGCAAGTCGATGCGTTAACATCGACATTTTTGATATGACGATGGTATATTGGTCATAGACGAAGCTCTTCGTGGAGCCCCGTAGACCTTATGCGCATGCTGCAAGCACTGTCCGGTGCAAGTAATAGAATATACCATATATTTTCAATGACCATCCGTAGGGAGAATAAGAACGCGAAATGTGGATGAGAGCGAAAATTAAAGGCCACTTTCGCGATACATGCACCAATGCACTAGTGAACGTCGGGTTCTGGTACTGCTCTATACCGTCAGAAATATCAGCGGCCAGGCGACGGAATAGGAACCTCTGGCATTGGAATGTGGGCGCTCTGGAACACCATTGCCGATCACTCCAAACCGAAACCGACGTACAAGCGACGTCTTCACGTCGATGAAGTCCGGAAGGAAGGTTGTAGAGTACGCATATCCCGAAGGATTACGGCCACTAGCATGGGTCCGGAAGTTAGCGAGCCGCAGGGCATGCGTTAACCATCACCGTGGCGAGAACACGGTACTGCGCAACGTCGCAACACTTTATTGTTTGCGGCAACACCAAAACGCAGTACAGAATCCGTTACAAAGGCGCAGCTTCTCTGGTACTCGCTTTCTGGATTTCGTGCCGACCGGTTGTGCCCCCGCGATCTTCGACGACAGCTCAGCTCTGGCCGACCGGCTCGCCCTACGCCATCTCCTGAAGCCGACAAGAGTTCTCGCTGAGTGGTGCCCCGTACTCGGACTCTTGCGATCGTGTCCATGTTTCCTATCTTCTCATTACTTCCGTATGTGGCTGTCCCTGCCCCTCTCTCCATCTCTATAACTTTAATTCCCTATCCTTTTTAATCCTTTCTTACCCCCATTCCCTGCGCAGAACTGTGGAGGTGCCCTCCATTGAGAGAGGCAGTAACGGAACTGCGCTTATTTCTTTTTTTCCCCTTTCAAAAGTCACTTATAAAAAGGCGTGGCGGGAAAGCTAATAGGCTTATCCACGCCCCGGGCGAGAAGTACTACTCAGGGTGCCGCGAGCACGTCTCCATGGGTAAAAGTGATTCACGATGACACCGGGACAAATGGCCCCGTCGCTCGAGCGAGGGCAAAACTCCGGTTGCATTGGCTCCTGAGAGGTACGGGACGGTGTAGTATGACCACGCACTAGGACACCGCACCGCTCTTCGGCCTAGTGTTCGGAAAGGGGGAGTGGGCGACAAAAGGTAAGCGTTCGCCACGGGCTCAAGGCGCCGTTGGCGATTTCCGAACAAGCCCCAATCAAAAGGAGCCAACGCACGGGGGAAAAAAATGTGTGCTTACCCCGTGTCATCCCGAAGCGGTCTGACCACAGAAGCACGGCCGCTGGATGAAAAAGCACACATACGTCCGCGTTTTCTTCCAGCGGCCGTGACAGAACACTTATAATACCATCTGACTCCCTCCCGACGCGCGCACGCGAAACGTCCTGAGGTACACCACGCGCGGCACCACATTCTACATCCGCTATGGGTGAGAGGGGTTAAACGTCACTCCTCGCTCCCCCAGCGCTGCAGACCGTGGAGGCTGGGGGCTAGCCTCAAATTCCACAAGGTGCAGCGAATAAAACGCACAGGGTTCCTTACGCGTTCACTGAAAGGAATGCTGATGTCCAGACGTGACTGCTCTTCATAATTTTTCCCCTTTTTCGTAAGGCACCTCATGCGATCCCATTCTGTTAAAGCACAAGCGCCGTTTTTTGGTCATCGTGGACAACGGCATTGATATGTTTCCGGAATCTTGGCGCCTGATCCCCTTCAGGCATGACCCATATATGACTCCCCACACCTGATTTCCGCTTCACAACGCTAAACCTTTGCAGGACTAAATTTAGTGACTGCAGCCCAGCAGCTCATGCGAAGTTGGGACCTGTCGCAGATGGGAACCACTGCGCTCGTCTTTACGTGGTACCTCAGTATCATTGTCTGCGTATTTGTTCACTTAGTGTCAAGAAACGTGGAGGTGGAAAAAAGGAGGCGATGCAACGGCAGTGAAGTTGGTGAACGTATACCGGCTGGCTACCCTGCCCTGTGAAAGGGTGTGTAAAAATTTGGGAAGGGGTAGAGCATGTATGGGGGGAGTGTTTCCGCTTCGCTAACGTCGTCGGAAAACTGCGTTTCAGTGCAGCTTGCCCTAAGATGGCGCTTCTTTTTCCTTGCATGTAGAGTAACTGTATATGGTTCAGCCATGTACAGTTACTCCACTTGCATGCCCTGTTTCAGTTCCCACGGAATTTAGAGGAGGCTATTCTAGCT
Organism: Rhipicephalus microplus; assembly: GCF_043290135.1. NCBI lineage: Eukaryota > Metazoa > Arthropoda > Arachnida > Ixodida > Ixodidae > Rhipicephalus > Rhipicephalus microplus. Next base: position 45,080,194 of record NC_134702.1, on the reverse strand, counting down.
CCATTGACGCCGTCGGCCATTTGTTGGTATAATTGTTGCCTACATTTTTAGTTGGACCGGTGGCTATAGTAATGGGATTTGCCCAAATTTTATGGTACATACTCATTTATGGTGGAACCGTGACTGCATGACACACCGTTACGACATTAGACGCCGACAAGCCCAGATCCCGAGGTGCTTCGAACCTAAAACGTGACAGAGGCATGACAGGATGTAAGTACTGAAAAATAAAACGTTAAAACTATAGGAGCATTGCATCTTTTGTAGTCTGTCGCAAAACCACCCACTAGTCCCTAAATATCACAGCAAAGCCGTAAGATATGCCCCGAGCAAATATAGGGGGCTCCCAGAACGGTATGCCTTCCGCCTAAGGGTGATTCCGCAGTTGATGGAGTATAGTTAAAGGCGTTTTTTTTTTTTAATTCCACTGTAACGCCGAGTCACCTCGAGTAAGCGTGTCCGACTGTCTTCTCACAAGCAAAGTCTTCGCAAGCAGTGACAGTACCACTGTTCCTGATTTACAGCCAGTTTAACAGCCAGAAAGAGGGAGATTCCGAGAAGTTAGTTAAAATTCTTGATTTGTACTACGTACCGAAGCAACGACACGACGGCGAAGCAAGACGTTGTGAGAGAACTGAGGGTATATTTTGACCTAGTTTTGAGGGGCCAAGCACGTTATAGAATATATAGTCTTGGCTCGAATGGGTTTCGTGTCGTCATTGGCTCGGTTTGTCGGCGTCTCACCTTGTCGCCGCGGTCCACCATTGGACGAGCATGCGCCACAAAAATGTCACTACTTGCGACCATCCATACTATGCATATTGTGAGATAAAGGTTTCGTCGCTACTGCCTAAAACACTGTGGGGTCTCGATGTGGAGAGCACGCCACGCTCTTAGAGTGGACGGACACAGTAGACACGGTCGGAAGGAACCAAACAGCACATATTTATTTAACTACTTTTCGAACAACGATATCGCCTGCTAAATTAATATACATCAATTGTGATCAACACGTTGAGACGACCTTACACAATATTGTCATACACTCAACAACATACACAATAACACACACTAGGCGGCTTCGCCAATGCTTGGCTCACCACGTGGGCCCACTGCAGAAGACCCGCGTTGCCGCCCACGGCAGACCCACCGCTAGAAACAACCGGTCACGCCCGCCCGCCAAAGACGACCGCTTCTCTCTCCCGCGCCGCCACCGCCACCAAGGCTTGTCGCCAGGCGTCGCTGCCGGCGCTACCGTTTTGACAATGATGATGATAGTAACGGTGGTGGTAATAAACGCTCGCGAGCACAACGCCACCTACCGATCGGTAGTTGCGAACCTGAAATGCGGCCTCTGCGCGAGACACATGTGCGACGAGGCGCAAACAACTGTACAGGGGGTTTTAGCACCCCTCCCCCCAAACGTAATGTCTGTTTTAGCAGCCTAATGTGTTCTGTCTATTTCTACTCTCTCTCTATCTTTCATCTCCCCCATCCCCCTCCCATGCGCAGGGTAGCAAACCGGCTGCCTATAGGCTGGTTAACCTACCTGCCGTTCTTTCCCTACTATTTTCCTTCCTTCCTTCCTTAGCAGCGGTGTCAGAATCCCATATGAAATTTACGAAGGCTGAAACCAGACACCAACGTGCATCTCTGCCGTAAAGTTTGAAAGACCACTCATTGAAACATATCTGCAAAGTGATAGCGCTTTAGTGGACCGGTGGCGAGTGAAGCTGTAAAGAGGGAACATTTTGCTGTGGGAAACGCCGGAACACGTTGCATACTTCACCCCTCCTCATGTTTCATGAAACAAAGTTTCCTACAAGCCCACCCCCGCCCCCTTTTCTTTTTTTTGCCTGCATTCAAGTCTACGAGCACGAATGCTTTAGCATGTCGCCCACACCAGAATGTGGCCGCCATGGCCGCAAATAAAACCCCGCGTCCCGAGCTGGAGAGCACAAGCAATGTGTCAACTGCTCGGCTATAGTGTGCCGATTGCCCTGTTGCGTGCACATATTTATTGCAGTATAACGAGATGGAGTCTAAGTTAGTTCATGTATTTACTTGTATAGTTTGGTGATAGTTGACTACATTACGATGACGGCTATAGTATAAGAGAGGAGGGGCAGCCAGAGCAACGCCACACCATTAGAAAGCACCCGAGTGTACGTGATTGGCGACAACAGCAGCGTCACCGTAATCATTGGTTCGACCATCGTGATCGTTTAGATTGCTTTATTTCTTTATTCACTGAGCGCACTGTTCACGTGGGTGGGTGCCCACGGGCTCACCTTTGCACTTGACTCTCCACGGACGGCACTGCTAATCCAACCAATGGCAGGACGCAACGACAAACAAGCAGCACTGCCACAGTCGCGTCGTAATGACCCCCATCTCCGCACCAGCAGCTCTAAGGGCCAACGCGCACGCTTGGCACAGGCTCAAGGGGTTACACCCGCGCTCGCGACCTACGCAACGCCACGCGTATAATCCAGGGCACACACAGCCGGCGAGGCAGGCCGACGGGAGCTTCGGTATCTGCGCACGGCTATGCATCCACAGCCGCGGTGTGTGTGACGCCCACGCGCGCTTTTCGACATTGCCAGCCGCACAGAGTTTCGTTTCGGTGCGCAGGCGGCAAGAATTCGCTACGTTTGTCAGAGCAGCGCAGACGCGTTCAAAAGGGCATGGTTGCTAATTAGGGGTGCAGCGCGAAGCCCAAAGAAACGTAGTAACGTGGCACAGGAAAATGGACGGACTGACTTGCCTTTGGACCACTTACATTTCAGTTCGATAATATCTATCTATCTATCTATCTATCTATCTATCTATCTATCTATCTATCTATCTATCTATCTATCTATCTATCTATCTATCTATCTATCTATCTATCTATCTATCTGTCTGTCTGTCTGTCTGTCTGTCTGTCTGTCTGTCTGTCTGTCTGTCTGTCTGTCTGTCTGTCTGTCTGTCTGTCTGTCTGTCTGTCTGTCTGTCTGTCTGTCTGTCTGTCTTCGCACCTCTAATCCTACCACTCTCCTTTCCCTCAATGCAGAGTAGCATACCTTATTTTTCCTTCTGGTTAACTTCCCTGCCCTTTGCCTTTTCTTTGTTCTAACCTATTTCGGTTGTTCAATAAGGCGTTTCTAAAAACTCCTTTCTGTACTTCATTCTATACATTGTACATCGGTCTTTCCTTTTTTTCTTCTTCCCATTTCTTTTCTTCTTTCATGGCTTGCTTGTGTTCTATTTTTCTCCCGCGGTGTCGTCACTCTCGCTAAGTTCGAGAACTCGTCCCTCCCCCCCCCCCACTCTTCCTCTCGCTGAGCTATTATTTATTCATTCCATTTTCAAGCCTCGCTTGTAGCCTTGAGGTCAATCTCCTCAACAGATTTCACATTATAAACCATTGACTTTATGACGTTGTTTTTATTTTAGCTTTCTTTTTTCTCGCTGCATGCGTGCACTTACAGCGCAGAGTAAACCGTAGTCGTTCATAAATCCTGGGACGAACCCCAATCAAAGAGATTTCTCTCTGGTACGCTGGTATGGTACATGCGTATTTGGTGGTAGTGGTTAAAAGAGGAAGAGGGCACCTAACTTCTACAGCCCGGTTGGGAGCACGGTGCAGTGCCTGCGTATTTGAGCTGTACGAATGTTGTCGTCGTGTACGCCTGTAGATCCGTGTGCGTTACTGGCACACCACGCGAGGAGAGAGAGAGAGAAAAAAAAGGCAGTGGAAAGGCAGAGGGGTTAATCGGGTGGCACGTGGTTTCCTGCCTTACGTGTCAGACGGGAAAGGGAGAGAAAAAGAAATCGAGTAAACTTCGAACTAGTGGCGTCAAGTATGAAGTGTGCGTGGAGCTGGGAAGCCTTCTCCGTTTTTCTTGCACTTTCTCTTCCCCCCTCTCTTTCTTTCTTTCCTGTTTTTAATTTCGACCATCTGGCGCTTTTCAATTCGTGCACTGACACAGCGAAGTGACTCTTGAAAAGGGAAAAGAAGAGAAAAGTGAGCCCCGTTATTGTCTGCTTCAGTGAGCGACACCGCCACAGTAGCTCACGAGGGATGGGGGTGAGGAGGGATAAAAAAGGATAGGAGTAAAGATGTAGGAAAGCCGAAGAAGGAGAAGAGAGGAAGAGACGTGAGGCGGTGAGCCAGAGCGAGCGACGACAAGATGAGGGGATAGAAGAGATAGGAAAGATGAAGCACGGCCACTGGAGTCCGAGGACGGGGCGCACCTGCGAGAGCTCCTTTCGGCGTCGGTGGATGGCGTAGAGCAAGTCCAGTAAGTCAGAGCTGCACTGTCGTCGGAGGTGGAAGGTCGTCGGCGGCAGGAGGTGACGTAGGGCGAGCCCAGTCGGCCAGAGCCACGATGACGCCGGAGGTCGCAAGCGCGCGACCGGTCAGCCCGAAATCCACCAAGCGAGTCAGCACAGTATAAACGGGCCTCTAGCGTTACGCCTCCATCGAAATGCGACCCCCGCTGCCGGGAGCGAACTCGGGACCTTTCCGTAAGAAGCCGGGAAACCATTATCTCTACACCACAGCGGCTGACAAGAAAACGAAAAGAAATAAGAGTGTGAAGAGGTAACAGAGAACAAGCGACACGCGCAGCCAGATGTCAGCGCCAACCGCCCACACCCAGTCACTCACAACAAAGAAATATTGAAGTACGGTTTTTCTACGGTTGTGAGGTAGACTAGAATCCAAGATGTCAAAAAAAAAAAATCACAGCATATTCATGGAGTGAATGATAAGGAGTAGGACGAAGCGCTGGACGGTTTCATCGCTAAACTGTGAACCATCCGCGAATATCGCTCACTACATCATCAAAGGCGTCAGAAATACTGAATATATCTATAAAATAATTATTATTATTCGTAAGTGGTAGCTACACGTCGCTTCCGTTCCCCCTTCATTATAATGGCTTTATGGGCGCTGAAGTGGTGGATCGGTAATGGGGCGTAGTGGGACGTTTGCAGGGACGAAATATTGGGCAGTTTGCAAAGGTAGAAATATAGGCGGTCACGTACAAACAAGGGATGGACACAAAAGGACAGTCTATGCTTCTTTAAGCGCACCTGGATACAAGTACACGACCACCTTGCATTTCGTATCGGCTACTTCTCAACAGTATTTGCTTTATGGTCGGTGAAGGGGTGGATCGGTCATGGGGCCTAGCGGGATTTCAGCTAGCCTGCATAGACACCCTTGTTCAGTGCAATGGGATGCTTGCAAGGACAAAGTAGTGGACAGTTGGCAAAGGTGCAACTATAGGTAGTCACGTACATACATACAAAGTATGGACAGACCCACGCCTTTAGAAGCTTCGCCCCTAAAAAAAAGGCTTGCAAATTGCAAGTACCGGCTCTAAGGAATCCAGAACTACCAATGCCCACTGATCCGATGTATCTCAAGAGAGTGTGCATCGCGCTTACGAATGATTTCAACACAGCGATGACTTGTGCATCTACGTCGTGAAATCATATTTTTTATTATTTTTTTATTTAATAATAATGTCAACTCTCGCTTGAGGGTCATAACAGGGAGGGAGTACAATATGAGTACGAACAGAACACTTAAAAAAACCACTAAGCAATAAACACGGGAAAACAGATTGGGCAGTACTTCAACCATTACCTAAATAAGCATCAATTTCTCTGTCAAAAGTTTGAACATCGGTGCTATTAATAACATGTAAACAGTAGTCTGTCATGCGGACGATGACTTGCATTGCGGCTCATTTTGAACCGGCTCATCCCGAGTGCTCAATGCTGGCAATAAAGATTACGTGCATTTTTTTTATCCCTACGTTTCATACAATTTCAGACACCTACATTGGCGTGTCTACATTGGCATGACAACGCATTCGCATTGTTATGCCAATATTGGTTTGGCTATACGCTGGCGTGACAATAAGAAAACGGGCGAAATCGCAGCAGCCTTGCCACCCGTATACCCAGTTCGAGACGCCATTCAGGGTTGCAGCCCCTTCGACCCAAACTGACATGTTCCACAAGTTAAGAAAAAAATAAATAGTGGGACAAGATGGCGTGCAAGAAGCGAGACGAGGTCCTCTCGGCAACGGTATTGTGCAAGAACAGTCGCGGCCGCCAAGTCGTGTTCTTGAGAAACGTACCTATGTACTATAACCACGTAAAACGCAATAATATATATATATATATATATTTATATATATATATATAGATATATATATATATATATATATATATATATATATATATATATATATATATATATATATATATATATATATATATATATATATATATATATATATATCGTCTTGGCGCTCAACTCAAAGACGAGGCCTATGCGTACAAGTCCAACTAGAACGTAACACTCGCTGTTTGGGCTAATTTATTTGGGCGAAAGCTCCCGACAGCTCAGAAGACGTGTCGCTAGCGAAAAGCTGGAGAGTGGTGCGAAAAAACGGGTGAACTCTCAAGCGTGCACAGTAAACCAGTTTGTCTATAACTAAGGGCACTTTCCGCGGCCACAAAAAGCACCCCCAAGAGTGTTTTCCGTGTCTATAACCACTATGCCAACTAAAGGTGATTTCCGTGGCCACAGAAACTAGTTTACTGTGGGATCAAGCGGGGCGAGTTGAGTGCTCACTTTGAATCGGAAGTGCTCGCGTGACTGAAAAAAAAAAACAAAACAAAAAAGACTGTGTCTGCTTGATCAAGAGAAAGAGAAAAGAGTAAGTATCACCTGACCACGCCACCTCGCTCATTCCCTGTCTTATTGACATTCGTGTGACTAAAAAAAAAAAACAGAAAGCAAAGCGGCTTTCGCGTCATTCACTGTCATCATCTTTCTCTCTTTTCTTTTCTTTCTTTTTTTTTTTTGCTTCAGAGATGACTCAGTGATAAACTATTGCGCACCGCGAGACAACTGATGAGTCGAGAGCGGAGGAGCCTGAAAGGAACAGTTGACACAGTTACGTAGAGCCATACTCTCTCAATCCAAAAACTGCTTATGTTATCCCCGCTGATGCGGTTAGAAACCACAGGCGCGCAATCTGCGCTACTACGAGCGAGTTGCAACTGTTTTACTTTAAAGGTCGACGGCATGAGTGACATTTCTCTCTCCCTCTCTCTCCCTAACTTTTATTCCCCCTACCCTCTCCCCTGTGTAAGGTAGCCTACCAGGCTCAGCCATGGTTAACATCCTTGCCTTTTTTCATCCTTATTATCTCTCTCTCTCTATCTTTCTGTTTGATTTTTTGTGGTTTACAGGATTTAGTTAACCTAACTAGGATGTCTCGTATTCGAGCATGAGCCCTGCTTACGAAATCACCACCACCGGCTCCACGTTTCCAGTAGTTCGCCAGATGTCAGTTTAAATATATCGGGGAAGCAACGTCACTTGACTTCACAAACGTCGCGCTTGCTTCTTCCCGTTTTTTCTGTCCGGATGTCCTGGCTTGCCTAATGCGTCTAACGCAGCTAACTTGTCTACGATACATCTATATGCCCAACTCCAACAGCGGTGCTTACTGTGTACTAATTCACTTAATTTGTCTGTTGCCTACGCTTTACGACACCAATAAAAATGCCACGTGTGTCCCTTCACTGACTTAAAGCTTTACACTGACTCGGTTGTCAGCGACATCTATACGGCCGTCCCCATAGCAACGCCACTCTCGCTTTCTTCTTCTTCTTCTTTTTTTTTTTTTTTTTGCAAGCGCGCGTGTTTGCTCGTGAGAAGCCCACCTATTACGCCACTCTTAACGTAACATATATAGGTTTAAAAAAACAAAATCGACGAGTTTTCGCAACACCATCGAACGAAGACCAGACCTTCGGAGCAAACCTACGAGAACAGCCAGCCGTGCCATGGTGGATCTCTTTCGCGTGGCGTCAGACCCGGAGCGTTGCGTCAGAAGCCTGGGACAGCTTAGAGCGGGGGGGATTCTCGCATTGATCTGAAACCCCGGCGCGATCCTCATGCCGCAGTGTAATCAGAAACGCACGCACAGGCACGAACAGCGTATAAGGTCTACCTATAGGCACACGCTCGAACGAAAGTGAACGCACAGAAAGCGAGAGGTGTCTGAAGCAACGTCCCATCTGCATAACGCATAAGTAAAGATATATTCTCCGCGGCCGCAAGGTGCGAAACGTTGGCCAGGGCAGCGTATACGTGTAGGCAAAGGGCTCCGCATCTGGACCCCCCGCCCACATCGCTTTACCAGCCTCGCCGTGTGCATGCGTTTACGTTGAGATTAGCTCGCCGTGCTTCCTCCCTCTGCCTGTGCCAGCCGGTATACAGGGCATTCGATCAGGCGTCAAGACCTCGTTAGCTAGCCCGGCAGATGCGCGGTGAAGCAGGCCCTCTAAGTGCACGTGTGTGTGCGTGCATCAGCTGCTGCACAATGCGTATAGCCGTTCGCGCACAACTCCCGGACGGCGTTTGTAAGAGAGATAAAATAGTGCCGCGGTGAGAAGAGGCACGGCATTTGATTCGGTGGACTTTCGAAGGGCAACGTTTAGGGCCAGTTAGCATTGTATTATATTCGACTAAAAAGAAAATGGTGCATGCAGTACATGTATACGAGTCTGTTCACAGACCAGGCATACAGGATGGCCGCTATACTGTCAGTGTGCGTTGCGAAAAGAAAAAAAAAGTGCATCAGCCACAAGATAAAGTGCTAAGTAGCGAAAGTAACGTTAAATGAACGCCAATGTGAAACAATAAACTTGCTTAAATTGAAGAATTGTACTCTGAAAACTTGAAGATCCTTGATATCACCATTATAGGTTTATTAGTAGAGCAGAAAAAAAGAGAGGTCAAAGTTTAATTTTTAAATTTCGTGCCAAAGGTACCTTGCGTGACGTCGCGAATTTTAAATGGTATTCCTCTGATATAGTCGACATCGGCTCAACGAAATTTCTTGAAACATTGTACGTTAAGTTTCTGGCCCAGAGGACAATGTACTTATCATTTACCGATTAGGATTTATACAAGGCGTTAATGGATGCCGTCGAAATCTGCGACGTCACGGTGGTCAGCGCGGCAGTTGCAAGGTGGCGTCGCCGCCCGCATCTTATTTTTGCGCATTTTATCTTCTACCGAGTGCCTCCTCGTAACAAGCGTGACGATCGTTTGGAATTGTGAAAAAGGCAATTAACTGGTACACGAGAAATTGTCTTTCTTTCTAGTGGACCTTCAAGACGGAGAAGAGAGCGACGGTGGTATTGACACACATTAGATACAGAAATGAAACCCTAGGAGCTTCCCGGCTGGATTGTATCATGATAGAACATTTTATCGTGATAGAACTGTTCGCAAGAGCAGTGCGGGTACGTTGTAACATTAAATAATGTGCGTCAAGTTGACACATCGCTACAAGTGACGTTCGACGAACGAGAGGCAGGCGGCTGTCACGAACAAAAAGAAAACGTCATTTCAGCTTCAGATGGGGTTTTTCTTTTTTTTCGCATACACCGCGAACTAATTGCTATAGAAGCGTCGCGATGGCTTGTTCATTCAAGCTGTAAGTAACACATGCATAGTAATGTGTTGGCTCTATACCAACTCGCTAAGCTATAGCTGCCTGTTTTCAAATACTCGTCATACCGAGTAGGTCGACTTTTCCAGGACGTGGAGATCTATGATGACGGGTAGAGAAGCAACATTGGTCAACCACGTGCGTAGTGTAGACTGAGTGAGTGGTCAGCAAGGCAGTTCGTATCAAGCACGATAGCGAAGTCCATTTGGAAAATTCACACGCTCGCGGCGCACCTGTCAAGACACAGCGCTGCGTTTTCTCCGAGCGCACCGACATCGGGAGTGCAAGCACATTCCGCATTCCAAAAGCGGGGGTGCTGGCAAAAATCACTCCGACAGGCAGCTCTTTCAGGGCAACTGCGATATAGATACGGTCACACGCAACTTCAGCCAAAGAAGAAAAGAAAAAAAAACGGATATTGAATGCTTATGGCCACATCTGCCGATAAGCAATGAACAAGCATTTATTTAAGATGAGGGCCTCTTGGATGGGCCTACGGCAAGACGGGTTGCTTATCGCCGGTCTGCCGGCTACCCCTGCTTTTGGAAATGGAATGTGCTTGGCCATCTCACTATCGGCTTGCAAGGAAACAACAGCACCGCGTGTCGCCATTTTGCGGCTCCAGCCACACAGTTCACTTGTGCTAATCTTCAGGCTGTAGTACCTGCCGTTCCGTACGTAGTGAAAGAAACGACCTCACAGCTTTTAATAAGAATTAGTTCGCGCTGTTTTGCGCGTCGAAGACCACCACGAGGCTCGAGAAAAGTCGACCAACGGGGGATTGCTCAACGTGCTTCTAAATATAAGCATACGAGCCTCTCGGTTTTCTGCCTCTATCGAAAATGCAACCATCGCGACCGGGATCGAATCCTCACTGGTTCGGGTCAGCAACAGAACACCGTATATAACACTGTCCAGCGGCCGCGACGCTGTACACCGCGTGGCGGCTGCCCAGCATTTGCCACCTGTTGTCATCCACGAGGCCATCTTCATCGGTATGGCCGACATTCCGACGTACGCCTTGCCGCGGTGGTCTAGTGGCTAAGGTACTCGGCTGCTGACCCGCAGGTTGCGGGATCGAATCCCGGCTGCAGCGGCTGCATTTTCGGTGGAGACGGGAATGTTGCAGGCCCGTGTGCTCAGATTTGGGTGCACGTTAAAGAACCCCAGGTGGTCGAAATTTCCGGAGCCCTCCACTACGGCGTCTCATAATCATGCGGTGATTTCAGGACGTTAAACCCCACATGTCAATCAATCGATCATTCCAACGTGTGACGCATGCAGCTGCGACGAAACACTTATCTGTCCCTCCTTTGTGTATAACGCTACAAATGTATGCGGGAATATGTCAAGTTATACAAACTCACCCGATTTTCCGTGTCGATCCTGGGCACTCATGCCTGCTCGTGGTGTATGCTGCCGAGGGCCAAATGACAAACTGGGCAGACAGTAAAAATCCTTCTCCATCACAACGAGCACGTCTGGCCCGGTGTTCTCAAGGGAATGATGCGTCCGAGGAGTAACTTTATTAAAGTGGCGAGTTGGGCTCGTTGGTTAATAATTCGGGCACACGACAGTGCAAAAAAATACACACAATGTACGGAACACAAGTGTCGCCGTTTGTGTTCCGTCGGTTGTGTATTTTCTGAGCTGTAATGTGCGCCGAACAGTGACTAAGCAAAGCTGCCTCTTTCCAATCTGCCTGATTTTTTTTTGTTTTTTTGTCATTCATAAATTCTAGCGTTGTGACGTAGATGCGGGGTACGCGCAGGTCATGCATGCGTATCGGACACGTACTACATCCTTGCGTCTTTTTGTTCTATGATATCATGCGAGTGTCGGCTCCAAAGTGCGGTAGCTTGTAATATGGGCGAGAAGCAACGAGATGAGCGCCAAGACGATCAGCTTCACACCGATTTCGCTGAACACACGACCGTGCTGATGACGCTAACATGATGTGTGCTTCTTTAAGTACGCAGATGGCGCTCGAACATTACTGGGAAATGCGAGCTTGCGTATCATGAAGCGGGCCTCCTCAAACCGCCCAATATCTGCGAAAAGTTTTGATTGATTGATTTGTGGGGTTTAACGTCCCAAAACCACCATATGATTATGAGAGACGCCGTAGTGGAGGGCTCCGGAAATTTAGACCACCTGGGGTTCTTTAACGTGCGCCCAAATCTGAGCACACGGGCCTACAACATTTCCGCCTCCATCGGAAATGCAGCCGCCGCAGCCGGGAATCGAACCCGCGACCTGCGGGTCAGCAGCCGAGTACCTTAGCCACTAGACCACCGTGGCGATCTGCGAAAAGTAATGTACAGTGCAGTGTAATTACTTGAAGCACGATAAAAATTTTTGCACTTGTTCCAACCGACTTTTAAACACCATTGTTTGAAATAAGAGCGCGAAAACGTAGAAGCGCACAGGATAGACAGGGACAAGAGCTTGCCCCTGTCTATCCTGCCTATCCTATTTTTGTGCTCTAATTTCAAACAATCATGAATCACTAGCCCAATCAACCATTTTGACAAGTTAAGCATCACCTCGGTTCTGTTCAGCATACTTGAAAACTTCGCGTAACTTTGTTTCGGCACAAGCTATACGTGGAACATCCCCAGTGGTGGTTGCTACGTGCGCTCGGATGGCGAACCGAACGTCGCGCTGCAGTTTCATTTTGGCATCATCAACGAAGCTATCGTTTTTTGAACCCAAAATAAAGGAGGGGGAAGTGTGGAAGAAAGGTGTTTTCGCCGGTATAGAGCGGAACAAAAACGAAGGTTTAATGACTCAGACAAGCGAGAAACGCGTCCATCACCGGCAATCCTTCGTTCGGCACACAACAAGAGAGCCCTCCTCTCGTGCCCACAGTTCGTTCTCTTCTTTCTTATCCTAAATATCCAACATTATGTAACAGGGAGCTGTGATTAATCTTTGCTCCCCTTCATACCTATAATTACAAATGACGTGCAACACCTATATACCGGTGTTTTCGCGTATCCGGTGCGAAATTCTAGATACCTAACGTTTCACCTGCACATTCTCTTCCATGGTGAGGAACGTCTGATGGGGTGAATTAACGACAGTTAACGACAATAACCCATGTCGGGTTTTTACGGCCCACAACCACGATACGATTATAACAAAGACCACAGTAGTATAGAGCTCCGGAAATTGCCACCCCCCGAAGTTCTCTAACGCATTTCCAGTAAGTTTCCTCGCAGCAGACAGGAAAAATATGTGCCCACACAGACGCACAGAAGGTCGCGCCATGTTTGCCTACGCATGTCCCGCCTTTCATTTGCGCCGAGGGAAAACTTACTGAAGACGTATTACCGGAAAGCTCACATCGCATCTCTCTTGGTCTTTAAACGCAAATCCAAGTACGCGCGTCCTTCTATAGCATATCGTCTCGATCGAACTGCGTCCGCAACGACCAAATCTACCGATAGTTCTTGAATAACCATTCATCAAGCATAAGCCGAGTGAGTGCTTTATTTTAGTAAGCCGTTAACGATTTCTCTTATAAGTGCGTCATCATCTTATCGACCTGTCGCTGTGGAGCATACCTGTGAGTGCATAGCACTCCCGTTCTGCCTATAAAGCAAGTTACGCTCGTGGCAGCGGTTCAATCGACTGGTGCGCGCGGTGTCACGAAGAGCACCGCCCATCTGCCGACACCGTTTCTGTTTTTACCTTCTCCCGATTCGCCACGTTCCAAATGCCGGTCACGCCATGTGGGTTGCATGTCGCGAAGAAGGAAAGACGAAACGCTGGCAATTAACGAATGGGGCGGGCACAAACACGCCTCTCTCTCTTTCTTTCTCCGAAATGCATGGCGACTGAATCAAGAGTGAATCAACGTACAGTCAGCGTCGAGAATTTAGATACCACTGGCTCTGAGAAAATGTTGACTTTCCCTGTAGTTTGTAAGTATATTCGCTCTGACTGCACAGAACATGGTTGTGTGTGGAGTGGCTGACAAGCCACTCGAACAAGAGCCCGTGGGCTAGACCTATCGGAAACTCCCTTGTCAAGCTCTTCCCTATTTGACCCTACACGCTACCCTTGACCTAACCTAGAGGGCGCCGATTTCAGGATCACGAGTCGCGTTGGTTGCTGGATTTATGGTGTGTAACGTCCCAAAGCGACTCGGGTTATGGAGCCGTCCTAATGGAGGCCTCCATATAATTTATACCACTTCGTGTTCACTGGCATATCCACGGAAAGGGATGGGCGGGGGGTCCTACTACTCTCGCCCCATCACAAAATTTCCGAATTTACAAGCGTATGTAGACACAACACGCGCACGGAAATACATACAGCACGGTCGTTCGCCCCCCCCCCCCCCCCCTCTCCGGAGAGAATTCCTAGCTGCGCTCCTGGTGGGGATCTTTAGCGAGAACAGTGCACGGACCATTTCGCCTCCATCGAAATGAGACAGACGCGGACGGGTTTGAGCACCGTCACCTGTGAAACTTCTCGAGAGAGGCTAAGATTATCAATTGACGGAAAGTCGGCTGCCCGACGCGATGGCTCCATACCGGCACCCCCGTGGGTGGCGCCGCCGGTGTTTTCACTTTTGACCGCCATTTTCGCCACGGCGCTCGTGTACGTGCCGGTGACCTGGCTCACCAGAAGGAGGTGGTGGGCCGTCGACAGCCCTGGCTCGCGCGCGACGACTCGAGTTTAAGCGCCGCGAAGGCGTGTGAGGAGGGTGGGGGGAGAAGAGCGAGGACAAATGGAACGAATTGAAGACAAAGCGAGGAAGGGGACGAGGCTGCTGCTCGGGTGAGGACCCCGCGCTGATGATGGATAAAGAAGACAACCCGAAAGGGAAGAGCGAAACTAAGGACTTCTCGGAGTCGCTAGAGGGATGCCGCAAAGCATGCGATCCGGATGAGACAGAAAGAAAGAAAGAAAGAAAGAAAGAAAAAAAGAAAGAAAGAAAGAAAGCAAAGAAAGAAAGAAAGAAAGAAAGAAAGAAAGAAAGAAAGAAAGAAAGAAAGAAAGAAAGAAAGAAAGAAAAGACTGGCCTAGAAAGAGAAATAGAGAGATAACTTTAAAGGGGAAAGAGAGATGATAAAAGAAATAGGAGAGGAACGGAGGAAAGTTTACTTAATATTAAAGTAAGCAGCAGTGACTACCATGACAGCATTTGGGATAAACAGTGCAGGGTAAAAGAATAATAAATACGGGAATGATAAAGCTCGCAATGAGCAGCGCAAGGAGGCAAAACAGATGGAAATCCGCGGCGTTGAAGACTCAGCTTCAAAGGGAAAAAACGAAATCAGAGGAAAAAAATACGAAATGCTGCGGTAAAAGGTTGAGAGGGTGAGAGAGAGAGGTGTAAACTCTGGAAAGTGGAAGACAAAGACAAGAAAACAGGTAACAAAACAAAGTGCTGAGAAACGATGAGGAGCCGGAGAATGCAGACACAGCTGGAGACCCCACCATGCCGCCACATTTATGAAACGAGAGCTGAGATAAAAACTTGCCAGGAATAAACAACCAGGAACCACCTGAAAAAAAAAACGAAAAGGAAAACCTCAAGCTAGAAACAAGAGATTCACAGGCTCCAAAACGAGGAGGAAGGTGGGGGGGGGGAGTAGATAGGTGCGAAGACGGTGCCACGTGGGTAAATAGAAAGAACGAAAGAGAACAACAAAATGAATGAAGAGAGAGAGAAGTGGGTAAAAGGGGACGCGTTCCGTGTTTAGCAACCTACCGCAGCCGCCGTCGCCGCCATGGCCGAAGGGGTTTTGAGCCACGGCCGACCGACGCAAACGCAGCAGCCAGGGACGAGGTCTTGTAGAGTCTGCCGCTGTAGCCCGAGAAACGCTGCCGTCATCTCCTTGTTGCATGCACGAATAAGAGGGAATGAAAAATTCGCCCTCTCCACTGACCTGAACTTTCCCTGTCCCATCGCTATTCATCCTTGCGTAATAGAACAGCCCGACCTAGTCGAGTAATCCAATAGAAATACGACATTTATTGTAAGCGAAACTGAAATTTCAAGTTGTTTAAGGTGTTTCAAATGTTGTGAAGAGGGCAGAGGTTTCCTGAGATGAGTGATCCTCCCAGCTTCACTAACTGGCAACTTTTCAAATAAGAATGTTCTCTCTAGTTTCTCTGAGGCAAATGTACAATATCACTCGTGTAGTTATTCATTAGGTTGTATTAAAAGAGCATAGCCAACTTTTTCCAACACCAAACTGATGAAGTTGACGCGTGTACCATTTTTAAGGCAAAAGTCTTGTATGTCACATGACTGGATAATTCACTGGTATCTACACAAACGGTACAGAAGGTAACGTGATACTCAAGTGAATGAAAGAAGCTGATTACGTCGTATCAAAGTTACTTTAAGTGAATTCGTAGTCTGTTAAAGTAGACTACGAATTAACTTAAAGTAAAAATACTTTATATATCTTATTTAGCACCACCAGTGAATCGAGCGATGAGAAGTTCGCCTTGAAAGTTACGACACGATGTCGCCGTTGAGGACATGGCAGTGATAAGGGCGCTACGTACAGACGTGACTGTCAAACAAAGTTACGAGTATGTTTTATCGCCCCGCAGTAAAACCGGACGATAAGACTCATCCACAGTTCCTACAGCCATGCCACGCTCCATTCTAATCCTTCCGTGAAAACAATGCTACTGCTGAGATGAGTCACGATCGAATGTAGCAGCGAGTCTATCACATCCTAGAAAAGTGCTATGTGGTCGACTTCGAATCGAATTCGTTTAATTTGTTTCCGCAGCATGGTAGCACCCATAAACTGCTCTACGATTATACGTATATGCTTTATCTATATATGAAAAAAATACAATGAAGGTAGGCTACATTAGAGCCGGCCATCCCAACATCATGGTAGCAATATCGTCATGGGCAGCAATATACTCAGAAGTTATATAGTCATATAACTTCTGTTAGCGCAAGTTGTTTAAAAGGAGTGTGCACTGATGTTTTCTCGTGCGCTTAAAACAGACATGTTCTTTAAGTGAAAATTTCAAGTAACTCTAAACACGTACCTCGCAAGAGGCACGTCCTGCCTGGTTACCTTACCGACATCACATCACCTCAACCGGCTTCGATTCTAAGCTTTTTCTAGATACACACACATACAAAAAAAAAGCTAGAAAGAAGAAAAAATGGTGAAATACAAGCATGAATGTCCTTCATCTGCCAAAGGCGTGCCATGGGAAGGTCTTCGGAAAGGTACAAAGAAGCTCTACAACATTTCAAAGTAAGCTACAGGGGTGGTCAAAAGTTAGCCTGCCATCTCACGTAATCCTAAGGCAGCGCGACCTTGAAACTTACCACCACCCCTTTTAAACACACAGAGGCATGTAATATGTCACGTCATAGTTGTGAATTCGTCGGACTTATGCGCGCAACTAATCGCTGTTTTCTGCATTGTTTTGTCTTTGCAGACGGAATACGGCCTGACAGAGGAGCAAGTCGCAGGTAAATCACGAGTTTTCTTGTGCTTGAGAACTTGTCCCTATCGCTGAGTGAGTTAGTGAGTGAGTGAGGCACTTTGCAAAGATCTTTGTACTAGTCACTTTATACCTGATTACCGAGTTAGTTATGAAGATCCAAGTTGGGAGGTGTCTCTCTGACAGAGCACAATGCAAAGGTTACCGCGTAAATGACTCATATTCAGGGAGAAACTGCTGTCATAAAATTTTTCTCAATTAGTGGGGGAAATCTTTTCGAAAAAACAGAAGAAATGTTGATCATCGCTTATCTAACAACCAAAAAGTGAAGTAAGATATGTGTTGAAGTACTCCAGAAAAAAAAGGAATCATTACTGCGTGAAATGTTTACTAATGTAGCATCTGATGTTTCACTAACGCTACTAACTCGTAGCGCGACCCAACTAAACGTTGTGTGTCACGCTACGACACACAACGTTTGAACTGAATTCAGAAGCACTTTATTTTTAGGTGTAAAGCAGCTCTTCGACTCACATATGTACCACCGCACGTACGTGCGTCCGTACGAACACACCGCAACGCGTTCCCCTCGCCACAGGTGTTGGAGCGGTGCCAAGTAGGCCACGCCGCAGCTGTGCGTTGACGTCACGCTCTCCTCGCAGGTGCACGCCACTCTCTCCATCACCCACAGTACGGTCGCCTAGCACCCGCAGCTACTGGCTAGTCCACCCGCTCGCAAGACACTGCTCGTTCGCTTCACACTTTCCACCGCCCGTTAATGCTCGACTGCGCGTCGAGTGGAAACACTCTTTCGGCTCGTTTATCGGCGATGAAACTTACACGAAACCCAACCGGCCTCCCGTGTCTTTGCGTTTCAAACAAACGCAAAGTAAACGCTACACTGAGTTTCGCTTCAAACCATTCTTCGAGCACGCGCGTCGACTCCCGTTTCAACCGGGTCAACGCCGTGCGCACCGCTGCTGCTTCGCATCTCATCAGGGTCCCCTTCGGAATGATGGTCCATAATTTTTCACCTCTTCGTCTTTCGGCTTGATTCACTCGGCCATCAAACCAAGAAAATAAAAATAAGTGAAACTTCGAGCGTTGAGAGCGCTTAGCGCGAACTGTAAATGGAGCATGCAATTGCGTAGCAACTGGGACATAAATTTTACATCGAGAAAGTTATCGCTGTAGACGTACAGGGCGGAAGTCTTTTTCGAGTGCAGCCAGTTCACGAATTCTCGTAAAAGCTGTGCCCACTGCAGATGAAACACAGCGTAAGAATCCCATATTTTCTTTTTTTCTTTTTTTTTTGCCGGAAGAAACAGGATTTAGGAGCTTGTTTTCGTGTCGAACTAAGACTCAGAGCGCGCGGCCGCAGTTTGTTCTGCAGACTGACGTCTCAATCACAGAGAAAGTTGATGCGTTGTTTTCAAAAATGACGCGCACGCGCGTGTGTATGTGCCAGTGTGTGTGTGTGTGTGTTAGAAAGAGAGAGAGACAAAAAAGAGAGCAAATAGTTTTTCTCTTTTTTTGCGGGTTCACGAAGCAATAAGAGGGGTATTCACTGCGCCGCCTTCCAAGAACGGGCGTGTATTATGGATGAGGCCGCCGCATGGCTGCTGCAACGCTTTGCTCGTACACAACGTCTGCAGAGCGAGCGATAAAGCGAACGAGATACTAAAGATACATGAACGCGCCTACAGCCAGAACGTCGCGACCCACATAACCAAAGCGAGGTCATCACTTTGAATCATTCAACCGGGTGAAGAGATGGGGACGCGCAAAAGTCGCTCGATTTGTCTGCTTAACTTTGCTTATCTCCTCTGGTATGCCCCCCCCCCCCTTCTCTCTCTCTCTCTCTCTCTCTCTCTCGGTTGCCTTGTTTGACCACTCGGTACATTAATCTAAAACGGCCCAGCTGGCTCCGTAATGCATTGTTGAAGGAAGCCACGAAAAAAAAAACACAGCATATCTATACGGAGTAAATGATGATGAGTGGGGCGGAGGGTCCATCCATCCATCCGTCTGCCGACGAGCTGCCTATGTCGATGCCGCAGCGACCGTCAACTGGTGGAAACCAAAGTTTCTATCACGCGTAGTGGCACGACCACCGATTGACATTCTTGTTTCTCTTCCTAGAACTTCTGGTCGAAAGCTTCCTTTCGGTTTTCCTAATATCCAGAAAAACTGTTTCGGAAAATAGAACTGCTACGTAAACGATTGTTGCAGTTCAAGTTAAGAGTTATATTGGATGCATGTGATATCGAAGCAAAAATTTTTCGAGGGGAGGGCCAAATAATAGAGATGATACTTAATGAAAGTAATTGAACGAGTCCAGTGAAACAGCAGACGTTTTGTGTGTGCGTGTGCGTGTGTGTGTGTGTGTGTGCGCGTGTGCGTGTGCGTGTGTGTGTGTGCGTGTGCGTGTGTGTGTGTGTGTGTGTGTGTGCGTGTGTGTGTGCGTGTGTGTGTGTGTGTGTGTGTTAGACCGGTAGCCTGCTCGATACCCGCTCCGCCGCGGACGCGTGATCGTGTTGCGACGCCTGGCGAGACAGATCCGAACCACGCGCTTCTCTCTACGCGACCTTTGAGATTCGCTTCGGCAGCGTGAATAAACACAAGCTTAACTCGAGGGATACACCGATACGCACGAAGGGCGAGGTGCGAATGCCGCTATACCCAAGTCCACGCCTCCTCTATTTTATCAATGCCAGGCAGTTGCACTCGGTCCAACCATTCAGCACCCTCTCATCCAGCTTTTTTCTGCTCTCGCCCATCGCCTAGCCTTCGCGTGTGCTTTGCGGTCATGGCGGAGAGAACACCTCGAGCATCGCTTGACGGAAGTCATATGAAGTAATGTTCTGTTCAGTTGTGTACAGATCCACGGAACAGCATCTTGCATTCCCCGTGCTCACGATATTAACAGGTCACGCTATAGCTATGTTGAAGATACGGTGTTTTGAGATCTGAGCGTGTCGCCATTCGTGGCACTATGTGGACAGCGAATGGGGAAGCGCCACTGCAACGCTATTGCATGCGCTGTGCTGTGAGACGACGGCGGCATTGCTTCGAGCCACAAAAAGAAAGGAGCCATGGAAGGAACAAGTCTGACAGACGAATGATATTGGATTGGGAAACATTTCTGTCGCATCTCCGGGAGAAAGCGCTCGGAAGCACGTGTGACGCAAGCAGAGCTACCCATCATGCAGCGTCGCATCACGATCACTACCGTTGAGAAGGGCGCGTTTGCACGGGCATTGAAAGAAATAGAAGGAGCTTTGATTGATATGTGGGGTTTAACGTCCCAAAACCACCTTATGATAATGAGAGACGCCGTAGTTGAGGGCTCCGGAAATTTCGACCCCCTGGGGTTCTTTAACGTGCACCCAAATCTGAGTACGTGGGCCTACAACATTTCCGCCTCCATCGGAAATGCAGCCGCCGCAGCCGGGATTCGATACCGCGACCTGCGGGTTAGCAGCCGAGTACCTTAGCCACTATAGACCACCACAGCGGGGCTAAAAGCGGCTTTGCCTAAGTCAAAAGTTGGAACCACCTCCACATTTTTTTTTTTCAGGTTTCGCGCTGTTGACTTCTATTTACCGGACTAGACGAAGACTCAAATGAATATGACAATAAAACGTGCAAATGATACAAATACGTGAGAAGCATCTAAAACCTTGAAAAAAATGTTACGCTAAAAATGCTCGTTAGCGAAAATTTAAGCCTGTCTCTTGGTTGAGCATGCTTTAGTGAAGCAGGCAAGCCACTGATAGCGCCTAGGAAATAGAAGTTCTGTGAACAAGACCCCCGAATTCGCATAGGCGGAATAGCGGTGAAACGATGGCCGTTTAGTTCACTGCGGAACGAAGAGTAACATGTTCGGGCTACTAGAGACGTTGAGGAAGGAAGAATCTAGAACGTGACTAGCACGAAAAGCGAACGTGAGTAGCACGTGATTGCGATAGCCTCGACAGGCCAACCTCATTTGACGCCGCCACTTTCGACCAGTGCGTGGTGACTGCTGGGCAGAATGAGGCCCAAGCAACAGTCGCAACCAAAGCGAGCCGACCAATAAAAGCGCTTGCTGGTCACATGACCGGAACTTTTTTTTTCTTTGCGGATTTTGGTGACTATAGGCTTCAAGACTGTCACATGACGCTCCATTCCTGGTTGTTTTTGTTTTTTTTTTCTCCTTCCTCCGTGCCTGGTGGCCACAGGGGCCTTCGTGACAGTGACGACAACTATAGTGGTGTGTTCTAACAGCAACGTCTTCCTCTCCGTGACTTAATGGTACGACGGAAGAAGTCACGTGGAAAGCTGGTGTTGTACCATAGCCTCCTATGTTTTTCTTGCCTGCCGGATGAGCGCGAAACGCCCGTCATCTATGGCGGCGCCACCTACGGTTAAGGGTCTTTGTACTTGGCCTTTGAGATCAGCAACTTTGGCGTTTGTTAATTTCAAAGGCTATGGCTTGCATTGAAGGGGTTGCCTGCTGAAAGAGCGCGAAACGCCCGTCATCTATGGTGGCTTCACTTACGTAGGGTTAATTATGAATATTTAAAATTACGTTTACGCCTTTTTGAAACTTTTTAACGTTATTTTTGTTGCATATAAGCTCCAAAAACGTAAAAACATATTTGAAGACAATCCTACTTAAGTGGCGCCGCCACTGCAGTTCCGACGTTTTCCAAGCGACCGCCGATAATCCTACAGGCAAGGGAAATCTAGGAGGCCGCGGTCTTACCCACCGAGATCAGGGTGTGATTACGAGGCACACCATAGCGAGAGGCACGGGAATAATTTGCCGCCACGGCCGGGAATCGAACCTTCGACATCGAGCTTAGTAACGCAACACACTGCCTGCTAATTACCACGGCGGGTCACCAGCGCGACAAAGCAGGGCGCTCACTCAAAGCGTCCTGCTTGTCACACAAGAATGCGAGACACGTTTCTCGTTTCACAGTCCCGTAATAACCGACATCGTAATGCGACACAAACGCGTTAGCATTAGCTTTCAATGTCTCTAATGATATTCGGTTACGTTGATGCCCAAAAGTTGAAAAATAGAGTCCTTGTCTCTGTGTCGTCGTTTTGTTCTCGCGCTATAACTATCGTCTTGAAAAATAGCCAACGTTACCAGTAGCTAAAACGGTTGCATGGGTGAGTTGGTACGACGTTATTCACATGAAAACAGCGCCGAAAACAGAGTACGAGAAACAGAAGGGGACAGACAGATGGCACAGCCTTCCAACAAGATTTATTTGCTGGAAACGCGCATCATATACTTGAGCAGCATCTCACAAACATTAGAGGAACGACAAAACAGGGACGCGCCTTTCACGATGATTGTGTGGTCTTAGGTTAATTATGTTTTTTTTTATTTTGTCTTTCCTCATATATTTGTCAGATACTGCTCAAGTATATATCGCGTGGTTCCAGCAAATAAATGTTGTTGTAAATCAGTCAGCTGTCAGTCTCCGTTTTTTTTTTTTCGCGCTGTATTTATGTGAAGGTCAACCAGTAGTTGGTTGAGATTGGCCATCAGGAACGCTAACAATAAACGAGTAAACATGTTTGGATTCACAGAAGACTAGATTTTCTTTCCTCGGATTGTCCCTCGTAATGCAAACGCATTCAGAATTGATTGCCCACAAACGATCCCCTAGTCAGACAACATGCCGTCATTGAGAACTTGGTAACGACCTGTTCGCGATGACATGGCACGGGCTTCGAGTCTATACGCACGCTCGCCTTTGAAACAAACCTCACCCCGTGCACGTGACGAAACACATCTTTGAAAAAGCAACAAGTTCAACGTTCACGCCTTCGGACCTGCTCCGAAACCGCTTTTACAGACGTGTAAATCAGTCTCGGATGTTGCACAGCACTATAGCCTTCACTCGTTCCTCAACATTCCCATTCGTACGCGACCAGCGCGCTGTCAAGAGAGTTCATTGTAGCAGCGACCGGCGCCATTTTCAGCACGTCACATTACTCGTCATCAGATCTGCGTTTCGCTTCTCCGCATCTTCACCTTCTCGCTATTCGCATTTCTTTGAATCGTCGCGGGTAGCCTCTCCATGACGTAGCGGTTGCTCAAAATGCAACAGCTGCACCGAAGCATGCGGCTAATCACTCTTTGCTCTATCTTATCATATTTTGGTTTGCTCCTTTAATTCACGTCCCAACACCAACCCTTCAGAGGCCGAGTGCCAGCGTGACGTAAAAGCAGCGTCACGTTTATTACCGCGGCTCCGTTTATACGTGTTGTTTTACGAGCCCTGTTTTTTTTTCTTTTGATAAAAGAGCTAACTTCCTCCTTCCGCATCAACCTCGCTGCAATCTCTCGAGGAGATCTTTCTGGCTTAGAACTCCTCCGGAACGGGTGCATGCTGGGGCTTGCCGCTTTTGCTTGGAACGAATTCAAGTTTCCCCCATCTTCCTCGCCTTCTTTCTTACATACTCACCCTCCCTTCTCTGCCCACTTCACTTTACGTCATCAATCTATGTCATGCGATGTGACATCTTTCGATGCGATAGAAGCTAAATTCGATTAAAGCGGGCACTGTCAGATTGTTCGACAACACTCGACGGTAGCGTTTTTTCTCGCATTGCTTTGCTGTCGAAGGCAAAGCTAGATTTACAGGCGAAGGTTCGGGTTCTCGTGGAGTCTCGGCGTTAGCCTGGATGTTAGGCCCGTCCATTCCGTTTGGCTTCTTTTATTCTTCAACGAGGAATACTTCACCTAAAAAGCCACTCTTTCAAAACTCCCCGAAACGATAGGAAGAAGCGTCAGGGCGGGATGTCTTATCGTATTACGGAAGCAGACAAGCTTGATGCGAGGTAACCGAAACGTCTTCACTTTGCCTAATGGACAGCGCTGAGAAACAATAAGCTGGGCAGACAGTCTACTCTCTATTCTGCGTGAAACTGTATATGAGTCACATTTGTAGCGCCTGGTGAGATTGTAAGTCCAATCCAAAAGTATCACTAACGTGAAAACAAAACTTGTGCGCTGATGCTTTGCCGAATTCCCAGTAGTGCTACCTAATTTATCCATCTTTCCATCCTCCCCCCTCCTCTCTCTTTCTGCAGTTAAGGACGCGACATTGTAATGTCGGACGTGACATTAAACCTTAGCACACGCATAACAGTAGCATGAGGTAGGTAGGAGGAGGTAAGTTTATTTACAGAAAGGCAGAGAGGTCGGCCTGAGCGATAGCTTGCTCTAGCCTAGCTGCTACTCTACACTGGGGGAAGGGAAAGGGGAAAAGAAATATTAATGGTTGACGATGGTGAGATAGAGAGGTGAGTGTGTAGTGTTCTTTCTAGCTGAGACACATTTTATAGCCGCGCACATAGTCCAGTTGTTTCTAAAAAGGTAATAACTGCTCTTGTGACCGCAGTTGCACTGTTGGTGTCTGGCCAAGGGCCCAACATGGTCTCATCAGTTAATGACCTACTGCGATATAGCTCAGTAGAAGAAATCAGTGTTTGTCGTTCACGAGAATGAAGTATATGTAAGAAACAAGCAAGCCATGGTGCATACGGGCCACCGAAAACGCAATAGCGCAATAGACAAACAAGAATTAGAAGACCGATTCCAACAGCTCTTCGGCTCTGTCATTTCATATATTCGTTTCTTATTCGCTCCAGTGTTGTACACGTCAACATATCTCCGATACTGTCCGCCGCGGTGGTGCAGCAGTTTTGGCGCTCGTCCGCCGACCCTAAGGTCGCGGGTGCGATCCCGCCCGCGGCGGTCGCATTTCGACGGAGGTGAAATGGTAGAGCCCCGTGTGCTGTGCCGCATTAGTGCCCGTAAAAGAACACTGGATGGTCGAAATTTCCAGAGCCCTCCACTACGGCATCCCTCATAATCATACTGTGGTTTCGGGACGTTAAACCCCACATATTATTCTTCTGATACTCAAAAAAAAACTAATTATACATGAAAACGCTAACAATTTTATTTTAACAGTGAATCTCTTCTTAGTCGATCTTTCGTCGTTCGCTGGCTTAACGCGGGCACGTCATGCAGATTAGCAGCGCTTGTTACGTTGCTTGAAGTCCAGCGAAGCCGCGATATTAAGAATGAATAACACTTCGTAAATTCCAAAGTGTGTTCGGCGGAAACCTGCGCGCACTGAGACGGGGTCGGTCAGAATCATAGTTTCCCACAATACTTACTAGAGGGAACTCTGGCGCTAGTGTCTATGAGAGTTGAAACACACGGTGCTTCAGTGAGCATGGGAATGATGGGTAGTACACACATTTGTCTAATTTTCATACTTCTGGCCTGCTGATGGCTCCGTATGTGTTCGTGTGGCTTGGAGCTGCTTTTTCGCGAAAACATAAATTAGCAAATGTTCACCGTTCGCGCTTCACAACCTTATTCTTTTAAGCTTACTATTTCGAATCAAGTCCCTAAGTTCAAAAGGGTTTTTTTTTTCAAAACAAAAACGTAACCAGTAATAAACGAAGCCGCAAGTACGATTCGCCGCCCGCAAGTACGAAGACTAGGCAAATGTGTGTACTACCCATCATTCCCATGGTTGCTGAACGGTTGCAGCGCCAGAGTGCCCTCTAGTCAATTTTGGGAAACTCTATGGTCAGAATAGAACACGATTCGCGCGTCTCCTTTCTTCCACGAGGGGGCGCGTTGTGACCGGGCTACGGGAGAGACGCACTGTGCCGTCACACAATTTCTGAGAGGGTGCGAGGGGGAGAGGCTACAGCTGGCACCGTTCCAGGGCACGGACCCTGGAACATGAGCTATCAAAGGATAATGTAACAGTATGGAAAGTTGGGCTAGTTGGTTTGAGGACATTCTTGGAAACCTTTGGGCGCGCACACAATGAAAAAAACGAAAGGTGAGAAGGCCCGTTGGTATTCTCGCCTTGTTTTTTTTTTTTGCCTATTGTGTGCGTGACGAAATGTTTCCAAGAATTCAGCTATCGAAGGCTTTCGCCTTGATATGAGTTTACGGTGAGCGGCTCGGTGAAATGGGCTACGGCTACCCTGGAACGCTACCGTGCAGCGCTTCAGCGCGGCCGTGAATCATCAAGCGAGGTTCACATGGCTTAACCCGAACAAGAAAAAAATCACTGAAAAACTCTTGGTGAAATCTGCTGAAACTTAGGAGAAAAACGTAATGCCTGATAAAGGAGCGACAGCTTCGTTGTCTGGGAAATTTCACGGCTTAGAACTGGCTAGATTTTTTTTTTTTTTTTTTTTTGTAGAGCACTGCTTTATGGCGCTCGTTTCTGTGTTGCAAAATGGCTCTCTAGCCCCCATTTTTGTAATATTGGCACAGTCACATAATTTGATACAACGATTAGAACCAGCCGGTATATTGTAAGAATAATTTTTAAGATTGGGTTATATAGACCCGCATTATACTATGCTAGAACCTGTCTGTATATTGTAGAAAAAGCTGGCGCACTCTGTACAGGATATGAAAAAAAAAAGTGGTTCTATGGTCGTCATAAAATCTATAACACTCCGGCGCAGGCACTAGAGTGCAATTCTTGAAAGAATCAGAAGTTTAAAAAAATGTAAATCGCACAATAATTATAATAGTTCTTAATTTGCGGGACCTGTACACTGCCACCGTACACCGTCCAGTTTCGGCGAGGCGTCTACGTTACCCAATCAAAACTCAGACCAAGTTCTCTATAGCTCTCATAGGCGTCGCTGCCTGCGTGCCCGTTGACCTTTACGAGGCTATGCCCTATAAGATCGAGCTTGAGGGTTCTTTATGAACGTCTAAAAGAATCACGGCCCGCGGTGCGCGTGGGCGCACCGAACACGAATGTCACGCGTACGCGCCACCGGTTTCAAATAGCGTAGGCGTGCTCGGAAGCGTCGCGGCGGTCAGCGACGAAACTGGAGCGAGCGAGCAAGCAAGCGAGCACTGCCGCACGCAAGACCGATTTAGCTCGCACGAGGAGCTAGCTAGCTGCATTACGCACCGCCGCCGCCGACGCCGCTTTGAGAGGTCGACGACGGCGCTGTGCAGGCCTCGACATTTGCCCGCCGTCCGAGCCGGCCGGGAGCTGTCATCTCGCGACACCGTTTGCACGGGACAAAGGATCGCACGGGTCTTAAACGCGAATGAGCTCGGAGTTCTGCCTCCGCATTCATCGTGCCCTGCGAGCCACATGCTCGGCCTTGTGGAGTGATTGTGTAAGAAATGCAAGACCGGTTGGCGTCGTTGTTGCTGCGTAGCTGGTGGTATAGCAGCAGCGGCAGCAGCAGCAGTATAGTGGTGATAGTCGTGCCCAGAGTCCCCTTCCCCGGGATAGGGGGGGGGGGGGGAATCATTTTTCACAGCGTCGCCCTTCCCTATTAAGTCATTGTGTGGAGCAGACTGCACGCCCCCTCTTAGGTGACTAGGTGGTGCCCCCGTGCCCCCCTCGGGCGCACACAGTAAAAGTAGTAGCAGCAAAATCAATAGTAGTAGCAAGTAGTATAGTAGCGTTCGTCATAGATGTCTTGGTAGTGATAACAACGACGATTAGTTACGGCTATTGTACAAGAAAACAAGTGGCATTACAATTACGAAATGTCAAAGCCGATTGCAGTCACTTGCTCATTTACACTGCAGAACTACAGCAAACTTTCGTCGCGCTTGGTTTGTCACTTGGACGGTCACCTGAAAACGTTCCTGTCTGTGTGACCTCGCAGAATTCAAGGAGGCCTTCATGCTGTTCGACAAGGACTCTGACGGCCGCATTACGTCGTCAGAGCTGGGAATCGTCATGCGTTCTCTGGGACAGAGACCGACCGAGACAGAACTGCGGAACATGGTCACACTCGTAGATACAGACGGTGAGCCTGTGTTTCAAGTAAATATAAATATAATTTTTTTCAAGTCTTCTTGGCCCTGGGAACGGTGCACCTCAGCGGAAACGGAAAACTACCCGCGAAATCTCACTTTTTACATCTCATGAAGTATTAAGAAATAAAAAACAACTAAGGACGTTTCGTACTTGTGGCGCCACGCCTGAAAGAACAGCTGAGCTGGGCGGCCTTCCCTAATTCTCTTTATTTTTTTCTATCTTTCTATTTTTTTGTCTTTTTCTTGTCTGCATTTATTGCGATTTATTTCCCTCTTTCTTGTTTTTTTTCGCTCTTTCTGGCCGTCTTTCTTCCCTTTCTTCCTCTCAGTATTTCTCGCTTCATTTTATATGCGAATGCATTTCTTAGTCAGGCTATGACTCTCCCGTCCGCTTGCTCCTCACTCCCAACCGTTCGCTGGCTGGGCGCCTCTCAAGGTGATGGCAAACGTCGGTGAAGGCGAATGTCTGAAAACAATGGTACCCTCTCTCAGTGCAAGAACTACATTCGCATTTCCTCACAATTCCCTTCGGTGAGGCGGGGGGGGGGGGGTATTTTTAATTTCTTTTCCTCTCTCCTTCTGACTGGCTCTCTTTTTTGTGTTCTTTTCTATCTCTTTGTTACTCTGTCTATTTCTCTTTTTCCGCCTTGCCACCATTTTTTTTTCTCTCTTTAAAGGGACACTAAAGAGCAAAACGATTTTTCGCGTATTAGTAAAGTACAGTTTTACAATACCCATACACCACTCTTACCGCCGCACGACGTTCGGTAAACGAGAAAACGCGCGAAAAAAAAAATGCGAGTGGAGACGCAAGTTCGAGATTACCGCACCAAACGCTGTGACGTCATCAATTTTTGAAGGCGTCGACTGGGTCACACGTAGCTTCCTATCGATAAAAATGAAGTACATCGCCATCTGTAGGTGTCGTTGACCTATAGCCAACGAAGTTTCGGAAAACTTTCGTCGAGCCAATGTCATGAAAATACGAAAAAAAAATGCGTTTTGAAGTTTTTGACGTAATAAGCGGAAATATCGGCGCAAAATTTAAACATGACACTTCAACCTTCATTTTTCCCCCACTACTAATGAACTTGTGATTACGAAACACGGGGAATTAGAATTCTCAGAGTGCAATTTGTCAATTAAAAGCAAATCATTGTTTCTCCTTAGTGTCCCTTTGAACTCGTTCTTTCGGCCATTCGAGTTATTGCATCCCATGCCGGACCAATCGGAGCACGTATTCTGAGAGGGAAGCAGGAGATGAGGAAGAGGACAAAGAGAGCTCGTGCCAGCCGAGTTGTTGCGTTGGTATGATAGTTAGAGACCTCGAAAAAATTAACTGGTCCCACGGCACTCCATGATGGGTTGTGAGGTTGGCGGAGTTAAGCTAAAGCTAAACGCGTATACAGTCCAGCGGCGCAACAAAGAACACGGTAGTGCTAATGATGAAGACTTGACGGCTGTTCATCTTGAACAATCAGGAACAGAGCCAACGCTCGCGAGGAACAGAGAATTCGAGCTGGAACACAAGGGTCCTCTCAGTGTCTCTGCCCCGGCTTTTGTTATTTGCGTGCTCTCAAACTGGCGCCGCTCCAGATTCTTCAAGACGAGATGCACACACATTCGCTGGCGACTGACGTCTCTTCGCGCGTCTGCCCTGCACGCACGTGCACCAGGGCAGTCCAGTTAAGGTTGCAAATATCGTTGACGTGACATGTTCTTGCAGCAAAAACTCAAGGTGACGGTATACGATCATATGGAGGCGTGACGAACACATGCCCTCGACCCAAGCCACATCCCCCCTCCCCCACCTCTCCCAATCCGTGATGCAGCTTGGTTTTGCACCGGCAGAATTTTTGTCCAGACAGATCTTGCCCATGCTGATAAAGTAAGGTAAAGTAAATAAATCTAACATTCTCTTCTTATGACGAAATTTTGGGTGCTTTTCATTCCAGCCTTATACTACTTTCTGGAACAAAATGCAGCCCAAATTAGGGCTGTTAAGGTGTGTGGCCCGAGAGGCGACACCTCGCCGCAAACAACGCGAGGAAGGAAACTAGCTCTGAAAGGGAGGAGAGGGGGCGGAGGTGGAAGACACCACTTACCCCGCCGCGACTGACGTTCCTAGTCTTCCTTGTTTACATATTTACCGTTTTATCGAAACAGAACGGCCGAAGATGTTCACTGACGTAAACGATGACGTCGCAGGGAACGGGACGATCGAGTTCAACGAGTTCCTGTTCATGATGTCCAAGAAGATGAAGGAGACGGACAGCGAGGAGGAGCTGCGCGAGGCGTTCCGCGTGTTCGACAAGAACGGCGACGGCTTCATCTCGGCCTCCGAGCTGCGGCACGTGATGACCAACCTGGGCGAAAAGCTCACCGACGAGGAGGTCGAGGACATGATCCGAGAAGCGGACCTCGACGGAGACGGACTCGTTAACTACGACGGTACGCTGATGATATTACGTATCATCCATAAGCCCCCTTGTTTCATTGTGATAACTATTATAAGGACACTGCGGTAAAACATTTGCCGTCGCCGTGATGTTCCGGAAAAGGACGAGCGTGATGAGGTATATCACCGCGTTCCATTCAAGCTACGCTGTGGAATCGACGGAAATTGTGCGCGAGGTCACGCCATCCTCACGCGGCGGGGGTAGAGGTCAGTCTCTACCCACGCCTCAACATGAATTTAACTAGTCAGTGAATGCTCATTTCAATACATAAGGCAGATAAAGTTGAAAACCTTTCTACATGTTAGGTGCATTGCTATCGCTTTCAGCGGCTTCGCCTATCGAGTGAAGCTATGACGTTTTTATCCTCACTGTCTATTTGAATACATCACTTTTTTTTTTTTGATAGACCCACTGCGCTGTCAATAATACAGTCGCAGACCTCATGTCCCTACCCCCGTAGTTGCGCCGACAGAAAAGCAAACCACGGCGGTCCTCATTGCTGAATGCTTTCATCGCAGCAAATAAGTTAACGGTTGAGGGAGGTCGCTGAGAGAGAGAGAGAGGAGTTGAGGAAAGGAGAATACGCAACTTCTGCAGCCCTAGTTGCTCAACTGGGGCTGCAGAAGTTGCGTCTTTTTCTTTCCTCAACCCCTCTCTCTATCTCTGTCTCTCAGCGACTTCGCTCAACCCTGAAAATCTGCCATCTGTGTCTTTTTCTCTCCCTCTCCGTTCGCAGAGTTCGTTACAATCCTGACGGCTCCCAAGTGAGAGCCCGGGGCGCCCAGCCGCGCATCCCCTTCAGTGAGACGAAGAACATCGACGCCCCAGCGCGCGCATCTTCCAGTTTGGCAATACACCACCGCGCCCTGCGGGACCGGTCGAACCATCGAAGCAGTGAACAATGCACTCCTTCCTCGCCCCGAATACGCTACAGGCGCTGCCCCGGTGCGGATCAACCGCGCACACCTCGACACCCTCCTTTGAACCTATATATATATATCCACCCACCACCACCATGTCTGTGCGATATCTTGGAGTTCACTTTTCATTTATTTATTGATTTGTTGCTGTTCATATTCTTTTGCCCTCCCTGAAAGGTGTAACGTTGCTCCCATGCTAGCATGCAGTACCCTCGTTATCTAAGAGCCAGTCGAATTCTTGAGACAGCAAGGCGATAAATTATACATGTTTTGCTAAATCGAAACTTTCGTTGTATTGAAAGGGCTTATTAAGTAGGAACATTAAGGAAAGCGAGAGTTCCGCGACGAAATGTTTCATCAGCTACAGCGCCGTCTACTCGGCCCGCGAAGTCTCGCTGAATCGAAACTATTGTTACATCGAAATTCGTTAATCGGCAGGCTTGAAAAACAGGTTTCTTCGCGACAAATGGACAGATGTTCTGCATCTTTAGTAACCGTTGAGTTGTGAAAATAGTCATTCGGCCACTACCTTATTATGATTGTGCTTGTGCTCAATCGTCTGAACCTCTACTGGCTTCACTCAAACAGTTCTAAATTGCAATTGTTCACAATTATTGTAAAGTAGTGAGCTTTGCGCTATGACTACAGAGAGAGCTATCACCGAAGCTCAGGCAGGAGTAATAGAAATGGAGGGGGTAAACGATTTAAATGGAATCGCTGACACGACAGACTGGCGTTATAAACGTTGCTAAGGGACAAATGTAAGCGCTTCGGAGTTTGCAGTTTTTGTAATGAGCAGTGTGTCGCTCGTGCTTTTTCAGACTGCACATGATACGCGTTGTATGACGAAACTTTCTACACACTTTCTCAACTTATTTCCATCATTTCATTCACACTCATCACTAATGTTTTCAAATCCAAGTATTCTAGGGGCAAAAGAACAAATTACAGTGAAATCGACCTTGTCCCTGCCAACAAAGGACTTTTTAAACTACAAGTTTTAGCACGTGGCCAAATCTTACACTGTATTTGTCAGGTGTTACAGTGATGAGCTATTGTAGGATGTGCAACTTGCAATAGTTGCAAAATTTCATTTTTTTTTGTTTGACTGCGTGTTTGTTTCGTAATTTGCAACCTGCACACATCTGGAAGGGTGTCATCGATGTTCCTGTCGATTAGTGTGCTCATTTTGTAAGGTGCAAAACGTTAACTCGCAAAAAAATTACTTATTTAAGTTTCCTTGTTGAATACTTCGTTAAAATAAAACAATCAATGAAAAAAATTAGTCATGCTCATACACGCTGTAACAGTAACAATATTTCTTAAAAAATGACATGGAAGTTTGGTAATACATATTCCGTGGGCACTAGTTCCAGACCTGTTCTCTGTTACACTGAAACTATATGAAACAGATGCACAGTAACAGGAGGTGCATGGACAGAACACTTCTATCGCAAAGCACAGAAGCCTGTGCTTGCATACGCTATTAATGTGCAGCACATTTACCATACATGGCGCCACCCGAAAACAGAACACACGCACACACCTCACCTTAGCATATCGAGGCATGTGTACATTGGCTCCGTCACTTAAGGCTTACTTTGTTCAGCATGCATCGATTAACTGATTGCCCACAAAAGCATTTGTACAATCTATAAGCATACGACAATGCCTGTAGGAAGTTGACCATTGCATATGCTCATATGCCTGATAGCAAGGATATTAAGAAAAACAATGTGAAGCACTAATGACTTTTTCTGTAAGCTAGAGGTTAGATACGCGTGGCCTTTTTTGCAGTATAGTTCATATCGCTGACCACCGTCCAGAACGACTGTTGCGCTAACAGGTTAGCACGATAATCAGTGGCGTATCGACATGTAATGCGCGTAAGCATGCATGTTGTGCGCATTCAGTCTAGCCAGTTGTTGCGATGCGACATTCGATGGGCATGAGAGCTTCAATGTCTCTTGCACATATTGCAGTATAAAGTAGAATGCTGTTTGCATCAAGCAAAGTGCTCCAAAATCTCACGCAAATTGGAGGTTTTACACAAGGACATGAGGCATTACAAACGATTTTAAAGCGAACGGTGTGCTGTGGATGCTACATTGCATTGCAGTGGCGGATGCTATCGCTTGTTATGATAATGCTGTCATATTCTTTTTTGAAGGTTAATATAAGCAGTTAAATGAAATTTCCACAGTGGCTGCACTCGTTGCTTTTCACAAATGTATCTTTTACTCACTCTCTTTTCTTTTTGATCACCCAATTGATTCCTTGTATATTTCTGCTCAGTGAAGTTCTTTGATGCATTCAAGACCCAAAGTCAGCCGTTCACCCTGTTGGCTGTTTGCTAGACCAGTAATGTACCTGCAGCTTGCGATACATTACTTACCTGGCAGTAGAGTGGAGTAACTCTCCATACATCTAACCATATTCACAATTATGTGCCTATTTAAAAAAAGAAATTTCAGTACAGTTCAGAAACCATAGCACACAGGCCATAATGAGGTTCCAAACAAAAAAAGTGACCAGCTTTTGCTAAAGCACAACGAACAAACTTTGAACACAAAGTTTTGTTTTCTTTCCACAACTCAATAACCACCCAATCAGCCATTAGCACACACATTGTTACAGACATCCCTTATGTAGACCTCTGGTGAAAATGTTTTTCACATTCTGCGTGAAATTTGTGAACCATCAGCTTCAATGTACCCAGCATGCACTCAACTTGCAGTGCTGCATGTTTTTTTGTTTTTTTTTGTGTGTGTGTATGTCAGAGAAACAGCTAAGGCCTTGGATTGTTGGACTCGATTCAATACCTCCCAAGCAAGAGGTGCAAACACCTCTTGAGCACATGTACAAACATTTTCCTCCTCTGTTAATGACTTGAAGGCACTTCCGCCAATAAATGCCGAAAATGAAAGTGTGGTTTTATTTTTGACAATGAGTAGACACGTGAAATTGCGCTGTAGACACTCTAACCCTTTCGGACACCTCCAATGAGTAACTGTCTGTAAATGTGTCGAAACGATGTGTTAATTCAAGACACTTAATATTTGATTGCAACAAAAACAATGTCATAACTAAATGTTTTGTAATAATTAACCATAATTAAACTAATTAAATATCCTTCATATTTTCACCATGGCTCGTGATGAATGAATCGTGGCGCATTCAGCGAAGTGATCGTATTCAACAGAAGACTGCGAAATGAAGTTTGTCGATAACAAACTTATTTTGTGTGAGGTTCAATACATCGAAAGTTTGTGTACCCTGCTCTTTCTTAGCCAATAGCAGATACAATTCGCAAAAATCTAGTGGTATACACAATTTTGTACATAGCATCTCCAAGTTGAGGCTTAATGCATGCCCCATGTTCTGCTGGACATATACGGTAACACCTGATTTCGCAAGTACAGAGCCAATGTAAAAAAAATTAATCTCACTCCTGACAATTATGATTCCGTTATTCAATCCACATCAAAGTCTAAGCTGGTGCTGGGACATACTTTAATAGGCTACAACTTATTATTCCGACCTTTAAATTTTTCAACATCGGACCATTTGAAATTGACTGGTCAGTACCCTCACGCAGGCTTAGCTGAAAAAGTGTAACAACTGGTATCCAAGTGGCAGCATCATCTTCCTTGGTGGTGCTGCTTAAGAACGAATGCGCCCAAGCATCCTCATTAAAAAAATTTTCTGCCTTCCCCTCGGGAGTGATAAAGGCGTTTTGAGACTTTTGAAACATCTATTTTTCATTTGTGCAGCTCGCGAAGACCGATGGCTGGAGATAATTTTAGCATAGGTCTAAGCTGCAATAGTAGCAAAAGTTGGGCTAGTTGGTGGTTCATACTTGGGAATTAAAAACAGTGTAAAAATATAGACAAGCAGAGATCAGTATATATTGATCAATACATCTATAGATCAGTATATATAGGTCAGTATATATAGACAAGGACAAATCAGCGCGGTGTCGTCTCTTCCTCTGTACTTGTCTATATTTTTGCGCTGTTTTTACTTCCCAAGTAGGTCTATGCACCACTAGCAAATTGCTTAGTATTTCGATTTCAATCCCACAATCAAGTAACTACAAGACAGCAGACTGTATCAGCACGTGGTGGCCCTTGCTAGAACTGCTGCATGCGGAAATGGTGGACCTTCGTACGAAAGACTTCTCTTCCGTTCTATACATTTGCATACTTTCTTGTTCTGCACATGCGGTATGCTGCATGCGGAAATGATGGACCTTCGTACGAAAGGCTTCTCTTCCGTTCTATACATTTGCATACTTTCTTGTTCTGCACGTGCGGTACACTCTATCTAAATTGTCGTTGAAGCAGTGCAAGTAACCCCCTTCCTTAAAAATTGATGTCGCTGCACCCTTGTAGCGCTTCGGGTCGCTTACCAAACAAGTCTCAAAACAACTCTTCACGGTCTTAGTATGCTAGACCAGAAGGGGCAATCGTGCTTCACCACCCTTGTCATTACAGGTTCACTTTTCAGAATGAGAGTAGTGTGCCACATGGAATGTCATTTTTTAGGAACAGCTGGCACAGTCTCGCTTCGAGGCAGTTCAAGTGAGGTGCCGAGCCCTGCATTTGTTGCTATGACAACACCATCAACAATACAGGTGGACAGGACAAGCAACAATGGTGTGCGAGCTTCCCATTTGCCGTAGCTTTCAACTCATTCCATTGACTGCACTTTGCACTGTCAGTGGCGAGTGAAATGTGGTTATGCGAGTTGTGACCCCCAAAAAATGGAATTGATAACAGGCATTTTAACGCAATAGCGTCAAAGAGCTCTGAGAGCTCATTTCGCAGAAATTCCAGTGTCGGTTGTTATGAGCAAAAACTCATGTTGTTCATTACTGAAAAAATCTATAAATAAGCAAATAAAATAGCTAATAGTAGCAGCCAGAGTGAGAATCGAATTTAGGACGCCTGCCTGGCAAGCAGGAATTATACGAAAGACACATGCTATTGCTCTAAACTGATTCAGAAAACTGCGCGAATGCCATGTAGCGGTAGGAGTCTCCATAACAAACGTAACATTGTGCGGCACAAGCATAGAATTGCACAAGGCATTGAAGCATGTGAAAACACACACACATATGTTCGCATGTAGCCTTACGAACGCATAGCGAGCCCTTTGCCAATTCACAAAAGGAACACTATTGGGTAAGTAGGCACTTGACTGTACTTGCAGTAGACATTCTAGGATAGTTTCAAGCAGCCAATGTTATGTCCACAGTTGTCCGTTTTCTTACGGCAAAGTTGACGCATGCCCCGAGAACCAAAGTTAGGCTAGCAATTGAGAAGGCGATGTGCACGGGGTCCGAATACGCCACCACATTCTTCCCTTGAAAGCAAAGCTCAGGTGTATATTAAATTTTCTAGGCTGAATGACTTCATGCCTCTATGGCTGTTGTTCTTGCTGCTTCATTCTTTCTACCCTTCACTCTACGCAACGCATGAGTAAAAAAACGGGGCTTGAGTAATGTTGGAGGGCCCCTTTGAAATAACATAGCAATTCACAATGCTATCAGTGTTTACCGATTGCAACACTATTCTTGCAGCTGCAGGTCACTATGCTGAACTGCACCAACGTTTTCCAAATAATCTATTTCGACTAGTCATACCTGGATGACACTGGGAGTGCTGTTGAAGGAAATCTGTCTCATAAACCAAAAGTTGGCCCCCAAAAAATGGAGTTGATAACAGGTATTTTAACGCAATAGCATCGAAGAAGATCGTCGAGGTTTTATGTACGAAAACCGTGATACAATTATAAGGGGCGTTTATAGTGGGGGAAGGTTCCCGAAATTTTGACCACCCGGGGTTCTTCAACGCGCCCCAAAACTCAAATACGCATGCCTCGGGCATTTTTGCCTGTAGAGAAAACGTGGCCACCACTGCTGGGATTCAATCCCCCCAAACCTTCGCATAAGTAGTTGAGCACCTTAACCGTCCGACTACCGCGGCGGGTTCACACAAGATTTAGAAATCAGGGTGACGGTGGCATTGTCCAGCAAAGCAAGGTGAGAGCAGAGCTCCAGAGATCGAGTTGCTACGCGACAATTTTGGTCACCAATAGAAGAGTCATGCTTATTAGGATGTAGTGTAGAGAAATCCGACAATGTACAAAAGCACATGAAAAAAAAAAAAAGATTTCGAACCGAGGACAAAAAACGCGTGAATGTGAGCAAAAAAGGCCTTTATACAAATGTCACACAAGTGCACATCCTCCATAACAAACACCTTGCACATAAACAGCTCTTTGATCTTCTCACTGTACACAACACAAGATGTAATAGAAGAGAAGCAGTTTTTATAAACTTACAGCAGCCATTCCTCTCCAATCGTGATGCAACAACAATGCAGAGCCGAGCGAGAAGTTGACTTAACACAATAGCACATTAACGGGACCCTGCACACTGT
Organism: Rhipicephalus microplus; assembly: GCF_043290135.1. Lineage (NCBI taxonomy): Eukaryota > Metazoa > Arthropoda > Arachnida > Ixodida > Ixodidae > Rhipicephalus > Rhipicephalus microplus. The sequence continues at coordinate 45,042,535 of NC_134702.1, read as the reverse complement.
TCACCAAGCAAAACTTCACCTTAATCAATTAAAAACAATATTGCAGTGCACAAAACAAGAATGGAACTGGAATCTTAACACTTCAAGCACATTTTTTAGTGTATGCAAGGCCCCCGATCTGCTCGCACCAATTTTGTGACCGTTTGGCTACGCAGTTCATTCAATGGCTCGGAGGTTCTACGCTAGCAGCGGCTCGGTCGCTGCAGTATATGCTAACAACGCAACTTTTACTAAAGCGGTAGCTATAAAAACGAAACCTTGAAAAAAAAAAAAGCTGTCTCGCACTAACACATGCTTTTTTGTAAGTAGAATTTCCTACCACAACAAAGCTTTTCTTTCTTGTTCATCTAAGGAACAAAAAAAAAAAACGAGGAGAGTAATTCTAAAATACAACGTCCACAAAGAAAACTTTCTAAAAGGTTACGGAGACTGGGTCAACTATGTGCACCAGGTACACTCACAAAGAAATGCAAACACGCGATGCATACAGTGGACTATCCTTCGCACGCCACCGCTCAGAATAACCGATACAGTATGTACACTCACCTATGGATATGTACACATACATATACTTTACGCAATGCAAGGGCAGGCAGCTCAAAACAATATTCATATTTGTATATATGTACATATACATGTAAACATAGATATATGTATATTATATATAGTATGTGTATAATATATATATTTTCTGTGTAGTATGTTGTACAATCTGTAGGTTCCCCAATCCCCGAGTAAATTCATCTATATGCAAGGTTTTAAACAAAGGCTCGAATTATCGTTAACACATGCACATAGAAAAAATAACTTTCTTTTTTCTTTTGCTACGAACACTGACCTGGTCAAAAAGAACCGGCCAACATTTTTGAAGCGGCTCCATGGTAATTAAGAAAGCCATACGAGATGCAAAATGTGAATTCATTATTTTTAAATTTGTTTGGGTCCATGATTTCATTTCCAACATTTCTATATTTTGTTGAAACATGTGATTTTCACACAGCCAGCATACTGCCAGAGCTAACAGCTTCTAATGCGCATGCTTTGTAAATACTGCAGTCAGTCCTTCAGTGTCATGTAAATACCTTTCTCAACAACTGCCCGTCGAGGCAACATGAATTCGCACACGTACAAGCGTGACGGTGGCAAGTTTTTACAGACATGAAAAGCTAAACCACCAGAACGAACCAGCAAAATCACAAGACAATGCAAACTCTCAACAGTTGCCAAAGCCACAAACATTCTGCTGGACACATTGTATATCATAAATGCCAATTTCATCTTAACCACACATGTAGTCATTGCCATCGAGTGATTCCTACCCAAACTTCATAAACCGTGTTTTGCCATAGAAACAACTTGATTGGCATTGAAACTTGATTGATTCCATTAGGGGTGCATTCACGGAAATCGCCATAATGCGAAACATGCATTCTTGCTACAAATGCTTTTGTCAAACCACCAGCTTGGAAAAACTGCTGGAAATAAAAAGTCGGCATTTTATCGGCAGTGCGTGACAAGTGTTCATAAGAACAAGAAAGAACCAACGCTTCCAGGAGAAAAGACATTGCTTGAAAGAGAAGAAAACTTTTGCATTTGAACAGCATACACTTTTTTTTTTCAGAAGGAAAGAACTCCGAAATTATTTGCATCATGGAATACACATATTGCTCATGATGTTAATAAAGCACTTGTGCCACTAGTTTTGAAATAATGGCACTGAATTTAACATTCCTGGTGTGGCAGCAGTTTGACCCAATGCGATCTCAAAAACTGTGCACATTGTATGATGTTACTACCATGCAACAATTGTCATCAATCTTGCAAGCTGTTTCTCATGAATGGTGCAAAGCATGCGCAATGGCAACGGAATGAAATAATGTAAATTTAGGCATCACTAACCTACATGAATGTGTCCTTTTCCACCGCCTGCAGTTTACAGTACAGCGGCCCAATTTTGACTCGCACACTGTAGTCATCAAAGTTCACATCACGTGTTGTTGCACGATTAGTCGGATGAAGCATGTTGCATAAAATAAACGAAGAGCATTTTATAAAGTGGAGGCATGCATACTGATGTATCGTTTCATGCCAACATTATCCCTTAGAGAATTTTTCGGTGCAAACTACATAAGCGAAAAACAAAAATTTAGTGCCACACCACAGCTTTCTTTCCATTTCCAGCGCTCCATGTGCTGCTTCAATACAAGGTTGACTGTCGACAAATAGCCCGCACTTATGGTATGTATTACACTGACAGAGGCAGTTTCGTGCAACACGCTTTTCATACCCGCTAAATAAACCAGGAGGGGAAAAAAAGGCAAACCAAACGATAAGCTTCGAGCAAGAGTAATACAATGAAGCATTACAAACAGAGTTTACACCGGTAAAAAAATTTAAAACATGAGAAAAGAATATGACAGGTAGCAAAAGAATCCCAAGACGTGATCAGTTCTTGCTCCAAAGCTTTTTTTTTTTTAATCCATTGACAACAACATGGATGCCAATTTGTCCGTGCCTGCTGAACTATGAAGAAAAACGAACACAAGAACTGCACATTTTCTCGTTAAATAACACTCAGTGCCAGGAAATCGATTAGAAAAATATGCGCGTGAGAACTTTCGGTAGGCCGGTGCATATTCCTGGCTTCATGCGCATGTGCAAAGCCCCTCAGCTGGAAACCACACCAGCACACGTCGACAGCCAAGAACCACCTGTGAATGGCGGACACCGACTAAAACTCCAGCTGGCTGCATGGAAGACATTCAGCATCTATAGGTGCCACTGGGAAGCCCCAGCAAGGACTGCCCTACGCAGCTAATTCGCAGCATTTCTTTACTAGGGCAACACTTAGTGCATGAGAGAAGCCAGGAGAAAAGGAACCAAACAGTCATTGTGTGCCGTGCTCAAGCCGTTCTATTCATACCGTTTCCACAGAGCATTAAGGAGTTGCTGCGAATCACGCATGTGCCCAAACGTATCCTCTTTCACTTCTTTAATAGATGTAGACCTCTTCAAAGGTGGCTTTCCAGACTGGACTGCTCAAAATGCATGCAACCACCCAAAAATGCACTGCCTCTGTAGTCCCATGCATTGACCAAAAACTGGACATTCCCTCTCTGCGATAAAATGGCCTCAAGGCAGCACTGTTTGAGTGCCCTGCTCTTTGCCATTAAGCCTCTCCAAGAGTTGGGAAGGTCTGACAACCACATCCTGAAGCAGCTTATCATAGCAACAGCACCAAGTTGCTTGCGTCCGCTTTCTAGACCAAGTTGCTTTGTGGACTGCACCACTTTGCTAAAACCTTACGCTGCTTCATTGCGCTCGAGAACATGAAATCTGCCGGGCACACTTCAAGAAAAGCAACAACGAAAGAGTGAAAAGGTTACCGATATCAAAACACACGAAGAGAAGTGGATCCACGTCAACTTTTTTTCTTTTGCTTCATTTCCCCGGGTTCGCGCACTTCTGACACAGGAGGTCCACAGGCAGCAGCAGCAGTTAGCTAGTGTGAAGCACACACGATGTCGGCGAGTCGGTGATAGGAGGGTGGGGAGCAAGGGTCACACGCGGTGTAGAATCTAAAGCAGCAGCGTCCAAGGCCGGGGCTACCTCCGTGGCTGCTGGAAGCCATTGGATCCCTGATCGGGGCCACGAGGTTGCCGAATAGGGACTTGCTGTTGGTCGGTCACCACGTGGTTTAAGACACTTACACCGGATGACCTGCAATAGACAATCACGACCATAAAATTAGACAATAGCACACAGCTGTACTATGGCATGGGAAGTCCAAACACAATCTGCTTCTTGTTTTGCCATCACTGTAAAGGCAGCATAGACGTGCAACGATGGCATACAGGCCCGTGTAAGCTCTTATAATGTACAGTTTTCTTGTGCCTAATTGTACAAGCAACACACCGAGACTCTAATGCGTGCTCAAAACATTGTGTACTAAAAGCTTTATCAACCTTTCCTCATTAATGTAGGAGTCTATAGTTTGTAGTAAATGTCTGACATTAAGAAAAAGAATCAACAAAACTGTCAGCCACGCTAATTTCCCAGAGTTTTACATACAGCGAAATCTCACCAAACTGAAGAGAACTATTTGATAAAACAAGCAAACTACAGGTTCTGAATATAGAATATTTTCCCATTTCTTAACTTTGATTAAGACTAGCACACAGTCCACTTCGAATAAGAAGAAATAATTGTTAGGTTTCTACATTCCGAAACCACGATATGAGAATGAAAATTGATGTAGTGGAGGGCTCCGGAAACCAAAGAAAGTTGCCACCAAAGAAAGTTGCCACCAAAGATAAATTCATGACATTTGGAGACTGCTAGGAGTCTCTTGTTCACATACAAGCAAACCAAGTTGGGCCATGCCTTTATATGTGTAGGAGATGCTGCAATGACCTAGTGTAAGTATGAAGTAGATTTCAACGTGTTAAGTGTTTGTGGCACCGACTGGATTAATAATTGTTCCAAGAGAAGGCGGGACGACAGTGATTTTTCAGTGTAAATGACTGTCATCAACATTGTCGTACTACCTTCTTTCGAACAAATTAATCCACTTGACGCCACATTCACTTCATCCGACATCTGGAAATCCATCGGACAGTTACACCAAATCGTTGTGCTATGTACTAATTATGTAAAAGCACGACCCAACTTGGTTCCCTTGTTTGATCAACATGAAATCTGTAGTACTAGTATTCATAAATGCAATAATTCATTTTTCGTTGAAACTTTGACGGGCGTCTGTTCCTTCGCAAGAGAGCAGGGCAGGCCGTCATAAAAGGGCCACGAACAATAACATAGAAAGCGCACAGCTTATTAAGGGCCCATTAATTATTAAATATTAGGGACATTAAAATATTAAGGACACAACGTCAGAGCACACAAAGCGTCGCTCACTTGTCCTTCTGGCCGTCGTCTTCGCTGCGAGCCGAGCCCAGTATCCGCAGCCTCGCCTCGGCGTACTCGGCTTCCCGCTGCTGTAAGCTCTTGACGGGTTGCCGGATGGGCGACTTCTCGGGACCCGTGCCGTTCACGCTGCCACCAGACCGGCTCGCGTCCGGGGGTCGCTTCAGAATCTTCACGGCTGGCGTGTACTGCGTCCGAACACTGTCTTCGAGCAGTACACGCGGCATCACCGTCACTTCACCGCCAGCGCCGCCTCCACTTGAAGGAGCATTCGCGTTGTTACTGTGAAGACAGAGGGACAAGAGAAATGAGATCGACACGCGACGCAGCCAACTAGGGCTGTCTGCCGATCCAAGCATGCAACTGACACGGGCGTCGTGAGAAGGCCACATGAGCCTTGCGAGTTCGAAGCCGTGCGACCACTACGTCACGTTCGGTGACGACCGCGAATTGACGTAACGAAATCGGTGTTGAGGTACACGTTAACTGGATGGGCATAGGTACAAGTGCAGCAGTGAAACACACTGCAGTGAGATTTACAGGTCAGACCCCGCAGAAGCGAGCTCAGTAGATTGGTTAGTCTACTGTAAGCACCAGAAAAGAAAAAAGGAAAAGAAAACGTAAACCAGGCGCCTATGCAAGCTGTTACTTCCAAAAATAAGATCTTCAGCAATCTAGAGTTACAATAAAGGGGTCCTAGAGAAACGCTCTCGGGATCGAGTGCTAGCGCGATAGGGGAAGAGAAACGTCAAGTAAACTGACCTGTTTGCGGAGTTTGTTTTCACCTTTAACCTTTCCAACTTCTTCTCCAGCACCTGATTGGACATGACAGCGCACGTTAGAGCCCGCAAAGACACAACAAGGCACACGCGCGCGCACCAAACGCACACGCAAAATGAAATTCGTTTATCAGTCGCAAGCAGAGAGAGAAGAAAAGGAGGGGACCCAGCTAAAATGAATCAAAACATGGAAAAGAGATCGGCTCAGTGGAGAAACATAGGCCTAACGTTAGGCCTACTGCCTTTCTCACGTACCGAAAGCATCGCGCTCGCTTCGATGGCACGCGTCGTTAACGACGAGCACGGCAACTAGCGAAGGAAGCGTTCGACCGAGACGCATACAAGCTGGGCACACCAACGATCTGGCGAAGAAAACTTACGCCATTTTCAACCATATCCTCCCAGTCGTCGCATATATCCTCCGAGATGTCGTCTGCCATAACCGCGTAACAAAATGAAAATAAAGCGACCGACGCGACGTCTATGGCCCTTTTGCGACAGCACGGACCCCACCGCGCGCCTCGCAAGTAGTTTCGTTCGCGTGCTCGTTCGAGGTCGGTGGTTGTAAAAATAGCAACCAGCCGCTTGCACCAGTTTGGCCAGAGCTAGCAGATCAATCCAGCCGTTGTGGGCAACAGGAAAACAAGTCCGCTAATTCCATGTGGCTTCACTTTCGGGGTTGCCATATTTGGATTTGCGGGCTGCCGCAGATTGCCCAATGATAAAACAGAAGGAACCTAGATGAGATTTCGCGCACAACTTCGACAACGCTACTCCCTCAAGTTTTACACCCAGAGTTTATGGTGGAGAAAGAAGTAGCTCCTACACAAGGTATCTTGCAGGCGACAGGACAAGGTACACAACCGTAGTAGTAGGAGAAACTCGCACTCCTCTGCTCACGAAAGTTGTGTCCAGTGTTTAGAACTTTCCTCACACAAGCCAGAAACAAGTTTACGTTCTGTACACCTGAAGTCTCTAGCTAAGCTGCAACCATATTCCTTCTAGAATATTTTATCAAACTTGCTGAACCGCAGGAAAAGCTGCTTGGTTAATGCAAGTGGAGCTCCTAGTCCAGGAGCGGCACTTACCATTGCAGCTTGCCAGGCCACAATCGCTGCAGGAAGTCTATGTAAGACTCAAGGGATAGTGCACTTCCAGTGTGTCAAGTACTGAAATAGAAGCCAGTACTAACTGCACAGAAACAAGTGCGGAGAATCTAGTGCTACTCATTTGAACTTAACGTCATTTGTTAGGACTGCAACATTAGTGGTTTTGTCTCGTGTTGAGTGTTCACATCTGACCTAATAAGTTATAGAGTGAATAGCACGGAGCAATTCACAAAGGAAGCTTTCCAGGCGAAGTTGCTTCGTGTGAAGAAGTCTGCATGTGGTGCACACCACTGCTGCAATCGCAGTAGTGGAAAAGAATGGACAACTTTTGTAACATGTTTTTTATTCCCCTTTTATAGATCAATATACCTCTTTTAGAATATACAACGACTGGCACAAAAGACTGCATAGAAACTTGCCCCCAACTAGGACCCTCAACCCAAGCCACCACACATTGGGGGGCGCAAGGGACGTTCCACAACTTTCTTGCTTTCGCCACCATTCACACAGCGACATTGTGGTTCTCTGCCCCCGAGAGAGTTTTCTGACAGCCGCACTTAATCTCACTTTTCGTTTTTTTTTTTTTTTTCTGCTAAAATGCTTGCAAAGGTTTGCCGAAGAGTTTTAAAAGAATGGGACAGGTGGGAATGAGGGGGCAGAACAAATATGTGCCATGTCTAGCACAGCTTGTTACAGACTTGATCAGAGTTGCAAACATTGCACACAACTTGGGAGCTAGTAAAAAAAAAAATTAAGTGGCGAGTACTCGAACACACTCATGTGAACAAGCAAAAAATTTTGCTGTACCAACCAACAACGTTGACAAGGTGAGGGCTCCTTACAGAATGCACATAGCAAAAAAAAGTTCTATCAGGCTTTTTCTTGTGTACAGCGGTAAAACAAAGACTGCACAAAAAATACAGGGTTTTTAGGGAGCGTCGGAGTTTAGGTTCTCTCATTTGCACCCAGAAAAACTTGAGCATTGCCGTACACAACTTGTGCTTTGTTTGCCAAGGACACTCACACCATACAAAAAAAAAAAAAAAAGAAGTGACTCAATTCAAGAAGTGTCTACTACAGATTTTAGTGGTACGCAAGTACCTGTACCTGTGGAAGGCTTAGACAACTTTTGCTGAAAGCAGCTTTTTTTGTACACGCCGATTTCCAGCATACAGCACAAAGCAACACTTAAACCATCTAACTGTAGTTATACACTCTACTAAGAGTGAAAAAAAAAAAACACCCTTGTGAAATTCATTGAACAGCAGCTGCATCACAAAAAAAAAGACAACACATTTGACAAAAATAATTGTGGGGCAGAAGGAGCGGAGGGACAGATACTTTAGACCAAACTTTTTTTGTCACATTTTCTGAAAATTGCAAACACCTACACAACAAACTTTGCAGCAGTCAAGAAAGTAGATCTAGATTTTTTTTTCATGAAGTTGAACTTGGAGTGCTACCAGTTGAATTCCAACTGATGTGTGCAAGATGTAGCACAATTTTTTAATACAGATGGCAGGGAAACAATACAAAAAAGTAGCTCTATGTGAGAAGGCCAGTTAAAACAGAAGCACAGAAGTACTTCTTCATAAGCATACATTTACTGAAGATAAATTCCATCCCCCCACCACACCTCAGTGCCCCAGAAACGTTGATCTTTTGTTTTGTCCGGCGACTTGAAAAAGCACCTGTACAGAGATGCAATTTCTTGAGGAAAAGAAAGTGTCAGTACCGGAAGCACAAACATGGTTTGTCAGTTTCTCAAGAAAGAAAAACTTCACATTGGTTAAGTGTAGACAAGCAACACAAGAAGACTGCTCCTGTCGCACTTGCAACCATTCGTGTAGACAACATGTGAACGGCACACTCTTTTGCAACAAAAGAAAGGACTTGTCGGCCTGCAGTGATAAGACTTAACAGTTCCATAACAGCAGCAAACTAACAGCTGTAGCAGCCGTTCAGGTTTAATCAACAACCTCACCCTCCCCAAAAACAGTCTCAAAAGCACAAAAATGCATAATAGTGTCCGAGTTGAAGTCAACAATAAAAGAACCGAGAACAATGAGTTAGCGTGACGAAGCCGTTTCCTTTAAGCAGAAGTTCCAGCAAAGACATACTGGCGGCATATGACAAAAGGGTGGCTTGCGAACCAATGACGTACTAAGAAAGCAAATTTTTTAAAGGCTGACTTGGCAAGTACATTTTTATAAAAAGAGGGAAAGGGGGGGGGGGCAAGGTCAGGCAAAATATAAGCTACCTGCCATTTCATTCATCGCTGCAAACTTTGCCATGTAGTAGCTACCTTTTCACCACGAGTGCGTAGGAGAGAAAAAAAAAATTAAAAAGCCTGTCATGCACACAATCACAGTTCAGGCACACATTACATTACATTGCAACACACACACACAAAAAAAACAAAGAGAGGAAAGACTTCATGAAAGCTACGAGAGAACTGCTTTCAGTCCATGCAGTATGACCGCTGTTTGGAAGGGCAGATTGTAGGCACTCACTGCAATGCAGCCAACAGATGAGAAAAAAGAAAGAGGGAGGGAGAGAAAGAGGACCTGGATACAATGGTAAGTGGATAGGAATGACTTCACAACGAAAAAAAAAAAAAAATGAGGGAGGACAAAATTTCATTGGAAAGACAGTTCTTTCACACACTTCTGGTCCGGTGCAGCTCTCGCGGCGCACCGTGTGTGCAGGTTTTTTTTTTTTTCAACGGCAGAACCATATTGCGGAAACGGAAGACCCAAATTCTTTTGTTTTTGCTATGTCCCCTTCAGTGGTGAATGGAAACAAGTGTTGCAAGGAAAAAAAAAAGCAATGGAGTTGATAAAGGGGCCAGTGTCGTGGAAACGAGAAAAGGGAGAACGAGGGGAAGGAAGTCGAGCGGAGGAGTTTCACTCCCAATAGAGGGGGGGGGGGGGATGCCACGAACAGGGGGGGGGGGGGGGAGAAAGCTCATGGAGCACAAGAGGCTCTGCCAGAGCCTAGCGGCGCGAGGGCCCCCAAGGCACAGGCTTGGCCGGTACAGAGTCGATGGGCGGTCCACCGCCGAACGAGGGGAACTCCTGCGTGCTCGTGGTGTCGGGCGCTCGCTGCTCCCACGGCCCACCGCGCACAACGAATCCCTCGCTCGAAGGGGACTGCTCGGTCCATCCCTGAGCGTTGTTCCCGCTGCCACCGCCGCTGTTCTGACCTTGGCGGGACGCAGGTTGGTAGCTCTCTTGGTCCATGATGTCTTCCAGCTGGGGAGACAATTGAAAAAGACTCAGAAGCAGCAACAACAGCAAAACTTGAACGCAAAGCCATAAACTTTCATAGCCTCAGAAGCCTCGGTATGAACATAAGGTTCATCAAGCTGTCTCATCGTTGATGCACACTGCTGCACCAGTTATCACGATCAATTGGTAACACGCACTCATGATGAAGCCTTACGCAGAGCACTGCCGGATTTCGGTTTTGTATTCGGTAGAAGCAGTTGCTTCACAGCGATCCCTGCAGTATGATGTGAAGCCCACAGGAATACTGTGCGAAAGGACACCACAGTGGTCCTAGGGTAGCTGTCAAAGTACAACTTCAAACTGCATAGGACCATATTCTCAATCATTACAATGCCAAAGCTAATTCAAGCCAAAAGCTTATGCGAGTCAAACCATGCCAGCCTCTCGGGTTTCATATTCTCAATCATTACAATGCCAAAGCTAATTCAAGCCAAAAGCTTATGCGAGTCAAACCATGCCAGCCTCTCAAGTTTCACCTGAAGTCCCTAGATTTTTGTCCTGCTCTTTATCAAATACCGGCAACCATTGAGCCAGCATAGACGAATCACAGGCAAAAGCTCATCTTCGGCAGCCATGTTTTTCCCAACGCTTTGCCAGCACCTGATGGAAGGAGTCGCTTGCTCACTAACAACGGGGCGGAAACAGGCTCGTCGCGTCCACTGAAAGATGCGTGGCTAATGTACTTAGACATACAGTAGATGTCTGATTTCTTGAATGCCCGAAATACCGGACATGCCCGATTTCCCGCACTCATCTGTGGCCCCGTCAAGTTCCCCGTAACGTCAATGTATTAAAAGTCCGAAATTCCGGATGCTTATAGCGTTCTGCATCTGATTTCCCGCACTTTTTACTGTTAACCGCTGACCCAATGTCACCACCTATGCCGCCATTTCGGTTGTTTTCATATCCTCGCACCGCCAACCACCACACCGCGCCGCGACTGCCGTAACCTCGAAACTGCACGTGTCAATCCGTTGCCAGCCGTAGCTTAGCCAAGCCAATCTTCCCTGTGTTCGTTCACGTGTTGTTTTGTCAGCTCTGCGGTTGCATTTGCCGTTGATCGTTTGCTGCTGCACGTTATCTTCAGTGATCACGTTTCCTGACCTTCAGCATCCATCGAATTCCTAGCTGTTTCGTGCTGCGCTTTTCGTCGAGCGAATTCGCCATTTAAAGCGATGGCACCGATGCTCCTTCGTCTTCGTCCACACCTTCAAAGCACACAAAGCCCGCTCGTAGGCTCAGGATGGGTAAAGCTATGCTGTTGACCTCAGGTCTGCCGTCGGCATGTTAGCGGAATCGTGGAAGGTGGATACGCAAGATACTGTGCGGAACTGTTCTCACTACGTGGGCTTCACACTCGGGGCCAAGACGGCAGTTTCGCCGTAAGTGAACAGCGTGTGTGACGAACTGTTATCTGCAGATGTTGCCTTTGACGATCTGCGCGCTGTCGGCGTGTTGATTCCAGCGCATAACCTTTGAGGGCTTCGCCGACACTTTTTAAGACCTTGAGCTACCTCGAGCTATGTGCGGACTTGATCGATGACGAAATCATTCGTCAAGTTACGGAGGATTCCGACGACCCCGAGAATGAAAAGCCATCTCCTACACAGCCAACGCGAGCACTGATGACAATGTCATCTGTGCACAGCGGCAACATGACCTTGACTGAAATTGAGGCAGACATGATTGCGGGCAAGCGCAACGCCGTGCAAAAGAAAATAGGTGACTTCATTGCGCCAAAGTGCTGACCTATGAGATAGCGCCGGCCACGTCGATTTTTTTTTTAATGAACAGCTTTTTTCAGAGCCACCTAAATGATGCATTGGCTAAATTGCAATGGGAATCTTGTACGCCGGCAATTACCCTCTTTGTCAGCGAAAAATACTTGCAAAAAAAGGTGCGCTTTCACGTCCATTCGTTTTTACGGACTGCCCGATTTTCCGGATGTTTTCGCGGTCCCTTGAGTGTCTGGGAAATGGGACGTCGACTGTACGTGGCTTCGTAAATCTTCCAAGTTAGGAAGAAAAAAGAAACGGCTGCAGACGCCGGCTGCGCTTAAGAGAGAGCCGCGAGAGGTGGCAGTTGCCGGTACTCAGCTAAAAGGAGAAAATCTAGGGTCTTTAGTTTTACCAAGAGAGGAATGTACTCACGTGTTCATCCTCGAACTGCTTCAAGTAGTCGAGGGCATCCTCAACGTCTTCCTCTGCACCAGTGACCTGCACCAGGTCTTTGTTGGGGTCCTCGGGACGCGGAAACTTTATCTCCACCTTGTGCTGCTCCATCAGGCGCCGGATGTTGCGCCCCTTGGCCCCAATCAGCCGGGAGTGCACCCGGTGATCAATCTCTATCTCCTTTGTCACCATGTCCTCCTGCATAAGGAATGCATATGTATCTAAGAGACTAATGATCTGTGCTTCAGGCGAACAACACAGTCGTGTCTTTCTAAATAGCAAGACTGTTTCTGTGAACGAAGCACTGGTACACTCTGCAAGATGTACGGTCGATCCCGGATATATCGACTTCGAAGGGGATATGGAGGTGCAGGAGTCATTAATGACTCATAAATACAGAAGTTTAGCAGCCGAGAAAGTGAATCCGAAAAGGGCTACATTCTACACATTGTCACAATACAAAACAAACTTCACAACTTACTGTAATACTTACTAAATATTTTAAGCCAGCATGAGGAACTACAAAAAGAAATTAAAAAAGCAAAGCTGTCACTGTCCTAGGCTACAAAAGAAAATTTTCTTTCGTGCACCATCTCCCCTCGAGGACAATGTAGTCGTCACAGAGTTCTTACCAACCACCACAAGTACCCCCCCCCCCCCCCCCCGTTTATTCACAAACGCAACCACATCCATGCTGCAGTCGACATGGCCACACACACTCACCCATTCCTTGACAATGCGCAGGATCTCATCACGCGCACTGCAAGCGTTCTTCTCATAGCCGATGATGGTGATCATGTTTTCGCCCTTCTCAGGAAACTGCACTTGTACATTGTGGTCCTTGCGAATCTTGGTCACGACGGCGCCCCGCCAGCCAATGATCTTCGGGTGGTACTTGGAATCCACCTCAACGTCCAGGTGGAAGCTGCGTGCCTTCTGCACGATTGAAGCAAGGCAAATCGCATTGTTACAACTCGCCAAGAAAAAAAAACATGGAAAGATCGACACTAAGGCGGCAACAGCGAGTTCCGACTGCATAGCCACCTGATAAGTGGCAGGCTTACAGAGCTGCCTCAAATGTGGTAGTGGAAATTTTACCACTCGACGATGCAAAAAGAAAAAGGGCATGCATTCGTTTTTTGTGGACTGTCTTCCGACAGATTTCTCAAAATAAGATGTTCACTGTAACAAGTAACACTTATTTTATTTTAAAAAGTTGTCACCTACTCATTTGCTTAACGAAATTACAAAAATGAAGAATTTGTCCCGGTGCAGAACTTGAAACTATACGACTTTATCTGCAGGGGGGTGTTGCTTACTTTAAAGGAAAGCTTGCCACTATGGCCCCATTAAAACAGCAGATCATATGAAGCACAGAAATTTGGGGGAGTTAGTACTGATCCATAGCAGTATGAAGAGAGCGCTTGTCTGACAAACAAACAAGAGTGCTCGTTTGTGTAATTCTGTCTCTTGGCATCTTGTCTGCTTATGCGCTCTATTACCCCATCCTATGAACCAATGCATTTTAAGTTGGACACAACTAAATGAATCCAACATACGAACAGGCCAAGGAAGGCATAGGGGTCATCAAGTGTCAAACTGTAGTGTAATTATTAAATTAGTTTTTTTATGGCGCAAAAGCAGTCGAGGCTAGCCTGGAGCAGGCACATGTAGTGAAGTAATTATTTTGTAATTTATTTGAGTTAAAGTGGACAAAAGAACCTACTTTTGCCTTGTTGCCTGTTCAATTGATATTGTTGTGTGTATTAGAGAATTGCTCCTCCCGTAAAAATTCCCCTTCTTTCATTCACTCTCTAGGTTGTCACACAATCTAACCTGGCATACAGCTGAACACCTGTATAACAAAGGATTACTTGAGTCCTGAGTACACTGCGAGCACTACGGTGCATGCAGTTATCTCAACAGAACAGTACCTTGGAGGTCCCAAGAAGCTTATAAAAAAATTCGACTAAACACCAGCCCAAACAAAAATTGCGCACATTGGAATATAGCCCTAATGCTACAGGCGTTCAAAGTTTCTCTGGGCTAAAACCAAAGCAGCTGCATCTCACCCTGTCTTCTTCCTCTTCGAGGATCTGGCTGACGCGCTCGAGCAGGGCCTCCTTGGCCGAGGCCACGTTGTCGGCCAGGCCAGAGATCACCAGGGTGTCGCTCTCGTCGGCCTGTGGGGGCACCGTGATGTTCACGTCGTGGTCCTCCATGAGCCGTCGCACCCCGGCCCCCTTCTGGCCAATGATGAAGCGGTGAAGCTTGAACGGAACCTCCACCTGCGTGCACACCCAATGAGACACTGGTGGTGAGCCATCTTGAGGGAAACCAAATGCACCGTGAAACAAGACGCTGAAAGGTGTAACTCAGTAGGTACACAGTTTCATATCTGCTCATTCAAAGGGACGAAATCTTATGTGAGTGTTGAACAAAGCTAAAAATTCAGCGAGATGGTGAATAGTTAACGGGAGTTTTCGAGCGCAAGAACAAAACATGCACAAGAACAGGACAACAGGATGGGCACATGTGTCTCAATTGACGGGAATTTTTCCACGCAAAAAGCAACATCACAAAGAACAAGACAACCACCCGTCCTGCGGGTTCGATCTTGTGGTGTAGCTTTTTGCTCTAAAAGATTCCCATCACTTAAGACACACAATGGTCCCTTCAAACAATATTTCTCATTCCTATTGAACTACCTCACGGGAAAATGTCTCAGTCACGTTGCCTTTCACACAGTGTTCCTGAAACCTCAAGATAATGCTACTACCACCTACACCCAGCGTGCATGGAGACCGGGAAGTTAGTCCAGAACAACAATGAAGGTTGGGCATCAAAAAGAGCGTGCTGAAGAACAGACTCAAGCGCAGCGCGCATGATACAGATTGGGTTCGCAGACAGATCAATGGCGACAAAAGCTTGCCAACCTTGTGCAAGTCTGTGCCCTGGCAGAAAATGTGGAAGTTTGCGTCGTAAAGCTTTTAGATTTGTGGACGAGGTAGCAAATGTGATATCTGTAACAAGCACGTTTGAAAAGCACACCCGCTTGTGATGACTGCAAGGAGCGAGCCGTAGGGGCCGATTTATTTGTGATTGGTGTGCGGGGCCGATTTAGCATTTCAGGTGCGCGGGAATTACCACGATGGTGATAGCGGTGAAATGATGAAGCTCGCCTATGCGCGTGCTCGTGCGCGTACCTCGTGAAAAGCTCCCGAGCCACGGGGACAGCTCGGCTAACCTCAGAGAGAAGAGCGAAAAGACAAGTTCGGGCCACGCCCCGACTGCTCGTTCTGACCCTCTGTGTCCGGGCCTCGTCTCAGCGTTGAAGTCTTCGGGTGCGTTCTGGACTGGGCATCGCCCCCCCTTACCCCCGGGGTTCTCTGAAGCAACGTTCTTCATGGCCAGCCGCTGTTCTGGTCTCAGATCGAACGTACGCAGCCGGCTTCGATGGTTGTCGGGGCTTTCGACCCCGTGTCCTGGGCGCTCGCTTCAGTCGAGCATGACCTGGACGCCAGCAAGATGGCAGGGTGCAAACGTCGACGTAAGCTCGAGCCAGCGAGCTACACGAGAAGGTGTGTTCCCACCGTGGTTGCTGCCGCGACAGACTCAATGCCATGTTGCCCGGTGCTACGGTCACCCCAACGACGGTGGGTGTCGTCTTGAAAACTTGGTGGCGTAGAAGTGAAGTGCGTTGAGTGTTAAGATGTAGACTTGCATCTCGCGTGGACAGGAACTTGCCAGTAGACTTTCTTTAACCTCGTATCGTCCTCATGTTCTTTGCGAGATTTTTTCGTGTGTGTTCTTGTCCTCGTTCAATATAACGAACGTCTTCGTGTTATCAGGTTGTCTTGAGTGCGTTCGATGACCTGAGCCCATTGAGTAAAACCCCTTTACTCACCACACCGCTACACGTTTGTCAGAAAAGTTTACTCGCAACCACATTATAACTATCTTGGGCATCTGCTTAATAAGCGGTATGCATATACATGGGGTTTTAAGGAAGAGTAAACAGAAGTCCAAGAAGACCGCACTAAGCTGTTGCTTACAAGTAGTCTGCACTATATTAACACATAGCTCTATCGGGTTACCGATCTCGGCAACCGATCGCAAAATGAGTGTTCTCGCGAGTCAGCGCGGCACCGAAAGTTCGTCGGCCCCGACGTATACCATGGGTGACCTCGACATGGTGAACAGTTTACTAAACAAACATTCTGCTTCCCAAGTGTGCCATGGTCGGTAGACCATTGAACGCGACGTGCGTGAGTACGGCGTAGCCGTTAAGCTGGAGCTTCACTGCAGCAACTGCGGAGAAGTTTGTTCGAAATGGAGCTCGCAACGGGCTGGTGGCAGCAGTAACTGCAACCCGTTCGAAATCAACATTCGCACGGTGCGTGCGGTTCAGAGCACTGGAAATGATCAGACAGCTCTGAATGACATCTTTGCCGCTATCGGTGTTTCACAACGAGCCCTTCACACGAAAACGTATCAGTACTTGAAAATGAAGCTTCAGCCAGCAGCAACGAGAGCTTGTGCCAGACATTTGACTAAGTGTGCCACAGTGGTAAAGTGCCTCTACAAGGACCTCGATTTCGGCAACCCCGAAAATATTGCAGTCTTTTGATGGAAGCTGGCACACAAGAGGACACATCTCTCGCATTGGAATAGCCACTGTGATAGAAGTTTTTTCAGGTTATGTGCTAGACTATGTTGTGCTTTCTAATTTTTGCCTCGGCTGTGAATGTGGTCCAAAACCCGAGAGCCCAGAATACTCTGAATGGAAAGCCAAATATTCATGCCAGAAAAATACTTCATGCAAGGCTGGCCAAATGAGAGTAGAGGCAGTAATGATTTTATTTCAGCGCTCCCTTTCGCTTCATGGCCTCAGGTACACCACAATGCTTTGTGATGGTGACAGCCGGTCGTACAGTGCTGTCAAAGAAGCTAAGGTGCACGGCTTCATAAATATTGAAAAAGAAGACTGCTCGAACCATGTGCAGAAGCACAAAGGGGACAGCAGCGAGCGCATCAGTGGCAAGGGCCACCTCACGGGTGACATCACAAAATTGACGAGTTTTTACGGCCCTGCATTTGGTCATTTGGAGCCTCTCACCGAAGGACAAGAACGCGGCGTTTGCCGTTGAGACTGCCATGGCAGATGCTGTTATGCGTTTCAACTTAGGAAACAAGAAATCTAGTTCGCTTATTTTGCGAAAACTGCAGCTAAATCAAACATGCACAGGTAGCCAGCGGGTGGTTGAGAAAAACTATTGCCGTGCGGTCGGCTTGGAGAGGAAACGTGAATCTTCAGCGGCGTTCCAGGCAGCCGCAAAGAAGCCCAAGCAAAAGCCTGCTTCAGACTACTCCCCAGAGGCTTTCCGAGTGATTGTGAATACAAGTGCTGTGGCTTTCATGCATGAAATTTTCATTTTCACAACTTCTTCAGTTTTACAGAAACAATTTTTGCAGATTTTTGCAGAAATACAGATTTTTGCATTTTTTTAATTTTGGGATGAGCACTGTTTCGCTACTACTGATTCAATTTCCTGATCTTTTCTTTTTGTTTGAATGACAGGGTGTAGAAGTGTGCAAGAAAACCTTGACAAAATGTTTAAGGACATTGTAAAATTTTGAAATTTTCCAGAAATCACCAATGAAAATTCAGAGCTAAGCGACTGCGACATAAAAACTTCACAACTTTGATAAAATTTAGATACTAGCATTAAATTGCATATTTGCACTATTTGAATATTCAGCAATATACAGGTTCAAATATAGCTATTTTGATGCAGTACTTTTTATGTAAGTCACATCCCAAATTCTCAAATAAAGTGAGAATAGTTGTAACTTTTGTTAGAATTGATGTGAAGAAAATAATTACATATTTTCAATCGGTGTACAAAGCTGAACATTCCCTGAAAAAAATAATGTCTCTAGGTCTAATACTAATATATTTCACTATCGGGTCCCATGTCCCCCCATAAAAGGAGGGCTTCGCGGCAATGCGAATTTCCCCTTGAGAGGTGCTTTCAAAGCTTACCATTCCTACACTGTAGTGAAACCACCTTTACAGGCAATGACATGCGGATTAATATACATCTATTCGTTCAATGCGAATAACTATTCCTACGAATATTCGAAGCATCCGAACATTCACACAAGCCTATATTTTAAACCTCTATGTAAAAAAGTAAGACCAGGAGACATCCTTGATATAACAAATTTTCCCCGCAGACAGTCTAGGAATTTAGCCCCGGATTTTATCATTTTGGCTTGTTACGAAACATGGCGGCGACAGCAAAAACCCACCGAGAGCACCCATATAATTGCTAGTGCGATAACAAATGTGTTAAGGGTTAGCTCTGCCTTCAGTTTTCCTTTAATTAGTACATTCATTTTTATTGCATTAAACAGCAAGAAAAACCTAGAACAAGCAACGTACAAGAAAAAAAAAACTAAGGTTTTGTAAAGCCAACTACATTCTGCGTGAGAACAGAGATCGCACACCTCTAGCGAAACCGGCACCAGAGCCAGCAGGGCTTCGCGCGCCTTCTCACAGTCCTCCTGCTTGCCCGTGATGAAGATCAAGTCCTCCTTGCGCGGCTTGCTCGGCTCTTCCTCGGTGGCCACATCGCCATTCACCGCCACATCTCCGTTCTCAAGCGTCTCCCTCTCACGGAAGTCGCGTTCGGGAAACTTGATGTGCACATTGAACTCCTGGTTGATGCGCTGTACCTACAACAGTGAGGAGGGAAGTTGCTACTGGAAACGTGCATGAAATCTAGAAGTACACACTTTTGCACACCAATTGATAACAAATCCGTGCTGCTTTAGCACAAAATGAACTGTTGTGATTAACATAACACTGCTAGCCAGATGAGTATTTTTCGCATCAAGAGGTTTTAAAGAATAGCAATACGTTACCGTATTTACTCGATTCTACTGCACCCTCGATTGTAACACGCACCCGATTTCCACGACGAAAAAAACCAAGAAAACGTAAGACATCGATTGCAACGCGCACCCATTTTCCTCGCTAGCCCACACGATCACACCACTCGAAAAAACGACTCCTTTCGGGAGAGTCTTCCATTTAAATATGAGGTACGGGCGAAGCTTGTGCCCATCTGACGTGTAACAGAGCATTGTCGTCACTGTAGTTTTACCGTGGACCGATGTCAGCACGCGAACTTGCTTCGCTTCCTTCTTCTCGACGGTTGTGGTGCCAGGCATGTCGAAGTAAAGAGGCGTCTGATCGGCATTCCCGATTAGCCCAAGCAAGTAGCCGTTGTTGTGCCGCAAGTTTAGGACGAACGTCTGAAAACTGTGAAGCTTTTCATCGTACTCGTTTGCAAAACTTTTCGCATATGCATGTTCCCCTTCGGAGGGAAAAGCCTTTCCTCTTCATAAAGTTAGTTAGCCAGCACCTGCTCGCTTTAAACTGGTTCCTCATTAGACCTTTTTCTAAGGCTAATTGCATAGCCCGCACTTGGAGCAGTTCTGTCGTCACGAGCCGCTGTGCCGCTCGCTGCTCAAGCACATACTCGCTGAGCAGCTCTTTAAGGGGGGACGCGGCACTTCGGGACCGAAAATCAGCCAAAAAATCGAGTTTTCGCGGACCTTCTTTTCGCGTTCCCGACATCATTGCGCACCTATTTACAAAATTTCATAGCCGAATACCATCAACTTTTATCGTTATTCAACTTTAAAAAACCGAAAACGGGCGTCCTGCCCTTTAAATTGAGGGCGAATAGCGCAGGTTTCGGCTCTACGATACGCGGGAACTACGCGCTCGATCGGCGCCATTTTGGTCTTGTTTGAAAGAACGCGTTTTCAGCTGTTTTTTATTCAGTAAGCAACATTGAGCGTTTCCCCGGCTCGAAAAACGGGGCCTCAAAGACGAAGAGCCGCGCTCACTGCCATTGGCTAAACGGCGCACGTGACTGAAATGGCGCTTTTCGGTTGGCTGGAAGCTCGCGGCTTGCGCCTGCATACGCGACCCGACGCCATTTTGAAAGGGTTACCGCTGTGACGCCTCGAAATCGGCAGAGCACTCTGAAGCTTCTGATCGTATCGCCATGCCTGGAAACACAAAAAAGTATCGGACCGTGCACGCATTTGGTCGCAGGAAACGCAAAGGTCGTGGGAGAAAGTCTACAAAGTCATCAGAGCCCTTGGTTGACTCCGACGAACGATGTGTCGACGCTCCGCGGCCGTTCAGCGATGGTGCGACCGAGCGCGTTGCCTCCGACGACGATGACGGTGAAGCGAACTCCGGACGACTACGAATCGACGCCAAGGTGGTGACAAACGCCGAAGTTGAAGAAAATCATGCCCGGGAGAAAGCGACGCTCGACCGGCTTTCATCGGCGCCAGCAACTGCACGGAAAATTGACTTTTTCACCGCGAGTTGTAGCGAGGCAACCGCACAGGACTCTGACCACGCTGCTCCTTATCTGCTTATGCATCTAGATATCCTAAACGCGATAATGGGTGCCTTGTGTTGCAAAGCCTGCCACGGACCGGCTACGATCGTCAGAGGGGATCGGGACTACGGACTTGCCGTGAAAGTGCTAGTGCAGTGTGAAAGGTGCGGCGAGATCGCGAATGAATGGACTTCGCCCCGCGCGAACGGCACGAAAACGTGCAATCCGTTTGAAGTAAATCTTCTCGCTTCGAGGGCGATGGTGGCTACCGGCAACGGCCAAACGAAAATGAACGATATTTTCGCAACAATGGGCATCTCACACCGCGGTATGCACCACAAGACGTTTCAGCGGCATTTGAAGAACACGCTGGCACCCGCTGCAACGCGAGCGGCTGAGTCCGCTATGAGCGAATGTGCGGAAAAGGTTAGAACAATTTATGATGACTTGTGCTTCGGCCACCGGGGCAATATTGCCGTTAGCTACGACGGCACGTGGAAGACGCGAGGCCATTCTTCCCACATCGGCGTGGGCACAGTTATCGAATTATTTAGTGGCTACGTGTTGGACTACGTCGTTCTTTCCAACTTTTGCCTAGGCTGCGAGGTGGGCCCAAAGCCTAGTAGTGAGGGCTATCAAGAATGGAAGGCTAACCACAAATGCCAAAAAAATACGAACAGCAAAGCGGGGCAAATGGAAGTGGAGGCGGCTCTAATTCTATTTCAGAGGTCGCTTGAACGCCATGGCCTGCGCTACACAACTATGCTGTCTGATGGAGACTCTAGGACATTTTGCGCCATACAAGACGCCAAGGTGTATGGTTACATTGACGTGCAGAAGGAAGACTGTATTAATCATGTACAGAAACGGATGGGCACCGCATTGAGAAACCTGGTGCAGAAACAAAAGTGCGATGGGAAAAGAGGCCTTGGTGGGAAAGGCAGGCTCACAGGTGAGCTGATCACCAGGCTGAGCACATATTATGGCCGGGCTCTGAAATCGCATGAAGGTGACGTGGGCGAGATGCAAAAGGCTGTGATGGCCACATACCGCCACGTCACCTCCACTGATGAATGCTCGGACCACAGTCTGTGCCCAGCTGGTGAAACTTCATGGTGTCGGCACAATGCCGCAAAAGCAAAGGGTGAGCCCGACCCCAGGCATGCCTACAATCTACCGAAAGACGTGGCAGAGGCGTTACTACCGGTTTATACCCGGCTTTCGGAAAGAGCCCTGCTTCAGAGGTGCGAACGCGGCAAAACGCAGAACTCCAACGAGAGCCTACATTCGGTAATCTGGAGTTTGGCCCCCAAGGAGCACCATGCGTCCCTGTTCGCTGTTGAAGCAGCTGTTGCAGAAGCAGTGCTGCGCTTCAACACGGGCAATTTGAATTCTGCAACGGCAATCTTAGGTGAAATGGACATGAATGCGACAAGTACTGGTGCCAGGAGAGCGAGAGAAAAAGACCACCGTCGCAGCATTGTCTCCAACAAGAAAAGAACAGCCTCATCGGAACTCCGGAAGCTAGTGAAGAGGAGGCATGAGCACAGAATGCATTCAGACTATGCTTCTGGTGCGTCTTGAGGTTGTCTTGTTGCATCTTCTGCAATAAAAATGTCTGCCCACGTTTTTTCTCGATTTCTCAAAACGACAATTTTCATGTGCGTCCCATTATGCCGGAGCAATATCTCTTGTTCTATCTGGGTTATCATTACGATTTCTTTTTTGTTTCGAAGATAAATGCAGGGGATGTTTCGTAAAGTAAGTTTTATTGTAATAATTTTTGGAGAAAATTCTCTAAATGGATCTTTTGTTTCAAGTGTAGATGGGGAAATTTTTCATGTCATATTCAACATCTTACAACTTTGCTTCGAAATAGCCCAGAACAATGATTTATACTTTATTGCACACTGTGAACATACCGAATTGGTTCTATAGGTTGCACATCAATATCCAAGTTACAGTTAATTAGCTAGTTAGGCCTTAATTGAAAAAGTCGCAGTTCATTATATCTTTAAAACTAATTGTCACAGCAAAAAAATGAATTAGATTTTTGAAATCAGCAGTAAAATCTACACAGGCTCTCCAAATTTGACTGAGGTACTCGCAAATATAAAAGAGTTTTTGGAAGGTGTAGCATCCCCCCTTAATTTGCGGAAACCGACCCTGCTGTGGCCCACTGAAGCCTTTGCGTGAAGCTTTGCTGTCGACAATCTTCTGCTTTTGTTTCCGCCAGTCCCGCAAGCACGTTTCAAGAACTCCGAACGACCGCGATGCGGCCCGATTTCTGTCCGTTTCTGCATACACGACCTTTCTTTTAAAAGCGGCATCGCGGTGCACTAGAGTTTTTGGAGTCGATCCTTCCATGCCTTCGATGCTAATGCACTACAAGATGACAAACTCCTCAGCACACGTACGAAGTGCGGCAGATGGGAAACACATAGGCAGATATGGTCGACGCGCCATGCCGACGCACATAGGTGCGGCCATTTTAGAAATGCCGATGGCAATAGATTGACCGTATTCATTTTTTTTTCGTACTCGATTCTAACGCGCATGCGATTTATGAACTCGCTTAACCGTAAAAAAGGTGCGCGTTCGATTCGAGTAATTGCGGTAAATGCAACATATCTCAGATTTTTTACAAGTGCAGGAGCTTCCAGCAACATAGCAGGAGCTTCCAGCAACATAGCAAAATCGCGAAAAGGTCGGCTTTTGAAAAACCATATTTTAAGTTGTATTACCTACTTTGTAATTATAAGCATGTATTTCAACCCCCCAAGTGAAAAAAGATGCATAATATCGAGGCTGCAGAGGCATAATGCGCAAAAAAAAATAAAGTCAAACCAAACTTCGCAGGCGTGCCATTCCCAGACCATGTGGTCGTCCCGTGCCACATTGCTGTTGGTTTGAGCGTGAATTCTTTCTCCCTCGTTTGCAGCCTTGCGAAATGGCGTCAGCGGCACGGTTGAGACTCTATTGAGGTTTTCCCGAAAGCAATACGAAGTGCTGATTGGCTAGAGCAGCGCATTCATATCTCGCGGTAGAAAGCACACCCACCATTTGCTGCTGGGCCGCAGTGGGGGCTTCCTTCGATGGCATGCGCTCTCCCCGTTGTTGCTCTTTGCTCCATTCGCCGTGACCGACATCTACAGAGCCGCTGTTTGCCTTTCACTATCCTTTCAATCATTTTCCCCAATTTATTTTGCAACTAGTGCCGGTAACAAAGCCAATAACGAAGCCAAGGACGGTGCAGAGCTCCTGTGCACAAAAGCGTACTATGCGGTTTGTACGAGCACCAAGATTCCGCTGTTTTTGCTGAGAATGCCAACTCGGTCGACGCTTGCGGCAGCCGAACTGTGCTGTCAGCTGTCGCCAGTCGAGAATGCGACACCGAGTATGGCACCGAGTGTTTCCGAGATCGTCGGACTCCGTACATGCCCCTAATCAGTGCTATCGAGTGTGACGCCAAGTGTATCCGATTGCTGGACCCGGCACTTCAATGCTTTACGCCTAAAAATGAATTGCGAACCACACCAAAAGAAGATGAAGACGGTGTGGGAATTGAGGCTGGCCCGCTGCCTTTGCGCGGGCTTTCCCGTCTTTTCTGCCATTCTCATGTCCCGACATGTCTGCCCTCCTTTGCCGTCAGCCGCGCTGGGAAGGGCGGAGTGACGTTTAACTCCCTCACCCGGTAGCGGATGTTGACTGTGGCGCCGCGCGCGGGGGACCCCCGAGAAACCTCTGCGTCGGAAGCGGGGAGTACAGTCCGGGACTTCAAACGGTGAGCCACGCATTCTTTTCCGTCTGTCGAGTCCCGTCGCTCGGGGCTCGTCGGACTTCGCTGACGGCGCCTCGCGCCCGATGCGAACGCTCACCTTTTGTTGCCCCGCTGCGTACTCACGGCCGAAGGGCAGTACGGTGTCCTAGTGCGTGGCCTAGCTACGCCGACCCGTCTCCCTTCGAAGCCAACGCGAGCGCCTTTGCCCTCGCTCGAGCAACCGGGCCCCTTTGTCCCGGTGTCTCCATGGATTACCTTTACCGCGGAGACGTGCTCGTGGCACCCTGTGTAGTACTTTGTGCCCGTGGCGTGGATAAGCCTACTTGCTTTCCCGCCGCGCCCTTTTTGCAACGGGCTGTACTGCGTTTGGTGTTGCCACAATAAAGTGTTGCGACTTGAGCAGTATCGTGTTTCCCGCCACGGCGACGGTTAACGCGTGCCCTGCGGCTCGCTAAGACCGGACCCACGCTGGTGGCCGTACTCCTTCGGGATACGTGTACACCACACTGGCGCCCAACGCGGTATCAAAAGCTCTAGCTTTTGATTGCTCTTAGCGAGTCAGTTCGCCTGCGTGATTCGGGCTCGTCGCAACATGGCTGCTTCGCGGGACTTTTGTCCGCTGTCCCTTTTAGCGGATGCCGCGTTGCACACGGAGGCCATTGCCTCTATGGACGGGAACCCTTCTGCACCTGTCCGTGTCGGCACCCCCTATTGCGGTGACGACACGAGGCGCC
Source organism: Rhipicephalus microplus (assembly GCF_043290135.1). Taxonomy (NCBI): domain Eukaryota; kingdom Metazoa; phylum Arthropoda; class Arachnida; order Ixodida; family Ixodidae; genus Rhipicephalus; species Rhipicephalus microplus. Next base: position 45,017,316 of record NC_134702.1, on the reverse strand, counting down.
TAGCCGCTCCCTTTGGAGATGGCGCGTCGCTTCGGAATGGGCCTCTTGCCCTACCCGAACGTTATGTCTGCTTCGTGGCATGCCGCGTTGCACCAAGAGGCCACCGCCTCTATCGACGGGCGCGCTTCGGCGCTCGCCTGTGTCGTCACCCCTTTTTGTGGTGAATACACCGCTACGTGGTAGCTGACGCGCTATCCCGTGCCCCCTGTTGTCTGCCGAGAACCTGGATTTCGGTGCGACGGCCGCTCGCGGTGCCTTAGCACATGCAAGCGTCGGGGGCGAAACAGCAGCTTCGCCGCCATTCGGCGAGAAGGGCGAGTCCCCATGCGGACAAACCTTGGCTGCTAACCAGGTAAGCGGCGCACCGCGAAGCGGCCGAGCGGGGGAGCTTTCCGAAGGCCACGAGGCCGAGAGCGAACCCGTAACGCCGACTCACGCGGCAGTTGCTGCGGTCCTGAGTGGGCGCGATACCAGACTCCCCCATTTGGGAGAATGGGAATTGCTTTCGGCAGCGAAGAGCTACTGAAGGCTCAGCAGAGTGATCCGTTTCGAGTCTCGGAGGGACGGAGCGCCGTATACGCTGCTTGCTTTGCGGCGGGCGCCGTTAAACCGTCTTGACGAGGCGCGGAGCGCCGTTACGCTGCTTGTTCTGCGGCGGGCGCGATTAGGGGGCTGAAACAGCGTGTGTCGCAGAGTCCCCGGCGGATTCATTTTGCTGGACCATGACGGGCTCCTGCTGAAATATATAGCCACTGACGACGAGTCCATAGACCCGTTTAAGGTGGTTATGCCCAAAAGTCTGAGAGCCGCACTGTTGCGATCCTCTCACGACGAACCCATGGCCGGTCACCTGAGTGGCTCGAAAGTTTTTGCAAACTGAGCAATGTTGTGACCTGGCCCGGCACGAAGCGTGGCTTTTATCGCTATTCCGTGCCTGCCACGTCTGACAAACGGTTGAGCCAAGGGTTGGAAAGCCGCCCGGTCTTATGAACCGATTGTCAGTGAGCGTCCGTGGCGCGTACTAGCTGAAAGATCCCCTTTGGAAAAACTCAGCCGTGCCCACATCGCAGACCTGAAGCCCTTTGTCATGGTCTGACGAGCTTGCGCCAGTGCCCTGCGGCACTTCGCGCAAGCAACGGGCACACCCGGAGCGGCGGACCGCATTCGGACCCCGCACCGGTATAAGCTGAGGAAGCGGTCACCTTTGTGATTTCGCGCCGGACGGCGGACTTCTCCGCAACCGAAGGCCCTCAGTTTACTGTCTAGCCTCAGTATAGGTTAGCTTCTTTACGGCCTTTTCTCGTAAAGAAGTTGACCCCGCCCTGTCTGCTGCCAGTGTATTTTTTTTTTTTTTGAAGTGTTCATGTGTATTTTGTTTCTTTTGTCTAATATTAAGTGATATTTGTATTTTATGTTTTTTGTCAGATGTTGAGTGTCGTTTTGCTCTGTTTTTACTTTTTTTTCCGTGTTCGTTTCGTCTATCGCGAAGGGAGCTGTGTGTGACCTTGTGTGTCGGTGCTTGCCGGGGGAGAGAGAGACGAAGGACTCTTTGCGCCTACGCTCGCGCAGCTGTCGGCGGTGTGTGTGTGTGCTTCTGTGCGTGTGTGGGTGCGTGACGCTTCGATGCGAGCCCGCGAAGAGTGCGTCATGGCTTCCCCCCATCGATGCGGACGCTGGAGGTACTGGGGGGTCATTGACCCACCGACGTCAGACCGTCTGGCTGTGCTCCGCTCTCGGCCGTCGCCGAAGAAGCCGTGCTGCCTTTCCCACCATGGCTCCTGCGCGAGGCCAGCTGAAAGCAGCTATATGCTGCCGGCCAACGCCAGGGCGCCTTGCAGCCAATTTTGGTTCGGCCTCCCTGACACCGGAGAGGCCCGGCTTCCCGCAACGTCCAGCTCCATCATCGAGCCAGAAATGCGGGGCCTCTGAACAACCGAAGCGGCTTTCGTCGGACTCGCGGCTTATCAAGAGCAGCAACAAGCCATCAGTGAGCCCCCTCCCGTATCTCTGACCTCGCACTCGGGCATCGCACCCAGCGGACACTGTCACGCCCTTTTCCGCCCCTCCGCGCAGTGGACGCTATCCCCCTTAAGCACCACGAACACCAGTGCCACGTTTCTGTCCTCCCTTCCGCAGTTATTTGTATAGTGTCATGTGTTTACTTTGTTATTTGTGTTTTGTTTCTCATTTGTGATCTTTCTTTAGCAGCAGTAACAGGGCTGGACTGAGGTTAGCTGTAGCTCATAGCAGTGTCATTTTAACTGCATGGGTGACGTCCGGCTGCCTTTTGCAGACCGGTAAAGGGCAAATTTAGGAGGGGGGGATGTGGGAATTGAGGCTGGCCCGCTGCCTTTGCGCGGGCTTTCCCGCCTTTTCTGCCATTCTCATGTCCCGACATGTCTGCCCTCCTTTGCCGTCAGCCGCGCTGGGAAGGGCGGAGTGACGTTTAACTCCCTCACCCGGTAGCGGATGTTGACTGTGGCGCCGCGCGCGGGGGACCCCCGAGAAACCTCTGCGTCGGGAGCGGGGAGTACAGTCCGGGACTTCAAACGGTGAGCCACGCATTCTTTTCCGTCCGTCGAGTCCCGTCGCTCGGGGCTCGTCGGACTTCGCTGACGGCGCCTCGCGCCCGATGCGAACGCTCACCTTTTGTTGCCCCGCTGCGTACTCACGGCCGAAGGGCAGTACGGTGTCCTAGTGCGTGGCCTAGCTACGCCGACCCGTCTCCCTTCGAAGCCAACGCGAGCGCCTTTGCCCTCGCTCGAGCAACCGGGCCCCTTTGTCCCGGTGTCTCCGTGGATTACCTTTACCGCGGAGACGTGCTCGTGGCACCCTGTGTAGTACTTTGTGCCCGTGGCGTGGATAAGCCTACTTGCTTTCCCGCCGCGCCCTTTTTGCAACGGGCTGTACTGCGTTTGGTGTTGCCACAATAAAGTGTTGCGACTTGAGCAGTATCGTGTTTCCCGCCACGGCGACGGTTAACGCGTGCCCTGCGGCTCGCTAAGACCGGACCCACGCTGGTGGCCGTACTCCTTCGGGATACGTGTACACCACAACGGCAACAGGCTCCTTTTTTTTTTCGAACTTTGTATTGTTAATTTATAATAAACAATCAGGTTTTGATGAATTTGGTAACTACTAAGTACATCAAATTCAAAGTTGTGTGAACATTTTTTGGAGGGAAAACTAAAAAAAACTGCTTTGTAGCCCCCTGAGATATCTATTAAGGAATGACCACAATGAATTTCAGTTTTCTATGTCCTGCGATTTCTGAGGACTTCCCTAGGCACCCACATGAAAAATCCAGTTCAACCCAGTTAAATCTGAATTTCAAGCTCTTGAAGGAGCAAGTTCCAACCAATATGAAACCCTGTGGCTCTCGCAGTTATGATCAGACCAGATGGGTACTGACCTTGTGGCCTTTGGCGCCCATGATGGTGCGGTGGTGCTGCTGCGGTATGACGCACTCAATGGTGACACGGGCCTCCAGGTCCTGAACTATCTCGAGGATGCGCTTGCGGGCCCCCTCGACGCACTCCTTGGCCCCCTTGAGAGTGACCACGTCACTGTGGTCGCCGCTGCGCGGGAAGCTCACCTGCACCCCGCCAAACTCGTTGGCAATGTGCTGCAGCTCCTCGCCACGCCGCGCCACGAAGTGGCGGTGGTACTTGGGGTCGATGCGCATCTCTTCCTCCACAACTTTCTCCTGTTTCGAGAAAACAGTTCCATTTGGTATAAGCAAGACTGCCTAAACAAAGCTAATACAGTAGAAGGGCGGTAGCCACATGTCATTTGAGAAGTCTCTTCATAAAGCACTCATTGTCCGTTGAGCCTTCCCCTCATGACTGAGGATGTTCCCATATTCTATCCGCTATAATCTGGCGTGCATGCACAGGAATTTGTCGAGCGTCAAATTTAGATATACACCATATTTATTCGTGCAATTTGTACACCCCTAATATTTAGCCAGCCATAATAAAAAAATAATATTTACTCGCATCTTTTACATATTTACTCGCATATTTACTCGGATGCTTTGAACGGGCATGCCTCCCACCGAGCAGGAGTGCGTAGTCGTACATAATACGGGCTGCGAGTGCGATGTCTCTTATCCTGACAACTTCCCCCGAACTGCAGTCCCTAGAATTCTGTACCAGAACACACAACCTGATGAAAGGTTGTCCGAACTGCTGGAGTGTTGGTCATGCTCTATCTCCCCGCGTCTTTCACCGTGAAAATGCGCGCTCGCGACATGGCACGGACTATTTTCTGCATCAAAGGTGTGCAAGGGCCTGGCGCACCAACTGTTTCCTTCACTTTCTTCGCTTGCCCCTGTCCGCGCTGCAATGCACGCTTGGTTGATTTCGGAAGTTTGGGTTCTCCCATCTGTCCATCGCGTTTTTTCTGTTCCCATGCGACGGGCTACAATAATTAAATATACAGTGCAATTCAAGCTCACAAAAAACGGAAACCATGTCACCGCCATGCACTTCAGCGTGAAGTTCTTCAACGGGCGACTCTCAGTATGGAAGAAAGCAGAAGAGTACACTCTTGCTAATATAAGTTTCCTGACATTGAAGGCCTTTTCAATTATGTGCAAAAGCTTAGGACTTACTGTACCGCCGTGTCGCGGGACGTGGTTCCCCCAGCATTGTTGAAAAAAGCTTTAAAAAAAATGGGGCACTTGAACGCGCTCAAGGGAACCGAGGACGATGCGTTTTGGGAAGGCTTTAACAGAGGCTGCGACAATGATTTCCAATAAAACCACTCGGCCACCAATTTTGACTAGACCCAGCATGGTCGGATCTAGCTCGTCAAGGTATGTGATATTTCTATTAAGGGGGTATGCGACACTTGGAAGTCTGCGGCAACAGCAGGGAGGGGACGTGGCACTTTCTTGTCTGTGGCAACACCATGACACAGCACAGAGCCCGTTGCAATGAGGCGACGGGAAAGCAAATGAGCTTATCCATGCCACGGGCGAGAAGTACTACACAGGGGTGCGGCGAGCACGTCTCCGTGGTAAAAGTGATCCACGGAGACATTGAGACAAAGGCCCGGTTCCTCAAGCGAGGGCAAAGGCGCTCGCATTGGCTTCAGAGAGATACGATCGGTGCAGTTTGACCACACACTAGAACACCTCACCGCTCTTCGGCCTAGCGTTCGCAAGGGGCAACAAAAGGTGAGCTTTCACCGTTGCAAGTCCAACGAGCCCCAAACAATGGAAGTGGACGGACGGAAAAGAGAATGCGTGCTCACCGTCAGCTGTCCCGAAGAAATCTGACTCGCTCCCCGACGCACGACCGCAAGACATCCCGAGAGACTTTGCGCACGGCGCCACAGTCTACATTCGCTACCGGGTGAGAGGGGTTAAATGTCACTTCTCTCTTCCCCCAGCGCGGCAGACAGCGAAGGAGGGGAGTCATGTCGTGACATGAGAATGGCAGAAATAGGCAGCAGAACTCGTGCAAAGGCTACAGGCTAGCCTCAATTCTCATAACACACGTGACCAAAATGGCGCTTCCCAATTGGATAGGAAAACTTGCTGGCAGTGCCTGCCGCCATTTTGAAAGAGTATCGCCCTTGCGAAGGTGTCGCGACTCATATCCTTAACGTGCTTGTGCTTCTCTTTACGACCGGCGGTGCGAAAAAGTTCAGATCGCAACATCACATTGGCCATTCACGGAAGAAAGGCAGCAGCAGAAAGCCCAATGGTGCTGCGACTGTGTCGCGGGAGCAAGTGCAGACGTTTTTTGATAACACCGTCGCAACTGAAGACGGTTCTTCATGCGTATGCGGCGTGGATGCTGGCCGCCCGTGTACTGAAGATATTGTGGGAGACTGCTTCCCGGATAGCGGACACCGTGGATTATGACCGCGCCGATGCTATCGCCAACGGTGAAGTGTGCGTAGACACGGGCCTCCCTGACAGCGCGCACAATGTCGCCTCCAACTGTGTATTGGTAGATGCTGATGTGATCCGTGCCAGTGAAATTCGCGACGCGCACACCCGCGAGACAACCACGGCGCTTCGAGTCGTAGTTGTCGGCAACAGCGAGGCAAAATGCCAGCAAGGCAAGACTGAATTCACATGAAAGCCTCCAATCCATGATTTGGAGTATGGTATCAAAGGAGCAGCACGTTTCTCTTTTTGCTATGCAAGCTGCTGTTGCAGAAGCTGTACCGTGCTTCAACACGAGCAATGTCAATGCATTTTCCGAGATTCTAGAGCAGCTGGAAATCACGATATTCAGCAGCCCATCCTTGAGGGCTAGGGAGAAGGATTGTCGTCGAAGTGCAACCTCAAATAAATAGAGATAAGCGTCCCAAAGTCTGAGAAAGCTGGTCAACAAGAAAGATAAAAATGGGATGCATCCAAATTATGCCCATGATGCATTTTCATAAGATTTTATTAGTATTTTTTTCAATAAAGGTGTTTTGAAATGTTTTTCTTCATTTTCTCAAAACAGCAATTTTGGCTCATTGTCCAAGTTGAAGGGAAAATAACTTCTGTTCTATTAGAGCTATCAGCATAATTCTTTTTTAAATGCATGCAGTATGCAATATAGCTATTTTGAAGGCAATATACACATCAAATTTTCTTTTAATTGGGTCACTTGCTTGACAAGTGAAGGTGGCTTTTTTTTTCTGTGAATGTTGATGTCCTCTACATCTTGTTGAAACTGGCCCAGCAAATTGATTAATAGCCTATTGCACTCCTTAAACATTCTATGTTCTTTCTACACTGTCCCCAATGTTTTGGTGCTTCCTGCTTAGATGCTAGTTAAGCTCCAAACAAAAAACCCAGGTTATACATTGATTGGAGTATCTTGGTAACTGCTTGACCTATCGAAAAAGTAATTAAATTTTTAGAATTTGAACATTTAAATATACAAACTGTGAAAATTTCATTCAGATCTACACATAAAAAAATTGCCCATCAAGTGTAGCCTCTCCCCTTAATGAACAAGAACTGTCGGCGGCGAAAGTTTGCGGGATCTGCTGCGCACTACAAAGCGACGAAAAATTAGCCACCGGATAAAAACTACATTGCTGCGTCGCACTTGCTGTCACCTGTTGCGGAAATCGGCCCCGGCCTCCACGAATAGATTAGGCAGGGGCGAGTTGTCTAAGCATGTGGTTGCTGATCGCCGAAGCTGCAGCCGACAGCCCCAACATCTAACATGTCACAGTAGAAAACGCAGCAACGCAGTTTATCACCGCTCTGCCACACGCTGCAAATCCAACTTTCACTGTATATACTGCACGCGTTTGGACCATATGCGTTATTTGAGATATTGCAAAATCTCCATGTAATGCGGTATTTTCTGTTCAAGCAATGAAGCTTTCAGTTGCGAGTAAGCACTCATGGTGTTCACTTTCTTGTTTTCGTGTTTTGCTAGGCTACTTTACGCGACTATGAACTGTTGTCACAGACAAGCTATTCGGTGTCGAATTTTTCAGTGTCTCACAAGAGGCCTGTGTTTCTGAAGTACATCCATTTCAGCGTTTATAAACCAGTCGAGCATCGAGTCGAGGCCCGTGTTTCTGAAGTCCATCCATTTCAGCGTTTATAAACCAGTCAAGCAATAGTGCATCAAGAATTTCACAATTTGCATACGCACTACATGTGCCACAGGTGGTCAGCAACTTCTCAACACGACCAATGATGCACTGCACTGGTTGCAACGTCGCGCAATTGAGCTGTCAATCTAGAATACAAGCTTTCAGCATAACACTTTCTCACACACATGACAAACGGGGACAAAAGCAACTTCACAGAAGCCACGCCGCCGACTGACCAGGCTTTCTATCATTTCTTCCAGCTGCTTCTTGGCATCCAGCACAGCCTCCTTCTTGCCAATGATGACTATGGTGTCCTGGTTCTCGTCGCGATCTGTTGGGAAGATGATCCTTGCACCCGTCTTCTCCCTCACCTGCGCCAATATTTAACAATATCACAGTAAGCCAACAAACATTGAAGGGCTACCGACATATTCAATAGACTCAGATTTCGTTATAACATAACGAGATGTAACGAAATAATAGATTTAACGAAGTAAATGAAATTCCCCTTGAAAGCTCCATTGAGAACCATGCATTTTGAACCTCATTGTAACGAAGTAAAATTGACCGGTAAATTATAACGAACTAAATTAGTCTATAAAAAACCTACTGTAGTGTGTTAAGTATATCATTTTCTGGGGAGTGTTATGCTCTTACGGCATATTCCTGTGCAGTTTTATCAAGATCACTGAAGAAATAAACAAAATGATGTCCAAGACCAGACTGCCCCCTTAATGAGGGTCTACTATATAAGCATTTACTCGGCTTTCAAAGTGGCCGCAACCATCTTTGTGTACAGATCTGCATGAAAGAAAATTAGTGCCGTTACCCCTTTAAACAAGCTCAGGCATTTGCTCAACACTTGTACTTTTGTAGTATAGTAAACAATGCAGGCACACTATTTTTGTCATCCCAAAATAAAATCGCACGACTGCAGACACCAAAGAACGAACATACCTTACGAATGTTGGAGCCATTTTTGCCAATCAAGAAACGATGGTGTTTAGGCTGCGCACGGACTTCCTCTGTGTAACTGGACAATTGCTGAAACAAAATACAAAAGATACAGTTTGTGCAAGTAACCCAAGCCTCAACTGTACCATCAACCGTCCAAAACAATGCATAAAAATTTGCTCATTGCAGGGTCTTAAAAATTTTGTTTATTACTTTACAGAGTGATGTAGAACATGGCAAGTTTATTTGCATGCAGATTTTAAATAAACAATTATTTATCTCGTAGTTGAGTAGTTTCTCAAAAACAACATTACACTTTTTTTTTTTTTTGAAGCAACAGAGTGCCCAGATGGGTTCTAATGTAAATAAGCATGTCAGAACGATCTCAGGCGTGCCCGCAACCATTTCGCGGGCATTCCGCCGCACGGCCACACCCTTTAGCTTTTTCTGCTCTGATAACGGCGCGTGGCGATAGATGACGCCACGTGCGGGCGCGCGGAAGGAGGGCTCTCTCCTCCGTGGTCGGCGCCGGGTAAGCACGTGTTTCCTTCGTCCACGTCCCCTTTGGGAATCGCAGGACTGTAGCCTGTCTGGGGTGGCCTTTGGCACCTCGGCAGGCGTGTTTACTAGAGTGCTAGCTTCGGTAGCGTACGCTAAGCCCACAGCGGTGCCTAGTGCTTCAAGTGGTCGTACCACACCGAGCCCACTTGCCGTAGGCCTACGCGTACGAGGTTTGCCCTAACACTCGCGACCAGGCCCAGTGACCATCGTGAGTGTGCGCAGCATAGCCGCGAGGAACCTTTTCTTGACCAGCGTGTCAAAGCTCGCCATTGCCAGCTGCGACGTGCTCGCGGTTTCCCCTCATTGTGAAAGACCGCGTGCGGGTGCCTTTGCTCTCCGCGCCCCAGGAGCGGACATTGTACTGTTGTTCGAGGTGCCGCCAATGGCAATAAAGTGTGTGTTTTATATTGGAAAACTGTCGGTTTGCCGCGCCGCGCTAAACGCCTTATTAGTTGAGCGCGCGCGGAGCGGTACGCTACACGCGAGTAAGTGACGGAGTCGCAGCCCTGTGGCTCGCTAAGCGTGAACCCACAGTGATCATCCGCTGCAGTTAGTAGCGGGGTCACCATAAAACTGCATGCAAGAAAACAAAAATGAGTGTTATCCATCCATTTCAACAAATGTTATGGTATGTTGAACATCCATGACTGAAATCCCAGCTTGACACTTGTGTTCAAATGAGTTCCGAACATCCCTCACTGTTTTCTTGCATACAGTTCTTGTTGCCGATTTTTAATTACTTTATAACACTCAAATCAAGGCAAGGTGTAGCCCCCCCCCCCCCCTAAAAAAAATGGCACACGAAACGTACGACATTCAAAAAACTGCACATGGCACTAAAAACTGTAATTGCATATTTGCAATGCACACGCAATGCATATTTGCACACACAATGCATATTTGCAATGCACACATGGTCTCTCTTGGAGTCTTGCTGGGGAAGGTGATCTGAACAAGACCGCAGTCATACAGGCACGATATTTTTTTTCATTATTTCAAGCACAGTGTCCCTTTTAGCTGCAAAAGCACACACCTTTTCGTTGGACAGGTTGAGCAGCTGCTTCTTAGCCTTGTCGACGTCCTCCTTGGGTCCGCTGAGGGTGACACGGTCGCTCTTGGAGTCCTGCTGGGGGAAGGTAATCTGGACGCGACCACAGTCCTCCATGATGGAGTGAATGAGGCGCCCCTTGGCTCCGATAATGGCATTGTGCAGGTTGCAGGGGATCATCAGGTGCACCTCGACGACGTCGGCCTGCTCGCGCTGGGCCTCCAGCAGCTTATCCTTGGCAGCGGCCACGTTCTCCTTCTTGCCGGTGATCATGACAACGTCCGAGTTGCTGGACTCGAGCGGCAGGTCGATCCGTGCCTCGGTCTCCTGCTGGATGCGCCGGACCAGAGACCGGCCCTTGCCCTAACACAACGGCAAATGGGTACGGGGAGAGAATTTAATCTTCTGGACTGCCATGGCCTAGTAAGGAATGTACCTCTACTCTGAGCAGCGTCAATAATTTATCCCATTTACCGTACTTACCGTAAAAACCGGACTATAGGTCGGACCGCAATATAGGACGACCCCCCAAAACTTCGAATCGTAAAAAAAGAAATTTAAAAAAATCGCAAAGTATCGCGGCACACCCTTACCTTGATAAAAACGCAACGCAACTAGCTGCACTGTGGTAACATTCATTTTTATTTAGACACTGTTCAATGCTAGGAGGTCACGAAGTTACTCGGACTCATCCGAACTCGAGTCGGATGATGTTTGTTTTTCACTAGCGATGTCCCAGAGTGCATCGTCCTCTGTGCCGTCTAACGCGTTGCTGATGCAGCATTTGCGGAAGGATTTGCGAACCATCTCTTCCGGGAGGGATTTCCAGGCTGACGACACCCAGCCACAAACGGTTGCGAGCGGTGGACGCCGTAGGCGGCCAGCGGGGGTCTTGGGATTGTCTCCCAGCATCCACTCACTGTAGAGCTCGCGCACGCGACCTTTAAACGGCTTGTTCAGCACAACGTCCAGTGGCTGGAGTATAGATGTCAGTCCCCCGGGGATGACAACAAGATCCGTCTTGCCATCGGACAGCGATCGCTTCACATCGGCCGTGAGGTGACCGCGATAAGAGTCGAGCACCAGCATGCTCGGTCGTTGAAAAAGGGCACCGGGTCGCCGGTTCCACACGAGCCGGATCCATTCAAGCATGAGGGATTCGTTCATGAACCCCTTCTCGCTTGCCCTCACGATCACATCCCGAGGGAAGTCCTCCTTCGGTAGCGTTTTCCTTTTAAAAATAATATAAGGAGGCAGCTTCTTTCCGTCTGCTGTACACGCGAGCATCACGGTAAACCGCGAATGCTCGTTGCCCGTTGTCAATAGCTTCACTTGCTTCGCTGCTTTCTCGGTCACAGTCGTGTTCGATGGCATATCGAACCAGACCGGAGTTTCGTCAGCGTTGCCCATGTGGCCCATCATGTAGCAACGCTGTCGACGAAGCTCGATGACGAAGCGCTGATACTCCACAAGCTTGTGCTCGAACTCTGCGGGTAGTTTTTGGCACACTGAAGTACGCCGCCGCAGAACAAGGCCCTTCCGCTTCATGAATCGGCGCACCCACGATGGCGAGCCCTTGAATTGCGCCCTCGTGAGCCCCGAGTCGCGCGCAATCTCGAGCGCTTTCACGCGGATGCACTCCGTTGTCACGGGTAGCGACCTTGCGCGCAGCTCCCGTACGAACTCGACGAGTGCCGTTTCCAGTTCGGGGTGAACTGCAGTCCGTCCACGAAACGACGTTTTCTTCTGGTTGCTGCAACTTATGATGCGCTGTTTCTGGCTCCTCCAGTATCGGATGCTCTTCTCCGTCGGGCCGAATTCTCGTTGTGCCGCCAGGTTGCCGTGGGCTTCCGCATATTCGATGACTTTTTTCTTGAAGCACATCGTGAACTGACGTCGGCTGCCACTCATATTGAAGGAGATAGCCTCAGATGGGGATAATGAAACAGCGCAAAACCACCGCAGCCACCCTTGCTTCGCAATCGGGACAAACAAAACGCAAAATGGGCGTCGCGGCCGCCCAACGATGCTGTTGCTGATGCTCACGATGGCAATGGAGCCTACCGACTTTTGTCAACCCATTGTTGCAAGACTTCCATAAGTTTTCTGCCAATGACCGGTATATAAGACGGGGGTCGACTTTTCATCGCGTCTCTTTGAAAAAAAATTCGACCTATATTCCGGTTTTTACGGTACTCGCGTAATGAACCCATCTTTTTCAGAAAAGTTGACGCCAATTTAGGGGGAGGGTTCATTACGTGGGAGAAAAAAGTCACGGGAGCTATAACAGCGAAAATTCCGGGTGACGACATTGCTCATTTCTACCCGTGAAATGGGCGACAAATTTTTTTTGTAGCCCGAAGCTCTTTTTGTTTCGTCCCATAATGAAAGTGCATGAATCGACGCCGAAGTGCCGTCCAGCCACTCGGTTCCAATGCTCCAGCGCATGCCGTTAGTAACCAGCCATGTAGCTAGCCTACCAGCCGAACGCGCCCTGCGCAGCAGTTGTCCCAACTAAGCTCACAACGACAAACCCAACAACGAAAACGCAGCGTCGGATGGCGGCGCACAAACGTTGTATTAGATGTTGCGGGTGCACAACGCACCGTCGGCGCGGTTGCGCATTGCATAGGTCCGAGAGGGCGAGCGCGCGGCGTGTTCCATAACAGAGCGCGAGCACCATTTGGGACGCCACGTGCTTTTTGTGTCGCTGTGTTTGCGTGGCGCTATCAGCAAAGAAGTTTCTCCTGAATTCGACAGATGGCCCTTTGTCATACGAGGCGAGACTTTCAAATTTTAATTTACGTCGTCCGCACTCGCACTGCTCGCTACTGTTTAGCATGATTGCATAACTATCTTTGGCTTTCAATGCATTATTTTGTCATATAATGGCTTCATTTAATATTGTTTCGATCATTATTGGCACATTAATGGCATATTAATGGCACTGGCTATCATACCAAACTAAAATGAACAGATACATTTAACATTTTTTTTAACGTTTTTTTCAAGGATCAAGGTGGGTTCATTATGCGAGTGGGTTCATTACGCGAGTAAACACGGTATACTGCATTGTGCGTACAGTAAGCCCTCACAAGCTGTGGTACCTATAAATGTCAGCATTACTTAAACATCTTTCAGCTACTTTGTCAACTAAATTTCTGCCCCTCGCTCACAGAGCTTTAGTGCAAGAAGACTCCAGATACATCAAGATATGAACGGTTAAAAAAACACCTTGGATTGGCGAATTTAGGGCAAGTAAACTGCGCTTTTCAATACTTGAGTACGCTTTACTACTTCACACCACACCTTATGCCAGGAATAAAGGGTAGCTATAAAAATAATGCAACTAATTAGTACACTCGTGACTTGCACGCACAAAAACTAGACAACGGATGAATACAACAAAAGTCCGGAGAGGCCCCACTCAGATCAACCAAAGCACAAACAGCCGATCACCTCCACGACTGAACAGTCCCACTTATGCACTTGGCAATGTTCTCCGAAAGTGTGGTCACCTCTCTTACGAATTATGGCGTTAGTTTGCACTGTATCTCCACTGGTGCAGGCTTATGTGCGCCTCTTCTTTTGAGAAGGAAATGCCGCAGACATGTAAAGTAGCATTCGCATATAAGTTAATCTACAATAGATTCTTAACAAAAACCAAGGAACATGAAATACCATATCTTCTCTCATATAACTCGCACCTGCATATAACTGCATCCCCAACCCTCCAAAAACAAAGCCAAAAAAAAAAAAACGCGTATAATCCATGCCCATAACCTGCACCCTCACTATCCAAGCCCAATTTATTTGTTTTTTGTTGAGAGTTATACGCAAGAAATTGCTGTATGTTCCGTTTAAAAGGAGTTCCAGTGTTCCATATACTGCAAGAGCAACAGGGGTGCAGAATTCCAAGTGTGAAACCAATCATATTGATTTATTTGTGGGGTTTAACGTACCAAAACTACCATATGATTATGAGAGACGCCGTAGTGGAGGGCTCCGGAAATTTCGACCACCTGGGGTTCTTTAATGTGCACCCAAATCTGAGCCCACGGGCCTACAACATTTCCGCCTCCATCGGAAATGCAGCCGCCATTTGATCCCACGACCTGAGGGTCAGCAGCCGAGTACCTTAACCACTAGACCACCGCGACAGGACGTGAGACCAATCATATTAGAAGCAGCTGTTCCATAGGAGCCACGTTTTCATTTACAAAGAGTCTACTGAATATAACTTTAGAGTAATCCCATTACAACCTTCATTACGAACTCAATTTATCGCACACTAATCTGCTGTCTGTGCTCAGTGCCTGCTTGTGAAACGGTCCAACCAAGATTCAGCTACCGAGTTTATTCGCCCCAAGTAAGCCCTACGCCGGCATACCTGAAGATGCTTGAGGAACTGCTTGAAGAGCACCAGGTCCACACGATGACTGGAAGCCTGCAGCTCCTGGCAGATCTGGCTCATATGCCGGTAGCATGCATCCACGTCCTCCTTTGGACCCCGGATGAGGACCTTGTCATTGCGCGATCCAGGCTCCGGAAACGTAACGTTCACCTGTAGAGAAGCACTGTTTTTTTTGTTTGCCTAACTTGCCGAGATGTGGGACTGATGTGGACTTGCCTTGGAAACATTCAGCAAAGCTGCAACTAAAGTTTCAGCCTGGCATACTTATTTACCTGCCAACGAACAATTTTGCATTCTAAGCCCACATAGGTTGTGAGATACAAGCATACTTTATAAATGGCGATTCGCCTTTGCCTTAACGTATACCAACCCAGAAAGTTACAGATTGAAAAGCACCACTACTCTCATTTTAGATCACAATGCCCTTTTCATTTCACGGATCTTGCAGACCTTACAAGCTTGAGCAGCTTATCTGAACAAACTTGCTTGAAGCAAACATTTCAGGAGCCCTTCCCCTGTCGGGTAAATAGGGGGCAAACAAAACTTGGTGTATGCATGCATGACCTACTACCTTTATCTTGTTTTCCAATATGAGCCTTTTTCATCCCTGGAGGAAGTGAGACAGCTCTGATTGGTGGTTGGTGTGGCTGAAGGGCATGTCTACGAAGCTGTCATGATGCCTAATAACTCGCACTCATATCCAGGCAACAACGACATTTGGCAACGTGAAATGACAAGTGACCCCAATAAACGATCAGATTGCCATATTGGAAAAGTCTGATGACCAACAAGCACATGATCGAAAAAGTATGCATTATTGAAAAACAGCGCATACGAATACCCAAGTTACCAGCACATCTTTAAGGGTTGCACAGATTCATTCATTCCAAGCGCATGATTTTTTTCCCCTACGACACAGCCTCCACCCAAAAACTCTTATGCTTTGCTTGAACACTACTATATTTTGATCATTGGACCACTTTTTCAAGGGTATCCCCATACCTCTTTGCACACCTAAAGTGGCCACTCTACCTGGTTGAAACGCCTGCGAACATCCTGGATCGCCTCTCCCTTGGCTCCGATGAGCGTCCGATGGAAGCGCTGCTCCACGCACAGTTCACGCGTCACCTCGTTTTGAAGCTTGTGAGCCATCTCGAGCAGCTCAGTCTTCGCCTGGGCCACCCCTTCGGGTGGGCCCTCCAACCTCACAACTGGTGACCTCTCCTCATCTGCCGGCACATGCACAGTCACGCCGAGATCTTGCTTCAACCTGTTCACTGCACAAATCAAATAAGAAACATGACACATAAGAGGCTCATCTCCTTCAAGTGAGAATTACGATGCACTGCTTGTTAATGTGTTCATATATACACAGCGTTATTCCAAGCCATCCAATATTTCATTGCAAGAAAGAGAATATGGTAATATGACCAACCCAGGCCAGTTGTATTATTTTCATGATTGGAACAGCGCACCCACACAATCAAAAAATAGAAGGACCACAAAACCATGCATCTGGTGCAGGGCCGAGTGTCCAGGCTTGCACAGCGTTTTTGTCGTCCTTCACATTGTCTGCAGGTGGGTGCACTGCCGTTCAATCATGAAAGCTGCTTCATGAATTTTTCAGTAATTCATAATCAGAGTGTGATTAAAAATCAAATTACTTTCCCAGTCAATAAGAATATTTATATGTAAGGCTCGCAACATTTGGGTGATTTGTCATCAGTTATATCCACTCTGAGCAAACTTATCTTGGTATGGCTCCCAAAATCCAGTATGTTGAACAACTCATCACTCAGGCTGTGATCCTTTCCAGCAATATGGGAATGTGTGTATAAATCAAAGAAATATTCAAGCATGCTGAGAACAGGCTTGAAATCAAGCGCATTTGCTTCCCGTCCAATGTCCCCTTGGGGAATCTCCCACTGCAGCCTGCCTGGGTGCTTCGGCAACCTCGGTGGGCATGTAGATTCTTGTGCTAGCTCCCGTTCCCCACGATAAGCCAAATAGCCGTGCCTAGTGCTCCTGCGTGGTCGTACTACACTGAGCCACATTTGGTGGAGGCCCTCACGAACGGCGATTTGCCCTCTCTATCACAACCAAGCCTGGCGATCATCGCGAGAGTGCACAGCATAGCCACGAAGACATTCTCCCAAGCGGCATGTCAAAGCTTGCCATTGCCAGTTGCGACATGATCACGATTCCCCCTTTTGGTGTTCACTTCATGCGTGGGTGCCCTTTGCTCCACGCGTGTCGGCAGCGGATGTTGTGCTGTTCTGGATGCCACTCTTGCGAGTATAGGGGTAAGACTTATTTACCAAGACATACCAAACCGGGTATCCGCATCTCGCCTGTCGGTCACCACTTAGGTTTAATGTTTGCTGTTACCACACACTCACCACAAAAGGCAAATAAAGCACTATTCGGTGTGTTGTTGATTTCACTTGTGTTTTGCCACGTAGCATTCGGCGCCTTCGTTAGCTGAGCGTGCACGGAGCTATATGTGATCAGGGACGGTGGACGTGGCCCCACGACTCGCAAAGCCCGAACACGTGGTGATCCTGACTACGGCAAGTATTGAGGCTACCATGCACCACATATCACGTTCTCACAAACCCAGTACAAGACAAGCCAATAGAAAGGGGCTTGCCATACAAGCAGATTTGCTTACGGAAAAGATGCTGAATGCTTCAATGCTCGAGAGCTCACCATTCGAGCCAGCCTTTCCAATGATGTGCCTGTGGTACTGCGGATCAACCTTTATCTCGACAGAGTCCATGGTGGACTGGATCTCTCGCACCTTCTCCTCCAGTGCCGTCTTGACAGCCTCAAGCTCCTCCTTGGGGCCCTCGATGCGTATCATGTTCTCATCCTCGCAGAAGTCCACGTGAGTCTTGTGGTAGTCGGCCGTGATGCGCTTGATGTTCTCACCCTTCTTGCCAATTATGTACTTGTGCATCCAGCTCTTGGCAGGCACCTCGGCCGTCAGCACGCTGTTGGCCTTCTCGTAGACGAGCGAGAGGGCGTGACCCAGGTCCTGGGGGTTGCCCCGCAGGGTGATGGTCTCCACATCGCTCTCCATGGGCGGCACCTCCACCCACACACCCGTCTGCTCAAAAAGCTCCTGCAGAGTCTGGCCCCTGTAGCCGTGGACGTACTTGTGCTGCGACTTTTTGACCTGCACGGCACAATAAAAAGAGCTCGTGCTGTTACATGTTTCAATATGCATAAAACCCTTATCAAGCAAGCTCGAGGTGAAAAGAAAATTCGGCTTGGAAGTGATGCGCAGTGGTTACACGAAATGTAACTGGACTTGTAGGTAACTAGCCTTGAGTGTTGGGCGAATCTGTAAGGGATCATTTAGCAGGACAGGACGCAAGGAAAGAAGCGACAGACGAACATTTGCCTGTCTCTTCATTCCTTGTGTTTTGTCCTGGAGCATAGTTTGTGACAAGGTGTAACCGGAGTGCTGATGAAGGGTTCTGACAAGAATGACAAGTCCTCTCGTCAGCCCCAGCAGCAGCTCCTGTACAGCAAATGCTCCAGCTGAAATATCCCATACAGTTTAAAGCACTCACAGTTATTGCATTTTATCGCATTCCTCCCCATTGGAATGCAGCTGACGCAGCTGGAAACAGAATTTGAAACTTCACGATGTGGGATCAGAGTTGACCCATGCTCATGGAACGAACGAACACAGCCATGCCATCAAACAACAAAACACATGCATTAACCTGCTTTTATATCACTACAAGCTTGCCAGCGAAATCTATTGCATCACCAGTGGCACGCTAGATAGCCTTCTACAATGTGTCAATACGACACACAAAGAACGGAATGCATATACAAGGTACTGTGAATGCGGTGTCACCAATGTTCCCACGAGAAGCCTACAGGTAACAACTCACAGTATGATTCCGCATAAACACACACCACAGGAGTTGTCCGTCCATGCTCCCTGTCAAACTGTCTCCTGTGCGCCTGCCTAACGCTTCCCGCCAGGTGGCACTGCTAGTGCCACCACACTAACTCAGCTGCTGGAGTGCCTCGATGCCAGCTTCTCCGCTCAGAGTGAAGACATCTGCGGCAGCCACCATCATAACACCCACTGCATACAGGTTTCGCTCTGGCACGTAGTAACCCACTAGCTTAAAGGGGGAGCTTATCAAATACCAACTTTCTTGTTATTGAGATATCTCAATGAGATATTCAGGATAGATGCAAATCTAAAACAACCCTGCAGCACTCTCTTCGTCGCCTTTCCGTCGTCTCAAAGGATTTCTTCTTAGCCTTTTTTTAAGTGCAGTGAATCTTTTTTGACTGCCCGTTGAATAACCAGGGCGCGCTTTATTGCCTGGAATTTCCGCTCAGTCACTGGCATAGTGCCGAGTTCTCTTTGAACAGCAGCGCGTTGTTGATCCGCCGCCTCTTTCTCTTCGTACACCAGAAAACGCGAGTGCACAGCTGACAATGCGATTGCACTCGTGGAGGCTGATGAAAGAGAGGATGTGGAAGCCCCTGTCGGTGAACGCAAGACACCAGGCGCACTTGCAACATCGAACTTTTGCACCGGTGGAGCAGGAGTCCCGTGTCTAGGCGCGCTGATGCAACCACACTCTTGCGTAGATGAAGAAGCTGCTCCACATGTACTGCCGGCGTGATCATCAGCGCACGTGCGAGCGGAGAGCCTTGCCATGCAAGCAACCTTCATAGATCACTTCCTTCCATCAAACACTTGTTGCGTCTTTCTTTTCATTGGAAGCATTGTGAGCGAATAAAACAAGTCTTGTGAAGACAGTTCAAAATCGTCTGGTAAAGATTTTCGAAAATCGTTTCGTAAGAACAGTTGAAACGCAGAGGGTACAAGAACGGTTGCAATGATAGACGATAGCAAGTGGAACACTCCTGGGACGGAGCGGCAGACGACGGAGAGCCGCATTATGTGCAAAAGTACTACGTCATCGCGCGCAGCAGCCAATCACAGTCGCTGAGTCCCTCTCGTCCTAGAGGAACGCGCGCATCGCCCCATCCCGGCAGCACAACTCTGCCGTGGGAAGCTTCGGAGCTCTCGCGAGCCCTCTACTCATGAGCAGCTTGCTCCTCTCTTGTGCTGCTGTCGTCGCCGTGGGGGGCAGGAAAAGAAGGTGCAAGAATTCACAAACAAAACAACACCAAAATGGCGGAGCTCCGTCAAACGGTCGAGAAACTGCGATCGCACAAAGTCGGACTATTTTGAGCACTCCCGTGTCACTTGAGGGCTGCGGCGGCGTGTTGTAAACTTTATTTCAAACAGTTTCGTGATGAGTTGGACGTTCATATTTACAGAAAAGGTAGTTTATGACACATACTGCCTGAATATGTGGTTTCCCAAAAATTGACTTTTTGCGATTTTTCCATTTTCAAAGGCCGCGTCCCCCCTTAATTGGAATGGTTGTGGCCCTAAGGAACTCAACATCCAGACAAAATATGCTGAAGAAAGACAGCACGTGAGCTCTATTGCTTGGTGAAGACTGCAGGCACTACGATAATGAAGGGAGCAGTACAAAAGGTGGCAGCACCCTAAGCAGGGTGGCGCTGTGCGTGAGCACAGTGCCACCTCTCGCTCAGCAGCTATTACATCTAACTGTGGCTTATGCGTGAGATAGTGTGCTGTGAAGTGCAAACGACGTGATAGGGGGTGATTACATCCCCTATAGCCAGTCCTTATTTAGCACTATCCCACAGAGCAAGAGAAGTAAAAGAAAAAGTCCCCACCGAAGCATTCCCATACGGATTGTTAATTAATTAAGCATCATTATGCATACCAACCAGAGCACCGAAATGTGTGAAAGAAGAGCGTACCTCAACACCAACACTCTGGCAGTGCAGCTTTCGGTCCTCGTAGGTGGCCATGAGCGCATCCTTGGCCTTGGCCACATTCTCCTTGTCACCCGTGATGGTCACCTTGTCCTCCTCCCGATCGAGACGGATGCGAGTGCCAGTTTCCTGCTCCAGAGCTTTCACGCTGTTGTTGTATGGACCAGCAATGAATGGGTGGTACATGCGGGGGATCTTCAGCTCCTCCACACCGTGTTTTGACTGCAATATTTCAAAAAGAAGAACAAGAAATTGCATGAACACTGGAAGTATGCTGTACGCCTGACGTTGCCAAACATCCCAACATTTAATGCCAAGAATCTACTTTGCAAAAAGTTGAATGCAAGTCCATGCAATGTTTAGGTCATGACAAGACCTATGTTGCACAGAAACTTCTAAATGCAATCATGATCATATTATCATGGTAAATAGCTTTTTGCTATTCATTTTTATGATTAAGTGTTTCCTAAGTGCTAACTAGCTACTGACTAAAGTCTCAGTGCTCACTATCTGATGGTCATCTATATTATAAAGTTCTGCATACAAGAGCAGTCACTTGAAGAATTTATGTTTCAATATTATGTGTCCTCAAGATGAAAACTGAATGTAACAAAGCTACATGTTAGATACGAGCTTAACTAAAATGAGAGTACAAAGCATTGCAGTTAATTTTTGTCTTAACTGATGTCGGTTGATGAAACATTTTACTGTGCCGATTGATCATCCATTTTCAATGCTTGTAACTCGCATTTATCTGCTTTATGCCTCGATTTCCATTTCATGTCTGTTGCTATGAGTGCTAACAAAATCATGGTATGTGGTGTACCTTTTCCTCAGAGATCTTCTGTATGTGATCGCGTGCCCGGTCGATGGCTTCCTTGGTGCCACTGATCGTGATGACGTCGGAGTTGTCATCCGTCCTCGGTACGGTGATCTTGGTGGCGGTGTTCTGTTCCAATTCAGCCAACTTCTTGCCGTTTTTGCCAAGGATGAAGCGGTGATGTTCCTTGGGAATCTGGATGGTGCCCTGGGCTTGCGTCTGGAGGGCGCGGAGCACATGTGCTCGCGCAAGGGCCACGTTGCGCTCCCGTCCCGTCACCAGCACGGTGAGCGAGTGGTCGCGGGAGGAGCTCACTTCGATGGTGGTCTGGGTGTCGCGCATGATGTCCGCACAGATCTTGGCCTGTTCCCCCAGCTCTCCAAACCGCTGCGAGCTAGTCTCCCGAAAACGGCGCTCCTCGCTCGGCACATGGAAGATCTGGGTGATGACGGAAGACTTGACGTGCATCTTGTGGTTCCACTGGCCCAGGGCGCCACCTCCGCCGCCACCCCCAACGCTCCCGGTTGCGCTGCCTGCCTCCACGGGCGCCTCCTTCTCTGGTAGCGCGGGGAACACCTCGTCATAGCTGAAGCCGACCGATGCGGCCGGCGGCGCCGTTGACGAGGGGGGTCCTGCCACCGCCCCTTCGGCAGGCTGCTGCTGCAAGTCCGCGTTCATCCTATGGCAGGGACTTGTCCAAAGTCAGACAGTACAGCTGCAAGAACGCGTTATCATAGCAATAATTTAATATGGTAACTAGTTACTAGTAATGAATAACTGCCACTCATTACTTTTCTGTGTAACTGCAATGTGTTACACTTTCATTAGACTAATTTGCAATCATACAGTTACTTATTAAACCACAGCAGTAATGCTTTTTCTCTGTTACAGTAGCTAAAATGCACACGGCTGTCCATAACAATGATGTTTTAGTGACAAAAGAAAAAGCAAAAGTGGGCCGGATACCACTGATGTCACATGCTAAGTCGCAACTGTAACAAACCATTTTGCTGAAGCTTGCAACAAAAAATAGCGTGGTTACCCTCATGCTCCAGGTAACAGACTTTTGATTGGCAACATAACTAATGATACATTTGCCAACAATAAGCGATTTTGCTGAAGGTCGTGAACTGTTAGTTACTTTTGTGCTCCTTGTACCAGGAATTCTTTTTGTTGCTAACATGGCCTGAGACAGATAAAATGATACATCGACCAGACTCAGTTTTCCTAAGCGACACTGGACCCTTTAGAAATGCATGTTGTGGTCGTCCAACTATCCTTAATTTACCACTCTAACAGAGCAGATGAGCCAATACGGCAATACAAAATTTCTCAGTATGCATTTCAACTAAAATTTCAATTCAAAATTGCTGCCTCCAAGCTTAAACATTGTTGAACGACGTCAACTATGATTCTGACAAAAAATTTTTAGACATGAATTCAAGGGGCACATCCACTGCTACGTCATTTGCTATAAAACAGTCCAGGCCTACATAAGCATGCCATTCCAAAAGCTCTTCACCTTCCAGTGTTTCACAAGCAATGGCAAAGCAGGGCCATCATTATGGCATTGTAACAGCCAATCGTAACATCACATTGCAAGGGAAAGTGCTAGTGGAGGCTGGATGGTGCACTCGCATTCAAGTTTCAAAACAAACAAGTTCAACGTTTGTCAGAAAACATTGCTGCCTGCCTTACAAATGTCATGATGCCACGTCTAAACGCTTAAAGGGATACTAAAGCAGGATATTAAGTTGATGATTGGTGGAATAGCGGTCCAGAAACCTGGTATGCTACACTTGTACCAAAAAGTGCTTATTTTGAAATAAAATCGCGTTTTAGTGGTCCGCATCGCGTTAGCGCACTTCAAATCCCATGCCTGAAGGTGGCTTTCTCACGTCACTGTTGCCGCACACCATGTTGCCCGGCTTTACAGCGCAGCCACTGACACTAGTAGCAGCAGAGCAAAAGTAGTGGGAGCCACAGCAGTAACAACGGTCTTTGAACACTTATCTGCCATGACCGTCGAGATCGCAAGCGTGCTTGGTTCAAGTGGGTCCCACTAAATGGCAGGACCTGTCCAGTTTAATGGGTACAAGCCTACATGAGGCTTTGGGTTTCAGGAACAAATATGGAAAGCTGAACATGTCCGCGATAGAAACAAGTAAGGGACAGAGTATCGGTGACAGAAAAGTAAAGCTAAAGGACAGAAATAGCGGAAAAATGAGCTCAGTCTGCCTGCAGAGGCGGAGAGATGAAACACAAATTTATGTATCTTTCTTTTTTATAATAAGATCGATTTAATCTAAATAGATAAGGCACTAGGCCAACATAAAAAGATTTAGTTTTTTTTTTTTTTTTTTTTTTTGCAAGCCTGGCACGCATGTCACCGCCCCATTATAAAGGGAAAGGGGACGCTCATAGCATCATCTATACAGTGAGGCGAAAATTGAACTTTTGAACCACTCGTGCCGTTCCCCATAGTAACGTCTGGCGGTTCTTTATTCTATGAATCAAACAGAAACGAACAAGGCAGCATTTTATCATGTTTCATGGTGCATGAAAGGTTCTTTAGTGCAGCTAGTTTGATTACCAGTGATTACTTTTAGTTGGTAACTGTGACATTATTGGGATCATTTCGCAAATGTCCAAGTTGTGGCATATGGGTTCTCATGCATTTACCTTATGGCGAATTCCACTCTTCGAGCGGGAGCAAGTTTTCTTGCTCCAAAGCTGACAATTTACGTTTCGCTGGTAGATTCGGAGCAAGTTCGCATTTTCCACTGGTAGATTCAGAGCAATCCACTGCGCGAAGGAGAGTTCCGCACGCTCCGTCTTACAGAGACGGATTTTGCCGGAACTCCGAGAATGCGTTGTCATTTCCAATACAGTCGGGCAGCTGGGTTGCCCCCAGCGCTTTTTGAGACGGTCTGGTAACCCTGTGCTCTTGTTTACATTCCTAAAATTGGAAAGCGGTAGCCGTGCTTTCCGCGAGACTGCTTGGTCTAAATGCGTGCTTTGCAGTGGTGACACAGTTTTCATTGAAACGTCGAGAGCAGAAAAGAAAATCGTTTCCGGTACCGGTTTAGTGACGTGTGCGTAAAAAATTTCCAGAGAGACCTCACGCAGAGCATTCACGTGTTCGACTCGCAGATCTCATTTGGCACACTCGGAGTGCTCATTCCAAGATTTCGGCGGCCACTCCGGATCTACCAGTGGAATGCACTATTAATTTCGTGGTAAGTAGGGCACTGCTCTTGATAATATTGTTTTGTTAGATGTCATACATAGAGCTTTCACTATAACATAAATTGCGATTTGACTTTAGTGTCCCTTTAAAACAACGTAGTATCACATTACATGTACAAGTGTTTCCAAATCTCCCCATCCGCCAAGTGAAGTACTCTTATGAGCTTGAGCTGGAAGTACGTGGTAGGGTTTGTATAACTTCAAAAATATGGGCCAGTACACCTTTCAGAAATACCCTAGAGTATTATATATTTTGCTGCCACGCTAAGCAACATGCTAAGGTTAACAAACAAGTATATCTATGTGCCTGAAGTTTGAATAAGCCATAACTACTGCAGATTCAGACTATAAAAAAGAATGAAAGAGTGTCAAAGAACTAAATTGAGTGCAGACGCAAGCGGCACGGTGTAATGCTGGCAGTGGTTGACCGAGCAAAAAAAAAAGGCACTGAAACCTCGCTTGTCCCACCCTGAAGTGCCATTTATCTGCCCAGGTGGGCGGGACAAAGGCCTCTGCCGAGAAAAAAGGTTGCTATAGGCGTAAAAAAATAATTTTTTGTGCATTTAAAGAATCCTACACACTTGCTGAGCAAGCAAGATAGAAGTTCTCACTTGAATAAGTGATTATGCTACAGACTTGAGGAAAGAATGTGTCTCACAACCACCTACAGCTACTGCACCAGCGCTTACGATCCTTCCCGAGACACGCAACACAGTCTCGCCATTAGCCACACAAATGAAACCCTCGAATAACGAAAAGACAGCTTTGCCGAGTATGGCATAAGCGTGGTTCAGGAAATGTAGGTGGTGCTCCTTCAGGTGATAAATCTTTAATCCTTAGGGCCACGTCAGGAAAGTCGACCAGCTAGTGGAATGGTGAATAGCGACGAAAGCACATCTCAAACTGAGAGCCATACTTGAAAACTGTCAATGCAGCAACGATTGACCCTGCACAACACAGGAAACTGACCTCACTAAAAGAAAGACGATGACATTTCTTGTTTGTGTTACTTCATTTCTTTTCATTTGCAATGAAGCATTGATAAAGGCAGCTTTTTTTTTTTTTTTAGTATAGAGGTCGGTTCAAACTGTGGTATGGTGACTGATTATAATTATGATTACACAATCACAACTAATATTAACCTTTTCAGCTCTGATGTCTTATAGGACAAAAAAATTTTGCTGCCAATTGTGATAAAATTGAGTTGGAGTTTGAAAGAGGTGTCCGAGGTATCCTCAATACTCCCGCAACCGTATATTCGATAATGTCTTGTGCACTAACTATTATATCGGTAGCTGTCAGTTCTTTATAACTGTTTCAAAAATGTTTAATTTTCTATTTGCAAAGCGGGTGTTCTCCAACACGTCGCCCACAGCAATGAACAACCTTCATGTCCTAAATACAAGACACCAGGGCTCAGTGGTTGTCACAGCTCTGAATGCATTCATGCAAATCCGTTGCTGTAGCTTTTGTGACTGCTCCAAATTTCCTGTTATTCTAGTCGACAAACCTGCCCAGATTTCTTAGTTAATATGAAGTTTTCGAATAGGAGCCCCCCAAAAAATAGTGTCAAGGCCACTGCGCATGCCCGAAACCGCGTTTGTGTTTTAGGCTGGAGAGGCTATTTTTCGAATATAGTGGGAGCACCAAAAACTTTGCGTCAGACAAAACCTGATGGCACCCACTGAGGTGACTTGACCGAGCATTGGGCGAGTATCCAAAGCGCCGCAGACCCTATCCCGAAACTCCCTAATAAGTAAGGGGTCTCAAATAACGAGATAGTACGTCATGAATTTGAATTACTTCCTTGCACTATTGAGCGGTGCGTAAGAGCGCTAGAAGATGACAAGTACAGTTATATCAGCTTGCCCTTGCAGGCATGGGTGGAAAGAACTTTGGCACTTTGAAGCAGAATTTGGCAATCCTTTACGATGTTGTATCTTGAAAGTGTCCAATAACTACACTATGGCCATGTGCAATGAGTAGCAGTTTATCATCAGTGCAAAAAGCTGGCACTGCAACTAATAAGTGGCAGCTACATGCTAGTTTCACACCGATTACACGTGCTAATATGGTAAAAATAAATAAAAGTACTTAAACTCCCCTCATTACACTCTACAACTACTAAGCCCTGGTGTCCTAGATAGGACATGTCGATATTTTTCTTGTATACCGATAGGGTGCAGTTCTAACGCAATAGCGTTAAAGAGCTCGTTGTGCAGGAATTCTAGTGTCATTGGTTATGAGCGATGCAAATAAAATAAACGAGAGAAATAATCCTGGCTCAGAGTGGGGACAAAACCAGGGTTGTTTGGGTACAAGTGGAGATCGAACCCGGGTCGTTTGTGTGGCAAGCAGATGTTCTACCACACGGCCATGCGTCTGCTTGTGAATACAGTGAAAATAACTTCCTCTGCTTGAAAATGCTGTGAAAGTAGCCTTCATGCTTTACAAACACACACATCTTGTATACATGCTTAATAATTCAACATTAAATATTGCAGTAATAATGCGTGGCACAAGTGCCAATTCCCAACGGGTGTCAAAACATGCGATTACCAGAGTGGCTTCATGGTTTAAAGCCGGTCACCCACTACAAAAGGCACACATGCTACTGCACCTATTCCCTTAAAGGCCAAATAATGGGTGCATCGCAAGTTCGAAAAGGTTTCTTGCGCTAAGTGTTTAAAGAAGGTAATAGGAAAAGGCTATGGCGTTCCACATTTGAAGGCAAAGCTTTAGGGTCACCTCATATTTTTCATCTTTTTGCTCGCTTAAAATTACTTTCAAATTTGCTGACCATTTCTAACATTAAAAATGTGGCAGGGGCCCCTCAGGAACACTGAACTGCCATTACATTGACGTGGTCAGAAAATCTGGCCATAGTTGGCCTTTAACGTTTTATCTTGAAAAAGCATGCAAGTAGACAAACTGTGAAAGTCCGCATGAAGGCAAGAGCTGTAGATTACCATTTTTGAAACGAGAGTGCAATAAGCAGCCAGAATTTTGTCACAGTTGGCCTTGAACACCATACTGCTGTACTACAACGTTTCAGTGAACATTCGTAGAACTCGTTTTTATAGCTTCTGTGCATTTTTCTCTGGGTATTCACACCTATAATACCCCCTCTCCACCCATTCAGCTGTCGCTCTTGGAAGCATTCAAACCTTCGGAAACATGCAGTGTGAAGGCCGTTTCAGCCGAAAATTGCACTGTGAGATATGTCTGCAGGCGTGTAACTTCAACGACAGGGCATCATTTCTTGCTCTGGACAATGGAAGATTGTTGTACCATGCATTCCCACTCGGCCCGTCTAACATGCGCCTGTACAAGGTACAACCACTTCTATGCACCTGTCCTTAGGCACGGGCCTCCTATTGTTACGACACTACAAATTCTGAACAAACAATACCACGATCGCTCAAATCTGCACAATGCAAGAAATCGGATAATCTTACAATCTGGTTTAGCCACTTGAAATTGCCTGCACACGTTTCCGCAGAAAATACCAACTGCACAGCCTCGTCCTAACTGATAATACAATTAGCAGGCTAACAGGCAGCAGTAAACCAACGTATAAAGCATAATATCACAAACAGACAGTCAGCCTAAACATACAAACTGATGTACCATATTGGTACGATATGGCTTTACTTTGTTAAACAGCAACCACTAAATTTGTTTTCTTCAATGATCCCGGAATGAATGACACTGACGGACGTTAGCAGGTATCCAGAAAAGCATTGCCAATGTTTGACTAATGAAAGATTTTCACGGTGTTATAAATGTGCACGTCATTTTTGGTGTGGTTCATGTTACATCTCATGCCTGTATCACACAGCTCTTTCAGAATATGTGCTGCGAGCAAAAAACTCGCTAAGGCATAGCTCGTAAAGACTAAAGAAGTTGACATGTATACCCAGTGCTACGTTCAGTTCTGTGTCAATTTCTTTTGCCATCCCAGTCCAGTTGTGAGTAATAAACCACAATGAAATATCTCGCCAACATGTTTCTTTTTGCCAGCCAGACTGCATTGGTGTTTGGTCTGATAGCATGCAAGGAAGAGGGTTTCACCGTCACAGCACTCTGCCACCAAGAATAAGTAGGCACTCGTTGACACAAGGATTCAGCAAACCATGCAGTAAGTGCAACACTGTTTAATCACACATAGATGCTTGACAAGGAAGCACATTTCTAACCTATGTAGAAGTGTTGCTGTGACCATATTCCCAAAACTGGAAGCTGATAAGACAGCCTACAAAATAACCTCAAAGCTACAGCTACACTTCAGCATGCTAGATGCTAATCCTGGTCGAGACAAAATGAAACCCTGAACAGATTAAGCAGAAACATGACCATGGCATGAGCACTGAATGACTGCAGTCCTGTGAAATGTTCAATTTAGGAACCGCATTAGATCCTGTTGTATACTGATCAACTTCAATGGAAAGACAACTATAGCAATAAGCACCGTGCGAGCAGTAATGGATACCACCAAGCACAAACAATACGCTACGACAGCCTTCAGGCACGTTTTAATTGCTAAGCAAGGCCGGTGTGACAATGTCCCAGCTTTTTCAAGTTCCTTCCGCAGGTTAACATAGAATTTTTTTTTCTCGGACATGCAAATGGAACGGCCTCAATACACCTGGACCGTACGTTCATTCCGGTATAGTTTGGCGGTCAATTGCGGTCAACGCGAGAAGTCTGACCGCTCCAAAATGCACAACGTGCGAGGCTTTACGGGACAGTCGCAGTCGCGTCCGGCCGCCACTACGCAGGAGCACATCGTCATCTACAAGGCTGCTCCAGCTTTCTGTCAAAAGCAGCTTTAGGCCAAATATATACGAACGCGACTGGCCAGCACGAACGTGTTCTACGCCGTGATGGAAGCTCACGGAAATGACACACACATATGTGACAACGTGGACTCTGGCCTGCTGCACTGATAACGGATCTGCGCCTCCAATGTCGACTTTCCAACACCCTACAGATGGTGTGCTCATATGCTGAGTTCTAATTAACGCAAGATACCGCAGCGGATGGAGGAGGGTACGCGAGTACTTGTTTAGAAAAGATTTGTCCGGCACTCAGACGAGCGATCGCAACAGATAAGACGAGCTAATCGCCACACATCGAGCCGCCGTTACTACAGGCGTGGACCGTCCCAAGCCACAGGCGAGATGCTGGCATGCTTTGCTCCCCCCGCACCAGAAGGGGGCGGTCGGTCAACCGGCAGGCCGTCTCGGGCTGGCACGGTCAAAACACGCCACCGCTGCGTGCAGCGCGAGGCGAATGCTAGCGGGCGCACGTAGTGCACAAACACCACGCGTTCTCGCTGAATTCTTTTCGTCGTCCTTTATCCTCATCAAGAAAAGAACGCGAACAGTCAACGAGGGACCACCCCGTGCAAAAAAACAAAAATAGAGGAGAGATGCTGAAATTGACCGGATCTACAACATGCCTACGAGCTAGAGAGGGACAAGCGGTGCCAACGTGGCCACGCTACTGCAAGCAGGTCCCAAGGACTTCAGCAGAACCGCACTCGGCACGGCTTATCCTGCGCCCTCACGCAGGTCACAGGCGCCGGTGTGGCCGTGTAATCGGAAAGAATTAACGCGATGCAACCCGGTTCTAAGCCTATTCGCCAATATTCGTCGACGTGTCATCGACTCGCCGGAGGTGCGGAGGGGGGGGGGGATAAACCCCCTCCGGGAAAAACGACAACATGACACCACGCGAGGGCTTGCGCTGATAAAAGAAGGTCGCGGATCTACGGCACTCGCAATATAAACTGTACTTGTCTCGAGAGGCGTGAGGTAGAGAGAACGTCTTCGTTTCCTTACCGTACTGTATCCGTGAAGGGCCGTCCTGTGAAGAAAGTGTTACGCTAGCCGCTCCAGCCTGTCTTGTCCGATTGGCTGCGAAAATCGAGACCGCGAGCGAGGAAAACAAGGCGAAAATTAACGCTTGCTCTTCACAAGAACGTAGTTAAGAGCTACTAGTGAAAGCGCCAGCGAGCGTTCAAGCTCACCATGGGCGAGAAAAATTTTGTACGTACCCGGGCCAAGGAGACAAAATCTACGGGATGCAGACTTCGTCGGCGGCTATGCCTGTGCCTGCCTCGCGAGCTGCGAGAACGTGTGCAGCGAGAATCGACCACTGCGATTGGTTGTCGGCGCTTCCATGTGGCCGCTGCCAGCCAATCGCGTGTCAGAATCTCAATGCGTCTTTTTTTGCTGTTTTTTGTCTGACCACTTTTTTTTCTTTTATCGCGCACGAGACCGACGCCCGATAGAGCGGCGCATTTTCGTTCTACGTGGTGCTTTCGATGTTCCCTTTTGGTTTGGGTCAGCAAAACCGAGGAGAAAAATAGAGAGATGCTTGAAAACGGAGGAAAAGCTCCCGGCGTGCAGAGCACTTGCCGCCGCGGCAAGTGCAGTCGGATTGGCACCGACACGATTTCAAAGCGCATGGCAGCTTGTTTACCACCAACACGCTCGCTACCCAAATCAATACTTCGGTACGCTGCGAAAGAAATTAGCCAGAGGCCACATTCAAACAATCAAAGCTTAGCTCACTTTATTCACAGTTGTCTTTTTTTTTCTATGTTGTGTTCTTATTTTGTACAATCACAGGACGTTTGTACAAAAACAAAGAAAAAAGCTTGAGCTGTACTCAACTCTCTCGGAATACATCTAACTCGTGTGTATTGTGTGATGAGTGCACATTATGTACAAAATATACAGTCGGGGTCGCGAGAAAAGGCTTTTCCACGGCACACCCGCACGCGCAATTGTAATGCCGGGAGGTGGGGTACACATCAAATAAAAATCGTACACGTAACATTGCTTTCGAGAGGTCAATCACGGCAGCATATAACACGAAGAAAAGCACTTTCAACAAAGCAAAGGAAAAAAAAAACTCAACAATTGATGAGGTGGCTGTACCTATACTGTCAAACGCCACCACCCCCCACCCCCCTCAGAAAGAAAAAAAAAAGGATGCTATTCCTTTAGAATACACTTTAAGAATAACTTAAGTGTGACTTAGGTTATGTGGTGGCGACACCAGGTCAATAAAAGAATCGACAGAATGTGCCACTACGCTGACAACAATGCTATCCGCTCACTTGCGTATTGGTAAACTAAAAGTAATGTCGTGCTGGCCAAAGCAACCTCTGGTTGCCGGTGAAATGATGCGATAGAACCTCGCGTGACGTAGAGTACGAAATAGTTCAGTCAATAAGAGCTCCAGCGCTGAATGACATGACAATGAGAATAATGTGAGCTGGAAAAAAAAAGAGCCATATAAGCCACATCCAAGTTATTCTGTTTAGGCCAGCTAATGAACAAATGAATTGGTCTAAACGGCCTATATGAGCTAAATCACTACCTTCCGTGTTGCCGCAGCACAAAGTCTTTGAACTCTGACAACCCTGTGCCCCATCTAGAGTGCAGAAAGGTTGCTTCACACAAGACTTTGGCTCCAGCCACCATTCATGCATTCAGAACATTCAAAAGAACAGAAAGTATGAAGATAATGAGAGTTTTCTTTAAACACAACACGTAGGAAACAAAAAAAAAAAGGATTGACACAGCACCAAGGCCCACACACATTTACGCTTGAGATGCACTATGTATGAAGTGACTAACTTAGAAGCAAATTTTGTCAACAAGTCTTTGAGCGGCATTCTTGATCAATCACTTTCGAGGATAAAGCCTTCCACACACCACCAGCAGCTAGAGTCACACCAGGTGTCCCATCACACAACACTGAAAGTATCCTTAAAAGTGATCAATCAAGAGTACAGTCTCTGGAGATGGAAGGGGAAAAAAAGAAGTGAGGAAAATGCTATATTCTGTGCCTACAATTAGGCTTACATTACAAGAAATGATGGCTTCAAGCATTGATGGCGAGACTTTAATGCGAGAGAACATATTTGTACCACCAGCATAAAAGAAAAAAAAAAGATGTGCCCGTTTCATGCAAACAGAGCAGAACTACTGTAGCACAAATTTATTTATAATTTCAAACAATGAACTATCTTGCATCACGTTAGAGAGTATAACATGAATTTGGTGAGCCAAGATAAAGGCGCAATGACTTTCAAGATAGTGGGTCAGTTCTCTGCCATGCTTGACGCGCGACACATCAAACAGCATACTAGTTACAAATCTCAAGACCATCCATCATTCATCTCTTGCCTTCACAATACAGGTCCATAACACTGACGCTCCATCCATCCATCTATCACCTTTCATCGAAAGAGAAGGAGAAAATAACTGTTCTAGAGCTAAAGTCCGCCGATCAAACAACCACAACAGCGGTACAGGTGCAGTACCAAGGCCCAGAGGTACGTGATGGCACAGTGTGCTTTCATTTAGTCGTATCGAGCATATTTATAGCGCTGCAACGGACAAGGGGCATGAGTCTCCCTGACGCCAGTGCCACAACACATGCGCCCACTCTCATCAATCCTGAAAAAATTCACTTCCTAGCAAAAAAAAGTATCTTCCAAAGCGCACCACCAAACATGAGCCTAGGAACATTGTTGTGTCCCAGTGTTCCACACGCGTGGCCCATATGCACAACACAGCCGCATAAATTTTTGCCCCGTTCCATCGAGGCAGAAGCCGGATAACGGCTGCTGAAGAGAAAACAGTGCAAGGACGCTCTTTCAAAATTCGAATCGTAACGACGGTTACGCTGGTGCTGATATTTTGAACGTGTCCGGTGGTGGTGGGTGTTGGGTAGAGACATACTTTTTCAGGGTTGCGGGCAAACGCAGACCACCAGGAACATGAAGTGGCTTGTCACAAAGGAAGCAGAGAGAAAGTGGAGGCACCAATGAGGTCCTGTCCTTTACTCGAAAACCCAAAGTTCCACCTGGGCATCGGTCGGCAACGAAGCCACGGCCGTGCGCAAGGCAACGAGCAGGTCCCATCAAGGTGCCAACGATTCCGGCGGAGAATCCGTAGAGGCCACACTCATCGTTAGATTGCCGAAATATCAACATTGTTCGTCGTCACCAAACATGGCCTAACGCTGAGTTTGGGCTGCTGGGGGCTCGAATGTGGAGGCTGACAGGAAGAAGTGTCGGACGTCGCCCCTGAGGTGTCGATGGCAGCAATTCAGACGTTGTACGGCCGGAGGAGATGACAAAGTATCCACAGCGAACGCTACCACATGTTGTGAAGGTGTAGGTTGCGGCTCAGCACTGAGCGCACGTCGCTGGTGAAGCGCAGGGCGTCCAACACGGGCAGAAGGTTGAGCAGCGCCATGTCCCTCGGGTCCGAGAACCATGACTTGATGGGGATGGCATTGTCTGCGAGGGCAAACGCAAAACAGGGGGATAATAAAGCGCAAAACAAGAAGCAGAGAGAATGTTGCAACAGAAAGTTTCCTCAATGACTGTTGTTACGCTGGTGCTAAGGACGGCACATAGAGTTTGTTTATTTATTCACGTTACCTTACAGGTTCCCGTAGGGACATTGAGTAAGGGGGGCGAGAAAAGAAAACACAAAATATCACAGAAGCGACAGAGTACAAAACATTACAATGTGGTAATATAACATAACTTACAGAGTTCCATTCTATAAGCTGGATGAAAATATGGCGCTGCGATCGTTCAACCACCATGACAAAAATGGGCGGTAACAGCTTTGGATCGGATTGCGTTAGCAAAGCATGTAGTAGAAGACTTCTCCTACAGACTTCCCCACTTTTGTTCCATCTGCAGCAGCTCCATCCTGCCACAATACCTATGGTATTCTATGGCCAATATATATCGTGTCAAAGGGCCAGGCAATTCGTTGAAGCGGAGTCTTTGCTGTTGAAAGTGGCTGGAGCACGCTAGGTCTCCTGGCTTGCGGTGACGTTGTGACTTTACAAATTTCATTTGACGGCTTTAGCAAAGCATCATTCACTCGCAGGTACGCGCTGATGTAGCATCCCAAATCTATGCAGAGAACTGTATAGATTTCACTTTTATTATATATCTAATTACATCTTAGCTAGACGCAGTCATCTTGGCTCCAAAATGATGACAAAGCAAAGTAATACCCACCCTGTCACACGTGGCAACTGAAGTGCACTTTGAGCGAGTATACTTAACGCTCACAAAATGTCATTTTTGGATTTCCCTGCTACACGAGAAAGCGAAGCGTACTTTGGAAATGATGGCAGTGGCAATTGACGGATTTGTAGCAAAACGTATATTTGTTATTTTTGCACCCGTGTCTCATCGTCGGACCACTGTCTTCGTGGAAGTAGCACCAACGGGACACGCCATCTTAAATGACTAGAGAACATCTCACCTACACTTGAGCAAGTGCTCCCGGAAGTAAACAACGCGATGGACGCAGCCATCGCAGAGCATGTCCTGCCACATTCCCCTAGCGGACATGGCCGCAAACTGCCCGACGGTTAGAGTAGCGAGGTTTTTCGTTGTATTATGAGTTCTTTTAATAGATAGCAGTATTATTCATAGCAAAAGGAATGGTTTAAAAAGAGTATGAGCGCCAGTTCAGGCAACAGCGTATGTCTGTACAAGCCACTAGTACCGAGGCTACACACTTCATCGCAGCCATCTCAGCGAAGCGAGGTTGGCGAACACACTTGTCGGCAAAGTACTTTGCAGCGCGTGACACTAAACTTTCTCGTGTGACAGCGTGCGAATGACACTCGCGGCGAAGTGTACTCTTAAGTTGCCACGTGTGACAGGGGTATAAAAGCACCGCCATGCTTTGCTTGATCCCCCAGCAAGGGCGTGAACCACAGAGACAATGATCTACTCTACTTTATGAATCCGCTTTACAACAAAACAGGCGATACGTTGCACGTGCCGCTGCTCTCATAGTTGTTCTGCACACTGGCAGACGGACTGGCATTGCAGCAGAAAACTTTTTTTTACTGCTTCTTCCTCGATACAGTATATTTATTTTCATAAATAGGTGATGAGTAATTTCGAGCGAAAAACACGCATCTTAGTTTTCAGGTGTAAAAAAATTTATTCATCTTTTGGTAATGCCAAATCTTGAATACAATTGCAGAGCAATGCATAATACCCCGATGGTTAAAACTTGTATCGGCCTTGCTACAATCTACCAGTCATACAAACCTTTTGCAATCAGTTTTATGTACAGAAGAACTAAGCAAGTTTTGATTGGAAATAGCTTCCTATCACTTTGTTTTACACTAAGTAAACGAGCACCACGAATCTGAAGTAGATCAGAGGCTTGTACTTTCTATTATCCCCATAATGGTTGAAGCGCCACTCAAGGAGCCCCATATACGCACAAGTGCCACATGACCCTCTTGGTTACTTATGTATTACAAAAATTACGGAACACCGGTACAGTCGAGGTTCATAAACCTACAATGCCAGATGCATTATTTCTGTTCAAAGCAAACTTCGAGCTTGAGAAGTGGGAAATTGGTGATTTTTCTCGCACTGAAGGAATGTTTCAGTTTCAGAAGACTTTGAGGCGGCGTTACAGCACATGTGCCAAATCGCAAGCACACGCATACCCATGTCAGCCAGAAATGTTGCTATGCCTAGCAGGTCGCATTACTCATGGGGTCAACCTCGTCACTATCGCGGCCAACGAAATTTCCAAGAAACAAATCAAGCTGACAGTGGCCAGGTCAAGCCGCCAAAGCGCTAAGACAAGACACTAATCACGCTGCTGAAAATCAAGAACTTTATGTGCACAGATTTGACACATTTAGTGATACTGGTTTGGAGGAACTACTGGAGCAGTTGCAAAGAAAAAAATTGCAGAGCTGTTACGGTCAAAGTTTGCCATACGTCATATATAGAAAGTTATCACTACCATGAATCAGCACGCACTTAATCACTGCCCAAGCATTGTGTACAGGTGGTGTACCAAAACTAGCCTTGAAAACATTAGGTAAATCATTTTTCAAGGTGCACCCACACTTACCAGCACATTTTCAATGCTCTCACCAGCTTGGCCTTTCACTTGACGCAAGAAAACAACTCAGAATGTTTGTAAAAGCCCCCCTCTAAGCACAAGTTTTGGAAACTGTTACGGAGCCACTGTAGCCAAATAATCAAAAGATACTTTGACATCTGTAACATCACACTGACATGTGAAGACACTGGGCAAAGTCACCCAAATGCACCACCACTGGAATTTCTTTCCAAAATTTGAAAATGAAACTTCGATCTTCAATTTATCTGCTTATAGCAAGCCTGTGATCAAAAAATTAACACCGATGAAGTTTTGAAATAACCGTTCATCTTTTTAATTGACTCAAGGTTTCACTTCAGTGGTTCTACAAAATATTTGGGAGTTAACGAGCAGCCAATGAGAGTATACATTTTTCCGCACAAGAAAACATCGACTGGAAAAGGTTTTCATATTTCCCAGCCCTGCAAGAAGATTACAAAATATTTCCCACCTGGATAGGACCGATAGGCACCGGGTGAGTTGTCCAAGATGAAAATGCTCGACAGATCTTGCGTGATAGCGGAGAGATCTTTGGTGTAGCTCCCGTAATCAAGTGTACAGTGCTGAAGAGGGCAGAGGCAAGGAAAGAAAGAAAAACATCGTCAATTTCTTTCAAAGAAACAAAGATCACAACGAAACTGTGATCTTGCGCTGTAATTATAGAGTAGTAAGAAAGAGAGGTTTATTATGAGAGACAAGCTGTGAGGTTGGCTCGAACAAATTTTCTGGCCTGCTACTCAGTGTTTCAAAAGGGAATCGAGCTGCTTAAGAAAGCAATAAAAGCAGGGCAGTTAAACTTTAGCCTCAGCAATCCTTCATTTTTTGTGATTGTTTGCTTAATGCGGCATTCAACAGCTACCACATCAATAGTTGTGTGGATGCAACAGCACACCCCAACACTCCCACAACATGCAACTGGCTTCATAAAATTGAATGGAGAAGGCTGTTAAGAACTACCATTTGATCGTTTAAGCTAAGAAGCCTCGAGGAATTAAGCTCGTGACACACTCAGCATGAGAGCCCCAAAGACGCACAAATACACATATAAGCACAAATATGCATATATTTAGCTGAACAAATTTTAAGTACGTAGCTTTGATACATTTTCTGTCATTCATCGCCACAGTGGGGAAAAAACAGCAGAGCAGGTAAGCAAGGCACTCTCATTATTGATTTACCGTGCTTCAAAAAAATTTTAACGGCGAAACCAATTGTGGATCTGTTCTTTCCACTAATTAAGCAACAATATATAAAATTTTGAAATAAACTTAAGAGGTCAACCGGCCATGCTCTGTTCGATTGTAGATGGAATCACCCAGAAATGACCGAAAAAATTTACAGCAGCTGCACGAACATTTTCAAGGCTTTGCTGGCACGTGGTCATTAAAAAAATTATACACACAGTTTAACTGCGCCCTGCGACCACTGGGCCTTCAATATACACGACCTGCTTGCAGCTTTAAACGCGCGTGGGAAATAAATAACAAGTAGAGAGAGAGAGAGGGATACACAGAGCCCTTACTTGTCGGTAGTAGCGCTTCCTGAGGATTCCACGGTTGTTGTCGAGCTTGTCGGCCACGGCAGCGCCGTAGATCTCCATGCTGGCTGTGAACACAACCAGCTCGTACCACTGGCTTACCTGCATAGCACGAAATGACGCACTTAACAATAGTCAGAACCTTGCCAAGGGTAATCAAAACCAATTAGGCCTCCAGTAAGATGCATTTGCTCAAAAACCCTATCACAAATATCTGCCTGCACTAGTAGGGTCAATTAAAATGCACTACATTCTCATCGACACGATCCCATCTCATATAATTTCTCAGCACCGACATTTGTAATTAAGGACCCAAAGGAATGACCAAATACAGCTGTACATCCATGCTACAAACAGCCAAACCTTGTTAGAAAAATCTGAACCCGACATGGAAATAGCTTCATTATAACAGATAATTTATTTAGGTACCTTGAAGTGGCATCATTATTTTTTCTTCACTTTATTATAACTATAAGTTCGATACTGAAGCTCGATTGTTTAAAGAGATCCTGGAAAAATACACGCCCTCTGCAAAAATGTTCAGTAAGTTGTGAGACTGTGACTATGCAACACATTTCCATGATGCTACATCACGTGTGAAGGAGAAAAGATGCGAGGCATAGGTGATCTACAAGAACCGCGGATTGCAGCGTTAGCACTTATTCAATAATCGCTCGCCTGGGTCTTGTGAAATCACCGTTATGTCAAAAACATTCACTGCCACTTTCAATATACAGGGCATTGGGCAGTGCAGTATTCAAGTGCAGTTCTCATAACGGCACCGTGATCTATGCTTCACTATAAATCATGTTTCTAAACTAAGTTACAAAGTTGGTATGCAGACCGTACAATCATTATGACGTTTCAAAACTGTCACACTCCAACAATAGTGAAGAATAAGACAATGCCAAGTGCAGGACTTCAAGGACCCCTGCTACACCAGTCATTGTCAAAAAATGCTGCCGATCGGTAGACGAGGCTTCTCAATGTCAACTAGACAACTAGATATTGTTCCCTCTTCTTTCTTGAAATGATGCCATACACCCAAATTCACAGTAATTGGCTTATTTCAACTGCGTAGTTACCGTGGCTGCCACGTGCCCACGCTCAAGATCACACGAAAACTACGTGTTTGTTGTAACTCTCTCAATGAAGCTTTTCATGGTTACTTGAAGAGATGCTGCAGGGCCCCTTCAAGAAGTTAGCCCATCAGGAGAATGCATGCCGAAAATAAACAAGCAACACTTGAAAGTCGGCAGCGGCCTTCTGACCATTGCCACCTGAGGTCAAGAGGCACAAGTACTACAAGGCATACAATATTGGGAAGCAGGGGAGGCTTTAGATTAAGGTGGCGGTCTCCATCCACCGGCATGAACATAGTTTTTGTCGCTTTTCCAGCTGACGCTACAGTTGTTTTGCTTGTTCTATATTGTTTACTCATATATTATTCTAAAACTTGACCCCTGTACAGTTCAAATATATATATACTGAAAACAAGCCAATCTTTAGTACTTGGGGATGGATAGCCAACAATGAGTGCCAGTTACATCATTGTTTTTTGCTGACTGTGCCTCAGTGGTGACTATTTTCTGAAGAATTTGCTACAGTTACGTTATTGTTCGTTGCCCAGCCCTTTCAAGGCTACTGCGAACCTATTTCTTCCTGAACATTGCAAATTACTGAGGGACGTTTACTTTATTGTTGCTTAGCTTTACAAAAACAGCCGAATTGACTAACTTCTGCTGGAGACTGTCCAGCAAGTACTCAGTAGAGGAGGTTCATGTTTGAAGCATATACAAAGGATAAGATTGTCCATCGCAGTGCTCAATTTCATCAACGTATGTGTTACTTTTTAATTCACTGATCTAAATCAGGCAATATTCTCAATATAGAGACCTTTTGGGGCCCACTTCTGTAGAAAGCTTTCAATATCCTGTGGCTGATTTTGTGTCCAGAGAAACATAGGGTTTTTAAATAAAGAAAGCATAAATGCAAAATGAAGCTCGTAAATTATCTTGATTTACTGTGCTGCAAATGTCAGCAATACCGTAGTAATTTTTAAATAGTGCTCACATGTGAGCATGTGTAGCTTAAGGATATGGTAGTTACGGTCTCCTGATCTTTAGTATACACACAATTCACCCAAAAATATTGCAAAAGTACACATTATTCCTATCACTACAACAAAAATCTTCCTCTAGCACTATCTGGATGGACAAAACAAAAGCATCGAATTTCGGAGCTCTCAATCTCTCCGATTATGACATGTGAAAACATTTTACCTCAGGAAACACTGTCTTTTCTAACTTGAAACTATGTACTGTTATCTGCAAGTCTTTTTTATTATTATTACTCTTGCTCTGACAGCTGCACGCAGAGTCATATCCTTTCTGGATCGTTGCACGGGAGTACAGAGGCTCAAATCTGTCAGCAGTGCATTTCGGGGGGCAGTCACGCACATTAGCAATAGCCCATAGATGATTATGGCGGCATCCAGGGAGCCTTCCAACCCTTGCTGACCCTCCGACAATAAACCGACTCTCCGACAATGGGACAAGTGTCTTTATGTGAAAATCAAGGCCAAACTCTCGGAATGTTCTGCTTGTGTGTGTGCCTGTGTTTGTGGCTACTGCGTGTAAGGCCTCACTTGGGCTACCACGGGGTGTGTGAGGACAAAAAAAAAAAAGCAGACGAACGGACCTTGCCTGTGCAATACAAGCAAATCAGGTGGATGTGTGTGGGCCAATGCAGCAAGTCAACATGTTCACATAGCCTACAAGACGCTTTGGTGGTGTATCTATTGCTGACAACACAGTCTTCCAAAAAAAAAAAAAAGAAAGAGAAGAGAAAACGACACAATGTTTTTCTATTAGTTTGCCAAAAGCCACTTTTTTTTTCTCTTTATTGTTCTTGTATCACAGTTGCTACTGCAAAACAGTGCACCCATCATGCTAAGATACAAAGCAATGCATAAGAGGACGGGTTCATTTTTCACACTGCGGCAACTGTTATTACCAGCTAGGGCAATAAGAGACAATCCTCCTGAATCTCATACCTATACCTCACTTGCAGAGCCAGGGGGTGCAGAGTTGAGGGGTTTCAAACCCCAACACATCAAAATGTTTCAGTGATCATTTCTCTTTTGCAAGTTTTATGTTGCCCAGTCTACTACATGTATACCTGGGATTGCAAGACATAGCACATTATTACTATTCTCTCTACCGTACTTTCTTCCAGTGTCGTTTTAGATAACCGACGTCACCCACAAATGAATTATAGTTCCACCATTAGAAGCATTGTAAGTGACTAAAAAACAATGAGTGTTCACAGTTCAAGAAAAAAGACAAAAAAAAGAAATCAAGTAGAAAATTAACGTACCTTGGAAAGTGGTCTTTGCAAGTATACGCGTTTCGGACTTACAATTTCTTTCATGCACATACTTGATAACGATGCACCGCCACTCTATGCCTACGCGTGCTGTAGTGCGATAGTTTTTCCTGCGGTGCTTGAAAAGCACTGTACCACAGAAGGCAGGAACAAGGCTCTTCACAAAAGGAGAGACTTGCTCATTTTCCAGCAACATGACCACATTGTGGTGTGGCCAAGTGGGCCACTATGTGCATGTTCAAAGAAAACAAGCAAGCTCAAGGTCATGATGGGCGCTGAGCTGCAGATGCAGCTTTCTAGCTCTCTTGTCATAAGCCTCCCTCCTCCTTAATCTTTCAGCGCTCTCGGTGCACAGAAAGCAAGCACACAGAGCATGTGCCAAATTTCTATACCCCTGCTCGTACCCAACAGATTTCAAAATGTTTGTAGCAGTCGATTAGGGAGGCGATAAACTACACGACTAAGGTCATTTTATGATTACTGGAAAAGAGGTGAAATATCCCTTTAAACAAACTGTTGTTGGAACTTAAATGGTAGATTCACCTGCCATGTCACACTGCTAACATTATTCTTGGGTCCTCGGGTTCAACCAGAGGACCCAATGCGAACGCGTAGCAGGCGTATTCTAGAATTCACAGGTGCAAAATTGAGTAAAAATCAAGATGCTGTCGTCATGGACGCACACTTACTACATCAAGGAAGTAGTCGACATGTGGACGCTTGTGAACAAAGAAGCGAACTGGATGACGATCTATTGTGACCTGAAAAAGAGATGAAAATGTGGCAAGAAAAAACATAAATAAATGACAGTGGCAAACGGAAAATTAATTCACTGTACTCAAATGAAACAGGCTTTCCCTGGTGAGCGCATCGAGGGCAAAAGATCACATAAATGCATAGAAGTGTATTAAAAAGTTTTTGCTAGCATTTCGTGATATGAAAAAAAAAAAGCACACATGCATTGCACTTGCACAGAAATGATGCTTTGCATTTTGTCTATCATAGCCAATCAGGGCCGTACCCAGGAATATTTTTCGGGAGTGTTCTTGGGTATAACGGCTAACTTTGGGAACTGGTGGTTGACGTGAAGGCATGTAAATCTAGCACGTAAAAAGTTAAAGCAATAAAAAATGGGGGGGGGGGGGTCATTATCCTCTCAGCCCCCTCTAATTACGGGCCCAGTAGCTAACACATAGTGAGAATTATTTTATCCTTTTTTTTGTCTCACATTATACCAGCATTACTTTCTTGATTCATTTGGTTAATAAAGAGTCCTCTCCTTTCTGAGTGTATTTTTCTATCTTTCCAGTGTATTTATTTTCTTTGGGAAATGTGTATTAGCACAAGACCCGCATGACCGAAGCTTGGACACACACGCACCACAGATAATTGCAAGTGTACATTATTAAAACCAGACCTTAGTCTCTAAGACTAAGGACTAAGTCACCTAAGAGTATTAACCAGAACTTAGTCTCTAAGACAGCAGTTCTGCTGTCTGTCTGCTTCTTTTCTTGCCCTCGTTATTGGCGCTGTTTTTATGCGAATTACGTCATACCAACTCGCCCAAGCAACCACGTTAGCTCTAGGACTAAGTTCACTAAGAGTATTAACCAGAACTTAGTATATAAGACTAAGTTCTCTAAGGGTACTTGCAAACTCTTTATTCAAAACGTGGTAATTACAGCCAATCATTAAGCTGGCATCAAACGTCACAGAAGCCGGATCTGAGAATTGTGAACTTTCAGGCCAAAATAAATCATTGCGTCAACGTGCATTTTTTTTTAATGTTCGCTTGCCGCTCAAGCGCTTCAAAAATCAAATTACCTACATATAAGTAGGAAGCGACTTAAGACTCACAGCTGACCTAGAAGATATAGCCCTGCCAGAGTTTAAATATTTCACAACGCTTCACTTGAGGACCTAAATGTGTTTTTTTCCAGCTCCATTTACACGGGTGCTCTAGGAAAACCTGCGCTGAAAGAGCCATTTCCAAGTTGGACTTCCTAAATTTCAGCTGAAGAATTTCTCCAGCACTTTTATTGAAAGGTTTCCATAGTCTACTATGTCTTTAGCAAAGTGCTGAAATAAAATCAAGCATGAAACCAAATGATAGGTGAAAATGTAAGAAATATAATGCAGATAGATTATAACAAAAATTTCAAAAGCTTACGTTATTTGAAAATTCTGCTTGGCCCTGTGCAATACAGTTAAAACAAGACCCCAATGATGAAGTGTTAACAAGAAATGCACGGTGATAAATAATAGAGTAAAAACTTCAAAAGACAGAGAATGCATCCTCAGATATGCCTTCAAAAGAACCTAACTAGAGAGTCGAACAGGCATAGAGGAAAGAAAATCGTAATCGGGTAGATCTACGTGATAACCTTGAAGCTTTCGACAGTAGGTAGAATTGTGCAAAAAACGTCGAAGTGCTTCAACGTTTACATGAAGACACCTGGCCTGTCGTTTCTATAGTCAGGTGCAAATTTTGAAGGCAAAGCAATTTTCACCTCAGCGGCAAATACACACAGACCTGCACCAACGGAGGTCCACTCTGGATTGACGTCATGAGCCCCACCATCTGGTGGCATTGTTGAGTTCATGAGCGGGACTCTATTTTTACAGTGGTGGAGGCAAGCGGTTGCCACACATATTTGCTTCCGTGCTTTGGTCATCTATGC
Source organism: Rhipicephalus microplus (assembly GCF_043290135.1). Taxonomy (NCBI): domain Eukaryota; kingdom Metazoa; phylum Arthropoda; class Arachnida; order Ixodida; family Ixodidae; genus Rhipicephalus; species Rhipicephalus microplus. The sequence goes on along the minus strand of NC_134702.1, from coordinate 44,973,265 downwards.
AATGCCTCTCCTGCCTCTTTGAGTTGCAAGTGACTACAGTCTCTCAGTGCAGCTGCTGAAATGCCACACGAATCCAGCGAATGTGGCGCGGAATGTGTTGCCGTCGCAATGATGACAATGTTGCCAAGTATCAAAGCCAATAGATAAACGCTTTAAAAGCGGAAAGCAAACATTAGCAACAACGCGGCCGCCAAAGCCACAGCCACGATATTCAAGCCTGCCACAATGTGATGATATGTCTGGAAACAATATTGCACGCAACTAGCAAGCGTGCATAAAGCGTGTTTTCGGCAAGTGAAAAGATGGAGAGAACTGGGTCACAGAAGATCGCTTTGCAGAGCTGATAGCCATACATTGTGTTATCTTTAAAACATTTTTTTTCCTCCATGCAAAGGGATGCTGTTGGTGAGAGTGAGTGAGTGAAATAACTTTATTAGGTCCGAAATAGATGCGAGTTAACTCAGCATCACCTGGCTAGGTCCACTTAAGAACGGTCAGGTTAAACCTGATCGCCCTCACACCGGCCCTCTGGACGGCCAGTATTTGAGAGGCGAGGTCTTGGGCCTTAAATCAGCTTGTTCCTCTGGTTAGAACGGGGAACCAGCAAAGGAACAGCCCCACAAGACATGCTCCAAGTCCGCATAACTGCCACACAAGGGGCAATCCGGGCTTGAGAAACGTTCGGGGTACACTGTGTGCAGTGCCACAGGGCTCGGGTAGGTTCTTGTTTGGAGCAGTCTGAGAGTAACAACTTGGGGCCTGCAGAGCGAGGAGTGTGGCAGGGGCAGCACTCTTCCTTGCATATCTCGGTGTATGTGCAGAGAGGCTCGGGCTGCCCAAGAGATGACGCGTTGTCCGGCACACGGTCAGTCAAACCTCGTGCAGACGAATGCGACTCCTCGTTAGGATTGATCGAAGCACCCTCAATGGTTCCAAGGTATGCAGGAAACCAGACCAATGAGTGATTTTTGAGATCTTTGGCTTTTTTTAAGGGTCTGTAGGACATGGGGAGCCACCATACCCATTTGAAATGCCTTGATAGCAGCCTTGGAATCTGAATAAATTGTGTCATGTACACCGCCCTTCAATGCAAGAGCAATGACAACCTGCTCTGCAACACTGTAGCTAGAAGTTGTCGTAAATTATTGTATAATTAGCACAGTGACCAATTCAAGAACGAGCATGAACCATGATGCGGTGAAAATTCTCAATCATTGGCTCAAACTTTGGTGGCAAGAAAGGGTGGTAACCACAGGCAGCGCACAAATGTTTTTTTTTACCCTTACCATTGGCTCATTCAACTTCTAATCCGGCAGAGAGACTGCATTCTACAGCCCATTTTATATACATGTTCAGCACGAGTACAGCCAAAGTAAGCAACAGTCCTTACACTGTTATTTGAACAATAGACGAGTTCAGCCATCTCAAAAAGCTGGTTCTAGAATCAAGAATACTCCACACATTGTTTTAAAAGATATACTTTAAATATGTGATCCCCGTGAGTTGTTTCAGAAATAAGAAAGCAACAGCAAGTGCAAAACGATTTTTAGAATTCGTTAACCTAAATGCAGGCATCATGATACGGTAAAGGACCGTAACATCTCAAAATGAGAAGACAAAACAAATGCTCGCCGACATCTAATGATGGCAAGCTCCTAGCATGGCATAACTCTGGAACTTCCTCAATTCAGATTGCCGGGGGAACTGGAAACTTACTTGAATAAAAGAAAGTTATATAAAGAGGACCTCTTTAAATATAGCACCTGATGAACTGTGCGATACGGCACGCCAAGGCACACATTTGTGGTCAGCCACTGCTTGCAGTGCCATTGCACACGCCAACCTCAGGCAACCGGTTAATCAGCCCTTCTTAACGTGGCACCTTAACTTGAAGACGCGACTTACACCCCTGTCCCACAGACATCCGTGAGATCTGTTTAACTCCATCGTCATTATGTAAACGAAGATGCATTCTGTGTCACATTGTCTCCCTTAAGCCAAGGAAGTTAAACAAAGCAATTTGCCCAAGGGAGCTCGACGATCTCCATTAGCAGTGGATCCATTTAAGCACTCTCCTCCCCAGTAATCTGTAGTTACGAAAAAACTGCAAAACACGAGTGAGCTGCAGTCAACACAATAATGAATTTTATAATTATCGAAAAGTCTTTCACTGCATAGTCCATCCATAACGTGCATTTACTGAAAAAAAAAAGTACTCTATATGAGCGCACACTTTCTGCAAGTGACGCAGAACTATCGGTGGTACTATCGACAGCTCAATCGCTATCGAACAATCGATGGAAAAACAGACAAATAGTAGCAATATCGATAATAGGTGATTGTATTAAATGAACCAAGCGAACTCATTTCAGCATAAACTTGGTCCCTTAAGAGTGCAGAGCAGGTGGAGCAGGCTGAAGGACAAGAAAGTTGATGTTCTTGCGCTCCTTCACCAAAATTCTTGGTTGATATGTGACAATTAAGGGGGGACGCGGCCCTTGAAAACCGAAAAGTCGCGAAAAAGTAGCTTTTTGAAAAACCACATTTTTGGGTTGTATGTCTCATAAACTACCTATTCTGTAATTATCAGCACCTAATTCAACCGCAAAGTGCAAAAAAAATACTATTTTCGAGGCCGCCGCGGCGTCCAAAACAGGCGCAAATCCCGAAATCAAACCAAATTTCGCGCGCGCGCCATTCCCGGACCATGCGGTCGTCCCGCGCCATTTTGGTGTTGTTTTGACCGTGAATTCTTTCTCTCTCGTTCGCCGCCTTGCAAAATGGCGTCGGCAGCACAGTTGAGACGCTATTGGCGTTTTCCCGCGATGCGATGCGGAGCGCTGATTGGCTAGAGCAGCGCATTCATATCTCGCGGGGGAAAGCGTGCCCGCCATTGGCTGCTGTGCAGCAGCGGGGGCGGTCGCTCCTCTCGATGGCGCGTCCAGCGCGCTCGCTTCGTTGTTGCTCTCTGCTCCGTCCGCCTCGACAGACGTCTGCTTACGAGCCGCTCTTCGCCTTGTGCTATCTTTTCGATAATTTTCTCTCGTTTCTTTTTTCTTTTTGCACTAGTTCTGTGCCTTTCGTCTTTGTAGTTGCGGGCGATGCCGGCAACGAAGCCGAAGTCAGTGCAGAAGTCCGGTGCGCGGAGGCGCGCTATGCGGCTTGTACGATCATCGAAATTCCGCTATTCTGCTGCGGGTGCCGACTGCGTAGACGCTTGCAGCGACGGAACTGTGTTGTCGGCTGTCGCCAGTCGAGAATCCGACACATCGAGTGTGGCTGGAGCCGCAAATGCACCGAGTGTTTCCGAGATCGCCGGGCTCGACACGTGCTCCGAATCGATGCCATCCAGTGTGACACCGAGTGCTTCTGATATCGCCGGACCCAGCACTTCGTCTGAATCGGTGCCGCCATCGAGCGTGAGTGGACCGTCGCTTCATCTGCGGACGCGTTTCCTAACGAAGGAAGAAATCGATGCGAATGCGAAACGTCGTGACGCCGTTCGCGCTGAACTCGAGTCTACGCCGGCGACGCAAAAGAAATTTCAACTGATGCAGCCGGCTCTTGCACCTGCAGTGACAAGTGAGGGCGAACATTTTTCGCTCGTTCAAATGAACATCTTTAACGTCGTGCTCAGCCGCACAGTGTGCAAAGAATGTTTGAAAGGTGCTATGACTGTCCGAGAGAGCACCAAGCTTGGACTTGCAACAAAACTTGAAGTCGTGTGCGCCTCTTGTGGCACCGTCGATAAATTATGGACATCACCCCGCAAAAAGGACACGCAGGCCTTCGATGTAAATGTCCGCGCCATAATGGCTATAAAGCAAATAGGCAAGGGGCAAACAGCTCTTAATGACTTTTGGGCTGCCATGAACGTCTCTTACAGAGGTCTTCACCACAAGACGTTTCAAAAGCACTTGAAAGAGACGTTCAGGAAGCCAGAGGCCACCGCTTTGGAGAAGTTTTATGCTGATTCTGCCACAGCAGTGATCAAAACATATAAAGAAATGGACCCCAGCTTCTGCAAGGACATCACCGTAGTGTACGATGGCACATGGCATAAGCGGGGTCACACATCACACACCGGAGTGGGATCGGTAATTGACTTCTTTACAGGTCTCATCTTGGATGCTGTAGTTCTTTCAAACCACTGCCTTGGATGCCAAACAGGGCCCAAACCTGGAGATGCAGCATACGAAAGCTGGCAGAAGCACCACATTTGCCAGAAAAACACAGACGCAAAATCGGGAAGCATGGAAGTGGAGGCAGGCTTGACTCTCTTTGGGCGGTCTGTATCCAAGCATGGCCTGCGGTACACCACTCTTGTGTCCGACGGAGACAGCCGTACCTTCGCTGCCCTCACAGAAGAGAATGTGTACGGGCTAGTGCCAATTGTAAAAGAAGAATGTCTGAACCATGTTCAGAAAAGGATTGGAAGTGCTCTTCGAAACATTGTGCAGAAAAGTGATAAGCCACTGAGTGGGAAGGGGAAGCTGACTAAAGCCCTCATTGAAAAGCTGACAGGATATTATGGTTGGGCCCTGAGAAACAATTCAACTGACCTAACAGCCATGCAGCGTGCAGTGATGGCAACATATCACCACGTCACATCGACTGACCAGGACCCTCACCATGAACTTTGCCCAGAGGGGGCTCAATCGTGGTGCCGCCATAGAGCTGCAGAGGCAAAGCGTGAGCCACAGCCAAAACATAAACACAGCCTACCGGACTATGTCGCTGCAGCTATGCTGCCCATCTACGAAAGACTGTCACAAAAGTCGCTTCTTCAGCGCTGCCTGGGAGTGAAGACGCAAAATGCATCAGAATCATTCCACTCCATTCTGTGGTCTCTGATGCCGAAGGAACAACACTCATCCTTGATCGCGGTAGAAACAGCACTGCATGAAGCAGGGCTGCGCTACAATGCCGGCTGCTGCAAAGCAACCCAAGTGATATCGGACTCCATTGGACTTCAACCAGGTCATCTGGCCATCCAGCGAGCTCGTGAAAAAGACGCTTTACGCCTAAAAAAGAATTCTAAAAGACACCAAGAAAAGATGGAGGCCAGGCAAAAGAAGAAAAGAGTGCGCCAGGACACTTCTAGCTACTGTGCTGGAGCTTTTTGAAGAAAACACGTGTTTTGAACTTTCTCGGCCTGTTTTCTCAGAACGGATTTTTTTGCTAGTTGTGGTGCTGAGGAAAGCAAGAACTCGAAAACCGTTCATCAGATTTGTGTGCCGTTTTTTTTATTCTGTTCCTGAATGACCTTGCAAGGGCGTAACAAGCTCCTTTTTTTGAAAATTGGTGCTGTTAATTTATAATAAACAATTAATTTTTGATGAATCTGGTCATTACTGGTTACATCAAATTCAAAGTTGCGTGAAAATTTTTTTTTGGGGGGGGGGGGAATTAAAAAAAACGGCTTTGTAGCGCCCTGGGATAGCTATCAAGGAATGACCACAATGAATTTCAGCTTTCTACTATGTCCTGGGATTTCTCACGACTCTTCCTCAGGCACCCATGCGAAGCACCCAGTTAAACCTCAATAACTCTGGAACTAAGAAACACAGCTTCGTGAAACTTAGCAGTTGTGCTAGTTTTATTGTAGTGAACAACCCCTGAAAGTTTCATCCAGATATCTTAAAAAATAAAAAAGTTCGGTCTCCAGGGTAGCCTCCCCCCTTAAGTTGAGTCATCCACGTGTACAAAAAGCAAGATAGTTACATTTACAGTTGCGCAGCTTCATATTTATACGGCATGTAGTGATATCAAAATAAAAATATAAAGAACTAGGTTCGTTGATTGTAAGGTGTAAGTGGTCACATGTCAATACAAGTTTATTGATGTACATATTTCTGCATTTGCAGTGCTGAAATCATTTTTCATTTTGCCAAAAAGATCGCCCATAAATTGAGTAAACTGAGTATTTCTGATAATAACGTACAGAAAATACTTTTCAACAATATCCTTAGCCAGCAACATCAAAATTATTCACAGCACTATTCATGTAATATTGGTAGTAATACTAACAATGGTACTATCACTTGCACTATCGATAATACTATTGATATTTTATTGATAGCGGTACTATCGATAAATGATATGCCCTATCGATAGTCTAAAATAAACTGTCGGTGTCACCAATAGCCAATTTACTATTAGTATTGCATCACTCTCAGTGCCATGCCTCACATAAACCGTCGTGCCGCAATTCTTAACAAGTGTCTTTGAACCTGAGTGCATGGTTGTGTTTACGCCTGTGTATCTCGTTCCCTACTTATTTCGGTGCTATTTATTGTACTTCAACACTACAAAAAGTTATAGAAGTGAGCGATGTGGAATTCTCTCTTCATCAATGCAGGCAGTACGTGCAAACTGCTCTTTCCCATTAACAGCAAGGAGTTCGTGGACACAGCCTGAGACCTGTGCCCAACCGATATAGGGAACGACAACGTGATCTAGGTAGTAGCGCAACCTTAAAGAGCTCGACAACAACTTGCAGTGTGTTTTACACATCCGCGCACATAAAAAAAAATGCACACCAAAACAAACATGCAGTGTTACCAGCGCTCCTGTCAACATGACTGCCAACATGGATGCAGGTACACGTTTGTTTAATAAAAGCCCAAACTTTTTTTTTTATGTGATTAAATTACAGTTGTCATAATCACACGTACGAATGAAAATGAATCAACCGGCCCAGCTTTTCACGCTTTCCAGAATGATTAGGCGCGAAACCATGCATGCAGACGTCGGTTCCGCAGCGCCTAATGGACCTCTTGCGGCTTCTGTCCAAAGCTCGTGAAATCGACGTGCGAAACGGGCACAACCGCATCTCTGTCGAAATCCCTAACAGAGTTTTACATTGATGGAGTTCAACAAAGCTCGGCAATGGCCGTGTGACAGGGGTATTACTTTTTGCAATTTTCGTGCACTAGTGGCAAGGAAGAGACCACAAATACTGATCTAATGGTAAACTAAGCATTATTGTTGCCTAAAGTTCCTTTATATCCATTCTGGCTGAAATACTTGGCTACGCAAAGACAGCAAGTATCGTGTTTAACGAGCCGTTATAAATGTGGGGCATTTCAACATAAATTCTTTGTTTTTGCCCTTTTAAGGATGCTAGCTTCCAGCAGACAACTATAGCATGCAATTTGAGTGGGTTGTTCGATTCAGTTTACAAGGAAACATGAAAGAACTGGTTTTACAGTCACCACATGATTATTTGCCTTGTAACTACAATTCAATGCTGCAATGGGCACTCTAATTTATTTGGTCCGAAAATTCACTCAACTCCCGAAATTCACATAATTTGATGCGCTGTCTCAAAAACAGCACATCAAATTATGTTACTTTTCCACATTTAATGACAGTCAATCATAACGCTTGTTGCAAAGAGTTAAGAAACAAGTGCACCCAAGCAAAGGGGAAAGCAAGAGTGCACCTGAAGTGGGTGCTGCACGATGGTTAAGGTTAGCCCAAGGAGCACACTCGTGTAGGCACTGCGTACCGACGTGTATAGCAGACGAACGAGTAAGCAGACAGCACCGCTCATACTGAAAGTGATCAGAAGTGGGTGAAACGTTCGGAGGAACCACGATTGCCAGTAGCTTCATGCATGCTCCGTTTCCTTGTGCCTGGTGTTGGCGGCAGTCACATTACCTCGTAGTTTTGGAGACGCGCTGAAGTGCGGGGGGCAACGTGGTGCGACTTTTTTCTTTCCCTTAACAGTTTATGTGCACGAGAAATTTCGTTGGAAATCACTGCTAGGTGGTTTTTAAATTACTAACCTGCAAAAGGTGCAATCCTTTTTTTTTTTATTGCCTAAGGCATCGTTGCCACTGCTCGGACCCAATGTGGTGGCAAGCTTACTTATAAACTCAAGTTCAGTGATTTACCATCAAGGTTCCGCGGTAGTGCAGACACACACATGTATTTGCCTGGATATATCGCCAAGATCAGGCACTACCGTATAAACCGGAATATAAGTCGAGATATTTTCAATAAAGCGAGCTAAAGTCGCCCCTCGTCTTATATAGCGGTGTCTAGCCGACAGTGCACCGTTGTCTGGCAACATGTGGCTTGCATGTGCATGAGAAGCTGGGCACGGCCATATTCGCATTCAAATCCAATAGCAGGTTTTTTTTTTTCTCTCTCTCTCGTCTGTTTTTTGTGTTCGTGATTTGCCTCCGATCTGTTCTAAGTTCTCCCTCCACTTGACATTGTGTTTCATTTTTAGTTGTCTTATTTTCGTTCATTGAATATGAGTAGCAGTACAAGAAGGCAGTACTCAGCTGCGTTTAAACTAGAGGTTGTTGAGTTTGGAGAAGCGGATGGGAATGTGGCTGCTCAGCGCCGCTTTGGTGTATCAGAAAAAAGCGTGGGCTAATGGAGGGTGCAGAAAGGGAAACTGCAGATGTGCAATCCTCAGAAAATGTCATTTCGCGGGCGAAGTGCGGTTCATCCGTAGCTGGAGGATCCGCTAGGAAACTTTGTGTGGGAAGTTTATGCGTGCTCGCTGCCAGTGACCGTGGATACCATTCGCAAGAAAGCTGTGGAACTCGCTCGAGAAGCTGGGCTCACGAGAGAAGAGTTTCGTGCACCAAACTCTTGGGTGCATAGATTCATGAGATGCAAGGAATTTTCTTTCCGGTGGCACACATCCACCTGTCAAAAGTTTCCAGACGAACTCGAGGACAAGCTTGTAAACTTTCAAGGCTTCGTGAACCGGCTTCGGGAGCAGAACAACTGCATGATGGGGCAGATTGACAGTGTGAATGAGACCCCCATGTGGTTTGACATGCCTTCATCGACCATGATCATGCAGCGTGGCGCCAAGGATAAGAAGCTGTTCTCCACTGGCAACGAGCACTCGCACTTCACAGTTATGCTGGCATGCATGGCAGATGGTAGAAAGCTTCCGTCCTTAAACGCAAGACAATGCCGAAGAAAGTGCTCCCGCCCGGTGTTGTCGTTCGCGTCAACAAAAAAGAGATACGTGGACGAGGCCATGATGCTCGAATGGATACGAGTAGTCTGGAACCGTCAGCCAGGTGCACTGCTGCGTCTTCTCAGCATGCTGGTGTTAGATGCGTTTTGTGGTCACTTAACCGACGCTGTGAAGCATGCACTGAGCAATGTAAAAACGGACCTCGCCGTGATACCAGGTGGTATGACATCCACCCTCCAACCGATCGACGTTGTGCTAAACAAGCCGTTCAAGGACTGAGTGTGGCTGGAGTACCAAAAGTAGATGTCCGGTGACAACCCAAAGACACCGACGGGCCGCCTACCGTTTGCCTCCGCTTGCGACTGTTTGTGGCTGGGTGCTTTCAGCCTGGCGTTCCTTGCCAGATTCCATGGTGGAGAATGCTTTTAAGAAATGTTCCATCAGCAACTCGCTGTATGGCACGGAAGACAACGCACTGTGGGAGGCGGCCAGCGACAAACTCTCGTCTTCAGAAAACAATGGTGCTTCGTCTGACGAATAGGAACAGTTGCGATGGTGGTTGAGGGGAGCTCCAACGATCGAGGTGCGGTGCGCCCAATTCGCAAATAAGTGACGTTCATTTTCGGGTTGTTTTCCTTCTTTCTCTTTTTCGGTAACCTGAACTTGGGAGTCAACCTATATTCCCACTCGGCTTATAGTCCGGTTTATATGGTAATCTTCAATCTTAGGCTGCACCATAAAGCACTATAAAATGGGAAGGAACGAGTACTAGTAACCTTTAGGACAAAGTCGGGCGGCGTCCCTGGCTTGACCATTTGCCTGATGACGCCATCATGGTGAGAGTGAATCAGCGTTTCATCCAAGTCGAGGACTAGTATCTTCCGTTTCACCAAGCCTGTGAAAATGGAGCAAGGCACAATGTCAGATGCTAATCGAGGCTTGCAACTCGGGCTTTTGGTTTGAAAAGCCAGTAGACCACTCACAAAAGCTATAGCAGACGTACCGACCATTCCCACATATCCTACGTGAAATAAAGAAAAAAAAACTAGCATCCTACAGAGAACTGTTTCACACACACTTCACAGTGAGCAATTTATTTTATGGTTCTGAAGCACCGTTCTGACAGTTGAATGTTAAAATATTTGTGCTCTAGTACAGGTGTCCAGAACTGCAAAAATTTCTGAAGCCAGCCAATTTTTTTTCGGTTTTCCTCCTCTGTAGCTTCTGCTCTTTTTGTCTTTTTTTTGAAATCCACAACAAGTATCTTTACAGTACTACTTAAAAAAATGTTTACAGTCCTAATTAATGAATGGGGTGAGCGCCATGATACAGCATTGAAAGTGAAAGGAAACAAAAAATTTGAGACAACCCTGATCCCTGACTTAGTGTATAGCAGCGGAACTCGCACATCGGTGTCAGCGTGCACTGGCGCACTCCTTGTGTTAATGGTGTGTTTCAGAGTGCTGTCGAAAGGGATGTCGAAGGCCATGTAGAAAACAATACACTGTAGAGATTTGCTCCCCCAGATGCCGCAGGGATCCCGGACAGTCACAAGAAAAACCGTCCACTCTTTCAATAAAATTTTTCTATTTTTTTTATGAATTATTCTGACAGATAATTGTTCCTCTTCATAAGAAAACTTGCACTTCCAATATCATACGTATATCGTATCGATCAGAACCATCGATTTCATGCCAGTCTTATTTTTTAGAAGACTTTTCCTGAATACTTGGTAAACTGGAAGTAAGTTTACCACCGGAAGTGCTTGGAAGAGAAAAGTTTATTTATGCTTAAATCCTTTGTTGCATGCACACACTCTCTCTGAAATGCACTTCACCATATGCCTAGATTGCCAGTGACATACACACATACACATACACACAAAAGAGAAAAAGACTGTTTACGTAACTCATCACAGTACACAAAAAGAAGCCTACGCAAAGCAGCTTAAAAGTGAAGAAGGCCTTCGAAAGGCGCACACATTACTCACTTAGCCTATGCTTGGACAGTGGAGAGAGGGGTAGAACGTCATACTTGATTGTCTGGTGTTGTATGACCTGAAATGAAGGAACGCGGGACGTCCAATTAGATACACCGTCAAACCAAAGCGTTCATCGCTACAATGAGCACTTGCCCTAAGCTTTAAGCACAGTTTTCTCATTGTCATCGCACGAGGTTTCTTCATTTCGCAAGTTGAGCTAGCATACTTGAATACTTTTGTAAGATCGCTCATTTGGATCCACGGAAATGAAAACAGAGCCCACCTGAGAGCAATCGAGCTGCTCAACACAGTAATTTGCTCAAGGCTGCCAACTCTAATCATTTTTCATTCTTTTCTCGGATAACACAAAAACTTTAATGTTTCAAGCTATCATCGCAACGATAAAAGACGCAGGATGCTCATCACTTGAAAGACAACAAAGGTAAAAGAACTACAATGGCGAGGAATTAAAACATGCTTTTGCATGAGCTGACTGATTTTAATAAATCTCAAGTAGCATTTTTTCTTTATTTGTTACATACTTTTTTGTATGTTGACTTTTTTTTAATCCGATGGTCTTGCTGTAGACAATACTTTTTTTTGATTAACAGTACCACATCTTATTCCATCAGAGATGACTGTCTCATACGAGAGAAAGCGAAACACAGTTTCACACAAGAGGATTGCAAGAAAGGGTTGAAGCAGTAGCTCTTCAAAAAAACATCCCGCCAAGCTGCTCCAAAGCGAAGCACCACCTTTTGCCACAGCGACAGTGGAGGTCAAGTTTTCCGAGTTCAGCTCTTAGGCACCAGTTCCTGCACTGAGCGGGGTCGCTGTTGTTGGCTGGCATCAGCGGCGTAACCGATAGAGTTAAGAGAATGAAAAAGAGCATGCGCGAAGTCTGTCCATATCGCAAGCCTTTAGCCTCAAACCTCGCTTTCTTCCTTCATGACACGCGCAGGCCCCTCGGTCGAAGCTCATGCACATGCAAGACTGGCACTTGCACTGCGGCTGGCTTTGCTTGTTGTAATGGGGCTGTCAGCATTTCATCTGGTTTGTAGTATCTGCAATGCATAGAGTAGTGCACGTAGCACGCGAGCACTGCACACGTTTCGCTTAGTTTGCGGCAGCTGCGATGCACAGGGTGGTGTGCACAGCACTCTAATGCTGGGGACTTCTGTGGAAATATGTAAAGAATGTTATGTTGCTACACCTTTGGACAGCCAGAACTTCTAAGTTGGCGTTGCCCCAACACGAAGCAGCGCTTATGATTTGCACTAGGCAGTATGATAGCCGTCAGTGAATGTTTCTTGAGGAAAAAAACATTACACGTCCGGGAAGACAACATTGTAACAGGAAGAAAAAACTAAACACTGACCGAATTGGGTGTAGTCGAAAACTAAAGTTTCGGCTTCCACGTGGTAGCCTTGTCCTTGTCTACCGACTTGCATCACAGAAAGAAAATTAACACCGACAAAATGGATGCAGTTGCAAGAAATTCGGAGTTTTATAAAATCTCGTCTGATCAGGAAGTAACATGCTGGGTTTGCGTGAGGCTACACTCTGAATAGAACACGCATTATCGATAAGGGGGTTCACTCTTATCAGCTGCACAGACAACTCGGTATCTTATCAGCAAGTGACTTGCACATCAACCAGGCAATGGTGTCGGATAAGGTGGCAAAGCAAAGCAGGACACCGCATGTGCGTCAGCATGCTATTGTGAGGGTTTATCTGCAAGGACAGGTGAAGCAACGACCCTACTTAACGCGCCTTGTGCAAGTATGAGCCAAAATGTATTGCCAAAATGTTCTTTCTAGATTCATGCCATTTTAAAGAAAATAAAAGATCACTGAAAACTATCGTTAGTGCAACCGCCCCCACACTAACTAAACATGCACCAAAGTATAGGTGGCCATCCCTGGTTACCTATAGTTGGTCCTGTTCTGGGCCACTGAATTAGATTCAGTCCCTAGAACAGTACTCATCACACACAGTCACTTAAGCCTCCGATGAATACAAGGCAATTTTTCCTGTATCGATATCGCCAGTATTATCCTGATGATATAAACACAGTGCTTGTGACCACGCTGCAAATACAGCACTCCACACAATGCTTAAACCATGCAATATCACTTTCTTCCCATTTATCTTAACTAAGATAGCTACACAAAGTTTCCTTTCTATTCAGTGTTGCAACCAATGCATATCCTGACACCATGTTTCCAACAGGGTAGGTAGGATAGAAGTTCAGGAGACGATTTCGGCTTAAAGCAATGAAAAATCACCCAAGAGGGAATGTTGGTTAATCTAGCATTACAACCAGAGTGCTTGCTTGCCTATACGACAGCAGCCGCAGGTCGCGCGTTAAAGAACCCCAGCTGGTCGAAATTTCCGGAGCCCTCCACTGCGCCATCTTTCATATTTATATGGAGGTTTTGGTACGTTAAACCCCACATATCAATCAATTGCCTTCCTTGACAATGACAAGCACGCTTGTTAGAGCAGTGGCCTCAGTAAAATTGGCTATTCTACAACTTTTTAAAGAAATTATCATCATCATTTTTCACATCACATTTGTTGCTGTCAGCGGGAGTGTAAGAGAGAAAAAAACAAAAGGCTTTGCATATCCAGAATTGCACTTTTTTTTTTCCTCTTGTGCAACCCATTGACAACATTTTTTTCATTATAGATCCAATGTTTCTAAAGTTGCTTAATGTCAGTCTAACGAAACTTTTCAATAACATTTTTATTTTAATCAATAAGTAAAGTCCTCTGCCAGAAGTAACACAACACCGTTGCGAGAAGTGCTTGACATTATTCTCACTATAATTAGCACACAAGGCTGCTTGTCCAGGTTTGTTTCAAAAAGGCTACGCATTTGTCCACTCCAATGCATATGGCACTCTAGTCTAGAGGTGATCTGGAGCGGTGGCTCAAGCAATCCCGCGCCAAGAAATTCTCGTCAGAGCCTACCAACTTCGCTGTTCATATCGATGCTTTTCATTCTTTCATAAATGGTTGAGAGACACAGAAGCATACCCCTTTATGTGACCTAATGAAAATATACACTGAAAAATGAAATGCTGCTAGTGTTAGTAGTGTGAGAGTGCAGCAAGCAACAAAACATTAGGACAGGAAATGAATGTGACAGCGTCGTCGACTCTGGCATGAACACTTGCGACACCAAACCGAAATAGCAGTTAAAGCAAAAAACAGACGTCAACAGAACTTTGTCCAGTACACTCAGATAGCCTTGTTCTACGATAAAAAAACGTAGAGATAAAATATAATGAAACGAAACATGTCCAGCGCACTGCACGAAAACCAAGTCACGTCGTGTCACATTCTGCTTTGTACCCCACACACACAGAGCCTCAGTTTCGCAACACAAGGAAGGAAAGGGCTCCACGCATTTCAGGGGTGCATCAGAACGGCTGCTGCACAGCTGCGAGGGACAAACACAGGCCACCCGTGACAGCTGTTCAGTGACAGGACGTAAACAGCCTATAGAGACAGCAGGATAAATTTTTCTAGTTTCACATTAGCCGCATTAATGACGTAGTAGGAGAGTTGACGAGAGACAGACCGAAGACACAGTTAGGATGAACCATGACAACACGACTAGGCACCGGAACAAAAAGAAAACAAGCTTAAAAGGCCGACTATGTGATAAGCATTCCTGCGCAGCGATCTCAATACAGACTCTTCAATAAAAGTAGGATGCTGGCATGTGATCACTGCAAACTAGCAGAGTGACTATGAAAGAGTGGCAACTTTCTAACTGCATGTGGCATGAAACACTGAGTGCAGCACAAGGAACTTCTGTTTCAACTGCCCTTTTTCTGCATTAAGGCATGGTCAGATTGAAATCCAAAACAGGGACATACGCCACCACCAGGAGATGACGTCACTGCTAACCCGCTTAAAACTAACACGCGAAGGATGACAAGGTGCTTTTAACAAAGAAAGTTAGGTCCTCCTATCGAAACGTCGGCCGACCTGCCTGAGGCACTTCCACTGTTCACTCTTATTACTCCATGGTCAGATTGAGCAAGAGCCTTCCAAAAAACATTGAATTGTATGACCATCTTAGGTTATTCTGAGCTTCAACTTTGCTAGGCACAGGTGCGAGACAGCTACACGCTCTCAATGGACTATGAAAGAGTGGCAATGCACCAACACCCGTAAAGAACAAGGAAAGAGTGGCAACTCACCAACTGTATGTTGCCAAATTATTCAATGCAACACACAGGGCTTTCTCTTTCGACTATTTTCTGTTCACATGACAACATGGGAAGATTATGAAAGATCCTTGCTAGAATCATTGAAGTATATGATCGCCCTAAGCCATCCCGAGCTTCAACTTCACTAGGCGGAGGTTAAAGAGCTACAAACTCTGAACATGTGTTATAAACTTAAAAGACACTAAACAAGCTTTTCTCTTTTTTGATTTACACTTCCAACGGCGAGGGACCAACGCCTGGGCACTGCCCCGTACTCTGCAAGATCATGAGCACTTCACTGCAGGACCAATTAAGTGCATTTGAGTAACCCATTTCACAATTATCTAGATGAGAAAAATCAATGCGCGAGTCTTCAAAATGACTTTTTAATTGAACAAGAACAATCCTCCGAGGCTATGCTGGAGCAGGCAGGTACCAAGAAAAGGCAAAGTGAAATCACTGCCATTGTTCCACTATTTTAACAACTCCCAGTTAACAATGATTTCGCAATTGCCCAATTAAAGCAAGCCATTCGAATAACTTGAACTGAATTTCAGTTACCTTAGAAACGTTTTTCTTTTTGGCACCAGATTTACAAGCCTGCAGCAAAATCAGAGCGATTAAAGTCACAAATTCATCATACGTGATTCACGAGGGTCGTGCAAAACAAACACAAGCGAGCGCAGCTGCTTGACAACCCTCGGTTGATTCTACTAGTGCTTCTCAAGTATATGACATTGAATCGGTTGTAGGGATTAAAAACGGCGATACCACGCTTTCTCACAACCACTTGGCAACACCACACGAACGAGACGCTCGCCTGTTCACATCTGGCCAAGCATTACGAATATCGAGCGCAATTCCAAAACCTTAAAATTAGACGTTCAACGTTTCTTTTCCTGCTAGGTCAGTACAGACCCATCAATCCCGTATAAACCCAAGCATTAATGGAGCCGCAATAAAGCGTCCATATCAGTGGGTTGCCATTACTTCGAGCGTGGAGCAACTTACGTAGTTGCGTGCAGCGAAGAACTCTTTCAATGCGAGCGTCCGAGCGATAGAAAGAAACGAAAGCGAATTGGACGCGAAATACGAGACCACTAACCAGTTGTGGGAAAAGGAATGTGCGACACAGCCCATACTCTAGGCGTCACAGCCGATCGGTGGCACTTTTGAGACCCGAAATCAATGGCAAGGACACCGCGGTACATCAAAGGAAAGAAAGAAAACCGCAAGGGTTTCTTTCTTCATTTTGTTATTTATTTTGCCGGCGCGGGGCTTGGACGTTTTTTGAGACTCGCGACAAAGCACATGGAAATGAACGGCAGGCTGGACAGACTTAACAAGTTTATGTATGCGCGAGAAAGGTGGGCTTCTCGCCCCGGCAGCGGATGGTAGAGTCAGAAAAGGCCATGCACAGAAATCCACCGTCTCTCCCAAGAGAGGTATCGCCGCGACACAAAGGTTGCTTTGCGACCTTGCGTCAACAGGTCGATTAACGCTCAAATCACTCCCTAGCGCAAGCTGCTAACACGGTAAGCACGGAAGCCAGCAATACCAGCTGGCGACGTTTGAATGAATAAATTCGTTGGGCAAGCTCTCCAACAGTACTCACCGCTCGAACCTGTTTTCTAACAACATAACATACAAAACTCCATATTTTCGAAGCCAGTAGGAGGAAGGCGCGAAGTCCCATTTGCAACTGCTTCAACATTGGTAGACGTTTGACGAAGCACCCACGAAATGCACAAATTAAAAAATATATATAGTGTACGACTATCCGAAACTTTAATTTACTTTTAGCGGAACCTCCAAATCTCACGGTTCGAGGCCGCCATGATACCGACCACGAGACGCGTCGACTGCGCATATGTCTGCGCACAGCTACCGCAGCCCTGCCCAGCGGCGGAAAGCGAAAGTAGCGAAAGCCCGCTTTCGCGAGACTTTCGCTCTTCGGAGAAATGATTCAAAAGTGAACATTTTTAGCGTGACCAAGCGCTTCGTCCTGGGAACCTGTGCGCACATCTTGGCGTTTTTTTTATTTTATTTTGTAAGCCGCTTGAATTTGTTTTCGTGTTCTCTGCCCGCCCACGACAAAATCTTTAAATAACCGCGCTCACCGCGCAATGCCCTGGCACGCGCTAAGACGCGCTCACCTTAATTTTAAAAGAAAATAAGACAATGAAAAACTTGTTGCAGCGCCAAAAAAGCCACTCCCACTCGTTGAACTCTGCGTTGTAGATTCTTTTGGCCGCCTTTTCTGATAGCTCGACAATGCCAGCTGTTGCCTCCCCAACCTGCGACCTCCTCTGTGCGCCCTTCCGAAACTTGCGTTCATATACTTGGCAGAGCAAGTTCATTCATGCCCTTTCTCTCACTTTCTCTCTCTCTCATTCATATAGAATGTAGAACCAAAGCACATAACCAACAAGCTGCAGGCGCCACACGCCGACATGAACCACACACACGACTTCTTCAGATAATTAGATCCCATCAGAGTTTTCTTCTCTCTTTATTTTATCTTTTAGGGGTGGAGCTTACGGACTCGGTTTGTCGGCGTGTCATGTCGTCGTCATGGTCCATCATTACCGAATAAGATTCTTATCTAAATAAAACCAGAAACACAAACGCCCATCTCTACGGTGAAGTCATCTACTTGAACACAACTTCTTGAAACATCTGCAAAGTGATGGTGCGTAGATATAGGCGGACCTGTGGCGGGTAAAATAGTAAATAGTAAAATTTTTGCTGGGAGAAACACCGACGCACACTGAAAGCATTGCTCCTCCCTAGGTTTCACGCTAGCACAGCTGAAACAACCTTCCCTGCATGTCCCCTCTTTAGTATATTGCCTTTTACCTTACCGTCAAACGTCTTCGCGTTGCAAGAGTAGCGCTATTGTTATTCGTTCATCTCTTGAGCGTCCTCTTGAATTAAATTGAGTATGAATAATTATGCGGTTTGTTTAATCCGAAAGTGTGGCACCATGGATATATCGACAATAGTTAAAAAAAAAGGGGGCCAAATGTATCCGAAGAGAAGCGGATAACAGGCGGAACAAGAGTGTCACCGGTCGAAGTTGCATGTTCGCTCACAGGGCTGCAAGGAATAGATTATTTACTAGAAAATTTGGTTCGTCACTATGGTTTAGTAACTCGTGAAGGGGAAATGCGCTGAATTATACAAGAATGAAAGGCACACGGCCAATTGGTTCACCCGACGTTCCGTAGGCCTTTCGTGCTATACCGGAGCAAATGATGCAAAAGCATTAAAATAAACAAGTAAGCGCAAAAATTGCATTGCCACTTTTTTTTTAATAGTAAGACCTAGCTTGCTGCGGTGTAAGCGACTTCCAGGCGAGCAGTGAATTGCCCCGTACCAAAATCAGTGCGAGGGACAGAAAAAGTGAATGAATGAATGGATGGATTTGGACAATAATCTAGACAACAGTCAACAGTGACATGCTGTCCACATTTCTCTTCGTATGTACCTTGCACACAAAAGCTCCCTGCGTGCCGCCATATAATCGCCTCTGGGATCTTTTATATATCCGCATATCCCTCTCAATATGCACTGCCGATGCAGTGACGTCGGTTGTTGCACTCTCGTGCAACAGCACAATTCGCCATGTTGGTCTAGAAGGTCGCGGATTCAAATACCGGCCGGGGCGGCCGCATTTTTAATGGAAACTAAACTGCCAGAGGTCCGTGTAGTTATAGGTGCACGTTAACGAAAAAAAAAACCGAGGTGGTCAAAATTTCCGTCTTGACCACGGCTCCTTCTTCTCGGCCAGTGCTCCGGGCCCTTGGTCTTCGTCGTGTCCAGTCATCCCTTATAATCGTATATGGATCGTTGTCTTGGGTCGACGTAAAGCGGTAACAATTAATTGTTATATTATCAGTGCAACAGAAGGTAAAGGAGGTGATTTTTTTTCCTCACCGTTGAAAGTCTCTATTTCCAGCGTGTTAGTCAAGGAACGGATATCAAGGCCTCGAGTCACGGATTTCCCGTGACTCTCACGGATTTCGCCGTGACCTCTCACAGATTTCGCCGACCGATGGAGAGGTGGGGACAAAACGACATCGCGCATGTCCGTTGCTATGACGACGCAAGCACGACGAAAAAATAGACTTTCGCTCTCAACTTCGAGGTCCAACTCGCACACAATGTGGTTTTCTGGGCTTGTACTAGAAGTAAATCCTTTACTCCAATAACTAATCAACGTAAATAAACCGCATTCAACTAAAAGGGGCTCTAAAATTTCAAGCTAGAGATGTGCCCTTCATTTGATTGCTCGGTGTGCCTAAGGATTTTTGACCAATTTCGAATGGCGTGCGTTCGTCACCTAGAAGTCATTTTGAAAAGAAAACAAAAACACCGAAAACTTTGTGTCACTTGTCGATAAAGCATAAATGAAGCGTTTAATCAGAACTGGAAACCAAGTAAGGGACAGCAAGCGAGGCACAGCCAAAAACAGAAACAAACGAATTTATTATATGGCCGATATCCGGCGAATACTCTTCTCTTTATCGTGATTAGCTTTCAAACAACATCGTTCGCTTACATTGACGCCATCTGTCTACGCGCCGCGTAGTTTGTGACAAAATTCATCTTTAGATGACAGGGCAGGTATATACAACCACTGTATGACCATCCTAGGTTTTTTTTTTTTTCGTTCACTGAGTTCCCTTAGTCAGTCGAACGGTATGCCACTGAACACGCAGACGCGGTATACAGCTGAACTTTTAAACATGCTAATAAGTGAGAGAACACACACACAAATTTTGACCGGCGATAAGCCAACGCTGTATAAAGTAAATAGAGGAAACAAAGTTGAAAACAACGTCATCGCGAAGCCAGTATCCTAGGGCATTCGCGGTTTCGCTTCCGCTTTCTGGCACGGATAGCGGTTTTTTAGGGTATATATACTTTTTTTTATTTTTTTTTTTTGAAGAACTTTATATCTCTCACACTCTCTCTCCATCTAGCTCTTTCATTCGCTGACGCTTTGTGTAGTAACGTTTTTTTCTTTCTTTTGTTTCGTTGTTTCCGCGCTTCTGGTCGAAGGAGTTGGTGGAGTTCCTTTTTTCTCTGGTGAAGCCCATCCCCGTGGCGCTTCGATGGGGAGCATGGACCGTTGGTCTAGTCGCCGGTCATCATCTCCATGAACTCTGCAAAAAGTTTTAGCGAGAAAAGTGTGAAGATAAAAAAAGATAATGTGAAAGAAAGACTTAGATTGCCGGCTGGCGATAGCGCGAGGCGTGTACGACGTCTGATTTCAAGCAGTAAAAAAAAAAAGAAGAAAATGGGAGACAGCTCAGTAACTTCAATAAGTTTGAATAAAGATTATGTTACTGTTACAACGGAACAAAGCCTCGAAGCAAGAAGCAAAGAAACAAAGAAACTGTAACAACGATGCAATGAAACGAGTGCTTGCGGGGAAGTGCGGACAGGAGCTGATCAAAGGGAAGGGGGGCTCCGTTTATGGGAAGTCTTATATGTAAATGAGTATCGTGAAGCTAATTGAACAACCATATGCAACTCATACTCACAATCCAGGGGGATTCCACACATTTAGACTACACCATTGGATCCACCCTTGAGTACGGTGGCTAAATCTGGTCATAAATTATGGTCGGCAGGCTAACGTCAAACATCCTTACAGAATGTGAGGGAAAGGCACTCAAAATAATTTTTGAAAAATTGCTCTAAATCGCAGCGTTGCAACGTCATAATTATAATATGTAACTTTTTTCTACCTTTACTACAATTCGCTGGGGCTTGCCATGTTTATTCACAACGATTTCCGTCGACTGCTAGGCATGGCGCTGCCATGTTTGGCCAGCGGACTGCAGGTCACTTGGAACCAAACTTTTTGTATAACTCCTAGCGTACAACGAAAGACCGCGGCAGCTTGATAGCGATAACGTGTGGTAAATATGTTTACTACGATGCGAGCTTGCTCTAAACGCAGGTGCAAGAGAAAAAGAATCTGGTCTGTTCAGCTGCTTCATTCAGATGACGTTCCCGGAAGATCAACCGACCAATTAAAAAAAAAAACGTTTTTTTTTTCTTACCAGGAGGGAAAGATTCATAAACAGACTCAGCGGATATGTGCATATAGCAGACACTTCATTAACAGCACGCCGACAAGAGGCTCAATGAAACAAAGGAAAAGTAGAAGAACTGGTCGCGTCAGTGCAGTCACAACGCCGCCGTCGAACGGGGTGGGCCGTCGGAGACGTCAAGCCGAAAAGGGGTCGGGGTCGACCGGCCCATTGCGTATAAGCGGAGGGGTGCGCGCAGACTGAAGAACGCAAGCACGAGAGGGCCGCGGAGAGGGAAGCGATTCCGGTTACTCCGGGCTCGCCGCTCTTTCTCCTGTTTCGACGTAACGCGATGCGAGCACCCGTTTCTTACTTTTGTTTGGTTTTTTTTTTTTGCCTTTTGTTGAGAGATTGATCTTGGCCTTGTCGGCGCATCTGGTTCGCGCAGAGCATCCGGCCTCAGCGATGTGCCTTGTCACGCGAGACGAGCTCGACAGTTGGAGCGCCGCTCCTGTACGCCGCATAGCTCCAGACGATGTTGGTTGGGTTCATTGTCTTAGCCGTGAGGAGGGTTGGGGGTTACAACACCCGTCGACCCTCCCCTCAATTTTTTTTTCTTTTGCGTGTGCATACACGCACTCATGCAAACACACGCACGAACATACATAAACGGCAATTAAAAAATGTTTCTGGCTAAGCCTCTGGTTTGGTTGTTGGTATAGTTTTGTAGACCAAGGATCATAGCTTTCTGCACGTTTTGTGTGACTGCAGGGGCAGCAGTTACTAAATATCTCTACTCTGCTGTACCTAAGACAGTTGAGACATGTCTATGCAACATGTACATAGGGAGCGCCCCAAGCAATCGGAGAAACAAACAAAAGTTCGGCGGGCTACTTTGGCAATGCAGTGAAGCTTAATTGCACGGTGCTTGTCATATGCACCTTTTGTATTTTATTCGAATTTATTTTTTTAATTTATGTGTTTTGATATATGTGTGTGGTTGAATCAGAAAGTAATTATTTTGTCCGTACCCAGTGCTCTCTAACGGTTGTATTAATTGGCGCAGCTGGACAAAGGTTCCACCGCTACAGACTCTCTCCTTTCCTCCCTTTTTGGCTAAACCTTGGCTACACCCGGATTTCATTGGTCAAGTGCCCGTTCAAGTCTTCAGATCCTTGCCCAACTTTCGATACACGGAAAGAAAAAATCTTGTAAGGATGATTAAACAATCCCGATATCAAGGTCATTAGCACCTTGAATATTCTGGAAAATGGGGACAGAGTCGCATAAGTAAGCGGCTGCTCGTTGCGAAAAGCGATTGCATCACAAACATCTACAGTAAATCGAAAGACGTATGCATGCAGGTCTCGTATATAATACATCGATTTCTCGATGTCTGTTTGTCAAGAGAGGCTATAGTTTAGGTTTCCATAACTATCGATGCAAAACAGCAGTTTCTTTTGTGTGCGTGCATGTGCGTGTGCGTGTGTGTGTGTGTGTGAGAGAGAGAGAGAGAGAGAGAGAGAGAGAGAGAGACTTGCGAGGACTGGTGAAATAGCGCGCCGTGAGATATTGCGGTTGTGGTAGATGTTCACTGAAAGGTTAGCAGATCCTTTCCAGTAGGAAATAAACAAGGGAAACCACACACATGACACACCGTTGCTGTGTGGAGTGACGCATGCGAGAACTGGACAGCGTGACGCGCTGTTTCAATCACAGCAGGTTATTACAAGTCCACTGCGCGACAAAAGCGCCTCCCGCAACGATATTTAATTACATTTGAATTGCACAAACTGATATATTTTCGGGTCTAGAAACTTTCATCGGGACACGCCACAGTGTAATTCCATGCTTTCCTGGACTCTGTTTCTCTTCCCTTGACACCCCGTTTCATCGCTCTGGAAGACCATGTCCTTCCCAGCTTCAAACTTCACTGGATGGAAAATTTCGCGTTTTAAATACAAGCGGAAGCGTCATGGACAGCTAGCAGTTAGTAAAAACTCACAGGGTCCTTTAAAAGGGCCCTGCAACACTTTTTGAGCATGGTCAGAAAAAGCGGCCAGTAGAGGCTCCCGAGAACACGCGAGCCAAATATTATAGTGTAGCACGTGGCCTGGAATTCACAATGAATTTTCAAAGTGAGCTAAAGATTTCTTTCTCTTCTCTCGAGAAACGGCAGAAGACGCTCCAAAATCGCGCGTACGAGGCCAGCTATCAGCCATTGGCTGATTTGAACATGGCGCGCTCAGGGATCGCCGCGGGAGTTTGCGACTTGTCCACGCGTGCGCGCGCGATCGCACGGAGTAAGCCGCGTATTCCAAGAAAAAAAAAGAAAAAGTGTTCAAGGTCACGAGGCGCGCGTGACGTATTTGATTCGCCCCTACCGTACCTTCCTGCTTAGGCTCCAGCGCTTTCGCCGGGACGAGAGAAGAGAGAACGCGATTGCAGCATGCGACAATTCTTTGTAACTCCACTCCTACTGGACGGATTCTTAAAATTTTCACGGCATTGAATTCGTGAAACAATAAGCTCTTTTAGTGAATCCATTTCAAGGTTACTTAAAGAAGTGTTTCAGGGCCTCTTTAAGTCCTCAACTAAGGGAACTTGAAGGTGAAAGACATTTATTTTTGCTCTCAGCCGGCGTATTAACCCTTTCAGCCCTGGATTTTTTATTTTGGTCGGATGCACTTTTTGTGCGTGTTTTTCTCGTAGTTAGAACTTCAGAAGACCACAAACGAAAAAATTGAGCCACTGGTACAAGCATTCTTGGAATATTTAACGTGGCATCAAATTAGGTAATTAGTGCCCAGTGATTGGAAAATGAAAAAAAAAGTTTTTTTTTTCTGACAACCAATAGTGTACACAAAATGGAAACCAACGTCTTACTTTTCAGCCTAATACTCACTGAAACAGCTTCGGTACGTCGTCCCTAAATTGGTGCCTACTCGCCTCAACTTACGCACCTCGGCTTAGCGGAAGACCTCGGTTGTGCTTCTTCTTCTTTGTGGCTGCTACCTCCACAAACGTGCCGCAATATTGATGTCAATTGCAGTGGGGATCATTGAATAACTATGCCCCCAAGAATGAGCAGTATTGGTTGCGTTTCCGAGATACTTGGGGAAATGTGCGGTGGTGTCAATTGACACCGCCAGAGCTGAAAGAGGTGCCCCACAAGCCACCTTCAAGAAAAAAAAAGTTGCTGCACCTAACGTGAATTACGGAAGATCGCCTGTTCACACGTATCGGCGACAACGCCCATTGGTGCACGCGTCGCCTGCGTAAAAGTGCTCTGCTGCTGTTTTTTCCCAATATTTCTTGAGTGTTTGCTCTCTCATACCGAACTCGGCCTAACTGAAACACGGGCGCTGTCATCAGCCCATCGTTTTTCGCGCGTGTACACTATATAACGTACCGTCGAAGTCGACGGTTCCGCTGCCGTCGGTGTCGATCTCGGCGATCATTTCGTCCAGCTCGTCCTCGGTGAGGGCGTCGTCCAGGGCGCGCAGGATCTCGCGCAGGTCGGACACGTTGATGTAGCCGTTGCCTTCCTTGTCGTACAGCCGGAAGGCCTCGCGCAGCTCCTCCTGCATGGCCTCGCTGTCCTCCTCGACCAGGAAACGCGCGGCCAGCGCCACGAACTCGTCGAACTCCAGCTCGCCGGAGCCTGTGCCCAAGTAACCACGGATATTCGATAGGAATACGTCGGGACGTCCGTCTCGGATATTCCGGACATCCATCAGATATCCGCGGACGTACAATGTACGTCCAATGGACATACTGTGAATGTACAAAGGTAACGAATTTGTACGTTCGCTCGTCATCCGCCTTGGACAGCCGACACGGACATTAAAAGGACCATCAGGGGATATATTATACATATACACAGGTACATATATGCTCATAATAGATATGTATATTGATTTCTTATTCATTGTGCATAAATAATCTACCCCCTAATGGTCCTTTGAATGTCCATGCGGCCTGTTCAAGGCTGATGTTGAGTGAGCACAAATACCTAGCTATATATATATATGGGTACAACACGTACCGCCTGTTCAATTGACGCCAACCACGCGGCCAACAACCGCCCGACTCGTGCGATTCTCTCGTGAGCTTGGAAATTTAAATACCAAAGATGTAGGCGAACGTGAGCTCACATATATACACCCCGCAAAGTGAACGGAACAAGGACCGCCGCAGTATAGCTCTGTTCGGTCCCTCCCACTGGCAGACTATCTTTTCGCCCACTGTACTTTCTTTACATTCGACACCATAGTTACTACAAATAACGTCCCCTGTACTTTCCAGTCGGCTTTCTTGTCCGTTAGTTGTAATTATTCTGCGCTTAACAAAGGAAAAACGAACCCGTAACCCCTTCTTTCGGTGAACCCCTCCTTTCGTTCACTCGGAATTAAAAGTCTGACACACACAAGTTGAAGTCACAAGTTTTCTTTGTTTTTATTTATTAATTTTATGTGAGCGCAAAACAAAAATAAAGTTTTACCAATTGCACGATTCACGTGTGCAGAAAAAAAAAAGATTCAGTAATAAACGAGTGCTTTCCGTTTACTTCATACTGCGTGGTTTGCTGAAATCGTAGAACAATTTTCGCATGGCTGGTATTCAGGCCCGTAGCCAGAAATTTTTTTTTTGGGGGGGGGGGGGGTGCTACGGAGTTAAGAAGCAAATAATCGCCATAAAGTAAGCAAGAAAGAAGTGCGAATTTCGCGAAGCCCGAAAGAAGGGTGAAATTTAATTCGTTTTTTTTTCCTTTCTTGAACATATTTTAGTTATAACAAAATGTCACTCAAGTGCGTAGGGTAGTTGAAAAAAAAATCTCTAAATTATTTTGTATAGCGAATATACGCGCAACTACGAACGAAAGCACGTATTTATTTCTAAAATTGGCTCCATGGTTGAATGCACGTTTGCCAGTGCATGATTAGTGTTACCTATTGATTCTCCCAACGTATGTTTGACATTAACGCTCATCCGTTCGAAATAATCTACAAATGCGATCATCTACATGATAGCTATATTTGCTGGGGGAAAGAATGCAAAGCCCCCCCCTCCTCCCCTTCTCAAGAAAAAAGAAAGAAAACGCTACCGGCGAGTGGAAAATTATGCACACGTGACTCGGTGAAAAAAAAAAAAGCCGAAATCAGCTTATAATAGGCTCAACCGTCAACTTTCACGGGAGCTGTCCAAATGCACGTTCCTACAGCAACAATAACATATATAAGCAAAACGAGAAGACTTCGGAGGCTCAGGCGAAACGTTAGCACGCTCATCGGTCGCCGCGTATAGAAAGGTGATTTTGTGCTCACCGTCCTGGTCAATCTCGGAGATGAGCTCCTTGAGGTCCTTCTCCTCGAAGGTCTGACCCAGCGTACGCAGGATCGCCGACACCATGTTGGTGTGCACGTAGCCCTTCTTGTCGCGGTCGAACATGTCGAACGCCTTGCGCAACACTGCACACATATAATACGAGGAGTTAGTCGTGCACAAAGGGATGAGGCGAAGCACACGCGTGACGAAGGCTGGCTAATTGCGGGGAAACAAGGACGCCCTTTGTTGGACGATAGTTGACAGTTATGTGAATCAAATGGGTATTTGTTTCCATAACTCTATTTCTCTCGAATCAGCAATTACTCACGACAAGTGAGTTCCTTTCTATTTCTGAAAGCCAGACCTGTGCTTTCGTTACGGTTCTTGCTCTTCGCCCTCCCCTACTCCTCCCCCAATCGGTCGGCAAACTCAATCACTAGTCAAGTCATCCAAATTGAGTGGTTAGTGTGATGTAGTTAAGAGTTTTCCACACTCGCCACAATGGATACTGGCGGCGCTGACCGACGCTCCCACGTTTAATGCACGTACCCCATAGAGTGGACCGGGGAGGGGGGGGGGATGACTACCGTGGTAGCCAAGTTGGTTGAGCATCGTACGCGTTATTCGAAGGTCGCAGGTTCGGACCCTGCCTATGGCAAGTTATCCTTTCGTCTACTTTACTTTCTTCCCATTTACATTTCAATTACTTCTAGTAACTTCACCTATACTTTGCTTAGCACGATTGTCTGTTAGATCTCAATAATATTGTGTTCAACAAAAAAAAAAACGAGCCCCTAAATGTAAACTTCTTTCCTTCACTCAGGTGAAGTAACACTTTAGAGAATCTGGATGAGTAATATTTCGCTGAATCCGAATTCGAGTGAATACGGATGAGAAAGGCTCTAGTGAGCCGTAGTACGAGTAAGCCCCAAGGGCAAAATATATTTCAGTAAGGAATCCAGGTGAGCTCCACATTATTTTGCCGACCAATAAAACTGGCTGAGTTTGGTCGGCAACACAGCAAACATAAGACGGGTCGAATCGGTGGCACTGAAGTGAGAAGAAAGTATGAGATGCATTCATAAGCCACATTCACACTGCCACAGGGATATATGCTCCACTGTGTTTGATTACATCAATGCAACTAAAAGATTACCGTGCTAGTGAACCCTAACCTTTTCAGATCTTTAGTTTATCATTCGTAGCGATGTCTGTCGGGAACAAGAGATGGTTTGAACACTTGCTCAGCAAGCATTTTTTGTTTATTGGCAGTATTATCTCAAAACTAATTTTTCAGATTGGCTTTAATTTCATTTCAGTTTCATTTAGGTATCCTGCCGCCCGGTTCTTGGCCCATCCTCCTCTGTGGGTGAGTGCCATCTTTCTGAGGTCATCAGTATCAGCATCAGCATATGCAGCTGCTTCGCAGCTGTGTGTTTATAATTTGCGCTCTGAATGAACACATATTATTGGCATACGCAAGGTTGTTTATTGTGGAGAAGAGAGAGGGAGGGAGGTGGCAAGTAACACTGCACGCAATTACCGTCAGAACCGTCATGCCATCATACTTACTTGCCATCAACCCTACTTCAAAAACTGACGGGAGAGGTCCATTTCTCTGACCTCGCCGTTTGCGCACCTATGCGTGCACATTTGCGAAGAGAAAGCCGCACATTCAAACCGTACAAAGAACAAAAAACAACAAGCACGAGCGCACGGCGTTGCTCCACTAGGTGTGGCACCAGGATTTTTTTTTTTCTTTAACGGGAGATTGGGGGCTGCACTTAGGTCTGTCAGTGGGAAAGGGTGGCTGGGAATTTCTGAGTTGCATTTTGGCTCGGTTTTTTTTGGGGGGGGGGAGGGGGGGTAGAAAAGATTTGTGGGGTTGGGGGAGTAAGATGCTTCGCAACTAGCGCCCCCTTTTAGTGCCACCCCTGCCTGCTTTGTGCGTACTTGTTCAAAAGAGCCGTTCCTCCGGAGATACTATACATGTCGTATAGCGTTTGATAGCGTTGGTACGCCGGGGAGAAGCGCGGACGGTGTCTTTTGTCCTGCTAGGCCTAGCGCACGTGGACGGACGCTTCGGTGGGTGTCGAAAGAGCGACGAAGAATCCGACGCGCCAGCGGCCGCAAGAGGATCCGCAGGCCACCGAGCCGTGCCTGCTGGCAGCTATTCTTGGAGGGCTTGGGATGGGACGGGCCGTAAACGCTAGAGACCAGTGTGCGCACGAGCCCCTGCTTTTTCTTTCTTTACTTTTTCTTGTGCTCCGAACAGGCGGCTCGATGTGGCGCGACCCTTTTTGCTTCCTTCCCTTCATAGGTAGTGAGGGACGTTCTGCGAGGGGTGACCTAGGCAGATTCCGGTTCGTGTGCCCGTTTTCTTTGCTGCCATGTATTGATTCTAAAGCCTTCTTCCTTCCTTTCGGCAATAATTATGTGCAATAAATTTGTGAAACCTCTACCGCTTTCCAGCGTTCATACGTAAGCAAGAGAGAGAGATGAAGATGACGGTTGAGAGGTTAACCAGATATTAGCAACCGGTTCGCTACTCAGCACTGACGGGGGGAAGGGGTAGGATATTATTGGTGGTTGATTATTTCCTGTAGGTTAGCATACCGTAATCATGTAGTTTGCTAATTGAAACGCCTGTAGAGTTGTCTGTTATTACTTTTCACGTTTTTTCGGGTGAAAAGGGAGGTGTGTAGGGCAGTGTTTGTTGATTCAAGAGTGAAATAAGTGTTCGTGATATATAGGCCACTAGTATATTAACAGATCAATGCTGTCGTAGTCCCAGCTGTGTATCCCAAATGCATGTCCAGATTGAGGGGAACCTTATCTCCCTCGTTCAACCCAAGCTGCACGTTAGAGCAGCTTTCCAACGGCACCTAAAATATGCCGACTAACCTGTAGCACTATAAAGAAAGATTTTGAGTGCACTCACCATGTATGCAAACAAACGCTTTATAAATGATATCTCCTTGCGTTGTGCGAATTTGGTCAGTGTTTCCCCACGGCAAGCGTGCTTCACCAAACACTACCTTGCATTGTGGCGAAATACCCAACTCGGAAGTAACAAAAATCTCACAATTACACCATAATGTGCTCTTCATTCGTACGTGGTCATAAAAAACGAATATTTCTCGAACAGGAATTTAAAATGTGATAGTTTTTACCCCTAATAATGTAGTAATTGTTGTTGGAGAAACAGCAACTGTAAACTCATGACTGCTGTGAGTATAACACAAATGGCACACTTTCTTGAACACCGTTCCACCTAGCTCGATCGTTAAATGTACTTATGCCTTGATGAACGGCGTTATAACGCTTGAAAGTTCAGTAGTCTGAACTTTCGTAAGAAAATAATATGTCTGTTCAGCTAGCAGAACGTTACAGCTTCACTAATTTGAGGAAATGCGGTGATTCGTTGCGATCGCGAAGGAACTCTCGTACTGTGGCTTGAGCTGACTTGCGCATGACATGCGCATTACTCTGTGAGCGTGTGTGTCAAACTCACTCACTTACTCACTCACTGACTCATTCACTCACTCACTCACACTCGGATGTCTTGAAGAGCGTGCTTTGCCGCAAGCAACCTAGTGCTGCAGTAAAGCGGAATAACGAGGAGAACGGTCCAGAGGGAAAGCGACGGAGCTGAGTTTGAACGGGCACACGCAACAGCGTGAGTTCGAAAAAGAAGTTTTAATCTAGGATAACGATATTCATGAAATGTTCTATTATTATATTTCGAGCGGTTAAATAACGAAAAAACTCTTTTTTTTCTAGAAATTTCAGTACTATGTTTTACGTAAGTCTTTTTGACAAAGTCCGTAATTTGTACAGGTATAGACATGAAAGAAACTGAAAAGGCAGGCGCTTGCCTTGAAAAACCATGCCTATGAATTATTAGTATTCGTCTGCATATTCAAATTTGGCACGCCAATAAAAATAATTAGAATAAAAGCAATATGTACTATGTACTATATAACGCGTTTGCTTCGTTAACGATGCCCTGAGAAAATGAAATCAGTGGCGAGTGTAATCATGTATACTACTAATATTAGTGAGGGAGTGTTCAAGTAGGATAATGTTGAGCGTATCTTATCAATTAGCGCTTCCTATGGGAGGCCCACTTCTGCAAAGGAAGGGGTCAAAACTACGTCTGCAGGTATTGTTAACTTGGCTACATCTAGCAAGGGACCTTACGGTTGGGCGCGTACCCAGCTGGCATGGTAATGAAAAAAACGTAAAAAAAGCAAGAACTTGACAAAATGAAGTGGCAATCTTGATACAATGGAATAGAAGCCATCCCCAACCACTTTTCTCGGAAGCCGTGCCA